>NC_044978.1:132911120-133636159 GCF_008728515.1 Papio anubis | reverse complement strand
AGGGAAGGAAAGGGAAAAGATGGTGGCTAGAGAATATTTATGTCTTACATCAAGGAAGAATTGAATTTATTGAATTTAGTTTTATTTAATTTCTTGTCCTGAAAGATAATCTGCAACTCATCCAACCATGGGTCAAAGTATAATCCAATTTTCCCACTGAGCTGATTGACAAATTCTTATCTTAACAAGATTAAGACTTTAAAGCAGTAACTTCTCTGATGTTTCAAAAAGCAATAGCTTTTTACTGATTTTCTTGCACATTTGACCGCTGCTTGTCTTGTTAAGATGCCATTTGTTCTTTAAAAATCTTTATCGTCTTTATATTCCCAGTCTTTTTTCTTTATCAGTGGCAATAGCGCTTTCCATTTGCCCTTTAGCAGACTGAAAGGTGAGGGCAGCTGTCTAAAACATCTGAAACACCTCCAAGACACCTTAAATATTATAGGAAAATGTGTAGCATAGGGCTGTCCTGGCAGCAGAACCATGAATCCTAAGCCCAAATTCAAGAATATAGTATAGTATACTGTAAGCAGAGAAGGATTTTAGATGTGACTATAGTATGCTATAAGAAGATCCTATATGTGAGTATGAATTTCTACCTTTATCCAAAAAAGTAAATGTCTAATAAAAACTGTTTTCCTTCATTTATCTTTTAGTGAGTAGCCTGTAGGGGGCTTGACCTTCTCAAAGACCTTCCCAAGAGCCTTTTCGGTATGTGTGAATATCAGTCAATTTATAGATCCATCTCCAAATAAGGGAGCCTGGGTTCTCTGGAGAGTTGGCCCAGTTCTGAAAGGAAAGCTTAAAGTAGCCTGTCTGCTTATGAGTAGAGGTTATCTAATATTAGCTTCTGTGTGATGGAAAACAAATTGCCTTAACTATTAATCACTGCATAACAGACTGACCTCATGATGCAGAAAGGATTTTAAACTAGTAATAGCTTTATTTGGGGAAAATGCTCAAATGCATTTCATGCAGATTAATCAGGTTTTCAATTCTTCTGATTCAATTATTCTTTTCAATTCTTCCAGAAAAAAAAATCTGATTTTCAAAATTTCTAATTTAATTATCAGCTTCAGAAAATGTAAATGATCACATGCATTGTAATCAGTTTAATACCAGCAGTGGTAAAAATATGAGTGTTGCTCAAAATATAAGGAAATGTCTCTAATCAGACATAACTATAGTATATATAATATACTATCAGTATAGGAAGACCCTATATGTGAATATAATATAATCTTTCAAACCAGATATAATCATCCTGCCTAAGATAAAGTAAGTTTTTGAAAAAACAGGGCCTGAAAAAGATGTTCTGGTCTGCTAACTGGCACCTGAAGGAGAACAGTAATTTTATTAAATATGTGCAGTAAGTCAGATTGCCTGGGTTAAAATCCCAGTTCCATAATTTTTTGGCCATGCGATTTTAAAACGTTCTTCAAAGTGTGTGTTTTAGTATCTTCATTTATAAAACGGTAATGATAATAATAACAATGACAGAATTGGTTCATTGTAACCATTAAATTAAGTAGCATAAATAAAGTACTTTGGTGAGCACATGGCTCAGTGTTAGAAATTATTAGTATGATATCACTATCTCTTTTAAGTTGAAGAACTTTCTTCAATATAATTTTTATCATTTTTAATAGGATTGGAGGCAACCTGATTCAGAAATTTCTTTACATTCCTTGCTTGGTATAGCCAAACATTCATTGCTTTACGGGAACTAGAAAGCAGTGAATTAGTGCATTCTATCAGTAAGTTTTATTAAGGTCCTGGTAGGAGGCAGACCTTATCCTAGATATTAAGCAGAGATGATGAAAGACACACAAAAAAACCAAAGATGCACTTCGCGTGCAAAGAATTTACAGTTTGATCAATGTAATCAACACACAAGAAAATAATCAACAATAAACTAGAATTAGAAATTACTCACACGTTATGCATATCCGTAATATTGCATCACCTCCATGATGTAATAATTATTAGTTGATAACTCTCTCCCTGTGAGATTAGAAGTTTTTTGAAAGCAGCTATGATCCTGCTCGTCAGAGGTCTAGGTATGGTACCATGCACCCTATAAGCGTGAATATTTGAGAATAAAGAAACTGCAGCAGTCAGGGGAGTGATCACAGTTACATGAGCGGAAAGAAACTGGAATGAAAGAAAAAGGAATTGAGGCTGCTGAGATAATTGGCTCTCCCACTAATTACCTATGGATTTGAACCTGTGAAATGAAAAGATTAATCTAGAATCTAGATTAGTATGATTCCAAGTTTTTTTTTTTTCATTTTTAAATAGGGCAAAAACATTCTTCAAAGGAAATCTTTTGAGTAAAAGCCAACAAGAATAGAGGACCACAAACAGCCTTGGCATTGCAGAGACATCACCTGGATGAATCAATGTTTTAAGCTGAGTCCTGACGGACAAATGGGAGTTACCCGGGAAAAGAATGTGAACATAAGAGAAGATTGTTCCAGAAGCTAGAAAGAGCATGGCATTAAAATCCATTAATTTTGGTTGAATTCAAGAGTGCAAAGAGGAAATGGAAAGAAATGGGGCTTAAAAAGTAAGCAAAGGCCAGATCATAAAGGTCCATAGAAACTATGTTAAGAAGTTTTGGACTTTATCCTTATGGCAGTGGGTAACTATTAAAGAGTTTTAAAGAAGAGAGCAATCTCAAATTTGTTCTTCAGAAAAATCATTCTGGCTCTAATGCTTAGAAGGAAATGTAAGATGAGCAGCATTAAGGCAAAGATGTCATTTAGGAAATTGTTGCAGTAACTTTAGGAAGAGAAGTCAGGAGTTTAAGCCAAAAAGGTGACATGAAATCCCTTATTCCCTGATTCACTCGCCTCTTTTCAACTTCATTATAGCGCTGATACCACAGTCCTGGCTAAATCTAACTCTTTTCTAACTCCATTCCTGTACTTAAGAAATTAGATGTAGCTGGGAAAAAACAAACAACTAAGCTGATAGATCTCATTTTAAATTCATGAAAATAGCTACCTATAGGCCCTTAAAATGCTGCTCAATAATCATATTCTACATCCCCTGTGTCCATTCAGTCTTCCATTGTCCTAAAAAATATATATACATTTTATGATTTCTCTCCTCTCTGAAAATCCCCAATACCTCTTTCCCCATTCTCACTCTCAGCTTATGACCTTCCTTCTTACTTCACGAAGAAACTTGGAGCAACCATAGGCGCCTTCCGCAGATTCCCACCATGACATCTACCCACCTACCTATCAGGACCTGCCACCCTCCCTTCTATCCAGCTACTTCAAGTGACGTGTCCATGCTTCTATCCAAAGCCCATCCCTCTACTGCATCCCATCTCCTCTCACCTCCTTTAGGGTGTCACTTTAGTAGCTCTCCTTCATCAGTAACTTTTTAGTCATTACCAAATATTCTTACCATCACTGAAATATAATGTTATTTCTCCCATCTTAGAGAAAACTTTTCATTATTCCACCCATTTCACCAGCTCCCGTTTCTTTGCCCCTTTTTGCAATAAACGTCTTGAAAGGTCTATCTATTTTTCCAATTTCTCTCCTCTCTTTTCTATAAACCCATGGCAATCAGACTTTTGCTCCCACCACATCACAGAAATCATTGTTACCAAAGTCATCAAGGATCTTGTTACTTCTTAGATGTAGGTCCTGCTTTTGCTTAATGTATCAGTAGTATTTCAGTCAGTCATTCTGTCCTCCTATAAGTGATTGACTTGGCTCTGAGGATAACATATTCTCTTGGTTTCTTTTGTTGTTGTTGTTTGTTGTTGTTGTTTGAGACAGAGTTTCTCTCTATCGCCGAGGCTGGAGTGCAGTGGCACAATCTCAGCTCACTGCAAACTCTGCCTCCCAGGTTCACGCCATTCGCCTGCCTCAGCCTCCCGAGTAGCTAGGACTACAGGCGCCCGCCACCACGCCCGGCTAATTTTTTTGTGTTTTTAATAGAGACGGGGTTTCACCGTGTTAGCCAGGATGGTCTCAATCTCCTGACCTCGTAATCCACCCACCTCAGCCTCCCAAAGCGCTGGGATTACAGGTGTGATATTCTCTTGGTTATTTATCCTACCTCATTGATTACCCTTTCTTGGTTTCCACTTGTGGTTTTTCTTCTCTCAACCTTTTAATATTAAAGTGTTATAATTCTCAAATGCTGGGCCTTCTTTCTTCTCTATCTACTATGAAAGTTGTCAGAATCAAAATGGAATCACTTGTATTAAAAGCTCTGACAAATGAAGCTGGGGAAAACCATGAAGAGAGGCTTCTCATGCATGAATGTCTGATAACAAGAACTATCACAAAAGACTTAAAAGTGACAACCTTGCATAAAGACCATCTCAACCTCACACGAAAAGTATTTCTGCAAGAATATCTGCCCAGCAACTGCCTGTCCAATCTCCGACTGTCACAACCCTTGTTATTGATCCTTGTAGTCCAGGATAGTTATCTCAAAACAATTATGCAATCTTCGTTATTTTTTTTAAACTTTGTCTTTATCACCCAGAATACCCACATAGTTTACTATGGCACACACATTCCCATTTTGATGCTCGTACCCAGATAAATATTATTTTCTTTTAAAGAGCTTCTTTTTGTCTGTTATTTGGTTTGACACTATACTTCCGTGGTAATTGTATCCAAACCTATAAGTTTAAATACCCTCTATATGCTATTCAGCCCAGTCCTCTATTAAGAATATCATAGCTAAACCCAGAGTATCTTATCAAATGGTCACAGTAATTGATTTAGGGGTAAGTACATAGTGTAAGCTAGTTCAATAACAATGAGCCTTAATACTTGCTCTGGGAATTCTAGTGCATAGATTCACATGTTCTTCACTGGACATAACGATTTGGAGCTTGAAACTGCTGTAGTCAATATATGCCAAGAGGCCCACTATATGCCTGTTTTTGGAGTCAAAATAGGAAGGAACAAGATTCTAGAAGTGGATTCTGATGACCTTGTTTGAGTCCTGAGTGAAGCCACACCTTAAACCAGACCAATTCTTGGAATATTCAGTTTCATGAGGGTAAAATTATTGTTTTTAGTTGAGATTTCTGTTGCTCACAACACATACATCCTATCTGACATACATCCACGTGAGTTAGATATTTTTACCTCTAATTCATATTAGGTTTGTGCAAAGGTAATTGTGGTTTTTGCATTACTATTAATGCAATAGGAAAACCATACTAATGGTTTAATGCAAGAGAAAAAACCATGCTAACATGCCTATATAATTTTCCCAAAGTCAATCATCTAGCAAATGCTGGCATCAGGATGATCCAATAGTCAGATTTTAGCCTCCACATTCATAGCCACAACTCCTTCTGAGTGGGAGTTTCGAGATACTGGAATGGACAACATTCTATATGTGTCCCTTTAAAGTGTATGTATGTGTGTGTGTGTGTGTGAGTGTGTGTATACTCTCACTCTAACTACTAAATTAGAACATTAAACAGGTAGTCATATTTCCTAAAAAAATAAAACAAAGAAATGATTCTCATTTATTATTTAGCCGCACTCCTGGGAATATCCTGAGAATCAACTTTACTCTTTGGTCTGTGTCCTCAACTTTAATTCTGTTCTTCATAGAACAATGAACATAGTACTCTCACCTATGGATTTTGTGTTCTTATATTTTCAGATCTGTATCCAGTAAATGAGAATCTGGTTTTGTAATGTCTAAATTTTATGCAACAGATTTATTTTCCTACCACTAAAATGTTAGTGTAAGTGAGCAGGTCAGTGAAATGCACACAGAATGAGTAATCTGGGAGGCTTGGGTTCAAACACTGATTCTTATGACATTGGGCAAGTTTTTTAGTTCACTGGAGCCCTTTTCTCCTTCATAAAGAGTGAAACACAAAGGTCTACCTTCTAGGACTGTGGTTATGATTAAATGAGACAACAAATGCCTGACATATAATGGACCTTGAACAAATCATAGTGTCTTTTTCTTCTTTAATTTTCAAAATTCTATTGCAATATAAATCTCTGTATTAGTAAAGAAGATCCCCAAGTGTCATTTCAAAGCATATTTGTTTCAATAAGTGTCTATCTTAACAACTATGGTATGCTGCATCACAAGATGTACCCTCCTCCCCTCACCCCTTTTTAATATGACATTAGCCCTGCTGACAGGAAGCATTGGAGTGTGCCAATGCAGAGCCATGGGAATGGCTCAATAATGTCCTGGGCAGAGGGAGAAGTCAGTCTGGCATTCAAAATTGTCCCAGAGGTGACACAAGGATGGATTAGCAATATTGCCCCCACTGACATTATATGGATGTGCCCTGACCACTCTGTAGCTGAAAAAAGTCCGCTCCAAACTTCCCACTACAGAGAATTCAATTTGACATTGTTTAGCATCCTACAGAGTGAATGGGGAACTTATTGCATTTGCTGTCTTATCTCAGAATGGAAATGTTTTTCTTTAAGAATTCTCAGAAGGGAGTGATTCTTTGATAATTGAACTCCCTGTGGTTTTGGTCAAGTGGAAACAGTGCACAGAGGCTTCAAAGAAATAAAAGCTGTGAGCACAGAGCAGAAGCTCTTCTGGCGGTGATGAGAAGAGGCATCTCTTTGACCCTTTAAGTAATGAAAGCCAATCATTTAGAAAAAGCCCAGGCTGAAGTCCCTAAAGAGAGCCAAGAAAGGAGTGAGCAGAGCCTCATGTGGGAGAACTTGCTCTACATTTGAGGGCCCTCCCAAAATGGTTTCTTTTCAGTGTGATGATTTTGTTCACAAGAAATACTATGTAAATTCGAAGTTAGAAGCAAATGAAGTTAAGTCATATAAAAAAAATTGTTCAGGCTGAAAGGATTGCTTCAATTCAGCAAAAGGGAGAGACATCTTAAAAGACTACATGGATAATTAGGTAGCAGTAGACGTTGCCTACAGGAGGACTGATCTTTAGTGAAGACAAAATACAGTTCCACTGCAGAAATTCCTACAAAAATCAAAACACAGGCAAACAGACCTGGGGGGGTAGTTGTGCTTATCTTTAGTTTTGTTATAGCTGTGTCTGCTTCTCTTTATCACAAGATTAACCTGCATAGTTCTTAGAACAAAAATCAGTAGTATCTACCAAGTGCTGGAATGGAACCAGAGTCACAAGCAAAACTAATATTTTTCTTCTGCTGAATAAGGGTGAGAAAATCTGACATAAATCTCATTGGCTTTGTCTACCTGGTATTATAAATATATTTCATTAGATTGCCACAATTAGGTTTTTCACAAAGATTAGCCATTTATCCATAGTGCCAAACCATTAATCTTTTCCTCATTCTGAAATTATTAGTGATATTTTATCAGAAAGATATAGTTTTACTTCTAGGGATATACTCACATTTTCTTCACTTTTACATTCTTTTTATTTCAAAAAGAAATGAGAAGTGGCCCATTGCTACCATATAACATAATATGTTATGCCTTAATAACCCTTTGAAATGTCATGATCCCCACAGCAGTAGTAGTTTGGCATCCCTGAAGGCGTGGTAAGAGCCTATACTGCTTGAAGAGCAGTGAACTGTATTTTAGTCCGATTTTCTGAAAGTAGATGAAATATTTAGCAACTGATCTGAAAAGAGCTGCTGTTCCTAATAACTACAGCTCCCAGGAGGGAGTCAAGTCATGCTCCGGGCTCTATTGCTAAGGAATTTCATGAGGGTCAGCGCTATATCAATCAACCAACCTGAAAATAGCTATCGAATGGTACATCATCATCATAATCAACAGATATTTTTATTTGCCTCACTAGGAACAGGGTACCCTTTTAGGTAACAGGGCGACAAAATGGCTCAAGAACCTAATATCTAGTTTCAAAAATCTTCATTTCTACTCATTTCAGTGGTAACTTCTGTGCCAGAAAAGTATACTTTTTTTTTTCAGGCAGCCATCATTAAATTTATGGAAAATTAAATGAGAAAAAATGTATACTTTATAAGTGTTTTTTTCGGGAATACTACATACCAATTCTATGAAGGTAAGCAACAAGGCCTGCGACTTTCATCATTTCAACACCATTAGATTAGGAATAAAGTGAATAACCAGCATTAATTTGCATTTATTGTATTTCTATTACCACAGTACATTTACTGGCAACTAATGAATCATTGCTTACATTTTAAGGTAAACATATGACTCTCACAACAATTTGAACTATGTGAAGAAAAGAATAGATATTAAAAATTGCACTAGGACTAGAAATAGAGATATTTAATCACCCACTTAACATATGCCTGGAATAAGAGGCAGGGTGAACAGTTGTACTATTCTTTGTAATGCAAACTCCAATTCAAAAGCTAATTTTGCCTTTCATCTTGGAGAAGACAGCATTATTCCCTTCACGTGCACAAGCACACACTAAGCATCCAAATCAGCATGGGCCCCATCATATTACACAGAGCACAATTTGCAGCAGCTAATAAGAAAAACCTGCAGCCAAACTCCTGGCTACCAGACCAGAAAACATGAGTCACGTGCTTCTTCAAGCAGCTCCAATCTAATAATTATTTAACCTTTGCTAGTTGAACCAGAGCAACAAAGGTATTTCTGGAACTTAAAAAGTAAGACTGAATTTTGTTTTATTCATTAGTATTCCCAAGTGCTTCAAGATGATACTTAAATAGAAATGACCACAGCTAACCTTTATTGAGCATTTACTGTGTGGGAGATACCTAGAGAAGCACTTTACATATATTGTCTTGTTTAATCCTTACCACAAACCTATGAGATAGATAACCTTATTAAGCAAAACAAGCTTAGATAATTTTCATGAGGTCATGTATCTAATAAGAGATGAAGCTGTAAACTCAGGCAATGGCCAACCTTTTAAACTCTGCCTCATAAAGCTACTCAGATGAGTAGGCAATAAGTAAGTTCCAAGTAGAAAAAGTAATTCTGCTTTATGTAAGAATTCTGCTTCCATACCTGAAGCTTCCTGCATTTAGATTCGCTCCAATATTGTCTTTGCTAAAATTCAAACACGTACCTGGAATGGATAAGCACGTTCACCAATTTGTACCAATGAGCCTAATTCTCAGAGTCCAATGCACTGAAAACAGGCAAGTATCTTAAATAAGAAAGAGCATAGGTAGTGTCCTGAGAATGTTGGCCCCTGAATAGGGACATTCAAAAGAGAGAGATCCTTGGGCTTAGGGACAGCCTGAAACCACTGGACTTGAAGCAAAAGCAGAGGATATGGCTAGAGGAGATGAGAAATGGAAAGGAAGCTGCAGGTGGAGTACTGCAGTAAGACAGATTAAAATCAACCTCCGGGTTTTCCTTAGAATAAACATTCTTCATGGGTCAGTTAAAGGCATAGCGTTGCCACCTGGTATCCCATTCATGGGCAAGTCAACACAAGACTTTTGTAAGAATTCAGCAATCTCACCACTGGGCATTTATCCAAAATAAAGGAAATCATTATATGACAGAGACATCTGCACCCCTATATTTATTGCAGCACTATTCACAATAGCCAAGATACGGATTCAACCTAGGTGCCCAACAACAGATGAATGAAAAAGAAAATGTGGTATACATACAAAATGAAATACTAGACATAAAAGAGAATGAAATCCTGTCATATGCAGCAACATAGATGGAACTGGAGGACATCATGTTAAGTGAGATAAACCAGGGACAGAAAGTTAAACACTGCCAGTTCTCATTCATATATGGAAGCTAAGAAAAGTTGATCTCATAGAAGTAAAAATTAGAACAGAGGATACTAGAGACTGGGAAGAGTGGACGGAAGGGGAAGACAGGGAAAGATTTGGTAAAGGGTACAAAATTATAGCTAGATAGGAGAAGTAATTCTAGTTTTCTATAGCACTATAGGATGACTATAGTTAACAATAATATATAGTCTCAAATACCTAAAAGGAGAATACTGAATGTTTCTAACACAAAGAAATGTAAAATATTTGAGATTACGGATATGCTAATTACCCTTATCTGATCACTATATATGTATCACAACATCCCTAGGTACCCCATAAATATGTACAATTATTATTTGTCAATTAAAAAATTAAAGTAAATACTACAATGGAAAAAAGACATATACAGAATTCTACTCCATTATTTTTTATAATATGAAATTCATACTTGTAACAACTTCTACTTTGAAATATTGACAGTTTATCAAAGGAAGAAGGCATGACATTTAGTAATTACTTATTAAATTAAATTTAAAAATTGCTTTCAAATTATCCCACATTAATTAAATTAATATCTCATATGTTTTCCTAAAACAAAATATGAAAATGTCAAATGAAAGCAATCTTTTTCATTATCAACTCCTTTTGCTCACATGAAGACAATGTGTGCTTCTCACATGGCCGTAGTCTAAGATGTTTTTTACATGATGAGATGCGTTTACTAACTTACAGCTTATTAGATCTGTCTTGCAAATTGGCTTTCTGACCTAGCCAACTTTTATTTACACTAATGATGATATTCAGACTATGCAGCGATATAAACAGGGTTGTGTCTCTCTTGCAGTATTAACACTATTCTCTCTTTAAATTTATTTTCACAAAATGACTTTTAAAGTAGTTTATATTGAGGTACATTGCTAATTTAGTCTTTCTCTCTATTTTTAACAAAAGAAACTCCTAAGAATTATTTATGAAGTTTGCACAACAGTAGTGTCCTATAATTGGTTAATAATTACACATGCCGGCACTGTGGCTCATGCCTGTAACCCCAGAACTTTGGAAGGCTGAGGTGGGTGGATCACTTCAGCCCAAGAGTTAGAGACCAGCCTGGGCAACAGCAAAACCCTGTCCCTACAAAAAAATAAAAAAATAAAAATTAGCCAGGTGTGGTGGTGCATACCTGTAATCCCAGCTCCTGGGGAAGCAGAGCGGGGAGGATCACTTGAGCCTGGAGATGTAGGCTACAGTGAACCAAGATCACATCACCACACCCAAGGGAGACCCTGTCTCAAAAAAACAAAAACAAAAACAAAACCACACAATGATACATTTCGAGTGATTCATAAACATTTCATCTTCTGAATAAGAAAAATGAAGTACAAGGAAGTGTATGCATTCTTGAATCTAAAACTATAACTATTTCTGTAGAAAAATAAAATACCACATGGCATAATGAAAAGAGTTTGGACTTTGATGTACAAACCCAGGTTCAAAATATGCTTCTCTTTCTTAAACAGCAGGTATAATGAAGAAGTGAACTCAAGAGGATATAATCACAAGCAACCATCCATTCTCCCATTGACCCTTCAAATCCTCTCACTGGGCTAGTTCTTTCCCTGTCTTTGAATTCCTTAATCACTTTTAGTCACATTTCACAAGAATAATGCCATTTCAACATGAAGGTGCCACCTCTTAAAAGAAGGATAATATCTATGTAGTGAAAGACTAATCTTACCCAAAGAGAAATCTAACCTTTGCCATAGCTCCAGCTCCTTCCTGAGAGGTAATCTGTAAACCCTTGGAATTTCTCAAGTGATAGGAATGTTTTTGTTATTCACGGTGGGGCCCTGGATCACACCTGATAGTATGCTAAGTAGATAACTCAGAGTGAGGCTGGCCTCATCCACAGTCTTAAGATGGAGGCTGGCCATGCCAGAAAGACAACCATGTGATTGGATGGTTGGAACATAGAACCAGGCAATATAAGTGTGACTTCTGGAGGGAGAAGGCTAGAGATGCAGTTCAACCATGTGGGCCATGGGCCATGGGCCATGATTCAATCAATCCTCCTTACATAAGGAAACCTCAATAAAATCTGTAGACACCAAAGTCAGTTGAACTTTCTTTCTTCTTCTTTTTTTTTTTTTTTCCATAAGCTATTGGAGTACCGGTGTTATTTGGGTACATGAGTAAGTTCTTCAGTGATATTTGTGAGATTTTGGTGCACCCATCACCCAAGCAGTATACACTGCACAGTCTTTGTAGTCTTCTATCCCTCACCCCCCTCCCCTTCTTCCCCCAAAGTCTCCAAAGTCCGTTCCATCATTCTTATGCCTTTGTGTCCTCAGAGCTTAGCTCCCACGTATCAGTGAGAACATACAACATTTGGTTTTCCATTCCTGAGTTACTTCACTTAAAATAATAGTCTCCAATCTCATCCAGGTCACTGCAAATGCTGTTAATTCATTCCTTTTTGTGGCTGCATAGTATTCCATTATATATGTATACCAGTTTCTTTGTCCACTCATTGATTGATGGGCATTTGGGTTGGTTCCACAATATCGCAATTGTGAATTATGCTACTATAAATATGCATGTGCAAGTATCTTCTTTGAATAATGACTTATTTTCCTCTGGGCAGATACCCAGTAGTGGGATTGCTGGAGCAAATGGTAGTTCTACTTTTATTTCTTTAAGGAATCTCCACAGTATATTTTGTTAAGGATTTTGGCATCTGTGTTCAACAAAGATATCGGTCTGCAAGTTTTTTTTTTGTTATATCCTTTCCTTGTTATGGTATTAGGGTGATGCTGGCTTCATAGAATGAATTAGGGAGGGTTTCTTCTTTCTCTGTCTTGTGAAATAGTGTCAAAAGGATTGGTACCAATTCTTCTTTGAATGTCTGGTAGAATTCTGCTGTGAATCCATCTGGTCCTGAATTTTTTTTGTTGGTAATTTAAAAATTGCCATTTCAATCTCATTGCTTGTTATTGGTCTGTTCAGGATATCTAATTCTTTCTGATTTATGCTAGGAGGGTTGTATTTTTCCAGGAATTTATACATCTCTTCTAGGTTTTCTAGTTTATGTGTGTAAAGGTGTTCATAGTAGCCTCGAATGATCTTTTGTATTTCAGTGGTGTCAGTTGTAATATCTCCTGTTTTGTTTCTTAATGAGGTTATTTGGATTTTATCTCTTCTTTTCTTGGTTAACCTTGGCAAGGGTCTAGCAATTTTATTTATCTTTTCAAAGAACCAGCTTTTTGTTTCATTTATCTTGTGTAATATTTTTTTGTTTCAATTTCATTTAGTTCTACTCTGATCTTGGTTATTTCCTTTCTTCTGGGTTTGGGTTTGGTTTGTTCATGTCTCTCTAGTTCCTTGAGGTGTGACCTTAGAATGTCAGTTTGTGCTCTTTCAGTCTTTTCACTGTAGGCAGTTAGGGCTGTGAACTTTCCTCTTAACACTGCCTTTGCTGTATCCCAAAGGTTTTGATAGGTTATGTCATTATTGCTGTTCAGTTTGAAGAACTTTTTAATTTCCATCTTGATTTCATTTTTGACCCAATGCTTATGCAGGAGCAGGTTATTTAATTTCCATGTATTTGCATGATTTTGAAGATTCCTTTTTTAGTTGATTTCCAGTTTTATTCCACTGTAGTCTGAGAGAGTGCTTTATATAATTTCAATTTTCTTAAATTTATTGAGGCTTGTTTTACGGCCTATCATATGGTCTGTCTTGGAGAAAGTTCCATGTGCTGTTGAATAGAATGTGTATTCTGCAGCAGTTGGATGAAATGTTCTGTATATATCTGTTAAGTCCGTTTGTTCCAAGGTATAGTTTAAATCCA
The DNA here is from genome assembly GCF_008728515.1 of Papio anubis. Taxonomy (NCBI): domain Eukaryota; kingdom Metazoa; phylum Chordata; class Mammalia; order Primates; family Cercopithecidae; genus Papio; species Papio anubis. Next base: position 133,622,630 of record NC_044978.1, on the reverse strand, counting down.
TTGTTTCTTTGTTGACTTTCTGTCTTGATGACCTGTCTAGTGCTGTCAGTGGAGTACTGAAGTCCCTCACTATTATTGTGTTGCTGTCCATCTCGTTTCTTAGGTCTATTAGTAATTGTATTATGAATATGAGAGCTCCAGTGTTAGGTGCATATATGTTTAGAATTGTGATATTTTCCTGTTAGACAAGGCCTGTTACCATTATATAATGTCCCTCTTTGTCTCTTTTAACTGCTGTTGCTTTAGAGTTTGTTTTGTCTGATGTAAGAATAGCTACCCCTGCTCACTTTTGTTGTCCATTTGCATGAAATGTCTTTTTCCACCCCTTGATATTAAGTTTATGTGAGTTCCTTTGTGCTAGGTGAGTCTCCTAAAGGCAGCAGGTAGTTGGCTGGTGAGTTCTTATCCATTCTGCAGTTCTGTATCTTTTAAGTGGAGCATTTAGGCCATTTACATTCAATGTTAGTATTGAGATGTGAGGTACCATTGCATTCATCATGCTTTTTGTTGCCTGTGTACTTTGGATTTTTTGTTTTTGATTTTTTAACTTGTATTTTTGTTTTATAGGTCCTGTGTGATTTATGCTTTAAATAGGTTCCGTTTTGATGTGTTTCCAGGATTTGTTTCAAGATTTAGAGCTCTTTTTAGCAGTTCTCGGTAATGGCAAATTCTCTCAGCATTTGTTTGTCTGGAAAAAAATGTACCTTTCCTTCATATATGATGCTTAGTTTCACTGGATACAAAATTCTTGGCTGATAATTGTTCTGTTTGAAGAGGCTGAAGATAGGGCCCCATTCCCTTCTAGCTTGTACGGTTTCTGCTGAGAAATCTGCTGTTTATCTGATAGGTTTTCCTTCGTAGCTTTTGGTGCTTCTGTCTCACAGCTCTTAAGATTCTTTTGTTTGTCTTAACTTTGGATAACCTGGTGACCATGTGTCTAGGCAAAGATATTTTTGTGATGAATTTCTCAGGTGTTCTTTATGCTTCTTTCATTTGGATGTCTAGGTCTCTAGCAAAGGCTGGGGAAGTTTTCCTCGATTATTCCCTCAAACATGTTTTCCAAACTTTTAAAATTCTCTTCTTCCTCATTAACATTGATTATTCTTAGCTTTGGTCATTTAACGTAATACCAGACTTCTTCAAGGCTTTGTTCATATTTTCTTATTTTGTTTGCCTTTGTTGGATTGTGTTAATTCAAAGACCTTGTCTTCAAGCTCTGAATTTCTTTCTTCTACTTGTTCAATTCTATTGCTGAGACTTTCCAGAGCATTTTGCATTTCTAAAAGTGTGTCCAAAGATTCCTGAATTTTCCATTGTTTTTCCTTTAAGTTATCTATTTCTTTGAATATTTCTCCATTGACTTCTTGTATCATATTTTAGACTTCCTTGCATTGTGCTTTGCCTTTCTCTGGTCCCTTCCTGATTAGCTTAATAACTAACCTCCTGAATTCTTTTTCAGGAAAATCAGGGATTCTTTTTTTTTTCGTTTTGTTTTGTTTTTTTTGTTTTTTTTTTTTTGTTTGTTTGTTTTTTTTTGAGGCGGAGTCTCGCTCTGTCGCCCAGGCTGGAGTGCAGTGACCGGATCTCGGCTCACTGCAAGCTCCGCCTCCCGGATTTACGCCATTCTCCTGCCTCAGCCTCCTGAGTAGCTGGGACTACAGGCGCCCGCCACCTCGCCTGGCTAGTTTTTTGTATTTTTTAGTAGAGACGGGGTTTCACTGTGTTAGCCAGGATGGTCTCGATCTCCTGACCTCGTGATCCGCCCGTCTCGGCCTCCCAAAGTGCTGGGATTACAGGCTTGAGCCACCGCACCCGGCCCAGGGATTCTTTTTGGTTTGAATCCATTGCTGGTGAACTAGTGTGATATTCTGGGGGTGTTGAAGAGCCTTGTTTTGGCATATTGCCAGGGTTGGTTTTCTGGTTCCTTCTCGCTTGAGTAGACTCTGTCAGAGGGAAGGTCTAGGGCTGAAGGCTGTTGTTCAGCTTCTCTTGTCTCATCGAGTGTTCCCTTGATGTAGTACCGTCGGCCTTTTCCTATGGATGTGGCCTCCTGTGAGCCAAACTGCAGTGATTGTTGTCTCTCTTCTGGGTCTAGCCACCCAGCGAGTCTATCCTGCTCCGGGCTGGTACTGGGGGTTGTATGCACAGAGTCCTGTGATGTGATGTGGTTTCATGTTCTATTTGTGTGCTGTTTGGCCTCCTGCCAGGAGGTGGGGCTTTCCACAGAGCATCAGCTGAGGTGTATGGGGAGGAACCAGTGGTGGGCGGGACCCTAAGCTCTCAAGAGTATATGCCTTTTGTCTTCTGCTACCAGGGTGGGTAGGGAAGAACTATCATGTGGGGCAGGGCCAGGTGTGTCTGAGCTCAGACTCTCCTTGGGCGGGTCTTGCTGTGGCGTATGGGAGTAAGATTCCCAGGTCACTGGAGTTGTGTACCTGGGAGGATTACAGCTGCATCTGCTGAGTCATGCAGGTTGTCAGGGAAGTTGGGGGAAAGCCGGCAGTCACAGGCCTCACCCAACTCCTACGTAAACAGAAGGACTGGTCTCACTTCCACTGTGCCCCTAACAACCGCCCCCAGACCGTTTCCAGGTGGAGAGCAATATGGGCTTGAAAACCTGCCCCAGGCTACCTGCCTCTCAGCTGGGAAAGAAAAGGGCTTAGTTCTTCCTCCCCTGTGGAGTCTGCACACCCGATTTGCACCCTCCTCACAGTTCCGGCCAGGAGACTTCTCACCCTATTTAACTTGTTACAAAGTTCATCTGGAGATTTCCTTCTCCCCATGGAGTTTTGGCCCCTGCTCCTCTGGTCACTCACTCGATGGATCCCTGTGGTGCCAGGCAGGAATGGGCAGCTAGGGGACACTTTGAGCTCCCAGAGTGCTGTTTCCTCTATCCCTGTATTTCATTCAGCTCACCAAATTGACCCAGCTCCACATAAAGTCAGAAACTTCTCTTGCAAACAGACCTTCAGCTTCTCCAGTGAGGTGTGTGTTCAGGATAGGAAGGTCTCCCTTTCCCAATTCTGCAGTTGGGGCACTCACAGTTTTGGGGGGGGTGGGTCTCCTGAGTCCTGCAGGACCAGTCCGTTTCCTTCAGAGGGTCTGTGCCCAGTTGAGTTTTCCTGGTTGGCACACATCAGTGATGCTGGGAGCTTCAGGGTTGGAACCATACCAGCCCCATCGTCAGCCCTTTGCCTCTCTTCCTTTGGCTGATTCTAATTTGTATCCTTTTGTTGTGATAAAACTGTAATTATAGGTATAGCACTTTCCTGAGTTCTGTGAGTCATTCTATTGAATTATCAAACCTGAGGGAGCCCATGGGCATTATGGATTTATAACCAGCTGGTTAGAACTAAGGGTGGCCCCAGGGAGCCCTGAATTTGTAGCTGGTGTCTGAAATGAAGGCAGTCTTGAGGAGATTATTCTCTCTGACTTTGTAGTTTGGTAAACTCTTCACAGTTGCTATCAGTGGTCTTAGGTAGACTTGGCCATCTGGAAGACTATAACCTCAACCTCTTTAACCTCCAGTTGAGACTATAACCTCAACCTTTAACCTCAACCTCTTTAACCTAACTGCTGGTAACACCAAATCCTCAATCCATTTAGAGTTATCTGTTCCCCAAGTTTCACACTCCTTCAGGCTGAGAAGCCAGAGTGGGAGAGTAGGGCCTGGTCCTGGAGGAAGAACTTTCTTTATCCTGCCAGCTCTAGCATCATTATTAGCTGCCATTTCCCACTCCTCAGTTGTTATCCCAAAAGAAGAAAGAATGCATGTCTGGTTCACATGCTGCCATCTGGCATTGAAACGTTGCAATTTTTATGACAGCATTCTTTGGTTCACTGATATTGACTTCTCCTCAGTCCCAGGGATGCCATTTTACTTTGCACCTCCTGGTTAGGGTCCTACCTTAGCTTAAGGTGAGGGAAAACGCCCTCCCTACTCCCACCATTTACTCTTTTCAAAAGAACTTCTTTCTCAACTGGTCAGGTGCCATTCTTGTACAAGATAAAGCTTTGAGAACCCATTTTACAATATCTTAGCTTATCTGACATATGATGTTATTTGTGGCCTACCTGAGACGGAATGAGTTCCATTTTAATATCTAGTTACACTTGCAAATCATATGACCTTAGTCAAGTTACCCACCTTCTCTTTCTCTGAGCACCATTTTTTTCATCAGCAAAGTTACTATTAAAAATGCTTTCCCTGAAGGTCTCCTGTGAGACTGAGTTAGAAACAAATATAGTAGGTACAGTAGTCATTGTGCTTGGCATTAATATTTTACATATTCTTAACTTTCTTTTTTCTTTCTGTCTGTGTAATGCATGCACACATACTATTTTAGTAACTTCCTGACCTACCTAATAAAAATGTAAATTTAATAAATTTACAGACTGTTTTCCCTACACAAATATGTGCATATGTGTTACAAAGGGACAAGGCAGTTGGATTTTATTTTGTATACACAAAGCATGTATAAAATGTAAAAACAGAGCACTCAAAATCCCAATGTTTTTCTACCTTAATCTTTCCCTTATCCTCATGACCAATACTGTGCATTTTTAATTAGTTATTTCAAGTTAAGCAATAAAAACAGGTGCACAACAGTTTCCCATGTGAATATGAAAACAAGTGTAATGTGGATATGAGTATAATCTTGCATTTTCATTTCCCCACATTTGTAGTTTATATCAAACACATGAAGATGGAAATGGAAAATACGTCATTGCACTTCCTTCAATCCCATCCCTCTGGGAGATTTTCTGGTTCCCATTCCCATGACTTTGGGATCTGCAGAGTTAGTGGTCCTAGTGCCCAACATGAGCATGCTTTCTCCACTGGGCATAGCCAGAGTCCCAGTAAACAATAAGGAATGGTGCTGCCTTGGTGTTTTGACCTCCTTGAGTCCAAGAATGAGAAGACGAGGAAAAGAGTCACCACTTGGCAGTGGTAATTGACCACGATTGTCAGGAGGAGTTCAGGCTACTGTTACACAATGGTGGCAGGGAGAAATTTGGGTGACACTCAGATCCACTTAGGTGCCTCTTGGTACTCCCTTGCCCAGTTATGATAGTAAATGGATAAGTATGGCAATCCTGACCCCAAAATGCCATGGTGATCAGAAAGAGGCTCAGACCCCTTTGGCACGGTAAGCCAGGATATCAAGATAAGGCACTGCTACCAAGACCAGCAGAGGTGATAGCTGAGGATGACAGGAGTTTAAAATGAAGAATGTTAAAGGAAAGTAATGATTGCTGGTTGTGCCACCAAGATCACCTACAGTGGTAAGAGTTATAGTTTACCCAGATAACTTTTCTCCTCCCAGTTTCCCCCGAGAGGCCAACCAGAACTCTAGAAAGATTAGAAATAAAGAATCTGAATGGTGTAAGATGTAGACTGGTGGGCCCAGAGATGTGCCAATCAGATTCCTCTACAAGGAAGAACTCATTGTGCCAGTTTTTATCAGATGACTTCCAGCTATCAGCTCCGTCAGGAGTTCCCAAGAGCCACCTCCCCCATGGGCACCTTCATTAGTCTCAGAGCTTCCCATATCCAGTGACTAACCAAGATGATAACACAAAGGTCTGGCTGTTTCAGTCAACCAAAAACAACTTGACAGGCATTGTGTGTAACAGAGTTCCCCATGGGGTTGACTGGCCTGCATCCTGGTTTGGCTTTCCCTCTGCCCAAACCTTCTTACTCCCCTTCCCCTTTACAGATATTTATCCCTAATAAATGCCTTGATGTTCAAACTCCATCTTAGCATCTGTTTCTGTAGAACTCAGTGCAATATGGTTACTGTTTTTGGTTTTTTCTTCTTTGCAAAGAACAGAAACCAACTTTGGTTAAATTAGTCAATGGGAATTTACTGGGAGAGTATTAGGAACCAGAGAGTCAACAGAAAGGCTGGAGGACTAGAACTAAAGCAGCTCCAGAGGATCAGGAAGCAGGAACTGCAAGAGTGGTAACAGCAGAAACAAATTAGGTACTGCTCTTGGAAGAAATAAACTCCAACTATTTTCAATCTCTACCCTTTTCTCAAGTTTTGAATTCCAGGGCAGGAGCATCCAATAGCCTAGGGGAGTGTAGAGTACCTGATTGTCCCAGCAGACTCTATCTAGTGGGAAAGAAGTAACTCTTTAGAAGGATTTCAGAGTGCTGTTAAAGAGATGAAGTGGCTGTAGAGAAGGCAGAAAAAAACATCTGATGTACTCCATACTTTTATATACCCATCCACCCTTCTTCCCATATATACATTTGCAAAATAATAATTTGTTGTTATTTCATAACACCATAAGGAACATATGATGATGATAATGATGATGATGACAATTAGTATTATTATTTCAAATTTTAGATACTCAGTGCAAAGGAAGTTTAGGTAAGTTGAAAAATGACATATGACCAATAACTGGTACTTACTAAATTAGCACAGCCCACTTCAGATTGGGAATAACATGTTTTGCAAGTGAATCAGTAATTTTAATCACTGCCTTCCGTACTTCCACCCTTTGGTCCTTTGACCCATGAATACATAGGCAATAGTAGTTGTCCTCAAGATTGCAATTAACATCTTAACTTAAAATAATCTAGTTTGGTTTAAGACCAACTTGATTTCCATAATTTCCAGAAACTTTGTTCTAGTATACTTCCATGAACTCCCACATTCTTTGCGCTATTGTCATATGAACTATCTATCTATACTTACTAAATCCGTCAACACCATTTTATAATTATTCCTTTATGCAGTCGTTCTCAAATAAAAAAATTACAAAAAAATTATACGTTTTTATATTTCCTATGCACTTACCTTTACCAGTGCTCCCTTTTTTCTTCATATTGATTCAAATTAGCATCTACTATCCTTTTTTTTTCAGTCTAAAGAATTATGTTTAGAAATATTATTTAGCATTTTTCAAGGCACCTATCTACTAGTGACAAATTCTCTCTACTTTTCCTTTTTTTTTTTTTTTTTTTTTTGAGATACAGTCTTGCTCTGTTGCCCAGGCTGCAGTGCAGTGGTGTGATCTCAGCTTACTGCCATCTCCACCTTCCTGATTCAAGCAGTTCCCCTGCCTCAGCCTCCTGAGTAGCTGGGATTGATTACAGGCACACACCACCAAGTCTGGCTAATTTTTTTGTATTTTTAGTAGAGATGGGGTTTCACTATGTTGGCCAGGCTGGTCTTGAACTCCTGACCTTGCGATCCGCCCACCTTGGTTTCCCAAAGTTCTGGGATTACAGGTGTGAGCCACCACACCCACCCAATTCTCTCTAATTTTCTAAGACTGAGGATGTCTTAGTTTCTTTTTCATTTCTGAAGGAGAGTTTTGCGGGATGTGGAATTCTTTGCTGAAAGTCTTTTTCTTTCAACACTTTGAAGGTGTCATCCCACTGTCTTTTGGTTTCAGTGGTTTCTAATAAGTCACCTGTTAATTTTATGGAAAGTCCGTTGTATGATGTAAGTTCTTTTTCTCTTGCTGCTCTCAAGATTCTCTCTTTGTTAGCAATCATTAATTTGACTGTGATGTTTCTTGGTGTGGTTTTCTTAATGTTATTCTACTTAGAGGTCATTAAGCATCTTGGATGTGTAGATTAATGTTCTCATCAAATTTGGGAAGTTTTCAGCCTTCATTTCTTCGTATAGTTTTCATTTATCTTTCCTCCCTCTTTCTGGGACTCCTGTTAAGCATATGTTGGTATGCTTAATGGTGTTGCACACGCCTCTGAAAATCTTCATTTTCTTACTGTTTTTCTTTTCTTTCTGTTCCTTAGGCTGGATAATCTCCATTGATCTTTCTTCAAGTTCACCAATTCTTTCTTCTGCCAGGTCAAATTTGTTGTGAAGTTCCTCTAGTGAATTTTTCATTTGTTATTGTACTTTCAACACTAGAATCAATTTCTATTTGATTCTTTTGTTAGAAACATTTTACATCTTAGTTGACATTTCTTATTTTGTGAGACATAGTCATTAGTCATCAGACTTTCTTTTTTTTTTTTTTTTTTTGAGATGGAGTTTTGTTCTTGTTGCCCAGGCTGGAGTGTGATGGCACAGTCTCGGCTCACCACAACCTCCACCTCCCGGGTTCAAGCTATTCTCCTGCCTCAGCCTCCCAAGTAGCTGGAATTACAAGCATGTGCCACCACGCCCGGCGGATTTTATAGGTTTAATAGAGATGGGGTTTATCCACGTTGGTCAGGCTGGTCTCAAACTCCTGACTTCAGGTGATCCACCCACCTCGGCCTCCCAAAGTGCCGGGATTACAGGCATGAGCCACCGTGCCCAGCCATCGTCATCATACCTTCTTATGGTTATTTAACCATAGTCTTTTAATTCTTGGGACATATTTAAAGTCTTCATTTTCTAACTGCAACATAGGGGCTCCCCCAGGGATATATGCTGTTGGCTGTTTTCTTTTTCCCTGTGTGTGGCATACTTTCCTATTTCTTCATGTCTTGTAAATTTTGTTGAGAACTGAACATTTTAGATAGAACATTGTAATAACTCTAGTGTCTTATCCCTCTCCCATAATAGTTGCTTTTCCTTGCTCATTTTGTTGTTGTTAACATTGTTGCTTTTGCTATTGCTGCTTATTTGTTTGATGACTTTCCTGGACTAATTCTGTAGATTTTGTATTTCCTTCAGTGTATGGTCATGGCCACTGAGTTCTCTGCTTAGTATTTATTTCCCTTAAGTTATTGTTTTTATTTTTAAACCTATGAGGCACTCGTGTATCAAAATAACTTGGGCAGCATCCAACGATCAACCAGAAAATTTTTTAATGTCTTGTTTATTCCACCCTTGCCAAGGGGATCTGTGTGTGAAGGGATGCTTTCAAACTTTAGTCAAAGCATGTAGTATAAGGGTTTTTTTGTTTGTTTGCTTTTTAATATTCTATTGAACTTATTTTTATTATTGCTTTTTAAAAATCTCTTTGCTTAAAATTCTGTCATGTTGAGTATAAAATCAATACCTTTAAGACACATTTGAATTATCAAAACTTAAAGAATCCCGAGCGCTCTCATCTGTGCTGTCTGAAAGGCATTTTGTTACTTTTGGAGAAGCCAGGCAGCCAAACTGCTTTTGAAAAATTCACCTTTGAATTAATTCAAAATACACAAATATATTAATCTATAAGAGTTGCAACTAGAATACGTGAACTGATAAGAATAATTCAGTCTAGTACTTGACTTAAAAACGTTTAGTTACTTTGCAAATAGCCATCCAAAAGGTAACAAAATAATCTACTAGCCTTGGAATTGAGAAGTCAGATGGTCACCGTAGGTCTCACTGTCAGAAGCCATACTGCGAAGCATTGGCTTTGCAGCAGGATTAGAGATGCTTGCGGAGGGGAGCACTCGAAAGATACCTCTAGCACAAATGTCCACTGTCTACATGCGAATGTGTACATTCTCTCCCTAGTTTCTGCCTTATGGCCTTTCACGTTAACCATGTCTCTGGAATGGTTAGCGTATCTCCCTTTTGCACTTTCCCTCTCAGGATTTGGGAATTTTGTATTGATATGCTGGCGCCAATGACATTTACCTTCAACACAAAAAATTGCTTTCTTCTGTCTTTTAAACTCTCTGACCCAAACACTTATTATTTTTAAAATTGTGTATACCCCCTAGAACAGATGTTATTTGAGTTCAGCTTTCCACTAGGGAGTGAATTCCCTTAGTTATTCATCTGTGCTCCCTGGATCTTGGTAGAGAAGGCTTGGAATCATCTTCGTAATTGCCTTAGCATTAAATGATATCATAACTGTTTATGGAATGCTTGTTATTATGCAGAGTATATTTAATAATTTTATCTTCCTTCACATATTACATTTATTTCTTATGATACAAAAAGATATTAAATTATTTTTATTTAAATACTAATACTTAGATATATAATAAAATAGACCAGAATATGAACAGGCAGCTACTAGTAGTTGAGAGAATGCAGATTAAATTAATAACAGCTTGCCCATAAGACTGCTGGAAATGAAACAATAATAATACCTACTGCCAACAGGGATGTAGGAAAAAGGGTAGAAATGTGAATTGTATGCTTTTGGAAAGACACCTGCCAGTGTCCATTAAAAATGTAAAAGGCACATGTCTTTAAACCCAGTAATCCTACTCTGGGGAAATCATTACATAGAAATAAAAGCATTATTAAGTTATATATATATAACATACATATATATGAGATGATTATTCCAGATTCTATCATGATGAAAGATTGAAACAAAGAGAATAATATTCAATAGAGAAATGGTTGAGTAGATTGTAGAACATTCCTACCATGGGGTATTGTACAACCTTAAGAAAGAATGCACTAGAGCCCCATAAAGTCAATTAGAAGAATTTCAACAAAAAAAATCAAGTTGCAGAAACACATATACAGTCATTGCTCAGTATCCGCAGGACATTGGTTTAAGGATCCTCTGCAAAATACACAGATTCTCGAGTCCCTTATATAAAATGGCCTATTATTTGTGTATAACCTATGCACATCCTCCCATAAACTTTAAATCATTTCTAGATTACTTATAATACCTACTATAATGTAAAAGCTATGTAAATAGTTGTGGTATTGTATTTTTATTGTTGTATTGTTATTTTTTAAAAAACTATGTCTGTGGTTGGTTGAATTCTCAGATGTGTGACCCACGGATATAAAGGGCTGGCTGTATTATATAATTTCAGTTTTTTAAAACAAACAGTGGAATAAAACCTCACACATATATATGATTTTGTGAGCATGGAGATATGCATGGAAAGAGATGCATGAGTTTTATGGCATGGATAACCTAGAGACGCGGAAAAGGAAAAGAAGAAAGGAGAACACGAAGAACAAAGTTTAGGAAAAAACACTTGAAAAATTAAATGTTTTGCAAAAGTAGTATATTTCATATGATATAAATTGTATAATATTATGTATGCATGTGCACATGTGTGTGCATAAAGAGATTCGCTAACAGAAATAATCACCAAATGTTGAATATGGTTTTCTCATGATAGGATGATTTCAGGTAATTGTCCATTTTTTTTTTTTTTGCACTATTTGAGCTTTTCAAATGACTATTTATAATTTATTTAAAATATACATATAAAATAATTTTATTGTGAAACAGAAATGTCAGTGATTATTACGAGAATCATTTTTCCATATATATTCAATATACATTTAATGATCCCACACCATTTTTTTTAAAAAATGGACGAATCTAAACGTATTTACCAGCAATCTGTGCTTTGTGTTCAACTTACTCACTCTCCACATTCTGGTTGTCTGGACAACAGTACTTATTAATTTACTAGTCCTCTCCGTTTGTTCTTGAACCCATTGTTCTAGTTACAGATCTGTCAGATTGAATCTCCAACTTCTTAACTCTGGCTTCAATATCTACAATGTGGCTTGCATAGTATGACTTCTGCTGTATTATATTCCTATCTACCCTAGCTATAATATAATATCATATGCAGTTTTATAATAATATATAGTCCACCAAAATTTCCTCCAAAAATCTCTTTACTAGCCTCTTAAAACTGATCTTTGTTCCTTTCAACATCAGCTCCCCTCATCTCCAAACCTATGTAGGCCAGAAAGAAAAAAGATGACTGCAATACCCCATTGTAATGTATCTCTTTGAATGTTGTCTAAATTGTCTTGAGCTTGATTCTCTGTCTCTGTCTCTTTCTCTCTTCCTCCCTGTATCTCTTTCTTATCTTTCCTCTTACAGTCTTTTTGCCAGCTACTGTGCCTTCTTATGACTGCCTAAACCCTCCAAGAAGTATTTTCGTGATGTTGGACCTAGATATGGGATCATATTATATTACATTTGATCTTCTTGATTTATTGCTTAATGGGAGATTTTCTTCTTCATTTATTTTAATACATCACCCTTTTTTTTTTTTTTTTTTTTTTTTTTTTTGAGATGGAGCCTCACCCTGTCATGCAGGCTGGAGTGCAGTGGCACGATATTGGCTCACTGCAACCTCCGCCCTCCCATGTTCAAGCAATTCTTGTGCCTCAGCCTCCTGAGTTGCTGGGACTACAGACAGCTACCACGCTCGGCTAATTTTTGTATTTTTAGTAGAGATGGGGTGTCACCAGGTTGGCCAAACTGGTCTTGAACTCTTGACCTCAGGTGATCCACCTGCCTTGGCCTCCCAAAGTGCTGGAATTACAGGGGTGAGCCACGCCCTGCCGATCACCTTAATTAGACAGTAATTTCCTTAAAAAGTCCAAGTCTTTTGTTTTTCTACAATCATCTGACTATTATATATTCTAACTAGCAATCCTTTAATATTCTTTACCTATTAACTAAACGGTAGGTGTATTTGACCAATGGCATATGTGAAATATATCTTTGGTGCTATTCTGCACTGAGTCTTTAATCCCAGTATATCTATAATTTTAATGCCCTTATTTCTAAATAATCCAAATGTAGAAATGACCCCTGAAATGTATTAGCATTTAGGTATAATAACAAACACAATGTTATGCTTTACTTTTCTCTTTTGTAATGTAAAGTAACACATTTCAAATATTAGCAGACTGGTGCATTAGAAGCAAAGAGAGGAAAACTTGGCACAGAGGTTTCTCAGGTGGGAAGATCAGATCCTAGCAAATAATATTCTAAATATGTAAAGTATGAATAAACAAAAAAGTTAAGGAAGTTCTAGATTGAATAAAAATAAACTTTTTATATTAGCCCCCAGGGCCGAAATATTAATAAAGAAAAGAAGTCATAATATAGTTTATGTCAAAGATAGTCCATGAGGTTGTAAGGGTATGGTAAATGTGTCTAAGTGAGATTCCTTTTAAAAAGAGGGGATTTTATCTCTTGACCATAAATTAAAATTGCCATTAGTCAAATGTGAAAACTTTTTCACATTTTTCTTTTTCTGTTGTTGAAAAGTATCATGTTTTGAATTTTGTTGTTGAAAAGTTTTGCAGTACTTACTGAGCATTGCTTGCCCATGAAAAAACCACTTCTTAGTACAATTTATCATCATTTGCTCTTATGAAATACTTAGATGTACTTTTCATTTTAACTTACAGCAGTATCCAATTATTTCTATTTCTGGAAAAGCACATAGCATGAAAGACAGTTTTCAAAGCCAAGAACATGAAATAGATACAGTGCAGTTTAAACAGCCATTTTTTCTCTCTTTTATATCTATAGAGAAAGAAATATATAAATACGGGAAGGGAAGAGACTGGGTATAAAGGGGAGAAAGCAAAAGCAATTATATACTATTCTGGGGAAACTATGCCATTAAAAAAAGTTTTAATAATTCCAAAAACTTCAAGGTTGAACATCTCTCGTGCCCTGCCTATATTTTTCAGTTAATTCAGAATAAATTACGCCTTTACCAACTGTTTTAAGGGTGATTATATATAATTATTAAAATTTATGTGCTTGTGATATCTATCAGAAATAAAGAGGATGGAAACTAAGCAAAACTTACTGGAAATAGATAAGAATAACTGACAGAGGACACCTAGTGGTGGTGAAGAGTAGTGACATATTCTTCTGCAGTACAAGGTTTGTGCCTCCCAGGTACACAAGAGGACTTAGCTAGAATAGATTGTCAGGTGGTTGCCATTCAACAGAGCAAGAGATGCCACAGAGAGAAAAGTCAACGAACAAAATATTCTTTGATTTATATATGTGAACTTGTCCCAAATCCTTTAAAAATGTATAGTCTGGCTGAAAGTTGTAGAATATCTCATTACACAATAGATGCTCCTACAACAAACAAACAAAACCTTGCCTCACTTTAAGTGTGAGATTAATGTCAATTTTTAAAATGACAGATGCACTCATTAATTCCATAAAATAATGTTCTCATTGTTATATGTCATCACTGTGCAGATGGTGAACTGGACACTGTATTAGATCCTGAGAATAGAAGAATGAATAAGACATAGCCAGGTCCTGTAAGGTAGAGGAAGCAGACGTATAAAAAAGTTGGTGGTATGAAGTGTTTGAAGTCCTGTAACAGAAGTAAGGCTTATTTGTTGGGGAAGCGAAGTCAGGAAGTGTTTCCCCAGAGGAGGCAAGTTTTGTTTGTTTGTCTGTCTTAGGGCCATCTTCTGTGCCATCAGCCTTGTTGAATGCCTGTTCACTTCATAGAACTAGGAAGAAGAGATGTTGTATTGTTGTTCCTCATTCTGGCTGCATTAGCCTGGCTATCTAACCATAGAGACTTATAATTACGTTTTTCCTAGGCCTTCTTAAAACTAGTTTAGTCAACTTTCACTTTATTCCAAATGTATAGAAAGAATAGATAAAATATATATTTTAAAGTTTATATATTTGGTTGGAAAAAGAAAGAGCACTACCCAGACAAATTAGGAATCTTGTCATATCTCTGCTAGCAGCAAGTAATGAGTTTTGGTGATATCATTGAAATATCACCAGTCTCAATTTTATTTTAGGTCAAATGAAGGTTTGGGATATGGTGCTATCTGAAGCCCCTTCTAATTGTATGCATTAAATGGCATACACTTATGATGTCTAACCTATCTGCAGTGGTTGAAAATATGTCTACAAATTCCTTTTCCATGTTCCCTTCAAAAGGTAAAGCCTAATTCCCCTCCCCTTGTGTATGGACAAGGCTTCTAAAGCATCAAATGAAGTAGGAGTGATAGTGTCTGATTTCTCAAAGCAGGTAATAAAAGGCAGTGCAGCTTCTTCCTGGACATCATTCTTAGATCACTCATATGGGGGAAACCAACTACCCTGTCATGAGAATACTCAAGTAGCTCTATGGCAAGGCTCATATGGCAAGAAACTGAGGCCTCTAGTCAACAACCACATAAGTGAGCCATGTTGGAGATCCTCCATCCTTAGACAAGCCTTGATACGACTGCAGCTCCAGCCAACATTTTAAATGCAGCCTCACTGGAGAACCTGAACTAGAAATATCCACTAAATTGCAGCAGAATTCCTGACCCACAGAAACTCTTAAATAAGTTTTGTTTAAAGCCTCTAAATGTTATGGTAGCTTGTGATCCACTGGATAGATTGCAGAAACACCAGCCCTCTAATCATCTCTTCCTTGGCTCATGACCCAACCCAGAATTTCTGGCACTCAAACTCCAGTAAGCAATAATATAGATGCAGAATTAATTGTTTTCTCTTTAAAATTCTTTTAAAAGGAGGGAGAACGTACATTTATCTACTCCCATTTCTGCCACAAGTTAGAAATCTTAACACTCACCCTCCCCCTCTGCCTTCCTATGCTTAACTGTATCACTGCAAAAAGCCCGTTACCATTTGTAGCTTACACAGCTCTTTTCAGTTTAAGAAAGCAAATGTGGACAATCACCAAGCATCACTTCCTTGCAATTCCTTCAGCTTTTTCTGCAGCTTCAGTCAAAGTATACACTCTCCTCCAAACCAGGATGAATTCTCATACTTCCATAGATACTTCCACTCCCTAGAACTCTTGATCAACAGGTCTAACTCAAGAATCAAGGGCATACGGCAAGAGACTCAAATTATTTTTATAGTCTCCCAAGGTAAACGTGAATACTAAATGGATTAATGGCACTGGATTAAAAGGCAAAAGCAATGCAGTAGAGTGTCACATCTGTAACCAATGATCTGATCCTATGGTTGAGTCATAGCACTGCTAATTACTTGCTGTCTGAATATAAACAATTTATGAAAATGCTCTGAGTTAAACTTTCCTCATCAGAAAAATGGGAGTGTCAATATCTACTTTACAGAGCGGTTCTGAGAATTTAGGAAATATTAAAGGTGAAAAGTCTTTTTCGTTGTTTTTTAGTTGTAAGGACTTTTTAGTTGTTTATTATGATTTTATGAAGCATCTCATGAATACATATAAATAACTTAAAAATTGATCAAATTCCCAGATCTAAGAGACTTGCAACATTGGCAACTCTATTTCTTCTTTCAATGCAATGGAAGTATAGCATGCATATGAAAGGCATCTAGAAAGCTGAATTTCAGGGTGCTACCACTCAGATACATAACCTTGAATAAGTTGCTTATCTTCTCAGGGTCAATGTTTTCTCATCCAGAAAATGAATAGAATGAGTTAGAGAACTTTAAGATCACTCATTGGACGCTGGTAATCATTAAATAACAATTAAATGGAGAAGGAAGAATTGTAAAAGTAGGGAAAATAATCAATATAATATTTTAAAGTACTGTATTAAGAGAAAACATATTTATTCAGTAATTATTTCATTTGGACCAGTGAGTGTGAAAATGTTCTTATTCATCTGCTTTGATAAGTAGCCAGATGGTGTCTAAGGATACATTTTCTTTGTAGTTTCATGCAATTGAAATGAGTTTGCTAGTCATCTCTTGAAACCTATGAAGCTTTAAAATCCATCATTCAGAATATGAAGATTCAGTCTAGTGAGGCTATTAAACTCTATGACTTTTAAATGTTAAAATCACCAAAGCACCTTTAATTTTACTGGTAATGGCATATACAACCTTTAATGCTGGATATTAAGTATTCATATTAAATCATAATAAATATTCATGCTGAACCATAAGTCACCTCATATTGCAAATGGTCATTTATTTTGTCATTTATATAGCACTGTTAGATCTGATAGGATAATGTTTATAATTTATTAAGCAATATGTCACAAAAAACTGTCCAATTCTACACTATTTCCATATTAGTAGCAGTGGATGTTGCCAGGGCATGGTGGAGTATAAATTATTTCTCAATTTCAGCATGATGCTACTGCAATAAAATGCCCCATGGTTAAGAAAGTCATTAACACATGCACTATAGAACAAGCTTGTCATACATAACACACACACACACATGCAATAAGAATACTTAGTATTATAAACATAAAAGAAATAAAGAAATTAAAAGAAGTAAACACAAAGCAGACAGCCTCTGATTTACAGCAAACACGGAGGGAAGGATGCAAGTGTAGTTCTTTTATAGCAAGCTAAATAAATTTCCCTTGTCTACAAGGAAGTATAGTTCAAAGTCAGGTCAGTCAGGCAAACTTGGAACTTAAAGGAATTAGAAAACATTTATCTTTTTCAAAAAGCTACTGCTTCCAATGGGTGACTATGTGACTAATAAAAACGGAAGGTCTCATTATTTTTATTTAACTGTTAATCACCAGATGTTGTGAGCCATATGGAAAGAAATTTAATTTAATGTTTTCAGAGATAGGAATGGTGTGTATGTGTTTGTGTGTGTGTTTAAGTACAGTGAAAATAGATATTTAGATCCTTGTAAAAGGAGTTTGTTTTATCAGCTCTTTTATTTAAACAGTAGAGATAGAAGCACTATGTTTGTGATAATATCATGTTAGCACTACATAATATTTTTTAGTTTACAACATATATTCATAAACATTATTTTACCTGATTTTTACAAGAGTACTATTTTCACAATTTTATTACAGAAGAAACTGAAATCCAGAGAGCTCAGAGTCACAAAGCTACTAAGTGAAAAGACCACGGCTTGAACCCAGGAGATCCTCACTTTTCACCAAAGTCTATGAGAAAAAGTGGAGGAAAGGCATATCATTGAACTCGTTTTCCTGGTGCCTTAGAAAAATGCATTAAGTTACTTCTTACCACCCCATATTTCAATTATTCCTCACCTTACAAGGGGTGCTAGTTCATAGTCTTGTCCTCCTATTGTGGCTACCTGGAGAAAGAAGATATGGCTCACTGATTCATTCAATGAATTTTTGTAGTACTTACCATATGCCTAGAAATGTTTTGAGTACTGCAAATATGTCAGTGAATAAAACAACATACCTGACTTCAGGTTACATTTGTTCATAAATGGTAGGGTGAAACACTTTTTGCATTACAACCCTGAGAGTTCAGAATTCCTCTACTAACCCTTTCCAAAGATGTAAGAGGAGCAAAGACAAATACAGCAAGAGGGCAGGGGTGTTATGGAGATAAAAGAATCTGTGATATGTGGAGTTTAAAATTAAAAGTGTACATATAGTTTCTTATTCACATTTCCTCTCCTTCCTTTTTTATTTCTTCTTTCTCTTTTACTCTTCCCAAATATCAGTCAACACTTCTATTTTATCTCATCTAACCAAAGGGAGTATTGCATATGTTCAGTAATCAGGAGTTTAGAAGACCAAGGCCCTCCTAAAGAATGAAACTTCTTCTTTCAGAAGCCTCTCGTAGTGATATCTGAACTGCAAGAGATTTTGACAGTTTCCTTCGTACACGTCGAGGTCTGGTTTCCTAAGACTTGGGATTCCTTTCTAAGTTTGAACTTGGGTCATTTCAGAATTTCAAACGGCAAGGACAGCTACACATATGAGTGGAGTTCCACAGAGAGTATGAACTCATAGTGCTCAGAAAGCTCATCATATAATCTCAATAAAAACTTCACCTGACCAGGCTGTTTTGAAATTCAACCTTAGTCATTTTAGTGTAATGATCTGACTCTCCTGGTCTTATCTGTTAGCAAGACATTTGGGGAGGCCATTCCAATCGTAAATCATCTGTGTTCATTACCAGAGAAACTTCCATTGTTTACTGTCTCCCAACCTCTGTGGTCCCAACTATATCAATAATAACATTAAGTGTGACTGCTTAAATAATGCAAGGCAAAGTCTGAGATTATCAGGGTAGACAAAGAAGCAAGACCCAACTATATGCTGTCTACAAGAGACACTTTTTTATTCAAAGATACAAATAGGTTGAAAATGAAAGGATGTCAAAAAATTCAACCAACAACCAAATAACGCTGGCAGGTTGATTCTAATATCTGACAAAATAGATTTTTAAACAACAAAAAGAATTGTTACTATAGATAAAGGGAGTCTTATTTTTTCTACACCCACAGCTCTGAGATGAGAGACATTTTATAGTGTAAGGAGTTCAATACATCAGGAAGATAAAAGAATTATAAACATACATGCAACTAACAACAAAGCGCCAAAATGCATGAAGCAAAAACAGACAGAATTGAAAAAAAGAAATAGGCAGTTAAAGAATGGTAGTTGAAGACTTCAATGCCCACTTTCAATAATGAATAGAACAACCAGGCAGAAGATCAATAAGAAAATAAAATATTTGGAAATACTGTAAACCAACTAGACCTAAAAGACATCTATAGGACACTCTACCCAACAACAGGAAAATGTTGTTCGTCTCAAGTGCACATGGAATATTCTCCAGAATAGACTATATGTTAGGCCCCAAAACAAGCCTTAATAAATTTAAAATGATTGAAAATATACAAATATGTTCTCTGACAACAATTGAATGACTTTAGAAATTAACAGCACAAAAAAATTGGAGAATTCACAGATATGTGGAAATTAATCAACACACTCCTAAATAACCAATAGGTAAAAGAAGAAACTCCAAGAGAAATTAGAAAATAATTTGAGAGGAATACAAGTTAATATACAACATGACAAAAGTTATGTGATGCAGTTTAAACAGTGCTAAGAGGGAAATTTTTAGCTGTAAATGTCTATGTTCAAAAAGAAGAAAAATTTCAAGTCAATATACTAACATTCCACTTTAAGAGGCTGGAAAAAGAACAGCAAACTATACTTAGTGCAAGCAGAAGAAAAGGAGTAGAGATTGGAATGGAAATTAATTAAACAGAAATTAGAAAAACAATAAAAAACAACAAACTGAAAGTTGTTTCTTTGAAAAGAGTGACAAAATTAACAAACTTTTAACTAGTTTGACTGAAAAAAAAAAAAAGATTCAAATTATCAAAATCAGAAATGAAAAATACACCTTACAGAAATTTAAAAAAAAAAGATTGTAAGAAAAGATACTATGAACAATTGTAAACCGTCAGATTAGATAATCTAGATTAAATAGATAAATTCTGAGAAAAATACGAATTACCAAAAATATCTAAAGAAGAAATTTTTAAAAACTGATCAAACTATAGCAAGTAAAGAGATTGAATTAGTAATGAAAAAAACAAAAAACTTCCCACAAAGAGAAGCCTTGATCCAGATGGCTTCATTGTTGAATTCTACCAATTATTTAAGAATTCTTCACAAACTCTTTCAAACAACAAAAGAAGAGGTAACACTTCCCACCCATTCTATAATGCTAATATTTGCCTTATACCAATACAAAATGCATCACAAAAAATATAAGTCAATATCTTTTAAGAATGTAGTTGCAAAATCCTCAACAAAACACTAGCAAACTGATACGGTTTGTATCTGTTTCCCCACCCAAATCTCACGTCAAATTGTATTCCCCAGTGATACAGGAGCCTGATGGAAGGTGATTGTATAGTGGGGGTTGTTTCTCATGGTTTAACATCATCCCCCTTGGTGATGTTGTGGTGAGAATGAGTTACCATGAGATCTGGTCATTTAAAAGTGTGTATCACCTCCCCCATCTCTTTCTTTCTCTTGTTCTTGCCTTTTAAAACATGCCTGCTTCCTCTTCACCTTTCACCATCATGGAAAGTTTCCTGAGGCCTCCCCAGAAGCTGCTATGCTTCCTGTACAGTCTGCAGAACTGTGAGTCAATTAAACCTCTTTTCTTTATAAATTACCCAGTCTCAGGTATTTCTTTATAGAAATGTGAGAATGGATTAATACACAAACTAAATTTAGCAACATATGGAAAAGATTATAACTCATAAACAAGTGATATTTATCACAGGTGTGAAAGGTTTTTTTAATATCCAAAAATCAATTAGTGTAATATACCATTTCAGTAGAATAAAGGACAAAAACCACATGTTTATCTCAATTGATGCAGAAAAAGCATCTGACAAAATTCAGCATCCCTTTGTAATTGAAACACTCAACAATCTAAGCTAAAAAGAAACTTCCTCACCTTGAGAGAGTCCTTTTCCAGCTCCTGAGGTCACCCAGGGCCAGAAGTACCTTCGAGATAAGGTGTCCTGATTCAGACCAGGACTCTTGTTACTGGTCCGATTTTTCCCTTGCAGGGTACTGTCCAATTCTCCCACCACCACAACCACCACTGCCACTGTGATGCATGAAGTCCACTATGGAGTTATTTGGCAGTCTCTTGGCCCAGTTTTAGAAGGGTGACCTGGTGAAACAATTACTCACACTGACCAGCACAAGATTTTGTTCATAGTACTAGGCTGCCAGTTTGGTGCTAATGTGCCCGTATTGAGTGATTCTCCCTAATAGCACACAAAGGACAACTTCAGGGCTCTGAGCTACCAAAAGTCCACCATGCTCTTTGGGCTTGAGCCACATATGTGGGTCCATACATTGTTTCGCATCCTTCCGTATTTCAACTGCTGATGACTGTAGGTTCACTTCCTAATTTACAGCACCCAAGAACCATGGTTATAGCAGTAGATGTCCTTTACTCTGTGAGCCCCCTTACTGCTGGCACCAAGGGCAGTCACCCCATCCTCTCTGAAGGCTTCATGCCATGCGTCAGGCAGTCCTCCAGGTGTGGCCATCTCTACGTCCTCCCTTCTGATTTCTGTTCTGTCTTTCTCAAAATCAATGTGGTACCATCGTACTCCCTCAGTCAGCCTTAAGCCATACCAACAATAATATAAACACTTCTTATACGAATAGGATAATTTTTGTTGTTCAACCCACAGAGCCTTTGTCTATTTTCCCCACTGGTAGGTCGTGTGAAGAGGGGAAGCTTGCAACTAACATTTAGAGAGATCACATTCTGGGGATGTTGTGATTACGACCTAAAGAGTTCTGAAGAAGATACGGCCTTGCATTTATGCTGTCAAATTCTGAACAGTGAATGTAACATGAGCGGGAAACAAATTATTCTTCACACTTTCCCGAACACCCTAGCTAAAACTTGTGTGTGTGGTTGTCATCAATAAAGCACAGTAGCAATGTCTGAGACACTTGCTGGAAGCCAGTATTCACCAGCAGCACTGTTGGGGGATGAGACTACACTGGATTTCTCAGGATTCCTGTAGGGAAATCTGCCTTGCTGGGGTTTCTCACAGACTATGAGAATTAGAGCTGTCACCATTTATCCAGTTAACTGCTCAGATACAGCCCAGACTAGGTCCCTAAGTGAAACCCCAGAGTGTCAGGATGACTGCCTGCTGTCTCTCTAGTATTTACATTTGAAGGAGGAATGAGGCACTAGGAACGTGGAGATATTCATAGACTGGAAAAGCAGAGGCACTTGGGATTATCTGACACCTGGAGAGATTTTATTTACACATCAAACACTGGAGTTAGGTTTTGGGCCTATGACTTTTCCAAGGAGGGAGACAAATCCCTGCTTTCTTGGGGCAGAGAAAAATTACTTTTCTCTGATCTATCTCCTATGGAGTGTCTCACTCTTTGTGTAAGATATTTGATCTGGCCCTGATAGTGTCACCTCAGGGATAAGCACTGGGGCAAGGGACTGGAAATGCCAGTTCCTGTTGAACCGCTTCTGGGGATAGTTTGCTAGGTAAAAAAGATTTTTTTCCCATAAAAGTTAAACTTTTCAGAACATTGCAAATAAAGGCAAACATTTTGCAACAAACTAGTTTTGAGACAACATTTCCTGGATTTCTATGAAATGGTAGAACTGACGGAGAAAATGTGGATGGATATAGAATTGAAGAGTGATATGCAGCAAATAACTTTCCTAAAACAAAATCTTCAAATAGCTCAAAGAGACGGAATGAAGCATGAGCATTTTAATTTATTCTGACAATATAGTAGTTCAAGTTCTACAGAGCTTCATAGTTTTCATACTCATTACTGCATCAAGAAAAAACACTTAAAGACTGAACTTCAGTTTGTCATCTGTAAAATGGGCATAATCACATCTACCAGAGCTACAAGGGGGATACAAAAGGATGTGAGTAAAGTATTTGACATACCCCCTAGTGTAAAGTGCTCAATAAATTCTAAGCAAACTGAAATGTCAGAGTTAAGTGATTGCCTTAACACAAATTGCTAATGATAAAAGTTTATTCACAGTTTGTTAGAGACAAAGTCAGAATTAGAATTGCTGATTGAGTGTTTTATTTTATGCCGTGAGTATAGGCATTGGGTTCTAGAGCTCCTACCAGGTCAGACCGGTTTGTACTGATTTGTGAGAGCCAACTGTGAACAAACACTTCCTAACTCTCCATTTGGTAACATTAATGTTTGTAACTTGAAATCGACCATGAGAAGATTATTTACACCACAAAAACTGCCAAATGCTACTAATCAAGGCTTTTGTTTATAGGGGATCCAGTTATTAAATATGCACCAGCATACCACTAATCTAGGGTTATAGATGTGGACTCAGTGGCACAGGTGGTATTCAGTTCAATATCATGAATGTGATGCATACATCCGCTCTCTGAGAAACCACTAAGGATTTCAAGTCACAGGTTCCATTACAGCTAATATAGTTTCCAATGTGTACTTAATTACCTAGAGGCAGCTTCCGAACTGGGTGATTCTCACTCCATAAGTCACTAGATGTCTTTTTTTAAGTCTTACAGTATTTGTTTTCTGAGCATTGCCTTTCCCTATATTTCTTGAAGGTGGAATAAAAGGCCTTCAGAAAAATCAGAGCATTGATTTTTATTTCCATCTCTTTTATGTTGACAGTTCAGTGAAGCTTCCCCACTAGGCAGAATTAATCGCTCTGGCCTCTGTGTTCCCTAGCATTTTGCTCACTGTTAATATTGCACTTACCACATTGTGTTACTGTCTGATTTTTTCCTGCTTCTTTTCTTGGCAGGATCATGGGCTGCTCAAAGGCCTCCCATTCACCTTCTCATCACTGGCACCCAAAATGCACCTGGCTCACGGTAGGCATTCAGTAACTGTTGAGCTGACTTGATCTGGTTCAGAAGAAAATAGATACAGCCAGCTTTTTTTGATAGATATTCCTCAATTAAAAGAGGGCTGCATTTTGGAAAACTAACTAAGTTATTTTTCTAGGTCACAGAAATATTTAAGCAGTTCCTTCTATAATGAAATGCAAATCACATTCTAAATGCAATGGAGAAGGAAAAGACAGAGCAGTGGGATTTCTGTCAAGGAAGGCACAGAGTGTACCTGAATTCTTTATGTTACCAGGAGCTCTAGGTGTTCTGATACCACAATGAAATAGCCTGGAGGTGTAATATACAATCATTACATGATGTTACCTAAATGCATATTCTAATTCAACAGTTATTTACTTCACTGAACCTTTAATTCCCTTTTAGAACAAATACTTTCTGAGGTCTCCCTTCATTATCCTAGAATTCATAGACAGTATAGCCTTCTTAAAGTCGTTATTTCAATAAATCAATGTCATACCCTAATTGTAATCTAAATAAAAATATTAAATTAGGCAATTCATAGTAAAATAGTATCTATCTGAACACTAGAAGACATATTAAGTGGTCAGATGCTTACCTCAAAGCATCACTATGAATTGGTCAGCCACAGTGTACACTGATACAGGTAGCTTGCACTGGTGATTGGGATAACAAGGTGTTGGATCTGGAGATGTGATTTTCAGAAAGAACAAAAAATTTGCAAGAGTTTAGAAAAAGATGAAGTGCGTATTACTTTAGATTTACATGGCAGTCAAATTCCTGGAAAAGTTATCATGTATTAAAATTGCACAACTACTTTACATATAAAATTGAGTTCAGTTCTAAAGTTGGGTAATTGTAAAAGCCTTACAGATTATAAAGATGAATGTCTGGGAAGACTTCAGAAGTCATGTTCAACGTGGGTTAAGCTTATTGTGTGGGATTTTCCTGCATATTGGAGATGTCTTTCATACCTGGCACCCACCCACTGTGTGCTGGGAATCTACCCACCCC
Source organism: Papio anubis (assembly GCF_008728515.1). Lineage (NCBI taxonomy): Eukaryota > Metazoa > Chordata > Mammalia > Primates > Cercopithecidae > Papio > Papio anubis. The sequence goes on along the minus strand of NC_044978.1, from coordinate 133,597,867 downwards.
TACTGTGTCACTATGACAACCAAAATTGCCTCTATTTCCCAAACAGCTCCTAGTGTCTTAGAACCACTGACCTAAAGAGAATGTAACCTTTTGGTAAAATGAAGATATTCTTACCAAGCTTACCTAAATCCCAAGGCTGATGTGAAAATCAAATGAGAAAAAATGTTTCTGAAAGCCCATTATAAACCACAACACATCAGAGAAATAAACAGTTTTATTATGTTTGCCAAGACTTACGTTGGAGCAAATTTGGAAATTTCTAGCACTTCCATAACTCTGAGACCTTGTCACTGTGACAGTATTACCTCTAGAAGACTGTCTCTCCACACCAAGTAAAAGGCTGTCTCTCCATGCCAGAGTGTGCTGAAGTAACTTTTTTCCTACTATCTGTTTTTGCTTTGGTATTTAAGAAGCAAATCTGAACTATAATATCATACTAACTAGTTGGTACTGCCATCTAGTGACTTTCATAAACCAATTGTCCAGCTCTGTCAAATTTAGCTCTTCAGCCATTTACACAAATCAAGTGCATAAATATTCTATTTTCTAAATCTCACATTTTTCTCTCATTTATGTGAAGGTTTTTTCTGGGAGAAAGCTGCTATTAAAATGTCTTTAAAAAATAGCATGCCACTAGCACTTTGCTGAATGGCTGCTTCACAGCATGATAGTACTCACTATGAATTTTGCAATGTGTTTTAACTAATGCTCGCAGGTACCTAAATCTTGATATCCACATTAGTAGCATTTCTTTTTCTGTATCAGGAAAGTAAGGGATGCTTTGGTGTCATGACAAACAGATTTATTCCAGATTTTTTTCAGATTTGGCCAGTATGTCTTTGCTCAAGCATCCAAACATCTGACCCTCAGTGACAGTGTTCAAGCAGTTGGAATCTTAGCAAACTGCCATCCATCTTATCTGATTTCTCAGACAAGTCCACCTCTTGCTCAAGGAGCATCACCAGTAGAAACTGAAGAGGGATTTTTGCTGTGTGCTGCAAAGTGTCATCTGAGGTCAATGTGTTGTCAGTGATGGCTTGTGCAGTAATGCCAAGATTTAGCATGTGACCTGAGCCCTGCAGCCTGCATGCTCTATAAGGCTTGTAGCTCCAGAGATGATTCCTCAGAGGGCTGATAATGAAAAAGGCAAACCTCCATTTGCTCAAAAAGACACATAAATCTGCAGTCGACTTTTAATTACACTCTTTCTCTTACTCTTTTTGCCCAATGATTGTTTAAAAACTTAGAGCATAATTTTTTGCCTTTACCACCATTTTTTCTAAATGCAATATTATATCATTTTCTGTATTTTAAAGGGATAAAGCAAAAATACAAAAACAAAACAAAAAATATATATTCCCCTAATTATTAAGGTCCTATGCTGGGCTTTTTTTTTTTTTTTTTTTTTTTTTTTTTACTGTAATTCATTGAAGAGAGTCAAGTCCCTCTCACCTGTATTCTTTTAGCATGCTGTGTTATTTTCTGGAAGTATTTATCACAATGGTAATGGATTTGGGTTAAACATCTGCAACCCTGCTAGAACAAACACAACATAAGACTAGGGAAAGACAGCATCTATCTAGACTAGCTTGGCCTCCCCAGAGCAAAGCACAGGGTCTTCTTGCACAAGTTGGCACTAAAAATATTCATTAAATGAAAAGTAAGTGAACAAATGCCTTAAGATTTGACTTTAAATTATTTCTTCTGATAATCATCTCTATTTATTTTAAACTGCACACAAAAAAGTCAATTGCTACCATTTTTCCTTGATCTTAGCTCTATTAACCCAACTTTTATGCTAATGAGCTATTAAACTTGTCTTAGTTGCTTGATATCTTTGTTGCTCAATTTCCTCATTGGTGAAAATCAGAATATTACAGTGAAAGTGATAATTTGTGTCTCCTTCTTCTACTAATTATGCTTTGTTTCTGTTTTATAGCTAATCATCATGTCCAGAACTCAACAATGTCAAATAACAATAATAATAGAAGAATCAGACTCTTAGTTTTTAAAGACCTATGGGAAAGATCATTTTAATACACTAAGCCCAGTGCCCACTTGCTTCCAAAGAAGTGTTGTCAGAGTTATTTTTGAAGAGTATCCTCCTAAAGGTTCTAAGATATTTCAAACTTAGAGTCTAAGAGCAAAATGAAGAAAATGGGACAAACAGCACAGTTTCTTTTAAATAAGCTGTACTTTAATACTTTAAATCTAAATCCTGAATCATAACACAGTAGTAAAATCATTCGAGTACCAGCAATTAGTTGGAAAAGACAGATGATTGCATAGCCTTCTGAGGTAATAATTTGCAGGAAAGCCCAAAGATTCAACATTTTAAGTATTCTTCTTTTTATTTGATCAGTGTAATCTTCTTGTTCAGTTTAATGATGATGTTAACATTAGACTGTCCAAAACCTTTGATTTACTGCTAATTGTCAACTTCTGAGCCATGCTGGGCAGATTCTCACACCTGCATTCATAGACATAATTATATGAACCCCCTCTCTTTAGTAGTCAAGGCCATAGATTTAAAATATAGGAAAAATAGTAGCTTTGAGGAATCTTTTTTGTAAAATCCAAGATTTATGTTTATGATTTTTAAAAATCTATCTAATAATGTATAGATAGCTTATTTGCCTTTTTAGAACCACCCTTAATGGTTTTTCCTCTGTATGACTTCTGGCATTTTCCAAATGTTCTACAAAGTGCCCACAACCATTAAATGGTTTTCCCTTTGTCCATTCGGATCCATTCTCCACCCTCTTCTGCACCACAGTATGCTCCAGGAGGATCTTCTCTATGGGCTTCCTTCCTTACACTCTGGTTGCAGATGAGTTTTGCCAATTGGAGGCACCCAGAGCAAATCAAAAGTATAGGGAAAAAGAGAATGGCATTTATTCACTCACTCCTTACTGGACCATGGTATTTGCCAGTGTCTGCAGTTGTCTTCTGCTCACCATCGCTGTTGCTGGGTGCCTTTGCACAGTCACTCAATGCACAACACGTTGGTACTGGAATAATCTAAAACAATGCTCGGTTTTCTCAGATGACAAAATACTGGTGATTTAATTGTTAGAATCTTCCACCCAATTTGGATGTCACACAGCTATCCTATAATGTAATGTTATCCAATTTTTAAGTTTTTGTTTGTTTGTTTGTTTGAGACGCAGTCTCGCGCTGTCCCCCAGGCTGGAGTGCAGTGGCGCGATCTCGGCTCACTGCAAGCTCCACCTCTCGGGTTCACACCATTCTCCTGCCTCAGCTTCCCGAGTAGCTGGGACTACAGGTGCCCACCACCGCGCCCGGCTAATTTTTTTGTATTTTTAGTAGACACGGGGTCTCACCGTGTTAGCCAGGATGATCTCGATCTCCTGACCTCATGATCAACCTGCCTTGGCCTCCCAAAGTGCTGGGATTACAGGCGTGAGCCACCGCGCCCAGCCCACTTTTTAAGTTTTAAGCAATGAAATAGGATAAAAAATGGAACGCTATAGTGTGTAAAACTGAACTCAATGTGCAGAAGACTCATTTAATACACACACGTCTAACACACATGCACACACCACACATACAAATATGTGCGTGTGTATATATACATATATATATAATTTAATCTGTATAGTACAAAGGAAATAATTAAATTGGAATTAATTAAATCAGTTCATATGTAGAAATACTTTACTAAACTACTACTTAATAGTAAATCCTATTTTAAGGGAATATATTACACATAAACCCATTTATTGTGCTTAAAGTAGATATCAGTATGACTTAGGCTATCCTAAAACATCAACCTTTAAAAGGTTTTAATGTAGCTATTACATCCACTTCCTCTACATATATTTTTATTTTCAAATCATATGTACTTTGGAAACCAGCTATGCCTAAGATAGTGTTTTACCCCAAATCCTATTTATTTATTTTTGTTGTAAATTAGTAGTTCCTACCTCATGAAGAGTCTATCCATCTGCTAGGGTGGCTTAAACAAAAAATATATGTATATATTTTCTCACAGTTCTGGAAACTGGAAGTCCATGATCAAGGTGCCAGCAAATTCAGCTTTTGATGAAGACTCTCCCCTGGCTTGCAGACTGCTGCCTCTCCATGTGTCCTCACTTAGTCCTTTCTCCTCTGGTGGGATGTGGAGAAAGAGACCTCTCTGGTGTCTCTTTTTTTCTTACAAAATCATCAGTTTTGTTGGATTAGGGATTCACCCTTATGACTTCCATTAACCTTAACTGGTTTCCTAAAGGCCCTATCTTCAAATACAATGACATTGGAGGTTAGGACTTTAACATATAAATCTAGGGATGACATAATTCAGTCCATAAAATTCTGCCCTCTGACTCCCTCAAAATTAATGTGCTTCTCACATGCAAAATATACTTCTTCCATCCCAGCAGCCCTGAAACTCTTAACCTATTCCATCATCCATTCCAAGACCAAAGTCTCCTTTAAATCAGGTACGGTGAGACTTAATGAGACTGATGCTTTGTCCTAAGGCAAAATTTCTCTCCAGCTGTGAGCCTGTGAAACTAGACAAGTTATGTGCTTCCAAAATACAACAGTGAGACAATCATAGGATAGGCATCTCCCTTTCAAAAAGGAGAAAATAGGAAAAAATAAGGGTTTAAAAGCAAGGCCAAAAACCCAGCAAGACAAATTCCATTCAACATTAAGCCTTGAGAATAATCTTTTTGGCTTTATGCTCTGTTTTCCAAGCCTACTGGGTGGCAGCTTAACTCCAGGGCCCTAGGCAGTGGTCTCACCCCCTCAGCTCTTCACAGGGGCAACCTGGTCCACTGAAATCAAGGAGGTGAGTTCTTCCTCTGAAATGAAGGAGGAAATAGCTTTACCCATGGGCCTGTGGTGGAAGTGGCAACTCTGATGATCTTTAAATAGCTTTCATGGTCATTCTTCCCTTTTCATGAAAGATAAGGCATGGTCATCACTGGATGGCTCTACTGTCTCATGTTTTAAATCCCAGAAGTTGGAAAACCTTTCTTCATTTTGTCCTATCTCTATACCCTTCAGTTCAAACTCCAGTGAATTTGCAGGTGTAAGCTCATTTCTTCCTGGCTTCTGCTGAGATGGCTGATTAAAATTATGGGTAATCCCTTTGTTAGGTGATTGTCCAGCCATAACCTTGGTGTGCTCTCCTGAATACTCTTTCTCATGTTTTGCAATATGAATAGGCTTAGGATTTTCCAAATCTTCAAGTTTTGGTTACTTTTTGCGTAGTAATTCCTTCAATCTCTCTCTCTCTCTTCTCACATTTTACTACAAGCAGTAAGGAGAAAGCAGGCTGCACTTTCAACACTTTGCTGAGAAATCTCCTCAGCTAGAGTTTCAGTGTCATCATTCACAAAACCAATCAAGGGAATTGTACATAGCATTGTATTTGAGTTGAAGTTGTTTCCCATGCGGTACACATTAACAATTCAGAAGCCATAATACAAGTGTAGTGAAAGCGAACAATTAAGTAAAGGAATGGCAACTGTGGGAGCCAGGTTTCTCACAGTTGGAGTGGGAGGTTATAGACAGGTAACAGAAAACCGGAACGATTCATGGGGTAATAAATGAGTTATAAACATCAGTGTGTATATTAGGGTTCTTCAACAGGACAGAACTAATAGGATAGATGAATATATGAGGAGAAGTTTATTAAGAATTGACTCACACAGTCACAAGGAGAAGTTCTACAATAGGCCATCTGCAAGCTGAGGAGCAAGGAAGCCAGCCTGAGTCCCAAAACCTCAAAAGTAGGGAAGCCGATAGTGCAGCCTTCAGTCTGTGGCTGAAGACCCAGGAGCCCCTGGCAAACCATTGGTGTAAGTCCAGGAGTCCAAAAGCTGAAGAACTTGGAGTCTATTGTTCGAGGGCAGGACGCATGCAGCACGGGAGAAAGATGGAGGCTGGAAGACTCAGCAAGTCTGCCCTTTCCATGCTTGCTTTTATGCTTGCAGCTGATTAGATGGTATCCACTCAGATTGAGGGTGGGTCTGTCTCTCCCAGTCCACTGACTCAACTGTTAATCTCCTTAGGCAACACCCTCACAGACACACCCAGGAACAATACTTTGCATCCTAAAATCCAATCAAGTTGACACTCAATATTAATCATCAAAGTATGAATTCATTTTTAGCTGACTGTAAATACAGATGGGGCAATATTTATATATTTGTGTACATATACAGGTTAGTGTACACACATATATTTTTTGCTTTGTTAGCTAAGAGGACCTAAAAGAAATGACACCCTGGAAGGGATGAGCACACTCAGTGCCTAGATCTTGGCTTTTATTAATAGTACCAATTTTATTCTCCAATAAAGGGCACTAGAGTTCCTTGGATAAATGGCTGACTGTAGGACTGGGACAAGAAATATACAAAATGAGAAATATATTAGAAGAGGTGAGAAAACATTGTAGCGCCCAAAAGTAAGAAAGTACTCCAATTCACAAACACATAGACATGCACATGCAGGTGCGCGTGTGCGCGCACACACACACACCTATGGGTATATCAAAGGGACATAAGAGTTAACTGAGAGAGCTCCCTATGGCCAAAGTTGAAATTTTTTATTTTTTATTTTTTAAGAGACCAGCTCTCATTTTGTCACCCAGGCTGTAGTGCAGTGGTGTGATCATAGTTCACTGCAGGCTCAATTTCCTGGGTTCAAGTAATACTTCTACCTCAGCCTCCTGAGTAGCTGGGACTACAGGCAGATGCCACCACACCTCGCTAATTTTTCAGTTTTTTGTAGAGACAGAGTCTTGCTCTGTTGACCAGATTGGTTTTGAACTCCTGGATTCAAGCAATTCTCCCACCTCAGCCTCCCAAAGTGCTGAGAGTACAGACATGAGCTACTGTATCTGGCCCAAAGTTGAAATAATTTGAGCAACAAATAAGTAAAGTGGTATTGGATTATCACTCGAAGTGTAAAATAAATAGCCATGAGTCCATATTGATATAAATAAATGACTAAGTAAATACATAATGGGCTGTGCGCGGTGGTTCACGCCTGTAAACCCAGCACTTTGGGAGGCTGAGGTGGGCAGACCACTTGAGGCCAGGAGTTCAAGACCAGCCTGGTCAACATGCAAAACCCTGTCTCTACTAACAATACAAAAAATTAGTGAGGAATGGTGGCGCATGTCTATAGTCCCAGCTACTCCAGAGGCTGAGGCAGGAAAATCACTTGAACTCGGGAGGCAGAGGTTGCAGCGAGCAAGATCGTGCCACTGCATTCCAGCCTGGGTGACAGAACAAGACTGTCTCAAAAAAAAAAAAAAAAAAAAACCAACAACAACAACAGCAACAAAAACATAATGGGAGGCTGGAAAAGGCAAATTTTCCATGCAGGAGAACTGCAAACAATTTATGTGTATTCTTCACCTGATACTTCACTCTCAAGGAGGGAGAATATAATTTCTCACTCCTTATATGCACGTGCTGTGCATGGTGACTACCTTTCAAAGACTACAGACTGAAAAGGGGTAAAAAGTAACTTTACAAGGAAGAAACCTAACACTACCTCAACCAGGTGACAAAGGTTAACATCAGCTGTGATGAGTCATGTGGGCTATTAGCTACCCTTGATAAGAAGGAATGAGAATTAACTTTGATCTCTTCCTTACAAAAACCCTTATCCCAATCTAATAGAAAATAGATGCAAGTTTCAACTGAGGAACATTCTACAAAATACCAGACCAGCATTTGAAACAATTGTCAAGGTCATCAAAATCAAGGAAAATATGTAAAATTCCCATAGCAAAAAAAAGCTAAGAAGAAACGATGACGAAACACAATGTGGCATCCTGGATGGGATTCCAGAACAAAAAACAAAAGCATTAGGTAAAAATCAAAGAAATGTAAATAAAGTGTGGACTTAATTAGTAATAATATAGCAATAGTAGTTCCCTAATTATGACAAATGACCCAGAGTAATGTAAAATGTTAATAAAATGGTAAAATGAGGATGGGGTACACAGGAACAATGTACTATTTTCACAGTTTTCTATAAATCAAAAAAAGTTTAAAAATAAAAAACAAAGTTAGTTTATTTATTTATTTCATTTTTATTTTTATTTTTTGAGACACAGTCTTGCTTTGTAGCCAGGCTGGAGTGCAGTGGCACAATCTCAGCTCACTGCAACCTCCACCTCCCAGGTTCAAGCGATTCCCCTGCCTCAGCCTCCCAAGTAGCTGAGATTACAGGCCCGGCTAATTTTTTGTATTTTAGTAGAGATGTGTTTCGCCATCTTGGCCAAGATGGTCTCGATCTCCTGATCCTGTGATTCGCCCGCCTTGGCCGCCCAAAGTGCTAGGATTACAGGCGTGAGCCACTGCGCCCAGCCAAAAATAAAGATTATTTTTTAAAAACTGTAAGTTAGATTACTTATTTCAAAATGGAAATATGTCTACCACATATGATTAAATTTAAAAAAAAGATTTGAAAAGTAAAATTTAAAAAAAGATTTTAAAAGTAAATTTAAAAAAAGATTAAAAGTAAGTTTTCAAAGGTTTTATAGTAAATGTTATTGACAATAATAATTAGAATTTTACATCAAAATTCTTTCAAGATATTTATGAATGAGTAGGAAATTCTAGAAACATACTTTTCCAGAAGTTGATGATTCTGCCGCATAAATGTGAACCTCTGCAAAGCTGGCCAAGCTTTTACTCTAGAGTAGCATACTTAGTTAATTCATTTGTTCATCAGTTTTCCAGTGGTGTCTCATTGCTCATTATCTGCTGTAGCTGATGAGTTTTTAGGACATTTTAATAATTTATGCCCTAACATCATATATAACGTTGTGGTATAATAATTCACTTCTTATCATTATAAACAGAGTCATTATGGCCTGGATTGTTGCCCCTTCTTCTCTGTAATACCAGTTATGGCTATTATTATCACACGTCCATGTACCTCCTGTAAACATCAGTACTTTGAATCTGAGCCACATGAAGTGTTAACAAGTCCACAATGAGTAAAAAAATCGCCAGGCCAAAAATCAGTCTCCCTAAAAATGCTAATTACCTCCTAGATGGAGGTAAATCTCCGAACAAGGCACAAAGCACTAAATCATTTATAAAGCTGAAAAGTCATTTAAATATTTTGGGAGACGAGTGGGGATGAATGAATAAATGAAACATAACATTTTTCAATACTCAGGGTCCCTAAGCACTGGATTAACTTGAAGACTTATAAGACTTTTACTTCTAGAATTCCTAATTTTTCAGGAAAAAAAGTCATTTGATGAAAAACCATGTTATTTGGTAATGCATCTCTATATCGTATTTCATCAAGTTTTATCAAATATCAAACAGCAAAAGAAAAGATAAACAGAAGTATAAGATGACTAAAGATAGATTAATTTTAGCTTTGTGGTCAGCAAGAAGCTAAGCAAAGATTATGTAGAATAAAAGTAAAAATAATATGACATATATATAGCATATCAAATAGAATGGGACTTAACCTCAGTAATAATTAAATGATCAAAGATAAATGTGCAATTATGAATTACATTCACTCAGATGACAATTTAAAGAATGGGCTCAGTTTCCCTTAGGAGGGGCTTTTCCCATAATGCTTAGATATAATTAATTGGCCTGCTTATTTGGGAAGGGGAAGAAAATCATTCACAAGGTAGCTAACCTTTCCTCCATGGAGTCAAAGATTGCAATTATGAGCAAAACAGCAGGTCTTTATCTAAGGGAAAAATTAGCACAGCTCTCTCAGTCTTTGCAGACAGCAGCTTTAAGAATTATCGAAATACTCAACATTTCAGACAAGCAGCTTATCTTGCACTCAATCAATCAGTTGTTTGAATTTCACACATATTTATTTGTATTACTCTAAACTTGTTGTATATAAATTCATGAAAGCTAAAGATCTCAATTATTTCAAAATTATTTGACATTATTCTAGCCAATTCCCAGAGTGTTTGTTCGTTTCCACCTTTCTCAAACTACCCTGCCTGTTCTTCAGCGAATACTTCTATCAAAAGGCTTAGTTTCATCGGCTTTTAGAATATTGGTTAAATTTTGCTGTCCTTAACTCAGTTTAAATTACCCAGGATTCATGGTGTGCCTCAACTACACTAAACTTCAGTCTTTCTGTTAAACCCACTAGGCTTTCTTAGTCTGCCAGTGACTGTACTTTTGTTGTGGCTTACTGACCTGCACCCTGGGCTGCCCCTCTGGGACTTGTTGTTACCTCTGTGACATTAAAGATTTTAAAACTTCATTCTGGCCGGGCGCGGTGGCTCACGCTTGTAATCCCAGCACTTTGGGAGGCCGAGGAGGGCAGATCACGAGATCGAGACTATCCTGGCTAACACAGAGAAACCCCGTCTCTATTAAAAATACAAAAAAATTAGCCGGGCTTGGTGGCGGGTGCCTATGGTCCCAGCTACTCGGGAGGCTGAGGCAGGAGAATGGTGTGAACCTGGGAGGCAGAGCTTGCAATGAGTCGAGATCCTGCCACTGCACTCCAGCCAGGCCAAAAGAGCAAGACTCCGCCTCAAAAAAAAAAAAAAAAAAAAACTTCATCCTACATATAAGAGTTACTTCCTGTACTTGCACCATACATAATACACTCTAAAAACGTGCTTATGTGATACACTAGAACTTATGCAATAACCAATGGAGGAGGAATCTAGAGCACTAACTAGGTTTGTCCCAAAACAGCAGTCTGCAATTCAAGTCTTAAATGGCATCCCATTTGAAATAGATCTATGTAAATATCCTGACATACAGGAAGGTAGGGAAGAGGGAGCTGGGGGATGGTCTGATCTTAACAAAGAAGAGAAAAGCAAAAGATGGAATGCTATTTGAGTCATGATATTGTAGCTCCCTTTAATTTGGAACACAACTCTAGTAAGGGGAATTGGTCAAGTTGATCTGGATGACAGCCGATGCAGAAGCCTGAGGCAGAAGCCTCCTGCAGAGGTCAGCTCCCTGAAATATGAAACAGTGTGAAGACAGGTTGCGTAATAAAGCAAAGTGCAAAATGGCTCTACTATATTTGGAATGCTGATGTCCCCTCAAAATTCATATGTTGAAATCCTACCCCCAAAGGTGATTGATACGGTTCAGCTCTGTTTCCCCACTCAAATCACACATTAAATTATAATCCCCAATGTTGGGGGAGGAATCTGGGGGGAAGTGATTGGATCATGGGGGTGGATTTTCACTTGCTGTTCTGGTGACAGTGAGTGAGTTCTCATGAGATCTGGTTGTTTAAAAGTGTATAGCACTTCCCTCTTCACTTTTTCTCTCTCCCTCCTGCTCCACCACGGTCAGATGTGCTTGCTTCCCCTTTGCCTTCCATCATGATTGTAAATTTCCTGAGGGCTTCCAGTTATCCTTCTTGTACAGCCTGTGAAACTGTGAATCAATTAAATGACTTTTCTTCATAAATTATCCAGGCTCTGGTAGTACTTTATAGCAGTGTGAGAATGAACTAATACAGTGGTGGTACAAGGAGGTTGTGCCTTTGGGAGACAATTAAGTCATAGAGGCAGAGCCTTTATGAGTAGGATTACTGCCTTCATAAAGAGGCTGAAGGCAACCCCATTTTCCTTCTGTCATGTGAGGTTACAGGAAGAAGACAGCTGTCTATGATGAAGTAGGCCCTTACCAGACATTGAATCTGCCAGCAGCATCTTGATCTTGGACTTCCCAGCCTCCAGACTGTGAGAAATAAATATCTGTTGTTGATAAGCCATCCAGCCTATGATATTTTGTTATAGCAACCTGAATGGACTAAGACAAACTCCAAACAACATAGTTGCGAGTATCTTCGTTTACAGAGACCTCTCACTTCATGGTGGCTGAAGAACCTGGGTCTCATCTTGAGTCATATCTCTTACTAGTGGCCACTGGACACTTCGCTCAGTACTTCTGCTTTCTGGCTTTCCCCTGAGACTTAAGTGTGGCCATCACTTTCCTGAATTTTGAAATCCACAGATAAATTTGCCATCTATTATATGGGTCAGCTGGTGAATGATTTACTAGGTTATCTACCCCTTGGTCACTGCTATAAGACAAACTGGAGATGCCACAATCCATTTTCTTTATACAATGTTGTCACATGTGCCTTCTTTCTTGTTTCTATTGTGGCAGCATGGGAATCACCTAGAGTTTCTCTTGAAGTTTTTCTTCTCAATCAACCTGGAGTCAGTTTATCCCACCCTAGATTTCTGTTCTCTTTCAAACCAACAAAATAATTGTCAGTCTACTTATATGAAGGACATCCTACCTATACGGGAAAATAACAAAACTTTTATTTTAAATATTGCAACTTACTAGTTAAACAACTAGATAGACTATAAGAGTAAGTTAGTCTTGAAAATGACAATAAATTCTTTCGTTCTAAAAATTTCATAAGAAAAATTGATTATAATTTTTCTAAAAGGTAAAGAATGGTGAAAAATAGTATGTATGTTGCACTTACAAATGCATTCTTTAACATTTTTAAGAAACTGTCATACTTTAACTAAGATTAGCTATGTGACATTTTAATCCTATCTATTCTACTAAAAATTTGCAATAGTTTAAGTAAAAAGGAGTCTTTATCATGTAGACAAAACAATGATAATCTGACTGAATTTCATTTAAAGGATTATATCAATAATCCCATCCCATAAAATTTTAACAAGCACGGACACAATCTGATATAAGCAGAGTCTGGTTGTTAGAGCAATCAGGCAATTGATAAAAAGAGAAACCAATGCTCTCTAGAAGAACACATCTTCAGTGAAAGTCTTGTAAAATTTACACATATAGAATTGCAACAAATAAGAGGTCACAATTTTAAAAAGCAAAATCATAGGACATATGTAAAGGAAAAAGCCACCATATATGAGTCAGCAGAAAATAACCAACAACAAACCTAAAACCACAAAGATATCCAATATTGCTATTTTTTGATACTCAATATAAAATAGGTACATTAACTACATGAGAAAAAATTTAAAAGCACATTGAAATCATTGGAAAGAAGAAAAATACACCCTGAATCAACACTTCATCTTAACCTATGAATTTTGATATTACTTTTAGAAAGCTTAGGATTAACTCTATCTACATTGAAAAAAATAAAACTCAAAGAGCTCTGGACTAATAATGCCAGGAAATTGAGGAGAAAATGAAAGCATATCAAAATCAGAAAGATTCCTTAAAAACCTTTTAAGAAGTGGTTAAAATTCTAGATCCTTTCTCCAATGCCACACAAATATGTAAATGTTCCTTTTCTTCCTAGTGAAACAGTTAGATTTATTCCCATAGAAGATAGAAAAACAGAGGGTCTATGGATTAGAAATTCCAAGCATTGTTGGAAACGTGAATGCTGACTCAGCCATTGCCATGACAGTCAAGAAGACAGTATGTTAAAAAGGTGTGACTGAAGAGAGTTTTAAGGAGGTACTACTTACAAAGCTGTGGGTTAAAAAAATGCTGAAGCATCTGTAGATTTGTAACAGGGTAGATAAAGTTAGTTTTCAGCTTCCTCCAGATATGATAAACTAACTTTTTTAGGCTTTCTAATCAATTTCCATTTGGCTGTCTAATTTCTAGCTTCTAAAATGTTGTTGCTTGATCTTCCTTTTTATGCATCTTGTTCTTGTCTTCTACCTCTTTCCTTACAGCACAAAGAAAGCTGCTATCACATCTAGGCCCAAAAAGGAAAGAGAAGGAAGTATTTAGCTGTGTGGAGAAAGAACTGGAGGAGGTGACTTCTGGACAAGAACTGAAGAAGTAGAAGGAGAAGACAGTTGTGGCCAATATGTGGGTAGGCTGGAAGGAAACTGGGAAATACCTTGATTTCTCTCTCCTAATGGTACTTCCAATGGCCAAAGCCAACTGGAAAACAGAGGGCAAGGGAGCCTAATGATGCGATCAATCTTAGTCAGTTTGAGTTGCCATAACAAAATACCACAGACTGGGTGGCTTAAACAAGACATTTATTTCTCACAGTTCTGGAGGCTGGGAAGTTCAAGATCAAAGTGCCAAAAGATTTGATTCTTGGTGAGGGCCCTCTTCCTGGCTTGCACAGAATTACTTTCTTGCTTCTCTGTCCTCACATTGCAGAAAGAAAGAGAAAAGAGACAGAGGGAGAGATTGAGAGAATGCTCTGGTCTTGCTTCCTGCTCTTTTGAGGACACTAATCCCATCATGGGGCCTCATCTTCATGATTTCATATAAATATAATTATCTCCCCAAAACCCTACGTCCACATATCATCACATTGGTAGTTAGGGCTTCAAAATAAAAATTTTGGAGGGACACATTGAGTCCATAACGCAGTACATACAGATCAGTTTCCCAGAGCACAGGGCAAAGTGAAAAACAGTAAAAGTGTATCAAAGGAGCACATGAAATCAAGTACAAATACCATAATAAAATGATGAGCTTGGTGAATATATATGAAGACTGAAAGCTGAAATACTGGCACATAAGCCCTCTTCTCACAATAGACCCTTTTTTATGCCGGCAAAATCTATAGACACCTGCTCTGTGGACCCTGTCTAGCCTAAAAGTAGAAAATTAAAGATACTGGCAAATGGGGTTTCCCCAGCAAACCACCAGCTACCATAATGAAAGTCAAATTCAAACCTTTATCCACATACTTGATATTTATAATTAGCTTTCATCCCCCAATTTTAAATGTAAGAATTACCAGAGCCAAATTTGTTAGCTGAGCAAAACCCCTAACATGAAAGACTAGGAAAAATACAACAAGAAACAAAAGAGAAGAGAATATAACACAAAAAGAACATGTATAATATTTAATAGTTAAATATTAACTATTAAATAAAATATTTTAAAAGATTATTAGTATCCTTATAAAGATTAGCAAAGCCATTTCATTCATGAAATCATAATAGGATTCATTGAACAGAAAGAGTTCTTGAAAATTAAGAACATGATAGCAGAGACAAAGAAATTCAAAGAAAATTTTGAATGATAAAGGAAATTTTGTGAATAATAGAAAAGAAATAGGTAAGTAAACGAAATAAATGAAACCAAAAAAATACTAAAGAACACTCATCTCAATGGTCTAACATCAAAGTAATGGAAATTCCACAAATAGAGGAAAATATATATATATATATGTATTTTATATATACACACAAATAAATGTATATAAACACCAAATATATACACACAAAGTATATGTAAACACTATGTATATACATATATAAACATACTATATATAAATATATATAATATAAAATGTATATATTTATATATAAATACAAATAGAGAAAATGTAAAATGCAGAAAAGAAGCTTTAAGTATAATTCAATAAAATTTTCCAGAAATAAAGAACAATAAATTACATCATTTTTGGATTTAAGAACATTAGAGGCAAAGAGAAAATATCTATAAGCTTCCAAAGTGTAATAAATAAATATATATATGTATATATATATTTTTCTTTAAAAAATTTAGGACATATATAAACACACACTATATATATAAATACATATGTAATTATACAATATTATATATTTCATAATATATACATATTATAAATAATATTTATATAATATATACATATTATAAATAATATTTATATAATATATACATATTATAAATACTATTACATATAATATATAAATATTATAAATATTGAATGGCTATTACAAAAAAAAGAAAGAAAAAGCAAGTGTTGGTGAGAATGTGGAGAAATTGGAAGCTTCATATCATATATTGTTGGTGGGAATGTAAAGTGCTGCAGACACTGTTGAGAACAGTTGGTGGTTCTTCTTAAAGTTAAAGGTAGCATTGCCATATGATTTTACAATCCTACTCATAGGTATAAACCTGATAGAACTGAAAGCAACATTTCAAAGAGATACTTGTACAAAACTGTTTATAGCAGCATTATTTACAACAGCTAAAAGGTGGAAAACACCCAAGTGTCCACCAACAGATGAATGAACAAAAATGTCACATAGACGTGCAATGGAATATTCCTCAGCCATAAAAAGGAATTAATTTCCAATACATGCTATAGCATGGATGAATCTTGAAAACACTATGTCATGTGAAATAAACCAGACAAAGAGAACAATATTGAATGATTCCATTTACATGTGACACTTAGAATAGGCAAATTCATAGAGACCGGAAGTAGAATAGAGGTTACCAGGGCTAAGGAAAGAAGAAAATGGGGAGTTACTGTTTAATCGGTAACAGAGTTTCTGTTTGAGATTATGAAAAAGTTCTGAAAATGGATAGTTGTGATAGAATACACATAAGGCCACTAAATTATATACTTAAAATAGTTACAATGATAAATTTTATGAATATACTTAATACACTTAATGCTACTAAATTGTACACTGAAAAATGGCTACCAGGATAAATTTTATGCAACATATTTAAACAATAATAAATAGGAAAGAGGCAAACATAGAAAATATTCTTCAATTTTAAAAAACAAATAAAACTGATCTAGAAGTATTGATAAGGAGCAATGCGCCAGGTATATTGTTAAGAAAAAGAAATCAAGGTACACAATAATGTGTATAGATTATTATATCACCTTTAATTAAAAAATATATGGGGGATTCCTACACACATTTGTGCACACACAGGCACACAGATATATCAGAGAGAGAGATCTTTGGAAAAACATCCAAAAAACTGACAACTAGTTTCCTATGAAGTGAGTGATAGGGGTGAGAGAGTGATTTATAATAGACTCTGGATTTACTTAACACACATATATCACATGTTTGAAAAGAAAGCAGATTTGAAATTAGAGAGTTTTGTCAATAGCCATCTATTCATGAGACATGTAAATAGAAAATTACAGTATAATATAATACTGTAGCATATTAACAGTGTAGAGGGAACACACTGTAAGTGGAACTCAATTTGCAGGGGGAATGATAAACGGTTTCATTGAGGGAGTACAATCTGAACACAGATCTGAGGGGCAATCTAGATACTTCACTATGCAAGGACAAAAATACTAGGCAAGGGATAAAAAATGGCATTTTCAGGAGTGATGAGAACTTCAGGATGTCTGGTGTATGGATATTCCCATGTACAAGAGCATAAGGGAACATTAAATCTGTATTCATCCATTCTCATATTGCTATAAAGAACTACCTGAGACTGGGCAGTTTATGAAGAAAGAGGTTTAATTGACTCACAGTTCTGCATGGCTGGGGAGGTCTCAGGAAACTTACAATCATGACGGAAGGTAATGGAGAAGCAAGGCATATCTTCCCATGGCAAAGCAGAAGAGAGAGAGAGCTAAGGGGGAAGTGTCACACACTTTTAAACCATCAGATTTTATGAGAACTCACTATTACAAGAACATCAAGGAGGAAATCCATTGTGATGATCCAGCCATCTCCCACCAGGCCCCTCCTCCAATTCAACATGATATTGAGACAGGGACAGAAATCCAAACCATATTATTCTGCCCCTGTCCCTTCCCAAATCTCCTGTCCTTCTCACACTGCAAATTACAATTATTCCTTCTCAACAGCCCCAGTCTTAAATCATTTCAGCATCATCTTAAAAGTCCATAATCCAAAAGTTTCATCTGAGGCAAAGTAAGTCCCTTATGCCTATAAGCCTGTAAAATCAATAACTAGTTACTTCCAAGATACAATGGTTGTGCAGACATTGGGTAAATAGTCCCAATCCAAATGGGAGAAATTGGCCAAAAAAAAGGGGTTACAGTCCCCATGCAAGTCTGAAACCCAGCAGGGCAGCCATTAAATCTTAAAGCTTCAAAATAATCTCCTTTGACTCTATGTCTTACATACAGGGCATGATGATGCAAGAGGTGGACTTCCAAGGCCTTAGGCAGATCCGCCCTGTGGCTCTGCAAGATACAGCTCCAGCAGCTGCTTTCATGGGTTGACACTGAGTGCCTGTGGCTTGTCCAGGCTCACAGTGCAAGCTGTTGGTGGATCTACCACCATTCTGGGGTCTAGAGGACAGTGATCCTCTTCTCACAGCTCTGCTAGGCAGTGTCCCAGTGGGGACTCTGTGTGGGGACTCTGACCCCATATTTTCCCTCTACACTGCCCTAGTAGAGGTTCTCCATGAGGGCTCCACCCCTGCAGCAGACTTCTGCCTGGACATCCAGGTATTTCCATACATCCTCTGAAATCTAGGCTGAGGTTTCCAAACCTCAACTCTTGCCTCTGCGTACCCGCAGGCCCAACACCACATGGAAGCTGCCAAGGTTTGGGGCTTGCACCTTCTGAAGCCATGGACTGAGCTATACCATTAGCCATGGCTGGAGTGGCTAGAACACTGGGTGCCATGTTCCAAGGCTGCACAGAGCAGCTGGGTCCTGGGCCTGGCCCATGAAACCATTTTTTCCTCCTAGGCCTTCAGGCCTATGATGAGAGGGGCTTCTGTGAAGGTCTCTGAAATGCCCTAGAGACATTTTCCTCATTGTATTCATTATTAACATTTGGCTCCTCTTTACTTATGCAGATTTCTGCAGCTGTCTTGAATTTCTTCCCAAAAAATGGGTTTTTCTTTTCTACTGTATCATCAGGCTGAAAATTTTCCAAACTTTTATGCTGTTTACCTGTTAAACATAAGTTCCAATTTTAGACCATCTCTTTGTTCACACATATGACAGTACACTTTTAGAAATAGTCAGGCCACACATTGAATGCTTTGCTGCCTAGAAATTTCTTCTGCATGATACCCTAAATTATCTCTCTCAAGTTCAAAGTTCCACAGATCACTAGAGCAGGGGCACAATGCTGCCAGTCTCTTTGCTAAACCATAGCAAGAATGACCTTTGCTTCAGATTCCAATAAATACCTCATCTCCATCTGAGACCACCTCAGCCTAGACATCATTCTCCATATCACTATCAGCATTTTGGTGAAAAACAATCAACAAGTCTCTAGGAATTTCCAAACGTTCCTCGCCTTCCTGTCTTCTTCTGAGCCTGCCAAAGTATTCTAACCTCTGCCCATTACCCAGTTCCAAAGTTGCTTCCACATACTTGGGTATCTTTATAGCAATAATCCACTCCTTGTTCCAATTTTCTGTATTAGTTTGTTCTCACATTGCTATAAAGAACTACCTGAGACTGGGTAGTTTATAAAGAAAGAGGTTTAATTGACTCATAGTTCCACATGGCTGGTGAGGCCTCAGGAAACTTACAATCATAGCAGAAGGCAAAGGGGAAACAAGTTGTATCTTCCCATGGTGGATCAGAAGAGAGAGAGAGTTATGGTGGAAGTGTCACACACTTTTAAACCATCAGATCTCATGAGAACTCACTGTTAGGAGAACAGCAAGGGAAAAATCTGTCCCTATGATCCAATCACTTCTGATGGGGTCCCTCCTACAATTTGATGTGAGATTTGGGTGGGGATAAAAATCCAAATCATATCAAAGTCCTTTAGTTATTTTAAATTCAACATATCCAAATTGAAATTTATAATTTATTCATAAAAATCTGCTGTTTCAGCTTAACAAATAATTTGGGTTTAGGCATTAAAGTTCTAAGCATACCCATCTGTGGGTTTTAATTTTTATCATTTTGTTTTCTTTGCCAATACCAACTCCTTTCCTAAATAATGTATATTTTTTTCTTCCCTGAGGCCTTGAACTTCTATTTGCAAAGGTATGGCAATTCAGAAGGGGAATGATGTGTGAAGATGATGATTCTGTCTTTATGATGCCAAGCAGACTGAGGAAGAGGACTATTTTGGGGGAGTGGCAACTTACTCAAAAATATCCCCCTGAAAGTATAAGGCTCCAGTCATTTGTAAGTCTTATTAAAAGCCATCAGTGTGCTTGCCTAGGCTGATACAGTGCTGAGAATTTCCTGGAGTTTTATCTCCTGCCTCACTGATAAGGCAGCAAAATTATATTATTCAAATAATGAAATCAATATACTTACGTGAGGCCCCAGTCAGTGACTGAAGGAATTAACATAGAGACATAGAAAAATATTATTAGTGGAAGGTTATTTAGTGTCAGCAGAAGCACTTATCATACCTGATGTGAACAGGTTAACTTCCACAGTTCTCAGCCTCCCTTTCACTCTGTCTCCTTCTCTTCTTTTCCCACGGAGCAAACAGCATATGATAACACTGGCACATGATAGAAATTGGCAAAAACATTTATGAGAAAGACCTAGTTTTTCCAGAAATGCCTTATGGGTAATAACAATAAAGACAATATTAATAATAGATAATATTTGAGACTTTACACTGTTCTGAGTGCTTACTATGCATTTTTTAAATACTACAAACCTTTTAGGTAGACACCATTATTACATTTATTTTTAGAGAGGAAGAAACTGAGCCACAGAGAGGTTAAATCAATTGTTCTAAGTCATACAGCTAATGAATGGCAGAGCTGGGATTTGAACTGAGACAAACTGGGTACTGGGCCTGAAATCTTAAACATGACACATTGAAACTCTTGGCTAACATCTTTCTTTCTGAGCCATCAAGTAGAACATGGGTGTAACTTTACAACAGAGCACATTAATTGGTAAATAAATTGTAGTCATGAGATCACACATGAATCTATTACAATGGCTACTATATTTATTTCCTGGCTTGACAATGCAGACACTAGCTCTCAGCATTCTTTCATAGCTTTATAAGTTAGTTGCCTCATATATATGTAACGCCTGAAGTCAAAGCTTATTTTCTTACAATAACCTTGAATATGCTACATTTTTGTCAGAACTGAAATATATTAGGTATCTTTTAGAGGTTAAAAAACTAGGAAATAAAATTTGGACACCAATTCACATACTTTTGCATATAAGACACTATCTTTTGCATATAAGACACTATCAGTTATATTATTTCTTACTAAATCATAATACCAGAAAATCACAGAAACCAAAATTTGAAGACTTTTAGATTTCTTTTATTTTATGCTTTTTGCAATTACTATCCTTATTCTTGGTTAATGTTCTAAAGGCTGTGATAATATCCTTTATAATTTTATGCTTACAAAAATCTTAGAAACAGTTACACATATTTATGAATAATACACCTTATTTTTTCACTTTTTTGTCAATATTTTCTTTTCTCTAAAAGACTTTTATGTTAGTTTATTAGACACCAAGTTCATATAGTGTTTCAAAAATGCCATGTCATGACATTTTATAAAAGGCACATTTACTCCTGTACCTGTGTTTAGCAAAATACCTCTTAGTACAGTTCATGATTCTCATCAGTGCAGACTGGGAAAGAGATCCTGTCACCAAAGGTATTCATTACATTTCAAGAAGGCAATATTAAGTCAAAGGAAGCAGCCCAGTTTTAAGACACTTTTTACAAAGGAGAATGTCCTTGGAGATGGATGGCTGAGATCTGTAAAATGTATGTTATAATTAAAATTGTAACCATGGGTTCATGATTTTCTACAGATACCACAAGCTGCATTAGTTGACTAGGTGGAATTTCAAATTAGCAAAGTACTATAATCAAAATGAGGTGGGTTATATTAAATGAGCTTTCCAGTGAGGGTCACCAAGTCAGATAAACCAGATTCTGTCTGCTGCTGCTGTGTATTCAAGGATTAGAAACAGAATTATGATGTAACAATTTAAATGAAAATACCGTTTTTAGTGATTTACTAGTGCAGATTCCTAAAGGCATTAAGGGCAGGATGAACATAGCTAAGTGGGTAAATATTCTGACTTTAAACCTTCCTTAGAAAAAGAAAAACAGTGGAGAATTTTGTTTTTATATATATGCATATACCACAACCCATTGTCCCATTGGGGATATTGAATGATTGGAAAATGTCAGTGGTCATGAAGATGAATGCCCTTCCTTTTGTTGTCTTATTTGCTTTGTAATTCCTCCCTGTTAGTAGGAGGAGAGTATGTTGGAGGAAAGCCAAAATGTTCAGAGCTATTCACAACACTTAATGACTTTATAGCTTCGGGTTTCGAGTAAATATTGTCAAGAGTCCTCTGTGGGACTCATAATAGAAATGCTGACTCTAAGTAAGTGACAAAAAGCTTGCCTAGTTGCCCTAAGTGTATGGAAAACACAAAGGTGAAGGAGACGGAGAGTAAGAAAATGTGCTATTTCAAGACTAAATAGGTACATTTCTAGTAGTCCAGTGGAAAAGAAAAGGGTTAGGATTGAATGCTTGTCTACCTTTCTTCATATGGCTAGTTTCCTCCTTTCCTTAAACAATTTTGATGCCTTTTAAATATTAGATCCTCCTCTTTATCTGAGCACTTACTGCAATTGTTTTATGTTTTTGATCTCTCACACTCATCAGAATGTAAATTACATGAAGGCACAGACAAACCTGACTTGCTTACCTTGGAACTGAACACAAACAGTAGGTGCTTGTGTCAGAAAGCTCTGTCCAACTTTATGCTCTTTCAGTCTCGCCTTCATTCCAGCCACAGGATTCCATCAGTTTACCCCGTCTGTAACTTGTGAGTACCTCACATCAGCCAGTACCACACACTTTCCTGATCCAGGACTTCTGTATACCAACGTGCAGCTGACCCCCATCTTGAGGGAAATTCTGTGATGAATGCTGTGGGGAGGAATCGTATTAAATACTCTTTTCAAGTCTACCTCTTATTTCAGCCACTGTTGTGAGCGGCGAGTTTCATTCAAAAGACCAAAATCATGCTGGTTTAATTTGCCAGTACTTGCACTGGCCAATGCTATGTATGTCTCAATCTCTGCCCTGGGGCCTTTCTAATGCTGTAGAATAGGTTTCCCCGGTGAACCTACTCAAGCATGCCCAACCAAGAAACGTGAGGTATTGAACACCTGTGGGTCTACCCTGGGCCAATGAAGGCAGAATTCTATAGATAAATGTTTTCCCCTTAATATTTGGAATGCACAGTCTAGAGAAACATTCATAAGGTACCCCCAAACAATCCCAGAAGGATTAAGCATTGGTAACTAACAATGGTGGTCACCTCAATAATGCAGTCTTGTTTTACTATGCTAATTTCTCATTTCTGTTCTAGCTCACTTAAAAAATGAGTTACTGAATGCAGACTTTCTTTTTTATTTATTTATTTATTTTTTTTGAGACGGAGTCTTGCTCTGTCGCCCAGGTTGGGGTGCAGTGGCCGGATCTCAGCTCACTGCAAGCTCTGCCTCCCCGTGTTAGCCAGGATGGTCTCTATCTCCTGACCTCGTGATCCACCCGTCTCGGCCTCCCAAAGGGCTGAGATTACAGGCTTGAGCCACCGCGCCCGGCCTGAATGCAGACTTTCATATAAAACTCTGATTTGGAATCAGCCCAGGTTGGAAAAGAGTTCAATAAGGGTTCATTGAATAAGCAAGTAAACAAACAAGTGAATGTTGATTATTCTCCAAAGTCCCTTATCAGTCCCTCCTCCTTCATTACCCCTCCTCTGCTCAACCTTAAATATTGGTCTTCTCCAGACTTGTTTTATTCTCTTTTCTTCATAGGCAAATAAAACTACCCTGAACATTCCTATGCACATCAAAGCTGTAACTATTCTTTTTTTTTTTTTTTCTTTATTCTGACTTTTATCTCTTACCCAAAGCCCTCTCCCAGACTTTGTAACTACACATGTGTACATATGCATGTAAACACATACGGTTGATACCTGAACAGCATGAGGCTTAGGGGTGCTGAACTCCTGTACCAGCTGAAAATCTGTAGATGACTTTTGACTCTCCCCAAAATTTACCTATCACAACCAATTTTTAACCAAAAGCCTTAACAATCACATAAATAATTAACATATATTTTATATATTCTATTTATTATATACTGTATTTTTACAATAAAGTAAGCTAGAGAAAAAATGTTATTTAAAAATCATGAGAAAGAGAGAATATATGTACTATTTATTAAGTGGAAGTGGATCACCATAAAGATCTTCATCCTTGTGGCTTTCACGTTGAATAGGCTAACAGGGAAGAGGAAGAGAAATTGGTCTTGCTGTCTCGGGATGGCAGAGGCAGAAAAAACTCCTCATCTAAGTGAACCCACGCAGTTCATACTTGTGTTGTTTAAGGATTATCTGTAGGGAATATATTTACACTTATAATTCCCACTATTTTTCCACTTGAATGCCATATAAAACTTCAGACTCAATATATCTAAAGAAGAAATTACTATGTTCCTCTTGAAATCTACCACTCTTTCTGGGTTTTCTATATTGAGGAATGGTTTCACCATCCTTCAAACCCATAAGCCCAAAATCTGAATTTTTCTTAATTCTAATCCATCATTATCCATGTCCAATTAGTTACAAAGTCCTATACATTCTATCTCTTAAATACAACGTAAATTTCCCCAATTACCACATTCACTACTACTTCATTAAATTAGACTGCTCATACTACTGTGATAAAATCATAAGTAGCTTCTTCAATTTCATTTTCACCACTGTGTCTGGATAATGTAGTGATCATCCTAAAATTCTTGCAATGTCCTTGTTTCAACTTTTTAATGTTATCCCGTGACCTCTAGCTTAAAGCTCAAATTCTTAACAAAGTTTGCAAAATCCTTTATCATATGGCTCCTACCTATTTCTCTCACTCTATCTCACTGTCCCACGTGTACTTTTTGTATCAATCACACAAAACTCTGAAATAAACAATGCCCTACTTCTGTATGTTTATACAGGTGTGTTTCTTTCTGTAACAATCCTCTACCATCCACCCAACTTAAGATATTTCATTATTTAAGAAGTAACTCAAAGCTGACTTCCTCTTGAAAGCTTTCTCCAATTTACCTCCCATATTCTTAACCCCAAGGCTAGATTGGATATTACTCACCACACTCTCTCTTTAGTTCTTTACCATTCACTGTCTTATTTTCTTACAATATTAACATTATTGCATGTATATAAACTACTGGTTTTCTTCATTTTTTTTCTTAGACAGTAAGTACCTTTAGGTTAGAGACTTACTATCTTTATATTTTTGCAATACATCAGAGTGTCTGAATATAATACCTCCCTAGTAAATGTCTTCTGCAGAACATGATCCATGATGTTAGGAATTACCCCACTGTGTAACATTTACAAAAGTATACTTTAAAGAAGGCATTCGTTTCTGCCATTTTTGGGAAAAGAAAAACGAAGTTTAGAGAACACAAGGCTTACTCAAATACACAGGAGAGAAATAGTAAAACCATTTTGCAAATCTTTGTTTACATGAATATATGGTTCTTATTCTACTCTATGTCGTATCATCTCCTCAGGTCCCATATAAATTGGACGTGGAGAAAAGAGTCAGTATTATGAGACAGAACTTGGGATAAAAGATAAATCTAAGTAAGGACACTATAAATCTCTTTGTTTCTATTCTTATCGTTGTCATTACTTTCTTGTTGGTTTATATTATTTTGAGGAAGGAGGAGATTTCTGTCTCTTTTATTTAACAAACCACATTAAAAAGAAAATCTTACATGCAAAACCTCCAAAATTCATCAATCTACATTGCCTACATTATTTGTTTTAATCTTTGAATGATCAATAAGCATAAACATGGTTTTACTTCAAAGATAACTATTTCTCTTTAATATTCACTAATCTTTATAATTTGACAAATCTGAAAAAAATGGGCTCCACAATTTTGTTAAACATCAAAGAAAACTAAGATCTCACTCAAATAAAAACAAAGATGCATTTTGTCATGTTAGAAATGATCTTCTTTGCTTGTCAAGCTGGTCAATGTAAGTATAAAGAATAGTTTCTTTCATTATTATTTATTTTACAGTAAGAGTTTTCCTCTGGGCCAAAAGTAGTATTTGTTTTTGATACTCTGTTTTTGATTTTCTTGCTTTCTAAATATATACATTTGTAAAACCCTTTGCCAGTCAATGGGAACAGTGGAGGCATTCACAGAAGGGAAATGAAGAGGATAATGTGACAGTAAATTTCCTACTCTATGGATTTGCTTGGAACTGTATTTTGGAAAAAAAGTCTTAACCCAACACAAATGTTAAACACTAGATGAGGAAACACATTCGGGAATGTTTAAGAATGAAGTGTACTGATGAAGCAAATTACTTTGAAAGCATCAAAATACTATTTGATGATCTGTTAGAAGTATGAACAGAAGATGGTTAAATATTTAATAAATAATTATAGCAAAATGTTAATTGTAGAATCTAGGGGATGAGCTCACGGTTATTGAACATGTAATTCTTTCAACTTTTCTATATTTTGATAAAATTTATAGTAATATGTTTAAAAATCAATCATAATAAAATATTTAAAAATATAATTGATCCCATGCAGAATTTCTGGACTTGAGCCAGTTGGCAGACCCAGAACTCATTAACTGAAGAAAATCCTAGGTTTCCTTAAGGAAGCACGATGAAAATCCGTGACAAGTATATTCTCTAGTAACTTCCCCAGTCTTTTCCTAAAGGAACCTACAGCCATTTATTTGGTTAATCACACATTGGGAAAAAGAGAATACCTCCAAATCTTTTGAGAATGTCAGTATACAGCATTTACAGTAGCATTGATAATTGAGGAAAAGTGTCACCTTTGCCCCATAAAAGAATACAAATAGATGTTTCTGCATAATAAATGTTGTCCTAGGGCTGGCTCCGCTCATAGTTATGATTGCACAAAAGTTATTTTCCAGTTCCTAAATGTATAATTGTGCTAGTTATAGTTGGTAGTCAGTAGAACCAGTTCCTTGAACTGTGCTGTAAGAGAAATAATAGAGGGGAAGGTTAAATGGAAGCCTCTGAAATTGCTTCTGGCCAAGAGAGTAAATATAGTAGTAAAATAGTAAATACAGTAAAAATAATAACATGCTGTAAAAGTATCTATGAGATTAGTGAAATATTTATGATATAAAATATGCAGAGGTATTAGCCCTCATCATATCCCTGCAAAAATTAAATAAATCCAGAAACTCAACCAGTAGAAGCCCAAATTGCAGCTTCTATATCAGATACACTCTTTATGCTAGAACAAATTAACACAGCCTCCAGCACATTTTATGTGGCCATTCATTTGATGAATGCACTATTTTCCATTCTTATCAATAAGGAAGACAAAAAACAGTTCATATTCACATAGAAAGGACAATAGCATGCAGTATGGTCTTTCTCCAAGACTATGGAAATTCTCTTAGTTTCTTTCAAAGTATAATCCAAAGTGATTTGAGCCATACAAACATTCCACAGAACATCACACTGGTTAACTATATGGATGACATTGTGTTAACTGGATTGAAATATAAATTGGAGCTTTAGGCAAGACAAATGTGCTGTGGAGGATAGGAAATGCACCCTATTCAAGGGCTTGCTTCATCAGTGAAGTTTTAGGCACCCAGTAGTCTACGGCATGCTGTGCTATCCCTGCAATTTAAAAGAGGAATTATTATATCTCACATCTTCTAGCACAAACAGAGACACATAATTTCTGGTATGCATTTGTAGGTTCTGAAAGCAGCATATTTATTCTACATTTGGAAAGAATATTCTTTTTTTCTTTCAGCTGAAGGAGAAAAAGGTTGTCAGCTTCAATGTGTGCCCAGGGAATGAAACATTCCTCAGTAAGCTTCAGGTTATGATTCAGGTAGCTCTGACTCTTGGAATATATGCCTGTATGGTACTAAAGATAACTAGAATAAGAAACGAATACATGTGGGAATAATCGTAAATCCCAATAGAAGAATTATAACATGAATTCTGAGGACTCTAGAGAAGTGCTATGTTACCTGCCTATGCTGATTTCACCAGGAAATTGACTCTGACAGAGAATTCCATGCAGGAAGTATACTGGAGCATGCTGCCACAGGATCAAGGTGATACACAAGACATGTATCTGCCCATCATGACAAAATTCAACACTTTCTGATTTAAGATATTTTAATCCAGAATCCCAACAACTGATCATGCAAAATGTTAGCATGCAATCAAGTTATTAAGCAACAGAAAAATGTGATCTGTCAAAAAAAGAAAGTCTAAAAAGTAGGCCCACAAATAACACAAATGTTGGAAATAACAGAAAAAGACATTAAAATAACTCTTTTAAGTACATTAACAATTTAAGGGAAAAAATTGACAGGATGAATGAAAGGATGGGAGATTACAACAGAGTAATACAAATTAAAAAGAAAACAAATGAAAATTATAGAACTGAAAAGTATAGTATCTGACATGAAAAATTCTTTGGATGGGCTTAATAACATACAGGACATAACTGAACAGAATTGGAAAACTATGATCTATGGTTCAAATCTGGCCTGTGGCCTGTTTTTGTATAGCCCACAATCTAAGAATAATTTTACATTTTTAAAATTTGTTCTAAAAATATGCAGTAAAAACTATATGTGGCCCAAAAAGCCTAAATTATTTCTTATCTGGCCCAGTTTAGAAAAATTCTACCGAACTCTATGAACTTAAAGAAAAGTCAGTAGAAGCTTAGAGAGAACTAGTTACAACTTAGAAAAGAACAGGAAAAAATAATCATCTGAGACCTGTGAAACTTTGATCAAAGAATGAAGAGACATTTTCTAAAACTGAAGAAAAACATCAAGTCAAAGATTCAACTTTAGTGAACCCTAAGAAAGATAAATCCTACACACACACATGCATGCACATATATACACAACCCACACAAGGACATCATAGTCAATCTGCTGAAAACCAGAGATAAAGAGAAAATCTTTTGAAAATCCATAGAAAAATGTACACATTCATTTCAAGGAAACAACAGTGAGATATTTGGATAAATTCATTATAAACATTAAGGATAAAAGACAATCAAATTTTGTCTTTAAGGAGCTCAAAGTAAGGAGGAAACAGTCACCTAGATTTGTTTATCTGGTGAAAACATATTAAAAATAATGAGTGGGAGAAAAGGTGAGACAACAAAGAAAGAAAAGTTGGAAAATTAACAACATCTATAGAAATATAGTAAGAATAGTGGGAGGTCATGCATTTGAGAATAGTGGGAGGTCACCCATTTCCCCACAGCTCTGTGTTGTAGAATAGCTATTCCAGTGGATTTTGCAAGCAAAAGGCAGTTCTCATTTTCCTGAGCTTTCTGGGATGCAAGAAGTATCCTAGGTGTATTCAGCAGCTGGTGAACATCAGCATATCCCACTTCCTACAATTTCTTAACACAAATGGACTATACCAAACTTGTGGTGGAAACCAGAAAGCTGCCTCTATTTTCCCACCTCCAACCATGGCTACAAATGGAGAATCCAGGAGGGGCATCTAGTGAAGACTGCAGTCCAGCATTTCTACACAGTTCTGTGTTGCAGAAGAATTTCTCTGGTAGGCTCAGCAGCTGAGCAGCAGCTCCCATCTTCTCTACCTTCTTGGAGTGGAAGAGCTATTCCAGGTAGATTCAGCAGCTGGTGAACACTGGCATATTCTTTCCATAACCTGGGTTTAGGCTCCAGAAGATCTATCATGTGTGATGGCAGCAGCCAGGCAGTGGCACGGGTTCCTCTCTCTTCCTGCTGCCCCACCCCCCACCCACCACAACTGGCACATGCAGCTCCTGCTCCATAGGGAGGATATGAGTGGAGCAGCCAGTGAAGAGTGAGTACCCACTCCTCACACCTACATCTCCTGTGCAATAATGCAGAGATCTGCCTATAGGAGGTGCAGAGAAAGCCTCAAAAACTGGCAACACTCTGCCTCTACTAAGAGGCCGACTTTATTTGGATCACACTGTGGAACATTTTAAGCCTCAGGGCATTGTTGAAAACAATAGAGCAATTGGCTTTAAATTAGTGAAGACTGGCAACAGCTAGTAATAACAATAAAGCCAGACCAGGCAGAAGCTTACTGAGAGATGAGGGAAGAGACAATCAAAGATAGCCAAGCTAAAACCAGTCATCCCTGATGGTCAGGTCCACTGTGTACATGCACAAGACACATCATTTGATTAAAAAAACCAGAGAAAACTTCTCAGCTACAAATGCTTTGTTGAACACAAAGCAAACTCATAAACTCCCTGAACAATATAAGCAGTCTTCAAGCAACAT
This sequence comes from Papio anubis, assembly GCF_008728515.1. Taxonomy (NCBI): domain Eukaryota; kingdom Metazoa; phylum Chordata; class Mammalia; order Primates; family Cercopithecidae; genus Papio; species Papio anubis. The sequence goes on along the minus strand of NC_044978.1, from coordinate 133,567,893 downwards.
ACAGACTCAACAGTAAAAGGAAAAAATCTTGGTTCAGGGAGCATAAGCACAATCGTGAACCAATCTGTCCAAAAAACAATACTGGCAGAAGGGCTAACCCTAGGCAGCCAGTTTTAAAAACAAAATGAGGGAAAAAATGTGAACGGGAATGTAAATGAAAAATACAGTTCTAAGCCCCTCAACCAACTGAATGGACCCCTCTGTCCTGCGCATCCATGTTAAGAGACCACCAAACAGGCTTTGTGTGAGCAATAAAGCTTTTTAATCACCTGGGTGCAGGCGGGATGAGTCCGAAAAGAGAGTCAGCGAAGGGAGATAAGGGTGGGGCCTTTTTATAGGATTTGGGTAAAGGAAAATTACAGTCAAAGGGGGATTGTTCTCTGGCGGGCAGGAGTAGGAGTCACAAGGTGCTCAGTGGGGGAGCTTTTTGAGCCAGGATGAGCCAGAAAAAGGACTTTCACAAGGTAATGTCATCACTTAAGGCAAGGACCAGCCATTTTCACTTCTTTTGTGGTGGAATGTCATCAGTTAAGGCTTGGCAGGGCATTTTCACTTCTTTTGTGATTCTTCGGTTACTTCAGGCCATCTGGGCGTATTCGTGCAAGTCACAGGGGATGCGATAGCTTGGCTTGGGCTGAGAGGCCTGACACCCTCCTCATAGCCAAGGGCATTCCAAAGTTAACCTGGGAAACTAGTTAAGGCCATGATGGGAAGGGAGACTCAGACATGCCTCATTATACTCTCCTTCCTTTGGAATTCAGGCACAGTCTACCAGCATTAACATTAAAACCGAAAAATTAAGAATGACAAAACAGACACCTTATAGCAATAAGATACCAAATTCCAACTTAACTCTAGTATAGTATCACATGGCAGATAGCAGGCCCTCAAAGAAACAGAAGTATTTTACTCCAAAATATATTTCCTTGATATATTTTTAAATGGCCCTGCAAAGTTGTCTCTGTGGGGGAATTTTACATTCTGTAGAGACTCTTCTTCTATTACTAGATCTTTTCAGGAAAATCTAGCACCCTTTTATGGTCTAATAAAAAGGCATTTACTATGTATTTTCTCTGAAGCCTGCTACCAGGAGGATTCATCTACATAACAAAAACCCTATCTTCTACAAGACAAGAACCTGCCCTCCTTATCTTAACCACAAGCATTTCTTTCTGCTGACTACAACTCTTTAGGCAAAACTTAATTCTTTCAACCAATTGCCAGTCAGGAAACATTTGAATCCACTTATGACCTGGAATCTCCACTTTGAAATCTGCTGCCTTTTCAGAAAAAAACAAATGTACACCTTACATTTATTGACTGATGTCTGCCTGTATCTTCTGCCCCTGTAAAATGTGTAAAATCAAGCTGTGACCCAAACATCCTGAGCACATGTTCTCAGGATCTCCTGAGGCTGTGGCATGGGCATGTCCTTAACCTTGCCAAAGAAACTTCTAAATTGATTAAGGCTGGTTCAGATGCTCTTTGGTTTACACAAATATCAGAGGTTCCATCTGTGGGAAAACAAATTCACTGAATTCATGTAACCAAGTCAATAAACAAACATGTACCAAAGATGAAGGTCTCTGTATCCAGAGTTGCTATATTATCTAAAACATCCAATTTTAGCACACACAAAAATAGGATACACAAAGAAACAGGGAATACAAGCAAGTAATAGAAACCATCTTTAGGAGCACTCAGATGCTGGACCTAACAGACAAGACTTTACAGAAAGCATTATAAATACATTTAAAGACTAAAGAAAACAATAATTAAAAAAATTTAAAAAGATATGATGACAATATCTTGTCAAATAGATAATATAAATCAAAATATAAATTATTTTTTTAAAATAGTCAAGAGCCAAGTTGAAATTTTGGAGTTGAAATGTACAAATAACTGAAATAAAAAATTCACTAGAGGGTTCAACAGTAGGTTTTTGCTGGCAGAAGAAAGAATCAGTGAAGATAAAAATAAATCAATGGAGAATGGAGATTATACAAACACGAGAACAGAGAGAATAAAAGAATGAAGAAAAATGAACAGAGCCTCAGAGAAATGTGAAATATCATTAAGTATACCATATTCATAATGGGAGTACTAGTAATGAGGAGAAACAGAAAGGAACAAATATATATTTAAAAATAATAATGGCTGGAAACTTCCAAAAATTGAAGAAAACTTTACACATCCGAAAAGCCCAGTGAACTCCAATTAGGATAAACATAAAGAGATCTATGTCCAAAACATCAGAGTAAAAATATTGAAAGACAAAGAAAATCCTTAAAACATCTACATGTTACAAATCAAAGAAAATATTATTTTTTATAATTTTATGTCTTTGAAAGAAACTGAGAGAGGACTTCTCTCTCTCTCTTTATAATTGATGAGTTAATACAACATTTAAAAAACTATTAACCTAATAAATGAGCTAAGCGAAGTTGCAGGATACAAGATCAATATACTAAAACCAACTGCATTTCTATGTCCTAGCAATGAACAATCCAAAATGAAATTGACATAATTCCATTTACAATAGCAGGAAAACAAACTGTTTCAGAAGAAATTTAACAAAAGAAGAGAAGAACTTGTACAGTGAAAACTACAAAACATCACTGAAAGAAGTTAAAGATTTCAATAAATTAAAAGACACCTATGTTTATGATTTGGAAGACTAAATATTGTTAAGATGGCACCGCTCCCCAAACTGATCTATAAATACAACACAATACCTATCAAAATCCCAGCTGGCTACTTTGTTTTGTTTTTTGTTTGTTTTTGCGGATACTGATAAACTGATGTTAAAATGTATAGAGAAATGCAAGGACTCCAAAATAGCTAAAACATAGCAAAAGGGACTTTGCAGATACAATTAAATTGAGAATCTTGAAATGGGGAATTATTCTGGATTATGCAAATGGGCCCAATGTAATCACAAGTGTCCTCATGAGAGAGACTCAGAAAGGCCAAAATCAGAAAAGGATGATAAGGGAAGCAGAAGTCACAGTGACAACATTGCTGGAAGGGAGTTATGAGCCAAGGAATACAACAGTCTCTGGAAACTGGAAAAGGAAAGGAACAATTATCTCTTGGAGCATTCAGAAGGAACACAGCCTTGCCAACACCTTAATTTTAGCCATGCAAGACCCATTTTTTGACTTCTGATTTTCAAAATTTTAAGATAATAAGTTTTTGTTATTTTAAGTCACAGTGTTTTTGATTATTTGTTATAGCAGTAGAAGGAAACTAATACAAACCTAAATGTCCATCAACTGATGAATGAAACAACAAAATGTAATGATAGCCATAAAATGAAATATTAGCCAACAATAAACAGAATTAAGTACTGATACATGCTACAACATGAATGAACCTTGAAAATATGTGAAATGAAAGAAGTCACTTACAGTGGTCAACATACTATATGGTTCTATTCATATGAAACGTTCGGAATGCGCAAATCAATGGAGACAGAAAGTAGACTAGCTGTTGCCTAGGGCAGGGAGAGGTGACTTCTAATGCGAAATGGTTCCTTTCTGAGATAATGAATATTCCAAAATGTAATTGTGATGATGGTTTCACAATTCTGTTAGTCTACTAAAACCACTAAGTTGTATACTTTAAAAGAAGCAAATTATATGTCATGTGAATTGTCTTAATAAACCTGTGAAAACTACTGAAAGTTGGAAACAACAGTGATGAAGATACACTGTGAAGTTTATAATAACAAAAAAAGAAAATATATGACTACAAATTCAGAATGAGGTTAAGGGGAATCAAAGTCATCATGATCTTACATAATTTATCAAAATATATAATATTAATTTAAGATACATTGTGGTAAAATAAGAATGCATATTGTCATCACTAGAGCAGTAGTGGTTTCCAAAATTTTAGCATGCATCAGAATCACCTAGAGGCTTGTTGAGACACACACACCCACCCCATGAATCAGCAATTCAACTCCTAGTTACACATGAAAGAGAAATTAAAACATATGTCCTCAAAAAGACTTGTACGTGAATGATTGTAACATTTATTCATAATATTTCCAAACTTGAAACAGCCTAAATTTCATCAATTGGAGAAAGGATAAAAACTATGTACTACAGATACTATGGAATAAAATGGAATACATACTACTCAACAATTTTTAAAAATGAACTACTAATGCACACAAAAAAATATGTTGAGGCTGCGTATGACGGCTCACACCTGTAATCCCAGCACTTTGGGAGGCCGAGGCAGGTGGATCACCGGAGGTCAGGAATTTGCAACCAGCCTGGCCAACATGGTGAAACCCCATCTCTAATAAAAATACAAAAAATTAGCCAGGTGTGGTGGTGCACATGCCTGTAATCCCAGCTACTCAGGAGACTAATTGCTTGAACCCGGTGGGTGGAGGGTGCAGTGAGCTGAGATCATGCCACTGCACTCCAGACTGAGTGACAGAGTGAAACTCTGTCACAAAAAAAAAAAAGGTAGGAAAAAAATAGCCGGACACAAATGAGTATATACCATATAATTCTATTTGCATGATGCACAAGAAAGAGTAAAACTAATTTATTGTGATAGAAATAAGAGACATGGTTGCTTCTTAAGAATGGAAGAATTGTCTGGAAAATAGAATAAAGGAAATTTCAAACAAAATGAAAACATTATATATCATTATTTGAGTGATAGGTACATGGGTATATACATGAGTGTATATATATATATTCAAATCTTACAGAACTTTACGCTCAAGATCTGTGCATTTTAGTGAGCATTAACTATGCAGCAAAAAAGATACAGTAATGTACCAACAAAAGTGAACAATCAAATAAATTTATTATCTTCTCCTCATTCTTTCCCATATTTGTATATGTTACAAATTATTTTAAAGATGAAAAATAATGAATGTTTATTTACATTTTTTTTTTTAGTAGAGACAGGGTCTCACTATGTTGCCCAGACTGGTCTTGAACTCTTGAGCTCAAGCACTCCCCCTGCCTCAGCTTCCCAAAATGCTAGGATTACAGGCATGAGCCACTGTGCTCAGCCTAAAGTTTTATTTACAACAGCCTAGAAATGTGGTCTCTAGTTACATATAAGTGGCTATAGTGTTATGCTTCCATAATTCAGAAAAATAAGGTGGAGATGGCCAAATAGAAAGAGTTCTTGTCTGCAGCTCCCAGCAAGACCAACGCAGAAGGCAGGTGATTTCTGCATTTTCAACTGAGGTACCTGGCTCATCTCATTGGGACTGGTTAGACAGTGGTTACAGCCCACATAGGGTGAGCTGAAGCAGGGTGGGGTGTTGCCTACCCAGGAAGCACAAGGGGTTGGGGAACTCCCTCCCCTAGCCAAGGGAAGCCATGAGGGACTGTGCCATGAGGAACAGTGCTATCCGGCCCAGATACTACGCTTTTCCCATGGTCTTCACAACCCACAGACCAGGAGACTCCCTTGGGTGCCTACACCACCAGGGCCAGGGGTTTCCATCACAAAACTGGGCGGCTGTTTGGGCAGACACTGAGCTAGCTGCAGGAGTTTTTTTCATAACCCAGTGGTGCCTGGAACACCAGGGAGACAGAACCATTAACTCCCCTAGAAAGAGGGCTGAAGTCAGGCAGCCAAGTGGTCTTTCTCAGCGGATCCACCCCCACAGAGCCCAGCAAGCCAAGATCCACTGGCTTGAAATTCTCACTGTTAACACAGCACTCTGAAATTGATCTGGGACTCTCTAGCTTGGTGGGTGGAAGGGTGTCTGCCATCACGGAGGCTTGAGTAGGCAGTTTTCCCCTTACAGTGTAAGCAAAGCCACTGGAAAGTTAGCAGTTTGGCAAAGCTGCTGTAGCCAGACTGCCTCTCATCTCTCTAGATTCCTCCTCTTTGAACAGGATATCTCTGAAAGAAAGGCACCAGCCCCAGTCAGGGACTTATAGTTCAAACTCTCATCTCCCTAGGACAGAGCACCTGGGGGAAGGGGTGACTGTGGGCCCAGCTTCAGCAGACCTAAATATTCATGCCTGCTGGTTCTGAAGAGAGCAGCAGATCTCCCAGTACAGTGCTTGAGCTCTGCTAAGGAACAGAGTGCCTCCTCAAAGGAGTCCCTGACCCCCATGCCTCCTGACAGGGAGACACCTCCCAGCAGGGGTCGACAGACACCTCATACAGGAGAGTTCTGGCTGGCATCTGGCAGGTGCCCTTCTGGGATGAAGCTTCCAGAGGAGGAGCAGGCAGCAATCTTTACTGTTCTTCAGGCTCCACTGGTGATACCCAGACAAACGGTCTGGAGTGGACCTCCAGCAAATTCCAACAGACCTGCACAACAGGGGCCTGACTGTTAGAAGGAAAACTAACAAACAGAAAGCAATATCATCGACATCAACAAAGAGGATGACCACACAAAAACTCCATCCAAAGATCACCAACATCAAAGAACAAAGGGAGATAAATCCACGAAGATGAGGAAAAAACAGTGCAAAAAGGCTGAAAAGTCCAAAACCAGAATGCTTCTTCTCCTCCAAAAGATCACAACTCCTCTTCAGCAAGGGAACAAAACTGGATGGAGAATGAGTTTGATGAATTGACAGAAGTAGGCTTCAGAAGGTGGGTAATAACAAACTCCTCTGAGCTAAAGGAGCATGTTCATATTCTAACCCAATGCAAGGAAGCTAAGAACCTTGAAAAAAGGTTAGAGAAATTGCTCACTAGAATAACCAGTTTAGAAAAGAACATAAATGACCTGATGGAGCTGAAAAACATAGCATGAGAACTTCATGAAGCACACACAAGTATCAATAGCCAAATCGATCAAGTGGAAGAAAGGATTTCAGAGATTGACGACCAACTTAATGAAACAAAGCATGAAGACAAGGTTAGAGAAAAAAGAATGAAAGGAACGAACAAAGCCTCCAAGAAATATGGGACTATGTGAAAAGATCAAACCTACGTTTGATTGGTGTACCTGAAAGTGATGGGGAGAATGGAACCAAGTTGGAAAACACCCTTCAGGATATTATCCAGGAGAGCTTCCCCAACTTAGCAAGACACACCAAGAATCAAATTCAGGAAATACAGAGAACACAACAAAGATACTCCTTGAGAAGAGCAACCCCAAGACACACAATTGTCAGATTCACTGAGGTTGAAATGAAGGAAAAAATGTTAAGGACAGCCAGAGAGAAAGGTCGGGTTACCCACAAAGGGAAGCTCATCATACTAACAGCAGATCTCTCGGCAGAAACCCTACAAGCCAGAAGAGAGTGGGGATCAATATTCAACATTCTTAAAGAAAAATATTTTCAACCCAGAATTTCATATCCAGACAAACAAGTTTCATAAGTGAAAGGAGAAATAAAATCCTTTACAGACAAGCATAAATGGGAGTTAAACAATGACAACATATGGGCAGAGAGAGGGGAACGTCACACCCCGGGGCCTGTTGGGGGTGGAGGACAAGGAGAAGGATAGCATTAGGAGAAATACCTAATGTAGATGATGGGTTGATGGGTGCAGCAAACCACCATGTCACAGGTATAACTATGTAACAAACCTGGACGTTCTGCCCATGTACCCTAGAACTTAAAGTATATTTTTAAAAATTCTGATAGAATTACATGTGAGTTTGTTATCTGAAAAATACAAGTCAGAATACAAAGTCAATTGTGTTTCTATAAATTAGGCATAAACATTTGGAAGTTAAAATTTTAAATAAAATGCCATCTATAATAGCATCAAAAATCATAAAATACTCAGGGATAAATTTAACAGAACATGTGAACTATTTAAATGCTAAAAATCACAAAACAATGATGAAAACAGCAAAGAACACCTAAGGAAATGGACAAAGGTATGTGCTCATAGGTAGGAAAACCCGATAGCGTTAAAAGATCAATTCTCTTCAATGTGATTTATCAATTTAATGCAATCCCAATGAAAATTTCACCTGATTTTTTTGTAGAAATTGATTAGATGACTATAAAATTTGTAGAGAAAAACAAAGGACTTAGAATAGCCAAAATAATTTTAGAGAAACAAAGTTTTTCAGGACTCTCACCACCTGATTTCAACATATCTTATAAAGCTATAGTAATCAAGAGAATGTGGTATTGACATAAGGGCATATAGATTAACAGAACAGAATAAAGAGTCCATAAGTTAAATCTACATGTCAATTGAATTTTTACAAAGTCCCAAGGTAGTACAACATAGAAGAGTCTCTTCAATAAATGTTACTCCAACAATTGATCCTCTATATGCAAAAACTTGAACATCAAACTTTACAACATATTATACACAAAATTAACTCAAAATGATCATACACCTAAATATAAAATCTAAAACTATAAAGCTTCTAAGAGAAGACATAGAAAAAATTGCTCACAACCATGAGCAAGGCAAAACTGTCTTAGATGTGATACAAAAACCATGAGCCATAAAAGAAAAAAGATTGCTAAATTGGACTTCATTAAAATTAAGGACTACTGCTCTTTGGAAAGCATTGCCAAAAAAGTGAAAGACAAACTACAGACTGGAAAAAAATATTCACAAAACACATAAAGGACTTGTATCTAAAATATATTTTTAAAACTTTTAAAATTCAATTATAAGAAACAAAAAACACAATTTTTAAATTGGGCAAATGATTTAAATAGACATTTCACCAAGAAAAGATACCAACGGTAGACAAGTACATAACAGGATGCTCAATATCATTAAAAATAAGAGAAGTACAAATTAATACTGCAATGAGATACCACTACAACACGTAGTAGAAAATCTATGATTTTTTAAAGGAATAATGAAAGAAGAAACTGACAATATCAAGGGCTAGTACAAATATGGAGTCACTGAAACTCTCATATTGCTAGTGGTAATGCAAAATGGTACAACCACTATGGAAAAAAAATATATTTTTAAGTGAATCATACATATATATTGGCCAGCAATCCCACTCCTAGATATTTACTTAAGTGAAATGAAAATATATGTCTACAGAAAGCTTATATGTAAACGTTGAGCCGGGCGTGTTGTCTCTCACCTGTAGTCCCAGCTACTCCGAAGGTTGAGGTGGGATGATCATTTGACCCTAGGAGTCTGAAGCTGCAGTGAGCTATGATCTGCCATTGCCTTTCAGCCTGGGCAACAAAGTGAGTCTTAAAGTGTTGTTTGTCTCAAAAAACAAACAAACAACAACAAAAACCACTATACATGAATGTTTATAGTAACTTTATCCATAATTGACAAAGACTAAAAACCACCCAAATGTCTTCAGCTGTTAAATGGATAAACAAATTGTTTGATATTCATAAAATATAATGCTATTTGGTAATAGATTGAACTACTGATACACAACGTGGATATATCGCAGAAGCATTGTGCTAAGTGAAAGAAGCCAGATTTTAAAAATTACGTACTGTAACTTACATAACATTCTAGAAGTGGCAAAATTAGACCACACCAATGGTTGCCAGAGGCAAGGGTTAGGAGAAGAGACTGACTACAAAATGGCACTAAGGAGAGTTTGCGGTGCTGAAACGTGCTATATCTTGGTTGTAGTCTTGGTTACAGGGCTGCATGACTTTGAGCTGCATGTCTTTGACCAGGGTCATCAACTCTACACGTATATGGGATAAATTTTACTATCCATAAATCAGACCTCAATAAATCTGACCTAAAAAAAAAAAAAGGGCCGGGCGCAGTGGCTCAAGCCTGTAATCCCAGCACTTTGGGAGGCCGAGATGGGTGGATCACGAGGTCAGGAGATCGAGACCATCCTGGCTAACACGGTGAAACCCCGTCTCTACTAAGAAATACAAAAACTAGCCGGGCGTGGTGGCGGCGCCTGTAGTCCCAGCTACTCGGGAGGCTGAGGCCGGAGAATGGCGTGAACCCGGGAGGCGGAGCTTGTAGTGAGCTGAGATCCGGCCACTGCACTCCAGCCTGGGCGGCAGAGCGAGACTCCGTCTCAAAAAAAAAAAAAAAAAAAGAAAAAAGAAAATTACTTTATAAGAGTTAAATGTATAAAAACCACATTTATTGAATGGAATTAGCTATTTGCAGAACTGTTTTAAAGAGAAAGTCACCACAATTAATACTGGGAAGAAGGGCCAGAAACTCTAATAATAATGACTATAATGTATTAAACATCTACTATATGCCAGGTAGTTAATATCTGTTGTCTCTAATTTGCAGAAAAACCCTGAAAGGTAGATACTATTTTCAGAGATAATTGATTCTTAGCAGGGTTAAGTAACTCATAAGAAATTATTCATTAGATAAATGGCTGTTATATGTATTTAATTCTAGATTTGCCTAAATTTATATTAGGCAATATAATTGCCTAATTTATTCTACGAAAATATTCTATGTTCTTTCCACTAAAAATACTGCTACTCTGAAAACAATTTTTTGTTGTAGAAGACTCTGTGGTCTAATCAGTTTGGGATCTCCCTGAAGAAAGAATATGTTAACAGATTCTTTCTAATGTAAAGAATATGTTTCCTGGATAAAATATATGAATCTCGAAAATGTTCAGAGAGACAAAATTAATCTAGTCATGCCTTTATTCAACTCTCTTCAGGGTATGGAAATAATATATCTAGTGTACAGGAGTTTTTCTTTCCCTAGGTAAGAGTTATCATTGTTGTTTCATTTTGTGTGTCTGATTTTGTGGTATGGAAGTATTTTATCAAGTCTTAACAGTTCCTGGACAAAATGTCCCTAATCATATTTCATAATTCTTGCATGCCATGGAATCAGCAGGTTTATAATTTGGTTTCCTAGATACCTTGACAGCAGGAGGGGGTGACCTAGAAAAAGGAAATGAGTGCTTTAGTCACCAGCTGTCACACATTTGATCGTAAGTGAACAATTAGGCTTCTGTTTGAGTCATCAATGGCTTGTGAATGTATTTGGTGAGTGAGATTTTGAGGTGTCTACTCATCTGAAGCTACATTTGTGACATAGTTTCTGCACCTACAAGGATGAGGGTCAGCATATGGTAACAGAGATTTCATGTAAACAAGACCCCCTGCAATATTTTCTATGAAATCTGTAAGTAGGCTTAGAGCTACATCTTACTCTTTCACTGGTTCAAGTTGAGTCTCTCATTTTATTGATGTTCTGCTTAATTATTATCTATTCATAGGGACAACATTCTTTCCAGGTAATTGGAGTTTGGCAACTAGAGGCAATCAAGTACAATTCATGTCTCTATTAAAGTGGGAGTGATTCCAATGAAATAAATCAGAAACATCAATCAATACAGCTCTATGTATTCCATGCCATCAACGAAGATTTTTAATACATCATCCAAGCTGACTGAAAAGTAGAAAAAAAGTTGCGTTGCTTTTTTTGTAATTTTTGAAAAGTACTGAGATACTGTGATTGCTAAGCAGGAGTGGGAACAGATCAAAGAAGACAGAGTGAATAAGGCCGAACTATAAAGAATAATCATAGTACGTTAACAAACATATTAAAGGTCATTCAAGTCCAAGGCATATGTGCATTCTTAAGTGATGTGTAAGCATAAATAAAATGATTAGCAAAGTTAGTCTCATCAAAATGACTGGTACTATGTATGGAATTCCATTACCCAAATGACAGAGAAAATCACAGGAGACCTGGAGTGAAGCCCTGGCTTTGCCACATAATCATTAGACGTATGACTCTGGTTGTGTAGCTCAACCTCTCTGAGGGTCAGATTTTTTCATCTGTAAACGATGATACAGTACTTACCATTCAGGAATTTTTAAGGATTAAAGAAGATCATAAGTGTATCTATTTTGACAGAGTTAATACAGTTACATTTCCTCCTGGGAACACAGCTAAATTGTATTTTCCAGCCTGCCTTAGAGTTAAGTGGGGCCATAAGATTAAATTTTGGTCAATGTGATGTTGGACATGATGAATGTCATTTTCAACAGAGGGTTCTAAAATGTCCTCCACAATCCAAGATCAGCCTCTCACTTGATGGCTAAATAACTTTAGGACTTCGAAGAGTATTCTGGGACTCTGAAGAAGTATTCACCAGACTTGGTCATTACATTTCTGCACTCCCAGATGACCTTCAATAGACTGTGAAATGAATACAAGTAAATGATTTGGTTATAGTTGTATGGAGTGAATTTGCACTGTCAAATACTACAGAAATGTTATTTTCTTTTTTCTGTTAACTAGTAGCTTCTGTGTAGCACAACAGTTACAGGGAAATCTGCTGTCAGACAAACCAAACGCCATTTGATCTGATTTAATTAAGTTATTAATTTAACAACATTTATTGAACCCTTATGTGCCAAGAACCATTATAGACACTGGGAATAGGATGATAAATGCAACATAGTTCCTGCCCTCATGTAGCAAATATTTTAGTGAATGAAACAGACGATAAATAATGCATTTACACATGCACACACACACACACACAAACATGCACACGTGCACACACACATTGGGTAATCAGCTCTATGAACAAAAATTTAACAGGCTTACACCTGTAATTCCAACACTTTGGGCAACTGAGGTTGGAGGATCACTTGAGGCCAGGAGTCTGAGACCAGCCTGGGAATGTTGTGAGACCCCCCAATCTCAAAAAACAAAATTTGAAATTAGCCAGTTGTGGTAGCATAAGCCTGTAGCCCCAGCTACTTGGGAGACTGAGGCAGGATCTTTTCGGCCTAGGAGTTCAAGGCTGCACTGAACTACGATCATGCCACTGTACTCTAGCCTGGGCAACAGAACAAGACCCTATCTCTTAAAAGAGAGAGAGAGAACACAGTATGATGAGGGACTATTTTAAAGAAGGAGTTCTGAGAAGTCTCCTTGAGAGGTAACTTCTGAACTGAAGTATCAATTGAGTGTGAGAACAAAATTCTCAACTCCAAGTAGAAATTGCAAATGTAAAGGCCTGAGTTAGAAACTTGCTTGGCACATCTGAGGACTATCAGGGAGGTAAGAGTAAATAGAGACCAGAGAGCAAGAGACAGAGTGATAAGAAATGAGACCACAGATTTAAACAGGGCCCAGATCATGTAGAAATAAGACCGTAAAAAGGACTTTGGGTTTTATTTGAAATCTGATGAGAATTGTAGAACAATTGACACCAGAGAAATGACATGGCTTAACATTTTTTAAAGTAGCCACTCTGGCTACTGTGAAAAGAACAGTCTATAGAGGAAAAGCGGAAACAAGAATGGTCAGGAAGCTGCTCGGATAATCCACAGGGAAGGTGGTGCTGCCTGGGCTAGCATGGTAGTGATGGAGGCAGTGCAGTGGAGGGTTTGAATACATTGTAAAAATGCAACAGACAAGATTGCTCCTATATCGGATGTTGAATATAAGAAAAACAGGGAGGTCGACCAAGGCTCCAAGGTGTGATCTGAGAAATTTAGTAAAAGCTAGTACCATTTGTTGAGGAGGGTAAACTGTTGAAAGGCCTTTTTTGGGGTGGTCATAGGCAAGAGTCCAGGGGTTTGGATACGTTTTAGGATCTTCAAGTTATGCCAGTAAAATGTTATAGTTTACTCTTATATCCAATTGTCATTGTCTTCAGATTAAAAAGTTTTGAAAAGTGAGGTTCCTCCACACCAAAGACCTTTTTCCAGTGACTCTGCAGGCACCCAGGAGAAGGCCTGCCTTTAGCACTGACGTGGCTTTGAGGGTAGCTAGGATGTGAGTTCCTGTGTTGGTTACCCCTTGTATTCCACCTGACCTCCTCTTGGCCCAACTTTTATTCCAGCCTTTGCTTCAGCATCCAGATTTGTGCTGCTACAACCTGACACCTGCCTTACTACACTGCCCTGGGCTTCCCTGAAGCCCTAGTGTGGGACACCTGTGGAATCCACATAGGACAGACACATATGGACCTGGATGTGTGAGGAGAAGGAGCAGTAGCTTCCTGATCTTCTAGCGACCACAATGGTAATATGATCTTCAGCTCCATAGTTCCAGAGGCAGCCTCCTGATTTCCAAACATCTGATGGTGCCAGAGGTAACAACAGCTCACTTGGGGAGTCAGTTCTATGATGTTTGGGGAATTAATCGAGTGGGTCTGAAACCCACTCCTCTAATATCTTTAACAATTTGGTAAGCACCTACTTCTCTGTGTCAAATTCCTTTTTGCTTAAAATTTTAAGGTAGTAATATTTTTTTCTCTGAACTTTGGCTGATAAATGCAGATTATTCCTGTACTAGGTAAATATTACACTCCAGGAACCAATATTTTCTACATGTTGCATTGGGATCTTATCAGAATTGCTGGACATTTAACAGGTCCTTTCCAATAATGCCCAACCCGAGGGTAAGTCTGAGGACTGATGATTGCTAACAGAGCTCTGAAAAACAACCTTCCACAAACATCACCACAACCCCAGCCTCTGACACAACCTTGATTTCCCCTCCCTGTGGAATCCATATTAAACATGCAAATACTGGAACACTGTTTAAGACAGAAGACTGCATAGTCAACCCACAATTCAAAATGCCTGATTTTAAGTTTCACTGAACAAGCAACTTAGCACATAATAAGCAGGTTTCCTAACCAGGGAAGAAAAGTGTTAACACAGAGTGGGTCTTAAAGAGCAAGTTCCTTTAAGCATCAAATGTCTCCCCAAGACCCCCGCCAAAAACATCTATTGATTTGAAAAGAAAATCTGTTTGTTTGTATTACTCATGTTCTTATATTCTTAGGCAAAAGTTTCTGAATATTAGTCCTTCTTAAAGATCCAATGTTATTACCATAAATTTCAATCATAATCTCAACCTCTAATGTAATAATTTTATCCTTAACACTTTTTTTGGTCAATGTTTCAGTGACTGTTATAGACCCTTCCTACAGTGATCTGACATATCAGATAATCAGACCTGCCAGATTCTCTGTAAATTGGAATGAGGAAGAGCTAAATGAGGCTTTGAGGCTCATTCCTTGTTACTCAAATCAAAGAAAATAACTTCAGTGCTCAGGTGTCTTAAAAAAAAAAAAAAGAAAGAAAAAGTTTGGCTCATCAGAAGCTATTTTAGTTAATGTTAGTATTTTTTATATCTTGAGCCATGATGGGGGCATGGGTGGCTGTTAGGTCATTTCAAGGAATATGGCATGACTATACACTAACCATTGTGCTTTTCACATATGGATACCATTAGTTTTAAATGTTTCAACTAATAAACTACAAACTGATCTAAAGAGTATCTGAATTCACAGCAAGGCTTGGTCAGTATGTATTTTCTGAATTAATGGATACTAAATATACTACTACTATCATAGAGAGATGTTATGAGGCTTTTTTTTTATGTTAAGAGGGCCATAATACTCAGATATGTTAACAGATATTGTGCCAGAGGACAGTTTCCAAAATGTTACTTATGAGTAATGTAAGGACACATAAAAATTAAAAATAAGATGCTTAATCCTCCCTCTTGAAAATAAAGAAAGAAATTTACCCACCACTCCCTTCCCATTTTCTTGGGGCATTTATTTTAGAAAACTTGCAATTATAAGTTATTTCTCCTCTCTTTGAAATGAATATAAATCCTTTTGAAAACTAGACAGGCTTTTTGTCAACATCATGCCTCAGGAAGATTTATCTCAAAGACCTGGGAATTATCTCTTTGAAATGTAAATATCTACAGGTATGGTGGCTCACTCCTGCAATCCCAGCACTTTGGGAGGCCAAGGCCAGTAGATCATCTGAGGTCAGGAGTTTGAGACCTGCCTGGCCAACACAGTGAAACACCGTCTCTACTAAAAATACAAATTTTAGCTGGGAGTGGTGGTGGGTGCCTGTAATCCCAGTTACTCAGAAGGCTGAGGCAGGAGAATCACTTGAACCTGGCAGGCAGAGGTTGCAGTGAACCAAGATCGTGTCACTAACTCCAGCTTGGGCAACAGAGTCAGACTCAGTCTCAAAAAAAAAAAAAAAAAGAAAAAAGAAAAAGTCAACATCAAGGGAGTATGCACCCCTTATATGGTTTGGCTGTGTCCCACCCAAATGTCATCTTGAATTGTAGTTTCCATAATCCCCAGATCATGGGAGGGACCCGGTGGGAAGTAATTGAATCATGAGGGCAGTTACCCCTATGCTGTTCTTGTGATACTGAGTGAGTTCTCACGAGATTTTATGGTTTTATAAGGGCTTTTCCCCTTTTGCTCAGCAGTGCTCTCTTCTGTCGCCTTGTGAAGAAGGATGTGTTCGCTTACTCTTCCACCATGGTTGTAAGTTTCCTGAGATCTTCCCAGCCCTGCGGAACTGTGAGTCAATTGAACCCCTTTCCTTTATAAATTATCCAGTCATGGGTATTTCTTCATAACAGTGTGAGAAGGAACTAATACAACCCCCATCTACCAGTTTCTGTGGGAGGATATGAGATTGTCTTCCATGGGTGCCTTGATCCAACTTCCAAATCTACCTCCTGTCAAACAGATATAAGAAGTTTGCTTTTCCTCTGGATAAAGCCAATCAGCTTACACAGATGGTCACCCCAATTACTAGATGAATCTAGGATGAACTATGTGTGACAAATGGCGTTATCTAGTCCTCTTACTTGAAGACTGTTGAATGTTTACCTAGAAAACATGTATATATGTGATGGGTTATATATATTGACAGTATCAAAGGGTAAGATTTTGATCTGCTAGTTCTTTGCAAGCTCCTAGTGGATTGCCTGTGATAGACATCACATTCTCATTTAATGCCCATTCAATAATAAAACTGTTTATTTCTCTAGTACCTTAATGGAGAAATTTTCTGGGTTGGGAGAAGATTTTGTTTTTAATTATATTTCCTCAACAGTAAAAAGGAAATTACTCCATAACTGAATCCAACATTTATCAGGCCAGCCCTGTGATGACCCCTATCAGCAGGTTCCATTACAGAATTTCTACCATTGCTACTTGTCTCTGCGGTATCTTAAACAAAATTTGATTACCACTGTTCAGATGTGTAACAGGTAGCTTTATGCTAACATGTACCTTTTTGGACTTTCACTCTCTGCTTGTAATTGTGGTAAGGATGTCATGAGTCTTTCCTTTTTCCTTCATCTGACCACTGAAAGTCAGCCATCCTCAGTTCTTTGAGTTTACCTCCATTTAAAGCTGGTTTCGATCTGAATATTTATTCTAAGCAGCTATTCTTAGCTCCTGCCTCCTCCTCCTTATCTTTTTCTACAGTCCCAAATTATGGCCAAACTGTAATTCACATCTTCATCCTTCAGAATTAGCTTCATTTCAAACAGTATTACTCTTACCTCAGTTTGAGATTAAGAATAACTTTCACGTTGAAAGGGATGCTATGCACATGTATCCATTTTTCTTTCAAAGGATCGTAGAAGGTCTGAGGTAATTCCACTATGCCTCAGGCAACTTTTCTTTTAATCA
Source organism: Papio anubis (assembly GCF_008728515.1). Classification (NCBI taxonomy): domain Eukaryota; kingdom Metazoa; phylum Chordata; class Mammalia; order Primates; family Cercopithecidae; genus Papio; species Papio anubis. The sequence continues at coordinate 133,550,531 of NC_044978.1, read as the reverse complement.
ACAAATCAGGACTACATTTCAATTGGCAATTATCAGCATGTCAGCTGACAGCCTCTTGAGTTTTAGCATCCTGTTTCCAAACTGTCACCAGTACTGTGATATCCAAGGTTTAAGATGTCAGTAGCACTGATTGAAAGAGCTTACATGGCACACAGTATGGTAGGTGATGTTCATTAGCGATGCCCCTGAACTTATTTCCCAAACCTGATTTCCAGACATAAGTAACATCCAGAACATCAGTTCATTTAATTGGACTGTTCTGTTAGGAAGTGACTCAATCACTAAGGGAAGAAAGAACCTCTGCTCTTTCAGAATTCACTGTCTTCTGAGTTGCATCACTCCAAGTGATTTAAATGATGCCCAGAGCTGCTTTTGTATTCAAGAAATACATCTTAATTTTAATGGGAGCCCCAGTAGACTGTCTCGTCAGGGAATTCTACATGTCCTTTTTCTGCTGCTAGCAACAATATTAATACAGTTGCTTGATAAGTAAACATTTCCACTTCAAGATACAACATGTAAAGGTAAGGTTCCTTTTTTGCTTGTCTATAATTACAGGAAAAATTTCCAAAAACAGATCACCACAACATTTTTGAACTTTCTGTCAGTGATTCAAGATAGCAATTGCAGCTACATGGTACCTCAAAATGTACTCTGGTGCAGAGCGAAGGAAAGCCACCATTTTCTTTAACCTAGAGATTTCTCTTACAGCCATACCATTATGCTGTACGTGTAGGCTCCTAGCAATGATGCTATCTAATCAACATCTGGATTCACTGAACCACTTTAAAGTGAACACAACAAAACTGTGGTAAAAAGAAAATTCTCATCATGATTGCGAAACAATTACCAGAGTGAAGACACAAACTACAGATTGGGAAAAATTATTTGTAAACAATACCTCTGATAAAGTGTTAATATCTAAAATATATAAGGAACACAAATAATTCAATAGGAAGAAAACAAATAACTGAATTTTAAAATGGGCAAAGGACTTGAATAGACATTTCTCTGAAAGAAGACACGTAAATAGACAACAGGTATATGAAACAATGCTCAGTATCACGAATCATCAGGAAAACACAAATTAAAAACCACAATAAGATATCACCTCATATCTCTTAGGATGGCTTTTATCAAAAAGTTGAAAGAAAATAAGTGTTGGAAAGGATGTGAAGAAAAGAAAACTCTTGTACACTGTTACTGGGAATGTAAATTCGTATAGCCATTATGAAAAATAGTATGGAGACTTCTTAAACAATTAAAAATAGAATTATCATATGATTGAATAGTATGGAGACTTCTTAAACAATTAAAAATAGAATTATCATATGATTGAACAATTCCACTTCAGGTATATATTCAAAGAATATAGAATCAGTATGTCAAAGGGACATCTACACTCCCCTGTTCATTGCAGCATTGTTTATAATTTCCAAGAGGTGGGAATAACCTAAGTTGTTAATAAATGAATGGTTGAAAAGTGACTATATTATAAAATATAGTAGAATATTTTTCAGTTTTTAAAAAGAAGAAAGCCCTCTGCTATCATTTGAATGTTTGTGTTCTCCATAAATTCATATGTTGAAACTCAATTTCCAATATGGTTGTATTAAGAGGAGGGGTCTTTGGGAGATGATTAGGTCATGAGGGATCCACCCTCATGAACTGATTTCATGCCTTTATAAAAGAAGCCTGAGTGAGCTTGTCTGCCCCTTACGCAAACAAGGGGCAAACAAGAGGACACAGCTAGAAGGTGTCCTCTTTGTAGCAGAGAATGAGCCCTCACTGGACACTGAGTCTGCTGGTGGGCTGGTTGGACTTCCCAGTCTCCAAAACTGTAAACAGTAAATTTCTGTTGTTTATAAATTACTCAGTTTACAGTACTTTGTTATAGTAACTCAAACAAAGACATCCCATCATATGCTATAACATGAATGAACCTTGGAAAGATTACACTAAGTGAAATAAGACAGTTGCAGAAAGACAAATACTTCACGATTCCACTTATATGATATATGTAAAGTAGTCAAATTTATCAATGCAGAAAGTAGAATGGTGGTTGTCAGAGATTAAGGGGGAGGAGAAAACGTGGAGTTGCTGGTCAATGGGCATAAAGTTTCACACACGCAACATGAAAAGGTTCTAGCAATCTGTTGTACAGCATTGTGCTTATACTTAACAATATTGTAATGTACACCCAAAAATTTATTAAGAGAGTAGATCTCATGTTACATTTTCTTAACCACAGTAAAAAAGAATCAAAATGAATTAAAAACCCCAAAGTATAAAAACTCTGGAACATAACCTAGGCAATACCATTGTGGACATAGACATAGGTGAAGATTTCATGACGAAGATGCCAAAAGCAATCGTGACAAAAGCAAAAACTTGACAAATGACATCTCATTAAACTTAAGAGCTTCTGCATAGCAAAAGAAACTATCAACAGTATAAATAGACAACCTACAGAATGAGAGAAAATATTTGTTAACTATGCATCTGACAAAGGTCTAATATCCAGCATCTATAAAAAAATTAAACACATTTACAAGAAAAAACAAATAAACAATGAGAACACTTGGACACAGGAAGGAGAACGTCACACACCGGGGCCTATTGTGGGGAGGGGGGAGTGGGGAGGGATAGCATTAGGAGATATATCTAATGTAAATGACGAGTTAATGGGTGCAGCACACCAACATGGCACATGTATACATATGTAACAAACCTGCATGTTGTGCACATGTACCCTAGAACTTAAAGTATACTAAAAATAAATAAATATCAAAAAAAAGGATATAAATTGTTCTGCCATAAAGACACATGCATGCTTATATTCATTGTAGCACTATTCACAATAGCAAAGATGTGGAATCAACCTAAATGCCCATCAGTGACAGACTGGATAAAGAAAATGTAGTACATATACACCATGGAATGCTATGCTGCCATAAAAAGAATGAGATCATGTCTTTTGCAGGAACATGGATGGAGCTGGAGGCCATTATCCTTAGCAAACTAACTCCATAACAGAAAACCAAATACCACATGTTCTCACTTATAAGTGGAAGTTAAAAGATGAGAACTCGTTAACATAAAGAGGGGAACAACAGACGCTGAGGCCTTCTTGAGACTGGAGGGTGGGAGGAGGGAAAGGATCAGAAAAAGTAACTATTGGGTTCTAGGCTTAGTACCTGGGTGATGAAATAATTTGTACAACAAACCACCATGATGTGAGTTTACCTACATAACAAACCTGCACATGTACCCCTGAGCCTAAAATAGAAGTGTCTTTTAAAAAGAAAGAAAAATAAATAATCTTTGTGACCACTACAGTTCAAACATAATTGCCATAATGATGAGTTATGAATTATGATCTTTACCCACACACATAATGTGTAGCTAATAATGATGGCCAAGTTTCTCACCTTCTGTTCATGCTTCACAACCAAGAGTGTTTAAATTATGAAAGCTCTTTAGTCTTCATTTTTGTGTATGTCTTAATGAATAGTAATACTTAATCTTGTAGATTTCCTGGGTAAAATATATGTAATCTATTTAAAGCATAAGATCAATTTCTGATGCACAGTGGGCATAAAAGAAATGGCAGTTATCAAGCTAAATAAATATATTTAAGCCAGGCACGGTGGCTCATGCCTGTAATCCCAGCACTTTGGGAGGCCGAGGTGGGTGGATCACGAGGTCAGGAGTTCGAGACCAGTCTGGCCAACATAGTGTCTCCATTAAAAATACAAAAATATTAGTCTGGCGTGGTGGTGTGCGCCTGTAATCCCAGCTACTCAGGAGGTTGAGGCAGGAGAATCATGTGAATCTGGGAGGCGGAGGTTGCAGTGAGCCGAGATCACGCCATTGTACTCCAGCCTGGGTGACAGAATGAGACTCCGTCTCAAAAAAAATTTAATAGTATACATTTTTTGTTTTTTTGAGACAGGGTCTCGCTCTGTCAGTCATGCTGGAATGCAGTGGCACAGTCACAGCTCACTGCAGCCTTGAACTTCCAGGCTTAAGAGATTTTCCCACCGCTGCCTCCAGAATAACTGCGACTACTGGTGTGCATCACCATGTCCAGCTAATTTATTTTTATTTTTATTTTTGGTAGAGGTGGGGCTTCACTATGTTGTTTAGGGTGGTCTCAAACTCCTGGGATCAAGCTGTGTAAGGAGGTGACTCAGTTATAAGTGGAAAAAATAACAGAGATTTACACAGTAAACATAGACATGTGTTTCTACAAGAGGCACTGGCAGTACTCAAGTCACTTAAAATAAAGTTATTTTAACATGTACTGATTTGCACTGTTTTTCAAAATAATTTACAGCTTGACTTTCTGAAAATAAATTGATCTTTCAAATGCCATTGTGTATAGGTGGTACTAAACTTTGGCTTCAGCGTGGGTATTAGCAAAATCTGGTGTTACCTTTCAGCTTTAGATGAATAGTTAAATGCACTACATGTTCAGTTCTGGCATCTATGAACTCATGTGTGATCGATGGACACATGATCATGTAGGTAACCTTTCTACCTAGTTATTTTAACATCATTAAAAATATCAATAAGTTGCAGTGACACTGCGGTACACTATTGAGGCACTCATTCTTCCTGCAGCCAGGAATGATGAGTGCTGAGGCCCATTGCTGAGTCTTTTTCCATAAGCTGCTTCTCACTGAAGAACCTGCCTTGCCCAAGATTCTCCCTGCTGTGAGCCGATTACATCCAATAACTGCTTAAAGTCGGGGTGCAAAGGCCTTGGCCCCTTGACTCAACTGGTATTCTAAATAGTCATCTCAGCTTCTAAATCCCCTTATAGGATCAGCTGAGGCTGCTTTTGCAACTGTATCACAGTTTAACTTTTCCCTGTGCCTAATCCTGCCTTCCCCATCCCTCACAGGTATTGTATATGAGCACTCCCTATGAACCTCCTGTCTGCAAACATCAGTTTCTCTCCCCAGAGATCCTGACCTTACAATATAAATGTAGGCCATGTTGTTTAGATTTATTATTTAAACTAACATTTTATTATGTAAATTTTCAAAAGAAGAAAGGTTTTTAAAACTTCGCATCATGTATCTACCACCTAGATTCTACCATCTATATTCAACTTTATCAAATGTTTGTCCACTTATCGATCTTGGATTTTTTTTTAACACCTGAATACTTTCTTTAAAATATTGGTAATGATCATAAAATGTAAAATTGCTATGAAAATGGACTTTAATCAAAAATAGCTACATGTTATCAAGATATTTTGAACTACCTTATCTTATACTTACATAAGATATTCAACCAAGATAGAATGAAAGTTATTACACATCCAAAGACTGAGCAAATAAAAGCAAGCCTTATTATATACTTTGCAGATAATAACACCACAATACCAATATCTTCAGACATACCAACAACCAAGGGTTGCTTTCACATCTTTCCTTTGCTGAAGTCTGCTGAATAAATCAAACAAATATGTCATGAAGTGTGAGTTTTTCTTACATGGTGCCTGCTGTACAGACCCTCCAATCATTCCTCTTTAGAGAAGTTGCTAAAATGTCATGCTTACCAGTGAGAGGCAGTCAGAAATCTGAGTGCCAACTGAAAATTCCGGAACAGTTTTGTCTTTCTAAAAGCCAATCATATCATTCTATTGCAAAAATTCTAGTCCAAAGTAAGGACAATTTTTCCCAAGTGATTGAGTGGAGCAGCAAATGTCTGTAAAAATAGTAGATATAAAAATATCAGCAAGAGCCAAAATTACAAGATTGTTTCTGAAAATATTCCAAAAAAATGCTTAAAAAGCATCTTTTTCCAGGTAGACAGAGAGCTTGTGAGCCTACATCGTTGGCACCATTTTATCATCACCATCCAGCTCAGGAGCTCAAGAGGAGGGGAACTGAGTTAGTTAGAATTAGAGAGGTGGGGAAAGTTGAATAATGGTTATATTGTTAGATCATCTGTACCGTAGACTGCAAGAGCTAGATCAAAGAAGTTGTTCCTCCTCTAACCTCAGTGGAAAACGAATGCCTATTTATAGTCTCACTAATGTGTAATATAATTACCATGGGAGCAATCTATCAGGTGTTAATGCTGAAAAGAATGTTTCTATGCTATAATGTCGTTTTAAAATGCAATTTCTAAAATTGTAACAAAAGTTGAACAATTAAACTTTATTTAATAACAGTTCAGATTTTTGTTTTTACATGTTCTTTCTATATGATATCCATATTGACCAACTGTTGACTTTACCATTTTCAGCATTCAGCCAAATGTGTATTCAATGCACGTCTACTGAATTTGATAAAGATTTGTTTTCTTTTTGTTAAGATGCTGTTCTATTTCTATGTTGAAATTAAATTTTATATTTTTATATTTGAAAATTATATAAAACTCCTAGGGAATTCTTTTCCACTAAGAACTTCCAAGTACTTTTAAAAAGCACTCTTAAGTTTCAATTCCTCAATTATCCATTTTGGAGTTAACACAAGCTCCCATAAAATTTTTAAAAATCTATTTTATTATTGGAAATATGCACCCCAATTTCAGAGCTTGTATGGAATTATTTTGGTTTTGAAACTTTTATCAAAATATATATTTTTACCTTCTGTAGACTGCATAGTTTGTACAAAGTTCTTTTCTTATATTTTATGACTGTAGACAAAAAGCCAAAAATTACACTTTGAATATATGGCTTTACTAACTAAATATGGACAAAAGAGAAATAATGAACCTGTGAGAGAAATGGAATGTTTGTGGATGGGCTGGATGCTGCTGTGCTTATTTGCACAATGAGCCCTGACTCACTGGCTTATCAGAAGTAGCTACACATCTGGGTGGTGGCTTATGTCCATTTAAAGGCAGTTATTAGAAACAGCTGGACAAATATTTCATAACTCTCAGGAAATAAATTAGAGAAGAATGCCAGATGGAAATGAATCATATGAAGGGCAAAGGGCATCAGAGTAAATTATGAACATAGCACAATTTGCCAGTTTAAGCAGGAAACAGAAAGAGAAAAGAAAAAGAAAGCTTTTGGACACAAAGTAAGACTCTGTTGTCCGAAGTGAGATTCTTTCAAGTTAAAATGTGATTAGCAGGAAAACAGCTAAATGACCCTAAATATAGCAGTTTTATTGATTTATATATTTAAATTAATTATGGCTCATGCCTGTGATCTCAGAGCTTTGGGAGGCCAAGGCAGATGGATCACTTGAAGTCAGGAGCTTCAGACCACCCTGGCCAACATGATGAAACCCATCTCTCCTAAAAATACAAAAATTATCAGGGTGTAGTGGCCCACACCTGTAGTCCCAGCTACTTGGGGGGCTGAGGTAGGAGAATTGCTTGAACCTAGGAGGCAGAAGTTGCAGTGAGCCGAGATCGTGCCACTGCACTCTAGCCTGGGTGACGGAGTGAGACTCTATTTCAGAAAAATAAAAGACAAAAATGTATGTATTTATTACGTACAACATGATTTGAAATACATATACATTATGGAATGGTTAATAAAGCTACTTAACATATGCATTATATCACATACATTTTTTGGTGATAAGAATAATTAAATCTGCTCTCTCGGTGACTTTTCAAGAACACAATACATTGTCATTAACTGTAGCTAACCATGTTGTAAAAATAGGACTCTTGAACTTATTCTTCATAACAGAAATTTTGGATCCTTTGGCAACATTTCCCTAACTCCCCACCCTTTCCAGCCACTGGTAACCATCATTCTACTTTCTACTTATATGAGTTCAACTTTTTTAGATTCCATATGTAAGTGAGATCATACAGTATTTGTCTTTCTGTGTCTGGCTTATTTCACCTAATATAATGTCCTCTGGTTCATCCACATTGTTGCAAATGACAAGATTTCCTTTTCTTTTAAGGCTGAAGAGTATTCAGTTATGCATGTACACCCCATTTTATCTATTCATCTGCTGACGGACACTTAGGTTGTTTCCACCTCTTGGCTATAGTTCATAGTGCTTCAGTGGACATGGGAATGCAGGTATCTCTTTGATATACCAATTTCATTTCTTTTGGATATATGCTCAGTAGTGGGAATGCTGGATGATATTGTAGTTTCATTTTAAATTTTTTGAGGAATGTCCATACTGTTTTCCATAACACCTGTACACTGTTAGGGGGAATGTACTAACTCACATGTAAGTACATGTAAGTAATGTTAGCACCTTTCCCCCAGCAGTGTGCAGGAGTTTCCTTTTCTCTAAATCCTCACCAATACTTGTTATCTTTCATGATTTTTGATAAATGCCATTATAAGAGGTGTGAGGTGGTATCTCATTCTGATTTGAATATGTATTTCCCTGATGATTAGTGATATTGAGCATTTTTCCTATACATATTGGCCATTCGTATGTCTCCTTTGTATGTCTCTGGAGTGTAGTGTTGTGATTTCGGCTCACTGCAACCTCTGCCTCCCAGGTTCAAGCGATTCTCCTGCCTCAGCCTCCTAAGTAGCTGAGGTTACAGAAGCGTGCCACTACGCCCGGCTAATTTTTGTATTTTTAGTAGAGACGGGGTTTCACCATGTTGGTCAGGCTGGTCTCGAACTCCTGAACCCGTGATCCACCCGCCTCGGCCTCCCAAAGTGCTGGGATTACAGGCATGAGCCACTGCACCCAGCCTGTATGTCTCCTTTTGAGAAATCTTTATTCAAGTACTGTGTCCCTCTTTTAATTGGGTTATTTGTTTTCTTGATATTGAGTTGTTTGAATTTTTTATGTTTTGGATATTAATCCCTTGTGAGATGTCTGGTTTGCAAATACTTTCTCTCATTCCATAGGTTGTCTGTTCACTCTGCTGTTTCTTTTGCTGTGCAAACGCCTTTAGTTTGATACAATCTCTTTTATTTGCGCTTTTGTTGCCTGCACTTTTGGGGTCAAATCCAAAAAATCATTGGTGAGACTAATGTAATGGAGTTTTTCCCTATGTTTTCTTCTTGTAGTTTTACATTTTCAGATCTTATGTTTATGTCTTTAATCCATTTTGGGTTGACTTTTGTATATCATATGAGACAAGGATATAATTTCATTCTTCTGCATATGGATGTCTAGTTGCCCTAATACTACTTATTGAAGAGACTGTCCTTTCCCCATTGTGTGTTCTTGGCACCTTTGTCAAAATCAATTGACTGTAAATGTATGGATTTCTGGACTCTATTCTGTTCCATTGTTGTATGTATATATTTTTATGCCAGTTCTATGCTGTTTTCATTACAATCACTTTGTACTGTATTTTGAAGTCAGGTAGTGTGATGCCTCCAGCTTTGTTCTTTTTGCTAAAGATTGCTTTGGCTATTCAGGGTGATTTGTGGTTCCATCTGAATTTTAGAATTGTTTTTCTATTACTGTAAAAAATGTTACTGGAATTTTGGTAGAGATTGTATTGAATCTGTAGATTGCATTGGGTAGTACAAACATTTTAACAATATTAATTCTTCCAATCCATTAACGTGGGATATCTTTCCATTTGTTTGTGATTTTTTTCAATTTTTTTCATCAATGTTTTATAGTTTTCAGTGTACAGGACTTTCATCTCCTTGGTTAAATTTGTTTCATTCCTAAGGTCTTTTTTTTTTTTGTAGCTATTGTAAATGAAATTTCTTGATTTCTTTTTTCAGATAGTTTGTTGTTAATGTATAGAAATGCAACTGATTTTCATATGTTGATTTTGTATCCTGCAAATTTACTGAGTTTGTGTATTAGTTTTAACAGTTTTTTGTTTTTTGTTTTTGTTTTTGTTTTTTTTGGTAGAGTCTTTAGGATTGTGTATATATAAAATAATGTTGTCTGCAAACAAGGACATAATACCTTCTTTCTTTCCAATTAGAAATGCTTCATTTCTTTCTCCTGACTAATTGCTCTGACTAGGACATCCAGTACCATGTTGAATAGAAATGGTGATGAGTGGGCATCATTTTCTTTCTTCTGATCTTAGAGAAAAAGCTTTCAACTTTTCACCATTGAGTGTGATATTGACCTGTGGGTTTGTCAAATATGACCTTTGTTGTGTTGAGGTACATTCCTTTTATACCTAATTTGTTGAGAATTTTTTCTTAGGAAAGGATGTTGGATTTTGTCAAATGCTTTCTCTGCATCTATTGAGATGATCATATGGTTCAGTCCTTCATTCTGTTAATATGGTGAGTCACATTTACAGATATGCAAATGTTGAACCATTCTTATATCCCTGTGATGAATTCCACTTGATCATAGAAAATTATTCTTTTAATGTGCTGTTGAATTTGGATTGCTAGTATTCATTGAGAATTTTTGCATCTATGTTCTTCAGGAATATTAGCCTGAAATTTTATTTCCTTGCCTGGTTTTGGTATCAGGAACGCTGGCCTCATGAGTTTGGAAGTATTCTGTTTTCTTCATTTTGGGGGAGAGAGTTTCAGTAGGATTGGTATTCGTTTTTCTTTAAATGTTTGATAGAATTCAGTGGCAAAGGTTGCTCTGCTTATGGAGTAGCCATTCTCTATTCCTTTACGTTCCTAATAAACTTGCTTTCACTTAAAAAAAAAAAATCAGTGGTAAAGCCACCAGGTCCTACACTTTTCTTTTATTAGACACTTTTTAATAGTGATTCAATCTCCTTATTATTGGTTTGTTCAGGTTTTCTATGTCTTCATGATTTAGTCTTGGTAGGTTGTATGTGTCTAAGAATTTATCTGTTTCTTCTAAGTTATCAAATATGCTGGCATATAATTATTCATAGTAGTCTGTTATGATTCTTTGAATTTGTGTGGTATCAGTTGTAATATCTCTTTTTTCATTTCTTACATTTATTTGTTTTCTATCTTCTTTAATTTAGTTTAGCTAAAGTTTTGTCAATTTTATTTCTCTTTTCAAAAAACCAACTCTTAGTTTCCTTAGTCCTTCCTATTCTTTTATGCTCTATTTCAGTTATTACTGCTCTCATAATTATTTCCTTCCATCTACTAACTTTGAGCTTAGTTTATCCTTATTCTTCTAGTTCCTTTTTTGTTTTGAGGTCTTTCTTCTTTTTTGCCTTAGGTGTTCACTGCTATAAACTTCTAATCTTAGAATTGCTTTTGTTACATCCCATAAGTTTTGGTATGTTATTTATCTATATTTATTTGTCTCAAGACACTTTTAATTTCTTCGTAACTCATTGTTCAGGAGCATATTTGTAAATTTCCAAGTATAGTAATCAGGCCTTATTCAAGTTTCAGTTTCCCATGGTTAATCACGGTATGAAAATATTGAGATATTTTGAGAGAGAGAAAGAGAGACCACATTCATGTAACTTTTATTACAATACATTGTTAAAATTGTTCTATTTTATTATAGTTTTTTTGTTAATCTCTTATTGTGCCTAACTTATAAATTAACTTTAATCATATGTATGTATGTACAGAAAAAAAAATCATATATATAAGGTTCTAGAGCTGAAAAATACAATGAACAAAGTGAAAAGTGCAACAGAGACCATCAGCAGCAGAATTAGTCAAGCAAAAGGAAGAATCTGCAAAATTGAAGACAAGTTATTTGAAAATATACAGTGAGAAGAGGAAAAAGAAACCATTTTTTAAAATGAAGAAAGCTTACAGGAATTATGAGACAGCATCAACAGATCAAAAGTTTGAGTCACTGGCATTTTGGAAATCTGCAGCTTCAGGTATCCACTGGTGATTGTGGAATATGTGCCACAGATAATGGAGGACTACTGTATCTTTTAATTTTCTGAAATTCTTCGTGTTACTCACTTGTAATTTCATGCCATTGTGGTCAGAAAAGATACTTGATATGATTTCAATCTTCTTAAATTTCTTAAGGCTTGTTTTGTGACCTAACATATGAAATATCCCGGACAATGTTTCATATGCACTTGAGAGGAATGCATATTATACTTCTGTTGGCTGGAATGTAACGTATATGTGTTAGTATCGGGAGAACCCGCTCCCCATGTTTAACGTGGGTTCTTTTCTATTTCCTAAGTGTCTCGGCTGGGTTGAGAAATAAAGGGAAAGAGCACGAGAGAGAAATTTAAAGCTGGGTGTCTGGGAGAGACATCACATGTCGGCAGGATCCATGATGTTCCCGGAGCGGTAAAACCAGTAAGTTTTTATTAGCGATTTTCAAAAGGGGAGGGAGTGCACCAATAGGGTGTGGGTCACAGAGATCACATACTTCACAAGGTAATAAAATATCACAAAGCAAATGGAGGCAGGGCGAGATCACAGGACCACCGAATGAGGAGAAATTAAAATTGCTAATGAAGTTTTGGGCACGCACTGTCATTGATAACATCTTATCAGGAAACAGGGTTTGAGAGCAGGTAACCTGTCTGACCACAATTTATTAGGCGGGAATTTTCCCATCCTAGTAAGCCTGGGAGCACTACAGAAGACGGGGCTTATTTCATCCCATGGGCTTCGACCACAAAAGACGGGACGCCTTAAAAACGGGCCGTCTATAGGCCTAGCTTCAGGGCGCATTCTCTTTCTCGGGATGTTCCTTGCTGAGAAAAAGAATTCAGCGATATTTCTCCTATTTGCTTATGAAAGAGGAGGAATATAGCTCTGTTTCCCTGCAGCTCAAGAGCGGACAGTTCAAAGTTACCTCTCTTGTTCCCTGAACATCGCTGTTATCCTGTTCTTTTTAAAAGATGCCCAGATTTCATATTAAAACACACATGCTCTACAAACAATTTGTGCAGCTGACACAATCACAGGGACCTGAGGCGACATTCATCCTCCCCAGTTTACAAAGAAGATAACGGGATTAAGAGATTAAAGACAGGCATAGGAAATCACAAGGATATTCACTGGGGAAGTGATAAGTGTCCATGAAATCTTCACAACTTATGTTCAGAGATTACAGTAAAGACTGGCGTAAGAAATTATAAAAGTATTAATTTGGGGAACTAATAAATGTCCATGAAATCGTCACAATTTATGTTCTTCTGCTGCGGCTTCAGCCGGTCCCTCCTTTCGGGGTCCCTGACTTCCCTCAACATGTTAGGTCTATTTGGTCTAAAGTGCATTTTAAGTTCAGTGTTTCCTTATCGATTTTTTGTTCAGAGGATCTGTCAATTGCTGAAAGTTATATGTTAAAGTCTCCTACTAATTATTGTATTACAGTTAGTCTCTCCTTCCAATCTATTTATATTTGCTTTACATATTTGGTTGATTTAATGTGGGTGCATATATATTTACAATTGTTTTATCCTATTGATGAATTGATTCCTTTACTAACGTATAATGACTTTCTTTGTCTCTTTTTACAGCTTTAGACTTAAAGTCTATTTTGTCTGATATAAGTGTAGCTTCCCCTACTCTCTTTTGGTTTCCATTTGCATGAAACATCTTTTTCCATAAAGGTGAAGTGAGTCTCTTGTAGAAAGCATATTGTTAGATCTTATTTTTTTAATCTGGTCAGGTGCTCTGTATCTTTGATTGGTGAATTTAATTATGGATAGGACTTACTACTGCTGTTTAAAAAATTGTTTCCTGGTTGTTTTGTAGACACTTTGTTCTCACCTTCCTCTGCTGTTGTCTTACTTTGTGATTAGGTGATTTTCTGTAGTAGTATGCTTTGATTCCTTACTTTTTATCTTTCACATATCTATTATTAGATTTTGCTTCATGGTTACTGTGAGGCTAACATAAAACATCTTGTAATTATAATTCGCATTTTAAGCTGATCATAATTTAACTTATATTGCATTTAAAAATCTACACTTTTACTTTAGCTCCCACCCCACATTTTAGATTTTTGATTTTATAATTTATATTTTTATATTGTTTATCCCTTAATAAGTTATTGTTGTTATGGCTTTTTAAAAAATCGTTTTTTCTTTTAACTTTTATACTAAAGATATAAATAATTTATATACAACTATTACAGTGTGAGAGTATTCTGAATTTGACTGTGTATTTACTTTTAACAATGGATTTCATGCTTTCATATACCAATTAGCATCCTTGTCTTTTTGCTTCTTCAGGTCCTCCTTTAACTTTTCTTGTAAGACAGGTCTGGTGGTGATAAACTCCCTCAGTTTTTGTTCGCCTGGAGAAGTCTTGATCTCTTCTTCATTTCTGCAGGATAGCTTTGCCAGTTAGAATATTTTTGCTTGGCAATTTTTCTCCTTCAGCCATAGAGACTGACCTGGGGCCTGGGGCTGTGGGAAGTGGACATAAATCTGGGTCCACAGGGGCAGTCCTGGAGCCTGTGTCTGTGAGGTCTGGCCTAGTGCTGGGGTTAACTGTGATGAGCTTGTACAGTGAGTCTTGTAAAGTAGGCCTGGACCCTAAGCCTACTGGAGTGTAGGGCCACAGGGTCCAGCCTGCAGCGTGGTATTGCAGGATCTGGCCTGGGACTGGACAGGACTGGAGTCCTCGGGTGTCAGCCTGGTACCTGAGACAAGGGATACTGACTCAGCACTAAAGCGGGCCTGAAGCCTGGGACTCTGTGGGCCAACCTATCTCTGGGCTGTTCTGAGCTTGGGGTTAGGTCTGGAACCAATATCTGCAGGGGCTGGCCTGCAAGCTGGGTCCACTGCAGCCGGCCTGAGGACTAGGGCTTCGAGGGTTGGCTTAGTGCTGGGATGGTCCTGAGCCTGCGGCTATAGAGGCCAACCTGCTGCTAGGGCAGTCCAGAGCCCATGAGTTCCAGGGCCAGCTCAAAGAGACTGAATGAGTCTTTGGGGCAGCCTCAAACTCTGGGGTCGCTAAGGTTCGCCTCGTGGTAAGGTGGGCCTGGAGGCCTAGTCCAAGTGTGTCAGCCTGGGGTCTGAGGCCATAGACAGCTGCCCAGTTCTGGGTTTTACTGTGGCAGGCTTGGTGTTAGGTTTAAGGCAAAGTCCAGTGCACACTTCTCTCTCCTTCCTCCAAGTGTGGGTTTCTCTCTCTACGCTGTGCTGCCTCGGGTTTGGGGAGGGATGGTTGGATAATTTGAATCTGTCCTTCTTGCCCTCATCAATGTGTCTTTTCTTATTTCTGTGCTACGCTAAGGTGCTGTAATGTTTCACCTGGTTTCCTTAGCTCTGGGGAAGGTATTTTCTTGAGGGAAAGGTATTTTATTGTGTGGAAAATGGTTCAAATTGATGTTTCCATTGGGGGATGGGCACTGGAAAGCCCTGTTCTGCTAACTTGCTGGCATCCCCTAGACAATCTAAATATAAGGTTTAGTGACCCAGAGGGAGATCACAAATTCTAATTGCACTTTTACAGATAATTTTCAATGCAGTTGCTCATACTGAGGGTTGTAAAAATGACTAAGGAGAGTGTTGGCATTTCACTACACTGTGGGTACACAGAGAGAAAAATAAATATATAAAAATATCTTGCTTTAGTAGCTACTGAGAGGAAGAGTATTTCATCTTGCCCTTGCCATAGTAAAGATGTAAACCCCTTTCTAAGTAAGGTGTATTGGCTTTTATTTTTAAATATAAGGCTTTATATACTGTACAAAAGTAACTGGATCTTTAATTTCTTGTTAAAGGCCAAACAAGTAAGTGGAATGACCTAAACTGAGATCTACATTGTAGTAAAATTATACTTTCTCTTAACAGCTTTCTCATAATGAATATTTGCTTATCATTTGTTGTAAGGGTGATAATAATTTCAGTTGGAGCCTCACTGGTAACCTTGCTTAGCCACATGACTGGAATGTAAGAGGCTGGGGCATTTTGGACAGCACAGATGTTAAATGTGAACACTATCTTCTCAGTAGCACAAATCTGACTACATCTTTAAGTCTCCAAGAGGGAAACTCTCCTTCTTCATAGAAGATTTCACATTTTCAGAGCAGATGCAATTGGAAATTCTAAGAGCACTTAGTCCCTGAGATTTAGCTTTTGTTAGTTCCAAACTCTGCCAGTTTTCCTCATCATTGTTAGAGTCATTTTAATTCCTTCACTTTTCAAATGCTGTGCCTGCCTCTCCCACGGCACTCTTTGAAGTAAGTAAAGACAAATAAAGACAGTGCAAATACAGTCCTCTGAGGCAACAATGGATTCAGAAATGGATACCTACATGAGACACTGCTTACCCAAGTGCTATAATTTGGAATACAATAGCAAAAGTTGTCCAAGCCCCCACCCTAAATCACCTTGGACAGCAGCTGCTTTACCATCTGAAATTCTACCTCTAGGAATTTACTGGAGAGAAGAGTTCAAGGCAGAGCAGATTTTGTACAGTAGAGAACTGTAGAGTTGGGAGGCCTCGGCAGGGTCTCCTAAAGAATTCGCACATGCACCCCACAAGAGAATTAGCATTTAATTGTTTTCACTCAGGGGTCATCACCAGGGAAACTGTCAAAGTCAAGACAGGAAAAGAACAACCCAATTAAATGAGTCATTTGACTGAACTTTTCTTTCTTTCTCGCTTCTCTGTCCTTAAGCCACCAGAAGAAAAAGAGCTTCAGGAAAGGGAGGATGGGAAGAGTTTCTGCATCAGATCTCGACACTTTTCTTTTTTTTTTTTTTTTTTTTGAGACGGAGTCTGGCTCTGTCGCCCGGGCTGGAGTGCAGTGGCCGGATCTCAGCTCATTGCAAGCTCCGCCTCCCGGGTTTACGCCATTCTCCTGCCTCAGCCTCTCGAGTAGCTGGGACTACAGGCGCCCGCCACCTCGCCCTCTAGTTTTTCGTATTTTTTAGTAGAGACGGGGTTTCACCGTGTTAGCCAGGATGGTCTCGATCTCCTGACCTCATGATCCGCCCGTCTCGGCCTCCCAAAGTGCTGGGATTACAGGCTTGAGCCACTGTGCCCGGCCAACACTTTTCAATTCCAAGTCTTCTGAGCCAAAATCTTGTTGCTGATGGAAGGAAGAGAAAGATTTAAACTGGATATAAGCTAGCTAGGTTGATGTCAAATAGCTGAGAGTGATGAGAAAGAATGGGATTTCCCTTAGAATGTTACTAAGGAATAGAAATGAAAATTCTACAGAATAGTTGAAGGAAATGATTTTTAAAAGAAAAAGATAAACAACTTTATATCTGTGTCTTATCAAATTCACATCATTCATTAATCTGGCTACACATTGTTGTAAGTAATTCATATTTAAATTAGTTTGTCTATCCTTTCCTCATTTAGTTTTCTGATGTGAAGTCACAGTAGAAATGGAATTGCTGATTAGAGAAGGCACAGAATAATTTTGAGATATGAATGTAGTTTGGGTGAGACTGCCTAGATAATAATAATCTTGAGTCACAGTTACCATGCAGCAGGCATTTTATCAGAATCTTTGGGAAACCTCACAGCTTTGCAAGGTAATTGCTATTTACCCCAGCTTGCAGGTTAAGAAAGTGCATCAATAAAATCATGTGATTCATCTAAAGAAATCAGTCTAGGATAAGGACCTCAGATAGAGTATAATTTCCAGGTCCAGATATGCAGTCATTACACATATCATGTGGCCTCCAGCGGGGATGAGGGCAAGGGTATTTTGGTGGTGATAGTGGGGAGAAAGAGAAGAGGAAGTGAAAACCCAGAAGAGAAAAAGGAAATAGACAGAAGTAGGAAGACGCTAGAAAAAACATTTTCCAACTTTACATTTATGGCTAAGGATGACTTTAAATATTTAACCTCATAATAGTTTATCCATGGAAAATCAAGGTACTAACTTTAAAACACATAAAATTTTTGCACCTTACCATCATGAATCTACTCTTGGTTCTATGTGAATTTCTATGTTTTTCAGAAAGGAATTTGTATAAAACTAATATTTAATCACAAAACTTTCTCCAAGAAAGGTCAGTGTTTTGATTCAGATAAGCTGTTTATTTCCATGTTTGGGAAGACCTGAGCCAAAAAACCAGAATGGAAAATGGAATGTAGCCCTAGTTCTTCCTGTGACTCGGGTTTATTGCAAGGATTTCGTTTCGTTGGAAAACATCAGGCATAACGATATTCAAGTATGCTCACATAAATACATCACTCAGCAGAGATACTGTAAAATTATACACAATTGTGAAGAAAGTTAACCTCTACTATCTTTCACTAATGCAGACTTAAGAAGCCCTTTAAGTCTTTTTATATGAATACAATATAAAAGATATAGGAATAACATTATTCTTTCTCCAGTGCCTAACCTCTTCCAAATGTCTGCTTGCAAACACAGAACTGAAAGACTGTATGTCCTCAGTGTGTATGTGTACGTGCACATGTTCACATATTTGCATGTGCACAAATGGAAGATTCTACATCAAGTGACTCAAGAGCTGAATATATCTCTGCTTTAGTATTTACTGAGTTACACTGATAAAACCTAGATGCCATACCACAAGTAACTTCCATTAATGCATAATCACCTTCACATCTTTTCTATAATCTGACCATGAAAATAAACACCACTTCTAAATCTGAGGCCCAAAGTGATTCAAGGTGAACCTTAAGAAAATAAAAAAAGTTGTCATAATTAAACCAGGTGTCTAAAATATAGCCTGTATGTTCTGTTCAAACTATATTTCCCTACTTAATTTACATGGATTTTTCTAAAATGCTAAGTACTCTCTTTGTGTCTGCTGCTCACAATAAAATAATTTGTTCTCTTAATCTAGGAACATGAGGACATGAGCAATAGAGGAAACCTGGAGGAAGAGGGTGTGGCATGTTGAAATTTAAAAAGAAGCAATGTGTATTTGCAAGTCAAACCAATATAATAAAACCAGTGGTTATTTTTTAATATTTTCAATAATTGGAATATACATAAATTTTTGCAATGAAGTGTGCTAATTCATATCTTTTAGAACATTATTTGTCCTCCAGTTGGAAATCTACAAAAAAAAAAATTGACTTTTATTTGAAACAACAGTATATCTGAGAATCCGAAACAGTGTATCTGCATATTGCTCCAGCCTCTAATATGGAAGTGTTTCAACAGGATGTTCTTTCAAAAACAAAAGGGGAAATAGTCCACATACTGACTAGAAATACGTTTGGCAGATGTGGGAGAATAACCTATTACAGTGGATTAATCAATTAATCAGGGAATTAATTTTATACATAACCAGACAGCTAGAGGTTAGCCAAGAGTTGGTACACCTATTAAAAGAAACAAAAACTGAAGCTCCTTCTAACTTCCTGCTTTACTCTTCTTTACATGCAAATTTTTTCTCCTGATTGCAAGATGGTAGCTGTATCTTCAGGTATATCATCATTGTTCCAGGCAGAAAAAGGTAGAAGTAAGAAAACTAAAAGATACTTTCTATTTGAGTTTTTCACTTTAAAATAATCAGGGAAACAATGGTTTTCTTCAAAATTCTAGCTAGTATATTTCTAGTTATGTGACATTTACCAGAACAGAATAATAGAGCCAACTTTGAAAGGTATGAAAGGTTGAGTATTTTTAACTGGGAACAAAAGTATCCCAATTTTGTTGCTGTTAGTGGGGAAAAAGTAGTTTATGGAGTTGGGTAGATAAATTTTGATACTGTTATGGAAGAAATGATTTATGGAGTTAGGAAGGCAAATAGCAATGTTTGCCAAAAGTATCATGAATAGAAAGAAAAACTACACTCTTACCAATGTAAAGAAAAATTACATGTTGGCTCTACTCTTATTTTTAGGGCTCATAAGCAAACAAACAATAATTTGCCTATTTCTTACTCCTGAAGTGGTTTATATTAATGCTATAAGAGAATCTCACCTCCCTAAAAGCAATTTCAGTTTAAGGAACTTGAAGCTTTTTCATCCAATTCTAGGTTCATTAGCCTTCCTAGACTTATTTCTTCTCCTGTGAGTTACAAATTATTTGCCTTTTTATTCAGGAACATACCATACCTGAAGAAAGTCCTTTGGCTCAATATTGGCTTTTTCTTTACACACACACACACAAGCACACAAAAAAATCTAGCATAAATGCCAACTGGTATCTAATCTTGTTTCAAACGAACTCATAATATTTTACATGAATATATGTCAATATGAAGGAGATGATGATTTCCCTTTTCCAGGACAGAGGATATAATTGTGTAAGTGTCTGATATCACAGTGATATTAGAAGAACACAAAAAGTCACTTTATGAGTACTTTCATTTCTTAGGACTGTCATAGCAAAATACCACAGACTTAAGCATACAGAAATTTATTTTTTCATAGTACTGGAGGCTAGAAGACAAGGATCAAGGTGTTAACAGGCTTGGTTTTCTCTGGGGTCTCTCTCCTTGGCTTGCAGATGGGCACCTTCTCTCTCTGTCCTTATATAGTCTTTTCTCTGTGCACACACACATCTTTGTGCTTCCCTGAGTGTTCAAAGACAAAAGTTTCTCCCCTAATGTTTTACCTAATGCTTCCCAGAATAGAATTTAGAGTCAGACAAACCTTGGTTTTAATGCAAGCTCTGATTATACTAGCCATAAAAGCTTGGCCAAAATAACTAACTTCTTTGTGCCTCAATTTCCCCATTTATGGTATGAAGGAAATCTAGTGGAGTGCTTTTGCTGACGGCCCCCCACTGGAGTACTTTCGCTGGTACTTCTGTTACTACACCAGAGAGATTTTGCAAGAGGACCCCACTGTCCAGCCAGAGAGCTTTTGCAAGAGGCCCCCACTGCCCAGCCAGAGACCTTTTGCAAGAGGACCCCACTGCCCAGCCAGAGTGCTTTTGCAGGGGGCCCCCTGTGTCCCACCAGAGTTTTTGATGATGGCCCCTCATAGGAGCGCTTTTGCTGGCATCCCTGCTGCCCTAGCAGAGTGCTTTCAATGGATGCCCCATCACCCACTGAAGTGCTTTAATCAGAGATTCCTGCTGCCCCATAGGAGTGCTTTTGTCAGCAGACCCTGACATAGGAATTTTACCAGCACCCTGGGAGCACCTTGGCCCTTCCAGTGCAGCTTGTACTTGACCTCTATGGGGATCCAGAGGACAAACCCATGTGCCTGGTTCCAGCCCCCCAGAGTTAGATCACACAGCCCAGGAGTGCCAAGCTGAGCCTTGATCCTCTGAAAGCATCCAGAAATGAAGACAGTCAGCTACATCCAAATTACACCATAGTCAAACCCTCAAGGGAAATAAACAACATAAAAACAGAAAGCCTCATCCAAAGGACAGCAGCTTCAAAGGATGAAGAAGTATCAGCTTTCACAGATTAGAAAGAACCAGTGTAAGAACTATGGCAACTCCAAAATCCAGAGTGTCATCTTACCCTCAAGTGATCACACTAACTCTCCAGCAATGGTTCCAAACCAGATAGAAATGGCTGAAATGACAAACACAGAATTCAGAATCAGGATGGCAAGGAAGCTCAATGAGATACAGGAGGAGGTTGAAATCCAACCCATGAAAAAGAGCAAAATGATCCAAGAACTGAAAGACAACATAGCCATTTTTAGAAAGAACAAAACTGAACTTGTGGAATTGAAATATTCACTACAAGAATTTCATAATACAATTGGAAGCATTAACAATGGAATTCACCAAGCTGAGGAAAGAATCTCAGAGTTTGAAGACAACTCCATGAATCAATGCAGGCAGACAAAAATAAAGAAAAAAGAACTTTAAAAAACTAACAAAATCTCTGAGAAATACAAGATTATGTAAAGAGACCGAACCTATGACTCGTTGACATTCCTGAAAGAGAAGGAAAGAGAAGGAGAAGGAGTAAGAAACTTGGAAAACATATTTGAGGATACAGTCCAAGAAAATTTCCCCAATTTCACTAAGACATTAACAGGCAAATTCAACAAATTTGGTAAACCCCTGTGAGATACTATACAAGATAACCATCCCCAAGACACATAGTCATCAGATTCTCCAAGGTCAACATGAAAGAAAAACATCTTAAAGTCACCTACACAGAAGTGATAGACCACTTACAAAGGGAACCCCACTGGGCTTACAGCATACCTCTCAGCAGAAACCTTACAAGCCAAAAGAGACCAAGGCCTTATTTTCAGCATCCTTAAGGAAAAGTAAGTCCATCCAATAATCTTAATATTCTGCTAAACTAAGCTTCTTAAGAAAAAGAGAAATAAAATCCATTTCAGACAACCAAACTCTAAGGGAATTTATTACTGCTAGACCTGCCGTATAAGAGGTTCTTAAGTGTGTTTTTGTGGTAGCACGTTTCTTTTGCTTCCATGTTTAACATTCCCCTAAGTACAGAGCCCACTGACACTATAAAGAAACTACACAATAAAGTCTAATCAAGCTAACAATACAATGATAGGATCAAATCCTCACATGTCAATATTAACCTTGAATGTAAATGGGCTAAACACCCTAATTAAAAGACATAAAGTTGCAAGTTGGATAAAGCAGCAAGATCCAGGCCAGGCCTGGTGGCTCACATCTGTAATTCCAGCACTTTGGGAGGTTGAGGCAGGAGGATCTCTTGAGCCTAAGAGTTTGGGACCAGCCTGGGAAACATAGTGAAACACTGTCTCTACCAAAAAAAAAAAAAAAATTTAAATTATTAGGTGGGAGACGTGGAAAGATGTGGAATTTATGACTCAGTCATAAATTCAGAAACAATTGAAACAAAAACAAAAATTGAGAAGTGGGACCTAATCAAACCAAAGAGATTTTGCATAGCAAAAGAAAGAGTAAACAGACAAACCACAGAATGAGAGAATGAGAGAAAGCATTTGCAAACTATGTATCTGATGAAGGTCTAATATCCTGAATCTATAAGGAATTTAAACAATTGAACAAGCAAAAAACAAATATCTCCATTTAAAAAATGGGCAAAGGACACGAAGAAGATATACATGTGGCCAACAAACATATGAAAGAAATGTTCAACATCACTAACCATTAGAGAAATACAGATCAAAATCACAATGAGATACTCTCTCAGAACAGTCAGAATGGCTATTGTTAAAAACTCAAAACATTACAGATGTTGGTGAGGTTGTGGAGAAAAGGGAATGCTTATAGACTGTTGGTGGGAATGCAAATTAGTTCAGCCACCATGGAAAGCAGTTTGGGAATTTCTCAAAGAGCTTAAAACAGAGCTACCACTTGACCCAGCAATTCCACCACTGGGTGTATACCCACAGAAAAATAAATTGTTACACATGCACATATATGTTCATCACAGCACTATTCACAATAGTAAATACAGGGAATCAACTCAGATGCCCAACAACAGTGGGCTGTATAAAGAAAATGTGGTACATATACACCATGGAATACTATGCACTCATTAAAAAATGAGATTATGTCCTTTGCAGTAACCTAAGTCAATTAACATGGGAACAATAAACCAAATACCACATGCTCTCACTTTTAAGTGGGAGGTAAACATTGAGTACACACAGACACAAAGACGGGAAAAAGAGACACTGAGAACTACTACTGGGGTAAGGGTGGGAGCAAGGTGAGGGCCGAGAAACTAACTTATAGGGTACTATGCTCACCACCTGAGTCACAGGATCATTCCACTATGCTCACCACCTGAGTCACACGATCATTCCTACACCAATCTTCACACAATGACATGCAACTTACCCATGTAACAAACCTGCATGTGTATCCCCTGACCCTAAAATAAAAGTTGAAAATAAATAAATAAAATATATATGGGAAATAACATATACTTTTAGTGTCACAGAATGATTAAATATCGGAATATATATACATATATATGTGTATATATATATTGCTTAGCACAGCACCTGGGACACCTTGATATATAATATTAGCACAGAGAGGCTAAGATAGCTCCTTTGGGAGGCAGACTGTGACACTCACTAGCTTAGTGACTCTGGACAAGGTCTGTAACATCCTCTACCACACTTTCCTCCTCTCTCTCTCCCTTCCTCTTTCTCTCTCTCTTTGTATGTGGGTCTCATCACTCATTCTGAAGGAAGCGATTGACATGTCCTAAAGACTCAGGTAGCCTATGAATAGACTTACTTGGCAAGGAATAAAGGCCTCCATCTAACAGCCAGTAGGAACAGATGCCTGCCAACAATCATGGGAGAGAGCCTGGAAGTGGATCTTCCAATTGCAACAGTCTGAAGGTGACTGCTAGTGAAGCTACAAGTTCTCCTGCAACCTCACGAGAATCTGAACCAGCCAGTCTGGAAGACCTTTTGGATCCCTGGCCCTCAGAAACTGCAGATTATAATGAATACTTGTTACTTTAAGCTGTTAAGTTTTGTGGTAATTTATTACTCAGTAGTGGTTAACTGTTTTCTCCCTACAACATTGAAGATAAAGACAAATAACCAGGTAGACAGAAAGTCTTTTTGTTTTTTTCAGATGACTCCTACACTTTCCCCTGGGAGTTTTTAAACATTATTAACCTTTATTTATAAAGACTTCAGGTTTGGAACAATTCGCACAAAGTGAAAAATCTGGTCAACATGATGACTCCAGATCCTTTTTTCATTATTTTCATATCTGTAAAGAAGGAATATTTTTCATCACAGATTATATATAGACTGATAGAAAAGCCTGATGCAAAGTGAATCCAAGAGTGGGAAAAAACCCTTAAGGTTAAAGTAACTTTGTACCAACTTGGGAATTTTATAAAAATAGCCTGTGGCTATAATTTTATTGAAAACTAGACCAAAGGAGCAAACCAAAATTGAAAGCATTGAGTTATTACTTTCCTGCTCTGACAGCACAAAGAAATCATTCTATATCTAGAAGGGCCCTCAGGCTTTCTACTGACTAAATTGTATATATGATGAGGCTGACTGAACATGACGTTTTATATGATACCGACATTATACTGAAACTAGTCTAGAAGGCAGTTTTTTGTTTTTCGTTTTTTGTTTTTTTTTAAATGCCACTGATTTCCTTGGAGAAATAATAGAACTAATCTTCCAAATTGTTGTTACTTTTTTTCCTCCACCCTTGGTACCTTTCCAAAAGGGCTCCAGCTTCCCTTTAAGGCAGATAATGGATGAGATGATTTGGGCTTTTCAATATATTGCTGCTTATTTGGCAATTAGCTCCTTATCTCTCGGGAAATGTAAAAAAAGAACACACAGCAATTCGGAATGATGAAATCTTTTAATTTCATATCACGGAACATAGATAGATGTAACCAGAATGCCCAGAGCAATCCTTGTCAGAGGGCCGTGGAAGCACAAAAACACCTTTGTAGTCCTGTGAGCAGCATCAGAGCCCGTCAATGATCTGTCACAATTTCACCTGTCAAAGGCCTCAGCAAAGGCATTACCACATTGAATCTTTCCCTGAGATCTTAGTACGATAAATTATTTGCCTTCCCCCAACCCCAATTACTTTGTCAGTGCATTTATTGCACCATTCTTTTATTCTGCCTGTTAATATTGTTGTTTGTACAGTTGTCATTATTTCACAAAGAGGAATTGCCAGTAATTTTGCTCGACTTTGGGAATACAATGACAAAGGAGATATACAGTTCCTTAGCAGGACAAAGAGGATGCAACAGGGATCCTCACAATCCAGGAGAAACATTCTCCTTTCCTATCTCCTTTCAAAATATTGCCTGTCTCACCCCCTGTAACAGTCAGAGAGATCAGTATTGAGAAGGGGACTATAATTAAAACCCATTACCCACCTTTCTGTAAGAAATCATACAGATGAATCGCATCATATTTAAAACATTCTTCCATAGACACAAGAACTCCTAGTCTTCCAGTCCCCTATCTCTACCTCTGTATGTATAGCCCCTAAGATTACTCAGCCTCCCATCCTGAATGTCTTCTTGCTTCCACTGTGCCCTCCAGTATGGCATCTGCAAAAAAGCCTGTATCAAGTTATCTGAATGATCCTGTAACTTTCTTGCTTAGCCAAAACCAGCTGAAAGTTTGCTATGCCCTAATTACATTACTTTTCCCACATGGTCACAAATGGAGAAAGTTTGTTCTCCCTCTTTACATAGAACACTAGGAGGAGGCAGGTTGGTGTCCTCCTTGTTCTCTATTTCTCTATTACAGCTTCGAGATTAATGTTCCTCCCTTCACCAAAACAAACACGCAAACAAAGAAACTACATGAAACATATGCCATCTGACACCACCTTTCATTTTCACAGGTATCTAACATCTGCCCAGGCATTTCTTTTTCTTTTTTTTTTTTTTTTTTTTTTTGAGTCTCACTCTGTCACCCAGGCTGGAGTGCAGTGGTGTGATCTCAGCTCACTGCAACCTCTACCTCCCAGGTCCAAGTAATTCTCCTGCCTCAGCCTCCCGTGTAGCTGGGACTACAGGCTCATGCAACCATGCCTGGCTAATTTTTTTATTTCTAGTAGAGACGAGGTTTCACTGTGTTGGCCAGGCTGGTCTCGAACTCCTGACCTCAGTTGATCCACTCGACTAGGTCTCCCAAAGTGCTGAGATTACAGGCATGAGCCACCGCATCCAGCCCCGCCCAAGAATATCTATATTTATTGATGATTTTAGCACTGGTCTCCAAGTCCTTATTCCCTCAGAATTTCTGTTATTGTTCATGGTGAGTTTAACATCTCTAGATGATTCACTGAAACTTCTCACTCTGCAGGTCCTTAATTCTTTCCACGTCCAGTGTCTTACACTGATGTTCATGGTTATACCCTAAACCAGAGGGTGGACAAACTTGGCCCATAGCCAAACTGAGTCCACTGTCTGTTTTTGTAAAGCCTGAAAATGAAGGATGGTGTTTATATTTTTAAGCAGAACACAGCCATTTCATGTTAAAACAGCAGAGCTAGTAATTGAGATCAATTCCATTGCCTACAAAGTGAAAATAGTTACTATCTGATCTTTTACTTAAAGGTTTGTTGACCCTTGCCTCCTAGACCTTCTTATTACCAATAACTTCAACACTCAAATCTTAAACCAGCTTAAGTATAGATCGATTGATTGATAGATAGATAGATAGATAGATAGATAGATAGATAGATAGATAGATGATAGATAGATGATAGAAACTTATTGCAGGATTGCAAGGCTAAGGAGTAGCTAACAGACTAAAAAAAAAAAAAAAGGAAGGAAAATCTAAAGGAACTATAACAGGGAAATCACATGCATTGTCGTCCCTACTCCCCTCTGTGGGTTGAGTTTATTGCGTCACCTTGTGGACAATTTTATCCACCAGTAAGTCGGAATGGGGAAGGGCAATCATGGATCTAGTATTTGTTTTAGGTTTACATTGTCCCTGTTTAGTGACCCAGAGAAAAAAAAAAGGGCTTCTCTTTTTACTTGCTCATATAAAATTCCAGGGAAGAAATTGAATTGTCCTGGCTTAAGTCACACACTATTTGATAAACAACTCCAGTTGTACGGATAGCATGTTATGATTAGTCAGACTGGGTCATATGAGCTCCCTGGTGGCTGGACAGGGGTTTGGGTGGGCAGGATACTCTATGGACATTCCTACAATAATTACAAAAGGTGGTTAAGGAATATATTCCAGAAGACAGGTGAGGGTACATGGTTCTTCTACTAGAAGAAGGGGAAAGGATTAATAACCAATCCTCTCTCTCCCAAAAAATATATCCACTCTATTTTCTTGTGAAGATTGTAGTCTTTAGGTGCTTTATCCTTGGGCATTTAAAGGAAAATATAAATTATATAGAATTTTAAATGATAATGACAATGAAATAGACATTACAGGGAGGAGACAGAGACCTGCTTAAATTTCTAAATGCCCATTTAGTCCCTATGTAAGGGAAGCTAAGCAGTGTTGGGCTACAAGTTAACCTCTGCTAAAGGTGGAATTTGCTTGAATATTCATAAAATCCTGGAACCCTTAGTTGGCATGGTGCACTTGGTTTTAGGGGCACATCTGGGATCACTTGCCGTAGGCGGGATGGAACAATTATTTCAAAGAAGGTGGGAAATACTCTAACACCTTTTTATAAGATTGTTAGCAGAAATCAAGAGTCTTTGGGGGCACCATGCTACATCCTTAAATACGTAAAAGGACAAGTTTCATCCAATCTCTAAATTTTTAGATAACAGAGCTTCTCCTGGAAATTTCCAGGTATTACATGTCTTGTCTATTCTTGCAAAATGTGTTAACTGTGTGTAAACTCTCAACTGAGTATAGCCACACATAGTCTTGCAGTACCTTACTGAGGCACACTAATTACAGCCTATAACACTATCTATCCCTGAAAGAAGAAAGAACTATCAGAAAGGAATGTAGAGTCTCCTGTCTATGAAGGATTTGCTGTAATTCTCTTCTGATTTGGCCCTTACTTGCTACTATAGAAATCCACACATAACTGCAATGTGATGGAACAGGATAGTCGCATCCTAACAAAGGAGAAGGGGATATGTTTCCTTCCCTTTTCCCTCTGAATTCCCAGAATCCAGTAGGGGAGCATTAGGAGAGGAGGGCCACCACACAAACCTCAGCACAGCAGAGGACGCAACCACACTAGAAAGGTCTTTGATGAAGAACACACATCAAACATTTCACATACAAACATCAGTAAGCTCAGCCACAGTAAGTGAGAGGCAACAGGCACCTTAAAAGAGGGGACAAATGGTTGTAGCATTTAGAAGAAGCAGTTAGACATGAATGAATCTCACTTTATTGAATATTCTTTAAAATTTGCTTGAAACTTTGAAAGATTTCAATAATTTTCATGTTCAAGGGAGAGTTGCTTTAATAGAAAATTATAATTGTTCCTTTTTGTGTGAACTGAAAGGGTGTCTTCATGATCAAAGTTATTCTTCATTTGGTTTTATAAATTTAACTGTCTTAGTACATTGAGATTTCTTTAAACAAGAAGCAAACTTTATATATATATATATGTTCATTGGCTTAATGAACATATTTATGTTCATTCGCTTAGTATGACAGACATATATACATATATATTCATTTGCTTCATGTATATGTGTGTGTGTGTGTGTGTGTATATATATATATATTTACTTTAAGTTCTGTGATACATGTGCAGAACGTGCAGGTTTGTTACATAGGTGTACATGTGCCATGGTGGTTTGCTGCACCTATCAACCCATCATGTAGGTTTTAAGCCCTGCATGCATTAAGTATTTGTCCTAATGCTCTCCCTCCCCTTGCCCGCCACCCCCGACAAGCCCTGGTGTGTGATGTTCCCCTCCCTGTGTCCATGTGTTCTCATTGCTCGACTCCCACTTATGAGTGAGAACATGTCGCGTTTGGTTTTCTGTTCCTGTGTTAGTTTGCTGAGAATGACGGTTTCCAGCTTCATCCACGTCCCTGCAAATGACATGAACTTATTCTTGTGGGGTTTTGTTTGTTTGTTTTGTTTTGTTTTTGAGATGGTGTCTCACCCTGTCTTGCAGGCTGGAGTGCAATGGTGCAATCTCAGCTCACTGCAACCTCTGCCTCCCGGGTTCAAGTGATTCTCCTGCCTCAGCCTCCCAACTAGCTGGGATTACAGGCACGCACCACCATGCTTCGCTAATTTTTTGTATTTTTAGTAGAGATGGGGTTTCACCATGTTGGTCAGGCTGGTCTCAGACTTTTGACCTCATGATCCACCCACCTTGGCTTCCCAAAGTGCTGGGATTACAGGCATGAGCCACTGTGCCTGGCCAAACGCATTCTTTTTTATGGCTGCATAGTATTCTATGGAATATATGTGCCACAATTTCTTTATCCAGTCTATCATTGATGGCCATTTGAGTTGGTTCCAAGTCTTTGCAATTGTAAATAGTGCTGCAGTAAACATACGTGTGCATGTGTCTTTAAAGCAGAATGATTTATAATCCTTTGGGTATATACTCAGCAATGGGATTGCTGGGTCAAATGGTATTTCTGGTTCTAGATCCTTGAGGAATTGCCACACATCTTCCACAATGGTTGAACTAATTTACACTCCCATCAACAGCACAAAAGCGTTCCTATTTCTCCACATCTGTTGTTTCCTGACTTTTTAATGATCACCATTCTAACTGGCGTGAGATGGTATCTCATTGTGGTTTTGATTTGCATTTCTCTAATGACCAGTGATGATGAGCATTCTTTCATATGTTTGTTGGCTGCATAAATACCTTCTTTTGAGAAGTGCCTGCTCATATCCTTTGCCCACTTTTTGATGTTTTTTTTTCCTTGTAAATTTGTTTAAGTTCCCTGTAGATTGTGGATATTAAACTTTTGTCAGATGGATAGATTGCAAAAATTTTCTCCCATTCTGTAGGTTGCCTGTTCACTCTGATGATAGTTTTGCTTGCTGTGCAGAACCTCTTTAATTAGATTCCATTTGTCAATTTTGGCTTTTGTTGCAATTGCTTTTGATGTTTTAGTCATGAAGTCTTTGCCCATGCCTATGTCCTGAAAGGTATTGCCTAGGTTTTCTTCCAGGGTTTTTATGGTTTTACATTTTACAGTTAAGTCTTTAACCCATCTTGAGTTAATTTTTGTATAAGGTGTAAGGAAGGGGTCCAGTTTCTGTTTTCTGCATATGGCTAACCAGTTTTCCCAGCACCACTTATTAAATAGAGAATCCTTTCACCATTGCTTATTTTTGTCAGGTTTGTCAAATATCAGATGGTTGTAGACATGTGGTGTTATTTTTGAGGTCTCTTTTCTGTTTCATTGGTCTATATATTTTGTACCAGTACCATGTTTTGTTGGTTACTGTAACCTTGTAGTATAGTTTGAAGTCAGGTAGCATGATGCCTCCAGCTTTATTGTTCTTGCTTAGTATTATCTTGGCTATACAGGCTCTTTTTTGGTTCCATATGAAATTTAAAGTAGTTTTATCTAATTCTGTGAAGGAAGTCATTGGTAGCTTGATGGGCATAACATTGAATCTATAAATTACTTTGGACAGTATGCCATTTTCATGATATTAATTCTTCCTATCCATGAGCATGGAATGTTCTTCCATTTGTTTGTGTCCTCTCTTATTTCCTTGAGGAGAGGTTTGTAGTTCTCCTTGAAGAGATCCTTCACGTCCCTTGCAAGTTGTATTCCTTAGTATATTATTCTCTTTGTAACAATTGTAAATGGAAGTACACTCATGATTTGGCTCTCTGCTTGTCTATTATTGGTGTATAGGAATCCTTGTGTTTTTTACACATTGATTTTGTATCCTGAGACTTTGCTGAAGCTGCTTATTAGCTTAAGGAGTTTCTGGGCTGAGATGATGAGGTTTTCTAAATATACAATCATGTCATCTGCAAATAGAGACAATTTGACTTCCTGTCTTCCTATTTGAATACCCTTTATTTCTTTCTAATGCCTGATTACCCTGGCCAGAACTTCCAATACTATGTTGAATAGCAGTGGTGAATATTTTGAGGGACATGTGAAGCAAGACTATTATCAGCATTAACTGGGATATGAATGAAGTAAGGTAGGACTAGTCAGGTCAGTTATTATACTAACTGAAATAAAATTACGATTTCATCTTTACAGTATCATATTTATGACCGTCAGTCTTGCCTATTCTTATTTATATGAGAATATAATGATGAAAATAATTAATACCTCAAAACCAGGGAACTAAAGGGAATAAAAAGTCACCCAAATCAAAATTCCATTTTTGAAGAAAGCTGAGTTTCATAGGAGAGGCCCAACTAAAAGAATACAATTTAAAGTTAGGCATGCAGATTATAATGCGAAGGTTTTGGTGTATGTACTATATCTATAAACAGATATGCATATTAAAAATAACAAAGGGAAATTCATTAAAATATTCACGGAAATTATATTAATAGTAATGAAAATTTCTCTGAGTGATAAAAGTATTAGTGATTTTAAACATTATTTTTATTTTTCAAATTCTACACAGTGAAGTTATATCATTCACATAATTTTAAAAAGCCAAAAAAAAAAGGATTTAAAAAAGTTAAAAGAGGCAGGATATACTTAAAAGCCAAATCATTTTTAATGGATGGGCATCTGTACTTTAGAAAGAAGTTGCAGCATGGAAATCTATTGGTGATCTATTTCAGTTGTTCTATGGTTAGCCATAAGCCTTTCAATAGGCGACCTAAATTTCCTATATTATGAGTGAGCAGCAGCAAAAGTAACTATCTCTTCTGATTCACAATTAAGCAGCATATTTAATAGTCCTATTGATTTGGTTAAGTAATAAACTCATCATTTTATTATCAATTGAATTTTGAAGGGTTTTTTGGCACAAAATTATAACTGTTAACCATATTTAATTTCTCTTAGGTTAAGAAACAAACTCAACACTATTACAGTGTTTTCACAGGGATCTGTAAAGAATGTCCGAGGCAAGGCACGGTGGCTCACGCCTGTAATGCCAGCACTTCCAGAGGCTGAGGCAGGTGGATCTCTTGAGGTCAGGAGTTCGAGACAAGCCTGGCCAACACGGTGAAACCCTATCTCCACTAAAAATAGAAAAACTAGCCAGGCATGGTGGCACTCACCTGTAATCCCAGCTACTCAGGAGGCTGAGGCAGAAGAATCACTTGAACCCAGGAGGTGGAGGTTGCAGTGAGCCGAGATCACGTCACTGCACTCCAGCGTGGGCGACAAAGTGAGTGAGACTCTGTTCCCCCACCAAAAATAAAAGAATGTCTGAGGCCTACAATTATGCTTTGATAACTAATAAAAATATTGTCTATTCAGAATAAGGAAAGGGAATTTTGAGTTGCTGTTTCTACTACCATCCTCCTACTCCCACTCTTTCTCCAGGATCCACAGCAGTAACAGCAGAGGGGCCTTGGGGAACACATATCTAATATCCCCAGTGGTCAGTTGACCCCCATCTTAAACCAGGTGAGCATCCATGAAAACAGCCACCCTTGCCACTCTAAGCAGATACCCATGAAAGATCATTCAGAGTTCTCATATATTAGTGAATTATGTATCACTGTGCCTGTCTTGTTTTCCTTTCAATTCTATTATATCATTGATTGACTTTGGACTTTTCTACAGCTGCAAAGACGTTTTGGTTCCACTTTACTTATGACTATGTTTTCTCTTATTGTTTCTGTGTATTCTTCCTCCAAAACTCGTCTCCCTTTAGACAACATTATTAAGTTTAATTCCAAGTGAATAGTAACCAAAATAATGATTAAAATGTATACTTAGAAATTTGCAGGAGTAGATATTGGAAAATGAGGGTATCTATTTAAATTACGGAGGAAACTAGATGATGGCAATTATAGCATATTTAAATTTATGGGATGGATAGATTTCAATGTTATCACTATAGTTCTGTATTTGTATAAACTAATTTATATAAACTAATGTCAAAAGTCTGAAATTGAGTCCTACTCTTCCTGGCTTATTTATAGAAAAACTGGCTGCACGGCCTTTGCAAGTCCCTTCATCTTTCTGCATTTCAGTTTCCTCATAGGTGGGAGGAATTTATTTACCTGTTTCTAAGGACCCTTCATACATAAAATTGGATTATTCTGAGACCTTTCCCTGGTCTTCCTCTCATAATTAATTGAAGTAAAGTCCCATCAGTCTCACAGCCCCCTTCATCTCTTATTAAACAAAGATGGCTCTGTGTTGCCATCTGTTCTAAAGGTCTCTTAAAGAGAAATCAAATTTTTTGAGATTCTCGAGTCCTGATTGACTGAGACCTTTACATCCTAACAATAGCTATTTGATACAGTCACTGGATAAGGCAAAGATTCTTCTGTTGACGTGTGTTTAAGTGCCTGTGAGTTCAGCCAACAAAAAAATCCATTTGGTTGAATAGTCTTAGCACGAAACAAGGCCTCATCCCAAGGGATGTAAGGTAAGATAAAGTGTTGGGTCATCTTTTGTTGAAATCTTTGTACAATCCAAATGCCTTAGCTGATAACTTGGTAGGCATTGGGGATATAGTTAAGGTAGATTTATATTTTTTAATGAATTCTATGGTTTCTCAAATAATAATAGCAGCAATCATTGAGCGAGTAAGCCATCCACTAGCATTGCAGTAAAAAATAATGCGTATATTCTGTATTTCATAAAAATCTGCATAGTGAGAGAAACAGAAAAAAATATATATATATATATTTTTTTTTTTTTTAAGTGAACTTACACATACTGATCCAAAATTTTATATCTTAACAGCTTATGGACATACATGATAAAATCAAATCATTATTCTAAACCTATTAGTCAAATGGTTTATTAGCAGTTGGACAACTTTATGGTAAAGGGAGGTCTACATTTCAGGCTGAGACATTCCCAGTTGGAGATGTATAAAAAAGTCCAAAAAATCCCAAATAAAATTTCAAAATATCTCTATGATGAGGACTTTTATTTATAAAGCTTTCAATATTTTTAAGCATCTCAATAATACTTTTAATGGTTTAATGACATTATTAGCGTCTAATCCCATGCCTTTATGCCTTTCTCCAAAATTCAACAGGCATTTTGCTAAAATCATGAAATAATAAATTTGATAAGCTGTAGGAAATGACTTTCTCTCATCTTTTTTTCTTTTTTTTTTTTTTTTTTTGCTTGACTCTTGTCCATTCTTAAATATCTGTTCGGCAAAGCTTTTCCTAATTCTATTTCCCCTAATAGACTAACCACTACCTCATCTCTGTCTTCCCTTTACCTTGGATATATTTGTGACATGCATGCACCATTCCATGCTTTAATGGCTTGTATATCTGTCTCCCCCATAATGCTGTCTTGTCCATCTCTGTGTCCCTAATACAAGGCACGGGGCCTGGCATACAATATGGGCTCAGTACATATTATTGAACTTGTGAGAAAACTGAGACTCAGAGAGAGGCTGTTGTTTTCTTGCGATAATTATAGCTCATTTGTAACAGTGTTTGTACTGGAATTCAAATGACCTACCTTTAGCATAATGCCCCTCACTTAATTCATACATATTGAAGGAATTAATGAATCAACATATTAATAAGTCAATTGTTCTTGAGCATTTTCCATTGCACTATCCAAATCAAATAATAAATATAACATATTTATTTTTTTAACCAGTCTTCTGGCTACCTGGCTTCAATGAAGCAAGTAATGAGGAAATGAGATTAATAAAACATCAATGAGATCAGATATTTCACATACATTTGATTATCGTGGCCTCGTGGAGATACAGTTTATATCAACCAGATATGCTAAACTTTATCTGGTAATAAAATTCTATCATTAATATCTAACAATCTAAGCTAGTGATCTGAGAGACAACTTTCTCACCAAGTCGAATGTCTACCCAGTCAACACAGCTATCCCACGATTCTTGTTTGGAAAATTAATCCTCTTGGGCATGGATCAGTCCATGTGTCACAGGTGCTTTAAGGATAGTTTACTGGCTTCTCTTTTGTTCTGAAAGCAAAGAGGTAACCTTTGTATTGAATTGAATGCTAAGCAATAGCTCATTTGACTTTTAAGGGCTGTAATATGTTTTGGGTATATCTCTCCTCAGAAATGAAACAAGAACCATCTTCCCTTGGATAGCCACAGGGCTTCCACTCTGATGTCAACCAAATACCTGTGCATACCTCTCTTACCAGAGAGGTCTTTCCACACTCACTTTTTCTAAAATAGGACCACACTCTGGCTTTCCCCTTCATCATCCCCTTTCCCTGCTTTTCTTGCAAGTTTTATCACCTAACACTCTTATTTTCTCATTTTTTTGTTACTACATGTGTGTATATAACATGTTTATGTTGTCCAGAATTTACACATTCAATGTTTTGGGGGGTAATTAGTAAACAATATCATAGACACATCAGAAATTCTGTTGGGAGCACAATTCAGAATCAAGATTCAAAAATTGGTAAGGACATTGTAGGTCATGTGGTACAAACTATTTATTTCGTAAGTATGAAGTCCAACGCTAATAATAACAGCTTTTTAATTGCACATTTCATGTTCCAGGCACTGAGTAAAGTGCTTTACATGCATAAACTCTTATGACACTGCGGCAATTTTATAAGAGGGATCTTGTAACTATATCTTATTAATTTAAAAATAAGCATTTTTTACATTTCAATTTTAAGGTTTTAAAATTATCACAATTGAAATCAGAATGATTATTACTTCAAGCATTTTGGAATCTGCTTGTGTGAGTTTGGAAAATATAAGAAGTAAAAAAAATTAAAGAGAAGGTCTTTGTTTAAATAAAATAATAAACTTGACTACCGTGTTTACTGATGTGTAATTTTTCAAAAAAGGATGTAAAAATAAATTTTCTAGTAATGTAGCTTCTATTTTTTCTCTGATTTGTTAAGAAAGAGTTCATAATCCTTCAAATGCAAGAACCACATCCTCATCCCCTCTATCATGTACAATGTGTGAAACATCATTTTTCCAGTGCTGGTATGAGACTCCGCCATATGGAAAAGTGGCTGGAACAACCAGGATCATGGGTCCTGAGGTCGTTTTCCAAGGTAACAAGGTAAAAACCAGGGGACATTGACAAGGAAAATTTATAAGTAGAATAACAAAGTTAAATTTCAGGAGTCCAAAGTGGAGTGGATAAGGTTAAAAGGCAGAGCTGCTATCCAAACACCTCAACAAAGTAGAAAGTGTGATTAGAATACAAGATTGGGGTCAGCTTTGACAAAATCAAACTTGGCAAGGGGACGGAGCAGATTCTGACAATTGTGCCCCCTAAAAACCAAGCATGAGTGATTTTTAATTGTTGGACACAACTGTGTGCCCCAGGACCCCAGGCTTTAGAAGCAGATAAGCCTCTGAGATACTTTCCACTCCACAGGGAGCAGACCCTGATGACTGCACTTGGGTGGGTCCTCCTGGAGCACTAATCATTCTAACAACCAATATCTGGCTAATGAAACAGATGAAATTAGAAATCCACCAAGAGACTCAAGAGACAATAGGATGTCAGGCATAACCTTCAATGAACATCTCCTCACAAACACATGTTAACATGCTGCACAACAGCCTTTTTCTTGGGTCTCGAGAGTACCAGAGTGACAGATTATCATGTGCACAGTAATCCAAGTGGATGACATTCTGTCAAGGCTGTCCTAATTACAGTCTTGCATTTATGACACAGCAATCGGGAAGATCATTCTCAACTCTAATCCCTGTTGTTTTGTAGGCTAGTTATTCAGCTTCCAAATAGAGCTGCCTCAGAAAAAAAGCCCATTTGTAAAATTAAAGTGATCAGGTTAAAGTCATAATATGAACAAGTATTTATTAATTTATGAATATGAAGGCTTTCTTCTAACACAAAAATATCTTAATGAATGTAATTACACTTGGCAATCCCTGCTAGACACTTATGAATGAGAATAAACGCTCATGAAGAACTGCTCTTGGTTTTTAACAGTTTTACATTTCAAAAAATAAAAAGCTCAGCAGTTAACTGCTGCAGTGATGATGTAGAGGATTCAACCTTCCACTTGAATATTTCAGCCTGACATCGCTGCTTATTCACCAGATGAATACTGGTTTATCCAGGCCACTTGAACATGGCAACACTGAGTCAGAGGAAGACTGTTGCCGCAGCTTTTGAGATGTTGAGTACAGCTTTAAGCTGCTGTTTGGGGACTGTTAGCCACTGACTGCAGCTAGTCCTTATCGAATGCCTACTATTCACTGGTGAATTTTTGAAGACATTGATATATTTTATCTGATTTCATCCATATGTCAAACTTCTGAAGGAGAATTACTTTTCCTCATTTCACAGGTAAGGAAACACAGGATTATATTAAATAAAAGTTAAATAATATATCCAAGGTCACACAATTACATGGAGGCAACAGAAAAGTGCCTCTCCCATGGGAGATGGGTATGGGGGCAGGAGGGAGGATAGAATTAGGGATAAAGAAAAAATTTGCTCTGTCTGAATTAAATTAGTAAGATCCATATGCAATATCTGTGTGTAAGCCTTTTATAGAAGTATAGAATTAGGGATAAAGGAAAAATTTGCTCTGCCTGGATTAAACTAATAAGATCCATTTGCAATATCTGTGTATAAGCCTTTTATAGAAGTAAACTCCAACTTTTCTTTTCTAAATTTTTTTCTTTTTTGGTTTTATGAAGTATGACTAAAGACATTTTAAGATTTTGTAAACACCAGAATCTTGGGTCAGTATCAGGCAGTTATTTTCAGAAAATAGATAATTGGAACAGAATTGGAATTTTTGAATTTAGAATATTACCCACTTGTATTTTACTGTGTTTAGAGTAGTATTTGTCAGAGCAGAGTAGGGGGGATTGTCAGTCCAGAGAAACAAGAGACCCAAACAGCTAGAAGTCGGCTATGCCCATTTAGAACTTCATACTTGTGGAGGCAGACATGGCCTCATCAGGAAGAAGGTGCATCAGACTGTTTTGACAATATGCCATGAAGCACGTGAATTGTAAAATTCCCCTTGTTTTGATCCATGCTCACCAGGCAGGCTTCTAATGGTAATTTTGCTTCCTGAACATCACATTTAATCGGAAAGATTCTATTGATGCAAGCATTCTAGTTTGCTTACCATTGCATTTATTACTGTAAATTAGTCAATCAGAGTTATGGAGATGTGTCAGTATCCACAAGCTTGAATAACATAAGCCTACTCCTGAAAGGTATGTCAGTTCTCAGTGTGCTAATATAACAGCATGAAAATAAGGGGACCAAATTCCAAAATGATGAACTCACCAAATGATTATACCTACACCTGCGTACTAGGCCTCTTCAACCCAGGGAGCTCTGTACAACATAACAGTCATGGTGCAACTCGGCTGGGAGAAAATTAATCCAGCGATAAGTTCTTTTTGAAACCAGCTGTTTCTCGCTGTCAGAACAATTCCCAGTGTAATCCACTGGTCTGTACATCTTATAGGAATCCTACTCCCGCCCCGCAAAAAATAAAACAGCAACCAGCCCTTAAAGAAAATAATACACAACAGAAAACCCTAGTGAATATATCTAATACATGAAAAAAAACTCCTCCCTCAGCTAAATACCAGACATGCAGTGGTGTAGTGGTACTTCAGTAGCAGCTGGAACTTCAATAATTGTGCTCTTAAAAAGACAACTGTTACCCAGTGCTCAAATGATCAGCTCTAACTCCATTGTCCAATAAAAAGAACCAGGGCTCTTTGAAGAAATGGCTACTTTTAGAGCTGGGGGCATGGGATAGACAAGGTAAATTAGGAGCATCTTACAGTGCCAGGATTTAAGGAAGTGCTCAGAGAATAGAAGGATGCAGGCATGTCAGAGCCAACCTGAAAGACCTTCTAATGGCCAAAGCTGGAGCAATGAGAACAAAATAAATAAGGATAGTATTGGGTGATAAGGCAAAGCATAAAAGAAATATCCCAAGTCCATGCTGATATAAATAAATGACTGAATACATAAGCAAAGGTGGAGACGAGAATTTCAAATAGTCTATGTGGCTTCCCCCGTCTCCAGGCAGTGGAGCTTAAACTGCCAACCACTTTTGACTGTGGGCTACATGTAATGACTTGTTTCCAATGTATAGAATAGGGAAAGTAGGGAGCGCGGGTGACTTTACAATGGAGAACCCTGGTCTGGTGATTAAGATTAACATCTCCATATCTACATCACAGGAATAGCACGTAGCCTTGATAAGACGTGACGTGAATTTGCCTCTGTGATCTTTCTCACAAAAGCCCAACATCCCAGTTAAACTATGAACAAATATTAAGACACATCCATATTTAAGGACATTTTACAAAATACTCCTCAAAACTGGCAAGGACATACAAACCAAGAATGATGGAGTAACTGTCACACAGGGGAGATTACAAAGGAGGCACGATGACTAAATATAATGTGGAATCCTTGAGAGGATCCTGGAACAGAAAATGGACATTAAGGGAAAACTAGTGAAATCTAAATAAAGTCTGGAGTTCAGTAAACAATATTGTACCAATGTTGTTTTCTTAGCTATGATATATGTACCATAGTAAAACAAGATGTTAGCATTAGGGGAAACTGGGTAAAGAGTACAATGGAGCTCTCTGCATTATCTTTGCAATTTTCCTATAAATCAAAAAGCATTCTAAAATCAAAATCTTATTTTAAAAATTATTGCTTTCTTTAGATTTTATCTGTATTGTATTTTAAAGGTATGCAATGAAAAATTCTGTCAGGTGGATTTTGACATTTTTAATTGTTCTGCAACGGTCAAGTCAACTTTGAAAGATTTCATTTGGATTTGAGCAACACAGCAATTCAATTAGATGCCACATCAAACCCTCTGTACTCAGGATCTTGTAAGGCACAAGCCCTTTGACCTCAATTATAACAGTAGGAATTTGTTTTGATCTGGCTCCTTAGTTTCCAGTAAAGGTTAAACGTAGTAGTAAAAATGAATAGATAGTAAATGAAGAAAAACCAAGATCAATAAAGCAATCTTGTCCTTACAGATTCTCAGCTTACCTCAGAAGAAAATAAACAGGTGTGTTTTGAAGGGGTGCCCCATGAGAAGCAGAGTTGTGACAAAAAGTTATTTATTCATTCAATAATCTACACAATAAAAAATGGTGTTTGCCTATTGCGAACCAGCTAATCCAGAAATAGAGAGAAAATAAAGCTCCTGTTATCATCATCAATGAAGTCATAATCTGGGGACAGAGGTAGGCAAGGAGAGGGAGAATATAAATCACTGATGAGTGCTAGAACGCCAACTTCATCCAATGTTTATGCTTGGTGAAATGGGCAAGAGGCTGCCTCAGTGCACGGCCTCTCTCCACACTATCAGTGGTAAGAATTTAGAGATCATTCCAGATTTATGAAGAAAAAAAATTCAGATTAAAAACTGCCTTAAAAATCTTATCTCCTTTTTAAGAAGTCATTACTTAATGAAAATTTATCTGTCTCCTTCAAATTTTGTTCCTGCTACAACCACCTGGACCCTTATTACTTAACCATTTTTATGCCCACTTACAAGTAAGTCACCATAGTGACCTGATGGTATTGGCTTATCCTTAAAAGGAGATTTATGATTCCTAAAGATTTCTAAATGCAACCCCTAAATGAGTGAGACTGTTTTTGCCAATACTGTACCATACAAATTCTTTATCTCCTCTGCCTTTGCAATCTGGACATGAAATGTTACCCGGCCAGTATCTGCCCTGACCAGCATAGGCAGTATTTGAGATTATGTTTTGTTTTAAATCATTTTTACTGATGAACAAAATATACTCCCTTTAAGTGTACATTTCAATATGTTTTGATAAGGAATATGTATGTAACCACTGCAATGACAAAGATATAAAACATTTTTCCATCACCCAAAAATGTCCCATACTCCCACTTCAGCCCCAGGCAACAATTTTGTTAATCTGAGTATTCTGGGAAGCAGATGCCGAGAAAGGATTAGCCATGAAACAGGTTTAGGGGAAATGCTGTGAAAGATAAAGGGAAGAGAATCCTGAGAAAACCTGGAGAGCCTACAGAGTATGCAGTTCCAACACCTGTAAAAGAAAGGAAGAAGGCAGGACGAGGGGGTAGAAAAAGGCTTAGACTGCACTGCAATTCCAAGAAAGGTTTGGTCAGGCTGAGGGGGTGTCCTCAAGGCAGTCTCCCACTGGAGGATTCCTGTGTCTCTTAGGAATGGGCCTGAATCAGTACATCCTCTGTGCTGAGCTGCTGGCTGGGTGTAGTATCCCATTGTAGGATTACCACAGTTAGCTTACCCATTCACCTGCTGCTGGACATCACCATTGTTTCCAATTTGGAGCTGTTACAAACAAAGCTGCTGTGAACATTTATGTGTAGCTCTTTGTGTAAACGTGTGCTTTCATTTCTCTAGGTAAATACATAAGAATGGGACTGCTGGGGCATATGGTAAGAATTAATAGTTTAACGTTACAAGAATCAGCCAAATTTTTTTCTTAACTGTTTGAGTCAGTGTACATTTTACAAGATTTCCAGTTGCCTCCGTCTTCTCCAAAACATGGTGTTAGTCTTTTTAGTTTTGTCACTTTTAATGAGTATATAACAGTATTTCAATGTGGTTTTAATTTGCCTTTTCTTGATGACCCGTGATGAGAGTCATCTGTTCATATATTTATTGGTGACCCCTTTTAAAAGTTTCCAAGAGTCTCATCCCATTATAGCATCAGCTCAAAGGCCCATTACAGCATTAGCCCAAAATCACTGAAATCAGACCCAGCCATAAATGAAGTTCCAGGGTGTAATCTGTTAAGTACTGTCCCTGGGGCACAATTCCTCTCTTTTGTCAGACACATGTTGAAAATATTTTCTCCCAGTCAGTGTCTTTCCTTTTCATTTGCTGGGACTTTATGATAAGCACAATCCCTAGGCAACATATCACCGGAAAAATAAAACAAGTTTATATTTAATATACCTATGAGTGTAACAGCTCACCTTGGACACACTTAGACCAAATATATGTCTTCTTAAAGCACCATTCTGTAAAAGATTTTGTTGCCTGCTTACTCTCAGTAGGAGAGCTTAACAGGAAGAACATCGGGTAGGTTGATGAAGTCTAGATAGCTAAATATCTCAAGACCTGAAGATATGGTAATTCAAAATGGTACCTAGTAATCACCTACTACATACCATTTTGAATTGCCAACTACCTACTGGATAATTCCATCTCAATCTTTAATGTGGGACATCAGAATTAACTGAAATTATTGATCCCACGAGGTGGAATGAGAATTAAAACAACTATAATTTTTAATAATCACAAATAGCATAAAGCAGTTTCTCCTTACTAAACAGCTGGAAAAACTGGCTGGCCAGGCCGGATGGCTAAGATCATTGTTTCTCCTGTGATGTAGATGATTCCCTTTCCTTCTCTGTCCAGTTTCTGGTGACTCAACTCTGTATCCCAAGCTGCCCTCCACAGGGATGTTGTTTGAAAGTAACAACATGCTTATCCCTATATGTAGAACATGTTTAGTCTCTGGATTTGAAACCCTGAAGTTTTGCTCAGTGATTTTGAACACTCTTCCACAGTAATGCTGATTACTTTTTCTCTCCTGTCAAATAGCATCTAGAAAATGCCTGATGCTCTGTTCTCATCACAGGGCATGGCTTCTTATTTCCTCTGTGTGGTGCATCGTGTCTGTGTGCCTGTGCGTAAGGGGCCTCCCTGCTCTCCTGGTGGGTTGAGATGCCTGAACCCTCTTAGCTGGTGAATATCACTTCATTTGCTTACAAGACCAAAATAGTTTACTTGTTGGAAAGACACATAACATCATTATATTTCCTGTGCAATGTTTTAAGCTAACTTTTCAATATCTTCCTGTCTGCAGAGATTTTATTGTTCAAACACTTTACATCCATTTATTCAAAGTTTATTAACCTCTTGATCTATCAGAAAGCATCTTACCTATCAGGAGAGTAGGAGACGGGGAGACAGAAGAAAGATGGAAAGAAGGGGATAGAGAAAATAAGAAGAAAAGTGAAAAGATGCACATTTTTATCGGGTTACTACAGAGTACCTGACAGTGAAGTGATTTATCCACGTTCCTTATTGAGGGAAAAATAGTAAATCAATCTAAAAACATAACCTCCAAGAAGCTGTAAGATACTACTTTGACTAGGAATATAGATATTCTTTTAACCTTATATCATCTAGCTATTGCACTTTGTCAGTTTTTATTTGGCTGCTAAAAACAGTGCCAATCACAGGGACTTAAAATACATATTTATCTCACATAATAGAAGTAAACAGTTGATGCCATTGATTCAGGACTTCAAGCATATTAATGCTAAAGTATCTGATATTCTCTTGACCATTTTTACAAGGTTCCAAGATGGTTGCTGTGACTTCAGCTATTTCATTTCCATTTCAGGAAGGTAGAGAAAGGAGAGGGGAAAACGACATGTCTCCCAGCTGAGTCAGTCCTTTAAAGAGCTTTCTTGGAAGCCCAAGCCCACCCAATCGGTGGCCATTATATCTCATTAGTCACCCAACTGCAAGGAGGCTTGGGAATGTCATTTTAAACTGACCATATTACAGTAATCAAAATTAGAAAGATTCTGTTACTTAATAAGAGTTGAAATTGACTAGGCAATCAGCAGTCTTTGCAGTCCTCTTGCCCTCACACTCCAGGGCCTTAAAAGAACAACCTTACATTCCTGTTCTCTACTTAATCACTTTGCATTCACCCTTTAATACATCTAGCTTCTGCCTCCACCACTTCTCTATAACTAGTATATTTCATCCTCTCAGCATATTACATACTCTTATCTGGAGTGTT
The DNA here is from genome assembly GCF_008728515.1 of Papio anubis. Taxonomy (NCBI): domain Eukaryota; kingdom Metazoa; phylum Chordata; class Mammalia; order Primates; family Cercopithecidae; genus Papio; species Papio anubis. The sequence continues at coordinate 133,506,550 of NC_044978.1, read as the reverse complement.
TATCCATAATTAAATCCCTTCTTATAAAAATGTCTTGCTTGCCTTATAGAACATTAAGGTAATTACCACCCACTGTCCAGCTACTCCTTCTCAGCCTCCTTTCTTGGCCCCTAACCCTTCTGATTCCTATGCATTCTCTCTAGCAGTATCTTTCACATCTGTGGCATCAATTTTAATATGACCTATACTTCTCAACTATGCTTTCTTCTCATTCTCAGACCTTGAATTGCTAATCACTTACCAGAGACCATTTTGAAATGCCAACTACCTATTTAGGTAATTCCATCTGGATATCTTACAGGAAAATCAGATTTTAGATATTCAGATCAAACTTGTCTGCCTCCTCTTCTTTCACCTGAAACCTTCCATATTTTCTATCCCAACTGATGTTACAGAACTAATAAAGAATCAGGGGGGAAAAAGACATGACCAAAAAATATTCATCCTTTATTATGAGGCAGAGTCAATGGTTAAATATTTTCGTGTCCCGTCTTGAGGCAGCGCTTCTTTCACGGGGGCACTAGCTGAGGGGTGTCTGTTCCTGCAGACCCCTGATTCAGCGACAGATGACTGAGGTACACTGACACACAGATACTCTGCTCTGCCAGTCCAGCTGAGGGTCCGAGTCGCTTACAGACTCCAAGTTGAGTTCTGTAGATAGTTGTGACTCGGCCCTCATCCGCTAGTCAGGCTCGCATTTATTCAGTAAGACTAATTAACAAAAGCTGTGAGTAAACACCACTAGAGGGTAAAGATTAAAGGCCAGGTCCCGAGGCCTAAACCAAACACCATTTGCGGGTGATAAACTTCTGCCAACCCCACCTGCCCCCGGTAGGAGGCAGTAAAGTACCCGTGGGTAGGTGTAGTTTGAAAGGTTAGTCTTAAGCCCATATAAGTAAGCAGGTTAGTAAGATAAACTTCCCACATTCCTTTGTACTTGCACCCTATCCTTCCGGCTCCTGCAAAGAGACCCTGGCTGCCTTCAGCCAAGCAATCTGAAGCTATGCAAACTCTCGGGCCTTCCAAGAGAGTTTTTGGCTATTATATAACTATCTTTAATATTTTTCCCACCAGCCTGATTGAACCCCAACACCATCTCATTTCATTGTCACTATAATCCTACAAGAAAGGTACTTTATTATCTGCAGGATACAGGTAAGGAGACTGAGACTTAGAAAGGATTAATAATTAATACCAGAGAAATAGTAAATGTTACTCCCTCCCGGCCTCAAATCCAAAATCATTATATTAGGCTGTTTCCCCTTTTTTTCCTATTAAGATATCTGACAAAACTTTCCTATATATGTATCTGCCTAGGTAAAGTAACTTATTCTACCACAACCCTCACAAAATTCAGTGGAGTGCACCCTATAACAAATCTAAATAATTCATTTATCCCACAGCCATTGCTTTAATGCAGGATCTTTGCATTTCTTATCCCCGCTAATACAAATAGCTGTTGAAGTCTCCATATCAGTGTTACCAGGTTTTATTTTCTTCCTTCTCCCCTGAAGAAAGAAATATTTGTAAAACTAGATTCTGACCATGGCAGTACCTTGATGGTATTCCTTCAGTGACATTGTATTACGCACAGCATGAGAGCCAGGCCTTCGGGATGATAAGCAGAGTTGGCCATGGCTGGGCCCATGTCTGCTTCTCCCTCACGTTTGCCCTCTTCTTTAGCTATGAGGAGCTTCTTGGTGACTTATTGTCCTTGCATATAGTGGTCCCTCTGGAAGTTACCTCCCCTCAGCCCATCTTCATAACTTCCTAACATCTTTTGACATTTGGATTACCTATGACGCTCTCATTTTCTGTATTAGTCTGTTCTGCATTGCTACAAAGGAATACTTGACACTGGATAATTTATAAAGAAGGATTTATTTCACTCAAGGTTCTGCAGACTGTGTAGGCATGGCACCAGCATCTGCTCAGCTGCTGGTGAGGCCTCTGGAAGCTTACAGTTAGAGGCAGAAGGGAGCTGATGTATCACATGGCAAGAGAGGGAGCACGAGAGCAAGGCAGAGGTGCCAGGCTCCTCTAAACAACTAGATCTTACATAAACTCATTGCAGAGAGGCCACCAAGACCATTTATGAGGGGTCCATCCCCATGACCCAAACATCTTCAACCAGGCCCCACCTCCAACACTGGGGATTACAATTCAACATAAGATTTGAAGAGGACAAACATTCAAATTATAGCACCCTTCTGGGAAGTTCCCTAGCTCTTCCAGGCAGATATAGGGCCTTAAATGCTCACAGTCAAGTGCAAGATACACGTGAAAATGTGTAATATATTAGCATGATACCCTGCCACGGGATAGATTTCAGTTGCCGTATTAATATAGATATTGTTATTTTTCTGTAAACTTATTTGTTTATCCCATTTCTTCTCCTGCCTCACAATTAATATAAAATAATGAAGTTAACTGAGTTTCTGTAAGATGTTATTGGCATAAGAATGAAACCAACAAGTATCTTGTCCTTTGGCAATACTCTGGGAGGAAAAAGCATAACCAATCATGTCCATGAACAAACAGCCAAGAAAAGCAAGAGGTATGTTCTAAAGGCACAGGAATTTCTTCCTTTCTTACTTTATAGCACATGGGATAATTACTCCTGATTTTCAGAGTATTCATCAGCTTTGCTGTAGTAACAAACCGTCTCAGGTTTCAGTGGTTTCCTACAATAAATTTTTCATGCCCATTCATGTTAAATGCAGCTGCAGCTCTGCTACAGGCGGAGGCACTGCTCCATGGGTTTTCTCATTCAAGGACCAGGACGAAAGAACAGCCACCATCTGGGACTTGTCATAATACCATGATAGCAAGATGCCTCACACAGTTGCATTTCATGATTCTGTCACATCTACTCACATTTACCTCAGCAAGTCACACAATCAAGGCTAGGGCAGAAAGTGAGAAAGTACAGGGAGATACTGAAAGTGACATGGTAAGGGCAAAGAGATACAATCCTCTTATAGGGAAGGGGACAAAACAATATTTCAATCTACCTTATTCAACCATTTGTTTCTAAACTTCTTTTTGTAGACCTCATACCACAGTGGAAAGAGGACACATCAGAAGTCAGATGGGATCATCTATCTCAGCTCTTGTCCAACTCAACTTCACTGACATTTGGTTTCTTCATTTATAAAATGAAGGGATAGGACTAAATCATCTAAAAAATACCTGTCCAAATAAGCCATCCAAGTTTTGTGTGACACTTTCTTATTCTGTCATAATTGGGAAGGAAATGCAAAATGCAACAAGAAAAACTAGTTTCCATTTATAAGGACTGGTTCAAACACATGATGTCACAGATGTAAATTCTATTATATTTTATTGGGAGGCTGTTGTTTGTGGTTTTTTTTTTTTTTTTTTTCTTGTAACATATTGACATAACCAATTTGTTACTCTTTCATTTGACAAATAAACATGTCAGCCACAGGTACTCAAGTCTGCTATATTAGTCTGTTTTCAGGCTGCTGATAAAGGCATACCTGAGACTGGGAAGAAAAAGAGGTTTAATAGGCTTACAGTTCCACGTGGCTGGGGAGGTCTCAGAATCATGGTGGAAAGCAAGGAGGAGCAAGTCACATCTTAAATGGATGGCAGCAGGCGAGGAGAAACAGAGAGATAATTTGTGCAGGGGAACTCCTTTTTAAAAACCATCATATCTCATGAGACCCACTCACCATTGCAAGAACAATGAGAGAGACCCGCCCCCATGATTTAACTACCTCCCACTGGGTCCCTCCCACAACATGTGGGAATTGTGGGAGTTACAATTCAAGATGAGATTTGGGTGGTGACACAGCCAAACCATATCATCAAGAAAGTTGCAAATGATAGTCTTTCCATTGCAAGTAACAGAAAATCCAACTCACATTGTTATACACAATAAGATGATTAATAGCTCAAAAGTCTATAGGGGGAAATGGCTCAAATCAGGTGTGACTTGATTTGATAACTAAATCATTTCACCAAGATCCTGTCAGCTTTATCCCAAGACTAAGTCTTCTCTTGGTCACAAAACAATTACCAGCTGCAATTTGAGTAATGTATGCTCTTCCTTCCAGTCACAAAGGAAGATGTTTGCCACCCTAACTATTGACTAAAAGTTCCGGGCTTTACTCTGAGTGGACAAACTTGTGCCAAGTTCTTAATCTTGAACCAATCTCAGTCAGAAAGAGAATATAAATGTGCTCTTCAGCTTCTGCCTACTCAGATCCCCTCACTTTGCCCAGTGGGGAAGGAAAACAGCAAACGCTGGAGAAGCAACCAGTCAAATCAACACGGAAAGTCAGAGATTTAAAGAGAATGTTTTAATGACTGCTTTGTAAACTTTATCAATACTAAGGAATATATCACATAAAGAGATAGAAGATGATGGGAAATAATCCATGACATTCACATATCCATGAGCATATTTTATGCTTCTAAAAAAATTATGACTTTTTCTAATCTGAATTTTGTAAATTTTCAGTGTGTTTTCCTACTGAGAGTGTTTACGTTGAAGAAAGTTAAATTTTCCTATTTTTAGAGTTTTTAAAAATCTTTCTGAAAAAAAAAAAAAAAGGTTCCACTATAAATGGTTCAATATTTATGGTGGAGAAAACATAAATCTAATTTATCACCTTTAAAAGTTACCCCTGATTCTTTTATATTGATTTCAACTTATTTTGCTTGATTACCTCTTTTGTTATCATAAACAGAATGTTCTTTTACCTGGGGGCAGAAATAAGAAAGCACTCTATTTGAGGGTAAACAGTCCTAGATTAAAACACACAGCACCTGACAAATATCAATCCCTTTTTGTTCCTTTTAATTTCAATATTATTCTCTTATTCCCAGAGGAATCCTTGGAAAAGCAGGGCATATGACTAGCTTGTGGAGGAGCTAAACAGGAGAAAACAGCTTTTAGCTTCTGGAGAATCAGGTCTTACAGATATGCCTTCAATCTTTTGTATGAAATATTCGGAATTCCTAGAGCATCAACCACATTTATTCCAAAGGAAATGCCAAAACGTATTCTAAACATAAATATAAGTGATTTTTGGATTATCTACTTTTGTTCCTCTCCAATAGCTTAGAATATTGAGTCAACTGCATGTGAACTTCATATTCACAGTTAAACAGAATATAGCCTCCTCTGAATTATTCCTGCTAATTATGGGGAAAGAGAAGAAATGTCATGAATAAATTAAATTTGTAGGTGAAAGAAAAATAACTGTATTTTCATGGCGTATTGTATTTATCCTATAGCTAGAATGTCTCACAATACATTACAATTTCTATTACAAGTCTAATGTTTTACCTATCAGTCTTGAAGTTTTGGGGTGCCAAGTTATAAGGCAGGTACTACAACTATAGAAATCAGCAAATCATAGTTAATCATCTCAAGGAATGTAAAGTCTTACAGAAGACACAGATAAGAATACTAAGGTTTACAAAACAGTAAGATAATTGCTACAATTGCTGTAGGGGAACAAGAACAGGAAGAGAGGAGCCTGAAGAATACAGAAATTCTAAGTCTAGGTAATATAGGAGCTGAATGTTAAACGATGAGGTATCTAGACAGCTGATGAGAAAGGTCATATGTGGCCAACATACATGAAATAAAGAGATCCAGGGCTTGCAAAGAAAACCAAACAGTTCCATAGAGCTTTGGCCAGCTCCAGGCAGCAGTACAAATCTGGGGTGGGCTGCTGCCAGAACCTTTGTTGGCATCACAAGCAGTTACGGAATAAGACTACAGTATCATGCAAAGAACCAAGTACCTAAAGATTTATTCTTTTCAAACATAGATTTCTGGACTCCATACCTAATCAGGAAATGAGAACACTGGAGCCGGCCCCAAGATTCTGTATTGTTAACAAATGATCCAGATATTTTAAATGTTTACTAAAATGTGAAAATTACTGTTTTATTACATGGAATGCACATTATAATCACCTGGGAAGCCTTAAAAGATGCCAGTGCCTGGACCCCACTGCAGATATTTTTACCCTGGCATCAGAAGTTTTTCATAACTCCCCGGTGATTCTAATGTGTATCAGTTGAAAACCACTTGTCTGGGGAAACAATCAGCATGTTTCCTTTTCTTTTTGCTGACATGTGTCCCCAGTGACTTTTTAGTAAAACAAAATCCATTTCTCTAAGTACTAAAACTCACTTTTACCAGCATCAAAGTAATGACAATCTGTTCTTTGTGTTAGGTTTGCCAATAATTTGAAAAAGACTTACAATCTAGTATAACCACCTAATTATGCCTAAATTCAAAAAAATAATCAAGATAACTGAAAGAAGGTTAGACAACACCAAAGCTTTAGGGAAAAAGTATCTGATATTTTCAAGTACTGTGCATTAGAATTAAATATTTCAGGAGCTCCATTTCAGGGGGCTCCAGAACTTTTGCTTCATGAATGTAATTTGATGATGATATGTCTTTCTACACATATGAATGAAACTACTAATCTTTGTGAATTTTCCAGTATAAATTCCTTCTTTCGTGGGCTGGCGTTTGTTGTGATCATTTAGGAGACATTCAGAGATATTTTACCTGATTTGTTCATTTGCTTGTTTTTCATAATAACTATTTATATTTATAATAAAACCATAAGCCGCCTTCTAAATGGACCATCACCCTCGAAACTGCACTGTATAGTCATTACCTGTTGGGCAGTGCATCCTCTATTCATTAAGAAGGAACAAGGAGGCAAATAGCCAGCAAGCTAATTTCCAGCAGTACCAGAGGATAGAAATAATTTTTGGACTAATCTCATTGCTTTGGATACAACAGCAGCAAAAAAGATAATAAAGAATATAAAAATGATGGATATAAGAAGACAATCCATTCATTTGTTGGTTAAAATAATAGGAGTACCAGAATTTTTAGTATATGTTAATCAAGCAATAGTGGGAGAGATGGGAAGGAGTAAGAAAAAGGCAATAAACTATTCATCTTTATCTGTTGATGAAGATAGTTCTTCACTGTTTTAAGTCTGGGGCCAGTGTTATTTACCCTGGAAACTAAGGTGGCTGAAAACAGCAAAGAACAAGGCCATGCCTAAGTTTGTGTGTGCTAAGTAGTGAAACAGCCACCCTTCTCCACAGTCTCTCAAAACTGTTTCTACATATTAATGGAAAATGACAAAGAAAAGGTAAAATTCATTCTAAAGTGTCACCTTTATCACTTTCCTAGCAATGCCTTCAGGCCAGATAGGAGTATTTGTTTCATATTGTCCTAATAGGAAATGAACCTAATTAGATCCTTTTTTTTGCTTGGCCTTATAAACATAAGTATCACCATAAGTATTCATAATACTACATGAGGTATTGTCCATAGGAAACCAAACACAGTTACTTCCTGTCTTCTTTGAGGCTAAACATCAAAAGCAACTGATTCTATGAATGGAGCAGGCAAATACCACATGAGCCTGAAACGTCTTGTAGTGCCAGAAAGTAGGAAGTACTTAAAAAACAAATGATGGGTCATGTCAAAGGACTCAAGAGCCAACCTGAAAGAGGTCACAATGATTAAAGCTGGAATAATTTGAACAACAACCTAATTAACTCAGTACCAGATTATAATCCAAAGTATAAAGTAAATACCCATGAGTCCATACTGATGTATGTAAATGACTGAGTAAACAAATGGGGGCAGAAGAGACAAATCTGTCTTAAAGAAGAATTCTAAATAATTTAGGTAGTTACTCTCCCCTCCAAAGGGTGGAGCTTAATTCCCAATTGATTCCTTTCATGTGGAATGGATTTAGTGAGTTGCTTCCAAAGAACTGACATCATAATCAAATACTATCTAGGTATCCTGGATTGGGTCTTAGATCAGAATATAATTGGTGAAAAAAAACTAGTACTATTACCTTGAAACTATTACTATTACCTATTACTAGTACTATTACTATTACGACTGTCTTTGAATCTCTGCAGTAGGATGCAGAAATCTAGTTGTAACATTGGCTCCCAGGTGACATTTTTGTTCCCCACTATGGGAGTTTACAACTCTCTGGACTTCCCGAAGGATTTTCATTCTTAGTTTTAGCTTCTTTCTGTGGAAGAATGTGAAACATTTTGGGGTAGTCTCTTGTCTCCGCATGACTGTTGAGGCATTCCAGATTTCAGAGGCTGAGGAAGCTGTGTCTTCACTCTTCATTAGGAAGAGTCTTATCAGTCCCAAAATAAAGGACTCACAGAAATAGAACTTATGTGACTATTTCTCAATCTCCACCTTTCCAGGGATGCTATCCAAATAAGGCCCCTACCACCACCCAGCTATGGACAGCTTCACTGAGAAGTGTTCATACATATTTAAACATTGTTTTAATCACTTGCTTCACTTTCATCAATAGATTTCTTCCCACACTTACTATACTAATAATAGGTTTCATATACATGATGTAATAGAGAATTAGGTTGAACCTATATGAATAACAGATCATTTAAGCTGATACTACATAGTTTAAAGATTCTCTGAAAAGATATTCTTTTCTCAAAGCTAGAATAATTTGAAAAATGTATGTGGCTTATACTTGTTCAGCTTTTCTTTCATAGCTAAACTTTCCATTGCCTGCCTCACTGTGGACACATCATTTTTACTTTCTTCATTTTTCATTTAAAGTGGTCAAATTGTCTTTCATGTTAATTAGCTTTAAACAAAAGAAAGAATCTCTGTGTGTGTAATATCCAACTCCAGATAGGTATTATTTCATTAACTTCATGCTTTGGAGATATAATGGCTGATTGTCAGAGCACAACAGAACTGGTATAAATTAAATCTAAATGGGTCATTCATTAAACAGGCAGTGTGAAGTATCCTGAAAAGCAAGGTCCCTTCATTTAATTTAATGGTATTTTTCCCATAAAATCACAATGTTGCTCTAGTAGTTCAAACACATACCTATTTTAATTAATTTCTAAATTCTTTACTCAAAAATAATAACTTCAAAAGAAGAGATTAATGCTGATTACAACATAAGACAAAACAAACCTAGACTGCCAGCCTCATTGATGTTCCTGGGCAAATGTGACTGACACCTATACATCCGTTTCTGTTTGTGGATACAATATATCCTAAGAAAATATTATGCAAAAACCTTTTGATGTTCACTAAAATATCAAATTTAATTATTTAAGAGATACTAGTAATTTTTAAATTACTTATTCCTTTAATATTTTGAATTCTGAAGCAACACAGTGTAGACCAGGTTACATTAATAAAGTCCTTTAAACAAAAATCCTTTGTGTTCTGAAAATCTTTCTAGCACTTTTTCTCCAGCTGAAAGATATATGTGTTCTCATGATATTTGGCTGCGTTTTAGTATATTCAGGAGGAAAAGTCTTACATTTAGAACATATAGAAGTCTAGTCGTGACTTTTTAAATAAAAATTCTCCTATGCATTCATTCAACAAAAATTTTCTTAGCCCTTATCATATGCCAGGCACTATACTAAACCCTTTAAGAACAAATGCAAATATAGTAGACATTTTCCCTGCCCTTACAGAATCTGGAACCTACTGCTATTATTATTTCTAAAAGTATAGTGACTCTGTCATTTTCACACTAGGTAGATTCATAGCTTATTATTCCATAAGATTTTTTTTAGTACTTAATTGTTAGTGTCTCAACACACAACAAAAAACAAATAGGAAATTTTAAACATGGTAGAAACCTAAACATATATCAAAGATGAAATAATTCATGATGAAGGCATTAACAGTTTTACAGAATTAGTAATCATATAGCATCTTGGCCTTTTGGCTAAGATCAAGTGTAGTAATCATAGCATTTATTATATAATTCAGCCAATTATATGGTAACATTAGAAAACAAGAAACTATCTGACAAAATGCTAATTCTGTGATATAAATTACACTCCCTAAAAAATTAGGAGTTGATCCTTAGAAAGTTTATTAGAAGAAATAAACCCTGAATGCAGAAAGTCAAGATCTTGTCCTTTCCAAGTAAATGATAATATGACGTAAATAAATGGAGGAGGAAAGCCTATCTCTTCCACTCTCCTATAAAAGTATGAAACCATGAAGCCCTTAGCCTCTTCTGATTGTTACTCTTTAGAAAATCATATTATGTAAATTAACTAGGAAGATTAATTTTAAGTAATTCACAAAAATCCTGAAACAGTTTTTCACTGTGAAATTAATATTATATACACATATTAAAATATAAAGCTTAGTCATTTTACAACCTAATCCATAAATCAAAAATGACCTAGAAACTGCTTGGTTTCTCCCAACTTTTGGTGCAGCTCAACCTGTCCATTTGCCATTACTAAGTCAGTAAAGAACTTCTGCTGGTTGTCTAGGAAACTATAATATAAATTGTGATAATCTCATTTTCCATAAACCTGTAAACAAGAGATAAACTGAATAGAGAAAGCATAAATTCGTTCACCATCCTCTTGGAAAAAAATAAGTTTTAAATTACCCTACAAAAAGCCTCTTTGAAATGTGGGGCATGCTGTTTTACAGTAAGAAAAAAAGAAAAGCAAGAATCTGAAGATTCTCAAGAGGTACTGGATAAATGAAGAAAGAAATGGAACATGAAGAATAATGATATACACTCATTGCAAATTCAGGAGGCTTTTTTTCTCTTGTCTAATTTAAAAATTGGACTCCCAAGCCTGCAATTCTGCCAGTATTACTTTGCCTTTATCATACAGTAGGACAATTTTATTTGTTCATATAATATAAGCAATTTCAGAAAAGATTTAATGAAAACAAAATCTCAGCAGTAGCATTTTTGTATTTCACTGAATAGTTTTAGAAACATCCAGAACTATCACTTTATTAAAATTCTAGGAATTGACTTAAGTGTGTAAAGGTTTTCAGTTTCCTATTTTCCAATTTTGATGTTATAAGAATAAAAAACAAGTCTCTTTATCAAAAAAGGAGGAAAAGGAGGTGGGAGAAGAGAGAAGGATGAGGAGGTGGTGGTGAGAGCAAAGTGTCAGCAATTATATCAGAATTATTGTATGGCTCATTCTGGTCGTTTAGAAACCCAAGTAAGAGTTAAGAGTAGTGCATTTAGAAACCCAAGTAAGAGTTAAGAGTAGTGATGGAACAGAAAGAAAGTAATTATGTAAAATATTGATAGTAGGGAAGGTCACCAATTGAATCAAGTTTCAATTATTTTACAATTTAGATCAAAACAGCCCCTACATAGGCAGCTGTTCTATTACAAATAGAATATAAGATATAAATCAACACCTAGTTGTATTAATAAGATATGTTCCTGGACCAAACTTTAGTCAGGCTCCTCTGAACCCTCTACCCAACTAAGCTTCAACCTGTGGGTTTTTCTGTCTCTGCATTGTGCTATTTTAGCAAAAATCCTAAGTCATTTTAGCAAGAATCCTCCATCCTTAATATCTGATCACCCTCAGTATCTTTTTTTTTTTTTTCTTTTGAGACAGTCTCACTCTGTTGCTCAGGCTGGAGTGCAGTGGCATGATCTGGGCTCACTGCAACCTCCGACTCCTGGGTTCAAGCGATTCTCCTGCATCAGCCTCCTGAGTAGCTGGGAATAGAGGCACGCGTCACCATGCCTAGCTACTTTTTGTATTTTTAGTAAAGACAAGGTTTCGCCATGCTGGCCGGGCTTGTCTCGAACTCCTAACCTCAGGTGATCCACCCGCTTCTGCCTCCCAAAGTGCTGGATTACAGGCGTGAGCCACCGCCCCTGGCCTGATCACCCTCAATATCTGATGAAGTTCCTCATCCTTTACCCACCTTCCAGATCTGATCACCCTTGCCTCCCTCTGGTGAGAATTCTGTTAGGTTTGTTTAATCAGAATCCCCAACTTCTGATGTTTCCTCTTTGTAATTTTTCATCCACTGACCCCCAGCCTGATCCTTGACTATAAATCCCCTCTTGCCCATGTTGTTTTCGAATTGAGCCCAGTTCTACACTGAAGTCTCAATAGTTCCCAAATGAACTCCTTTACTATCCAGCTCTGATTTTCTTTTAAAACACTCAATTAAATATTTTGCGGCTGGGCGCGGTGGCTCAAGCCTGTAATCCCAGCACTTTGGGAGGCCGAGACGGGCGGATCACGAGGTCAGGAGATCGAGACCATCCTGGCTAACACAGCGAAACCCCGTCTCTACTAAAAAATACAAAAAACTAGCCGGGCGAGGTGGCGGGCCCCTGTAGTCCCAGCTACTCGGGAGGCCGAGGCAGGAGAACGGCGTAAACCCGGGAGGCGGAGCTTGCAGTGAGCTGAGATCCGCCCACTGCACTCCAGCCTGGGCGACAGAGCGAGACTCTGCCTCAAAAAAAAAAAAACAAAAACAAAAAACAAAACAAAACTTAAAAAAAAATAAATATTTTGCTACATATCACTTTCTATGATCCTCTATTTCACACTGGTAATATCCATCTTGACAAATACTAAAACTCTCAGTCCCTTGAGATCTAAAGTGTGCTATAGATTTCTCTCATGCTCCCCTGTTGCTCCCTCTACAGGTAACCAGCAGAGAAACAACAAATATTCCAAAGATATAAGTAAATTAGACAGGAATGGGATTGGCTTCCTTAAAGATTGAGTAGGGTGGTACCTTTTCAGTCTTGAATTATTTGCTTTTACCAGCAGAGATATATGTTAACATCTTCCAAAGCTGCTTTTTGAGACGTACTTCTCATTGAATGACTTTAAGACTAAAAAAGTCTGAAAGTCTTAAAGTTAGTTGTTAACAGAGCTATCAAGGTTTAAGGACTTAAAAAGAAAGTTCAAAATCTATTTAGTGTACTTAGAATTCATTTGACAGATTTTCCCCTAAAATGAACAAAGTAAAGGGAAATGGAATAATGTAACATGCACAGGCTTTCTCTAGAATAAAAATGTCTCTTCCAAAATAAAACTTCATGTTCCATATTTTCTAAAAACCCAGTTTCAATTTCTACAGGAAAGATGCACATAATGCTATTACTTACCGGCTAAGGGATGTGACCTGAAGAACTAGATACTTCTCTGCTGCCTTTCTTAACACCCAATATGGCCCTATCCAAGCACTACCATTGGTCATCTCTGCAAGCATGGACTGTGAGCACGAAAGAGGGACTGTGCCAAATTTGTGACTAACTTAATGCACAGATACTAAATTACCAGTTTTGTGTAGTTTTCATTTTTATATAAAAAAAAAAAGAAACCAAGTAATTGTGAATCTAATTAGTAATAATAGCAATCCTGCAAATTTGTATAATGCTTACACACTTATAAATTAATGTTGCAGACATTTTCTAATCTGACCATCACTACAAATCTCTGAAGTGGACCTAACAGTTATTATCTTTATTTCACAGCAAATGGAAATCTGACTTAGAGAAGGTTTAATTCACTATACCTAAATTTTTAACCCCAGGGACATTCAATAGTACAAAGCAGAAATATGCCCCTTGAAGACAGCATTTGAAAAATACATGGTGATATTCTGATGGACTAGAAACCATATAAAATATGAGATATCAAGTATGTCCTACTTTGCTATATTGAGTGATGTGCAGGGAAAGAATTCTATGGCCCAACTAGAACTCAAGTAATACAAGTAATACAAACATCTGCCATAATAGATTTCACTCTATTTAATGTGTGATTTTTCCTTTTTGGTATGACTTAAAAAAATAAGTCAGCTGGGCATGGTGGCTCATGCCTGCAATCCCAGCACTTTGGGAGGCCAAGGCAGGAGGATCGCTTCAGTCCAGGAGTTTGAGAACAGCTCTGGCAACATAGCAAGACCCCGTCTCCATACGTACACACACACACACACACACAAAAATTTAAAAAAGAAGCCAATAGAATTTAGTAAAACAATTTAGCATGCATTTTAAAGATCAAACCGTTACTATATACCAATGGAATTACATTGTTAGCACTCTTATCAGGAACTGCCCTTTATCCATAAGCGTCATCTAAAACTAGTACAATAAGTGATAAATTTCCTTTTAACAAAGTAAAACATTGTGTTCTACTGCAATGACCAAATATTCTACCAGTAAATGTCAAAGGTTGGGAACACAGAACTCTTGTTTGAGATGATGGAAGGACATTTCCTGAAAGAAGAACCTGGCAAGCAACACTGGAAATTCTACTCTTTAAACTTCCCTTTATAAATCCCAGTGAAGCACCTCTCCCACTTGCGACACAGATAAAATGGAAATATTCTCATTCTTCTTTTCTATATTAGTGTTTATACATTTTATAAACATATATAGAGGCTTATGTTTCACATTTGTGTTTTTAAAATAACAATATACTTTGAAAGGTGAATCCAATGTTATTTAAACATATGTGTACAAGCCTTGGAGTTCAGTCACAAAGGTCCCATTGGGACAATTTTTTCTTTATTCTGAATGTCACAACAGCTTTGGGTCACCAATGATTTTCCTTTGTTTTCCTTCCTGTCCTTGCCATGATCCAACCATGCCAGCAGGGAATCGGCATGATGCTTTGCAGCCAGCTTCAAAAAAGCTACATCTTCCCTAATGAGGTACTGAGAGGAGATAGCCACAGAGTCTGATAAAATTCCACTATGTAACTTTTGATGCTCCTAGCTCCATCTTCCACCCAAATCAGATGAAAGTAAGGAGATATATAAGATCATGAAACATACTATAATAGAGATATCATAGCCAGGTGTATCCACAACATGGAGACCCAAACAGCTTTGAAATGTATTTAACTCTGTATAATTAGAACTCAAAGATTTTAAAAGTTAACATTTTAAATCATGCTGGGCATTATTTCAATTTTTATCACAAATTGCCTTGACAATGAAATAAAAATCATTTTCTGACCTAAAAATGTACTGTTAATAAGATGAAAATATTGCTATCATTAAAAGAGGAAAGTTGAATGATCTGAAGTCTAACCAAACTACACAGAATGACTTCAGTCCTGACAAAAACCCTCATGGGTCCCTGCGGTGAATGTAGATGCTATGGTGGGAGGTGCCCCACCTCTGTTCTCTGCTGCCAGGTGAACATCTCTTTTGGGTAGACCACAGACCAATCAAAATCAACACTAAGGTTGAGTCCTGCATAGGACTGTGGGAACCCTGGAGAAAGGAGAATTAAGGTAATAGAGAACATTCCTTACATTCTTTTCTTCAGCATAATTCCTTGACTGTATTTCTACTCCACAGTTTGCGTTAAATACAAGTTATAAGCCAGGCAGCTTAAAATTTCAAAACTTTTCTCCAGACAATTCAAATGTGCTCTAGTGAAGAAGAGTGAGGATTTTCTGCATTGTCATTATGAGCATTCAGACACAGGAACTCATCTGGAAGACCCATGGAGCTGACCAAGAGCCCACCTGGACAGCCTCCTGAGAAAGACTGCATTACCTGGCTTTGGAGGAGAGATGCCAAATACCTCAGAATGTCCTCACTTTGTTGTCTAGTCGAGACCTCATGGTCTCCTATAAAAGTTATTAAGATAAAATTCCTACAAGGAAAAAAAACATTGATTTTACAGAGAAATTTTTGTGATATACTAGGAACACAATGCTGGAATGATCTGAGCCAAAATGAGGCTCTCAGGAACAAGTCTAACAATTCCTTCCTAGCCCATTGCACACAGCCCCCTAATGGGGCTCTTATCTCCATAGGTGTACAAGCAGTGTCCTTACAGAAAAAAAATTCTTGGTAGCTTGAAACACTCAGAACATGTGGGTGTCTGAAACACCCAGAAATACCCAAAAGAATCTGATTTTAAGCAGCATCCTTTCACTATATAGTACATTGTTGGGATAAGTAGGTAAATCAGAATGAGGTCTAAGGATTAGATAAATAGTGGTATTTATTTCCATATTTGGATGGTTGAATGGTTGTATAGAGGAATGTCCTTTTTTTATATGAAATGCATACCAAAGTACTTGTGATCATGGGCTATCAGGTCAGCAAGTTACTTTCTTATGACTGAAGAAAATAAAAGTTCCATGTATTAAGCTTGCAACTTTTTATAAGTAAAAATTTCTTTAATTTTTGCATTTATTTGTTTACTAGTTTTTGCTTATATGTGCTTTTAAAAATTACAGATACACACACACACTCTCTACAACCTGGCCTAAACCTGTTATTTCAGTATCTTTACTTATATTCCCCTTCATAAATCCTGTACTCCCATTTGTCTAGTTTATTGGCTGTTCCCCAACATAGTCTGCAGACTTTTCCACTGACATGACTTTGCTTTAATTGTTACCCTCACCCAAGGAACTTTCCCTGCAAAAAATCTGCCATGAAATTCTACTCATCCCTGAAGACCAGTTTAAATGGTGCTATCTCCATGAAATCTTCTATCAGAGCCTAGTCTGATGCTTCATACTTAGTATGTGCTCAAAATATATCTGGTGAAAAGAATTCAGTCACTTAGGATTGGAACACTTAATGGTAAGTTAATAGAAATTGTACATGAGAAATCAGTCCAAAGGTAGATGAACACTTAACTTTTATTCTA
Organism: Papio anubis; assembly: GCF_008728515.1. Taxonomy (NCBI): domain Eukaryota; kingdom Metazoa; phylum Chordata; class Mammalia; order Primates; family Cercopithecidae; genus Papio; species Papio anubis. The sequence continues at coordinate 133,490,057 of NC_044978.1, read as the reverse complement.
TGAATAGGAGGTAAAGAATGTATTATCCAGGGTTCCCCAGAGAAACAGAACCAATATATAAAGAGATTTTATTTTAAAGTATTATCTCACACAATGATAGAAGTGGAGAAATCCCACAATCTAAGAGATACAGGAAAGCCAGTGGTGTTTTTTGAAGGAAAGCCTGAGAGCTGGAGGGCCATGGTACAGAATCCAATATGGGCCTGAAGGCCTGAGAACCAGGAATGCTGAGAGGAGCAGATCAATTCCAAGCTCAAGGAGTCAGGCAGAGAGCAAATTCAAACTTCCTCTGCCTTTTTGTTCTATTCAGGCCCTCAATGGATTGGATAGTGCCCACCCACGCTGGGGAAGGCCATCTGCTTTACTCAGTCCACCGATTCAAACGCTGGTCTCTTCCAGAAATGTCCTCAAAGACACATGCAGAAATAATCTTTAACCAGCTATCTGGGCATCCCATGGCCAGTAAAGTTGACACATAAAATTAGCCATTAGAAAGAAGAGGGACAAAAAAGGGATATACGGTGCTTATCTGCAGGTAAATTTGAGACTGCAATGTAAAGACCCATGGGAAAGAATGTAGAAGAGATTCAAATAATTGTAACTGGCAGTATAGAAACCTAGCCTTGCTATGTTGAAGCACTGGCTAATAAACTAGAAAGCTATTAAAACAAAATAAACTAGAAAGCTATTGAAACAAAAAATAAATGAAGACATTTTCATGTACAAGCAATTAAACAAAGCAAAACAAGAGCTCTAAATATATAGATAATGTGTTTAGATACAATTTTGTCTGACTGTTTGAAGAAACATGGGGTTGGATCACAGGAAAAGATTAATGATAATCCTAAAACATTGTGAGGGGTAGAACAGCCCCCCAAAATGACATATTCTGACTGTGTATTTCTTAAACCATTCTCTTCAGAAAAGACGCTCTAAATTTAAAATACAATCATGAGTCGCTTAACAGGGATACATTCTGAGAAATGTGTTGCTAGGCATTTTTGTCATTTTGTGAACATCCTAGAGTGTACTTATACAACCTAGATGGTACAGCCTACTACACGCCTAGGGTAGTTGGTATAGCCTATTGCTCCTAGGCTGCAAACCTGTACAGCATGTTACTGTACTGAATACTACAGGCAGTTGTAATACACTAGTGGGTATTGACATATCTAAACATAGAAACAGTACAGTATAAAAACAATATAAAAGATAAAAAATGGTACACATATATAGGGCACTTATTATGAATGGTGCTTGATGAACTGGAAGTTGCTCTGGGTGAATCGATGAGCGAGTGCTGCATAAATGTGAAGGCCTAGGCCATTACTCTACACTACTGTAGACTTTATAAATATTGTACACTTTGGTTACACTAAATTTATTTTTAGAAATTTTTCTTTCTTTAATAATAATTAATCTTAGCTTACCGTAACTTTCTGTATTAATAAATTTCTTATTTTTTTAAACTTTTTTGACTCACATAATAATACTTAGCTTAAAACACAAATGCATTGTATGGCTGTAAAAAAATTCTTTACATCTTTATTCTATAAGCTTTTCCTATTTTTAAAAGTCTTAACTAATTTTTACTTTTTAAAATTTTTTGTTAAAAACTAAGACAAACACACACATTAGCCTAGGCCTACACGGGATCAGGATCATCAATATCACTATCTTCCACCTCCACATCTTGTCCTACTAGAAGATTTTCATGGGCAATAATATGCATGGAGCTGTCATTTCCTATAACCATAGCTTCCTCTAGAATACCTTCTGAAGGACCTGCCTAAAGCTGCTTTACATTTAATTTATATATATAATATTGTCCAGAGCTGTGCGCCCCGGCCATAGCAAATAATAACTGACGATTAAAAAACGCCTGAGCTCTATTCATTTCCACCCCATGCCTCCTCCCTAGATTTACCTTTTCCCTGTATAAATACCTCACACAAGATGGCGCTCTTCCTGCTTCTTCTTCACCCATCTTTCCCTCGCGCGCGAAAATTGTTACTTTGTAGCGCAGGCGCCATCCCGCGCCCGGGAAAGTTTCCAACTGACAGCGCAGGCAGAACATGACCTTCGACCGGAGAAACCAATACCTACCTGGCCACGCCCTCCGCGATGAGATCATCTCCGCCTCTGGCCCAACCCCTTCCCCTCCAAGTGTATATAAGGCATTGCATTACCGCCATTAAACGAGACTTGATCAGAGCACTGTCTTGTCTCCATTTCTCGTGTCTCTTGTTCCCCAAATTCCCACTCCCTCCTCCAGGGCCTGCTTCGACGATCCCGCGGGACGGGATATAATATATAAGTAGAACGAGTATACTCTAAAATAACAAGTACAATTATGGTAATTACAGAAACCAATAACATAGTTGTTTATTATCATTATTAAATATTATGTACTATACATAATGTATGTGCTATACTTTTATACAACTGGCAGTGCAGGAGTTTTGTTTATACCAGCATCAGCAAGACATACGAATAATGCGTTATGCTACTATCTGAGGCATTAAAACCAGAGTGAATCCATCTTGAAAAGGTGCTGGGTAAAATGAGGCTGAGACCTACTGGGTTGCATTCCCAGGAGGTTAGCATTCTTAGTCACAGGATATTTACAGTTGGGTCTGTTATATCCTGGGTCTGTTAAGTCCTGGGTCTGACAGGAAATAACAGACCCGGGAAATGTCCTGATGTCCCAATATCTTAAGAACAAAAGCATTCTTAGTTTAAGAATAAGTTTCACTTTAAAGATAAAAATGTAGATTATTAAGACAGTAATTATACACCAATTAACAATCTTTTTGTCACAGCCCTTGTAGTAGAGCACATCTCTTCCATGATATTTTGTTTTCTTACCTTATGTGCAAACAAGCATTGTACCTAATGTGGATGTGTTCCTCCTCTTGCTTCTGGGAATGCCCTCCTCTGTCTATGGAGCAGCTATTCTTTCATTCCTTGCTTTCTTAATAAACTTGTTTTTACTTCGCTCTGTGAACTCACTCCAAATTCTTTTCTTGCACAAGATCCAAGAACCCTCTCTTGGGGTCTGGAAAGGGGCTTCTTTCCCACAACACTGGAATGTCACCAGGCAATAGGAATTTTTCGGCATCACTATAATCTTATGGTACCACCATTGTTTATACAGCCCATCATTGACCAACATGTCATTGCGCAACACATAACTGTGTATGTATCAGTCATAGCTATGAAAGGCCAAGTATATAACTGCTAAAGAGACAAAGCATTCCAGCTTCTCCTTGAATTTCCTGTCAAATAAAACCTAGAAGTCAATGATGGTAATTCCTATACATCCAGAGTATTTAATCAGAGGGCTACCATGAATTGAGCAAACATTGCAGACTGTTACATTAATATGAATTCTACATTTTAAGACGACTTCCTCCAAAGATTGGAAAAAGAACAAAAATGGTTTCAGTTTCTGAAGGAAAATATTGGAATTATGCCAGTCTTCAAGAATCAGCAGTTTGGCAAATGAAGATCTCACAAAACAAAAATAAATAATTTTATACTCAAAGTTGCCATGGTGCAACATCTGTCACTTCACCCTTAACCTTAAACTGTTTTTCTCTATGACATTTTAGGAGGTTAAATATTTCTATTAAGCTGTGGATCGCCTGTTTCTCAATACACTTCACTAACCAAGTTCACTTATAATACCCAAGAAATAAATCTTGCACGGTCTTTACAAAGAAATGCATTTTTATAAAGATTTCCTGAGTAAAATATATTGATCTCAAAAGCGCTTGAAACATCTCCTTTTATTTATGGCTTCATGTTTCCCTGTTTCTAGCATGTCCCACAGACAGATATGCTAGATTTCTTTTTCTTTCTCACAGCAGCCTCCTGAGCCTAGTGTGCCTTGAGGAGGAAGACCCTTAAGACACTTTTTGACCCTGAGATTCAGTCATCTATGAATGTAAAAGGTCTTTGAAGTGATCAATTAGAATTAACATTGTAGGTTTCAAGTCTCCTTTAGCTTTCTCCTTTTCAGAGCTGAAAATTAAACTCATTAGGCAAAAAGAAATCACGAGGCCAATTTTTTGCAAATTATGGTTCCCTTAGGGTGCTTTCCTAGGGAAGAATTAAAGGATAAGAGGCTCATTTGCACTCTAGGAATGAATAATAATGGCTTATAATGACCATAACAATAAGCACCAGCCTATGCAGTCTAGGGTTTGGAATAAATCAGGGTGGATCTAATACTAACAGGCAGTCGGCAGAGGGCCTAATGAGAAAGGCGATTTCTGTCATGCCTTTCCATTAATTTGTGGTTTGCTTTTTGTGGGTATTGATCTGTAGGTGACCTTTAAGAAATGTCTATTCCAGGCATGCTTGCTTTCTCTTATCTCTTGATTTGGAGATCACTAGATGTTACTGAGGAAGACCAAGAAGAGAAAAATATGTCTGAAATATGTGAAGAAGGCCTAAGCAAATATTAAGTCTATTTTAGTCTATTTAAGTGAGTTGCTAAGCCTAAAATATTAATAATTGTCGAGAGGTTTATTTGGGAAGACCCAGCAAATTGTAGTAAATCTCTTTCTGCATAAAATATTTCCTGAACCGAATTCTGAGTGGAATAGTGGAAACACTTCACACTTACAAAGTCGATGATATCACATCTTCTTAAATTTTTCCATAAAATAACACTATCATTCTTTCATCCGTAAATGGAATATTCTAAGGCCAGCTGCGTCTATGATAGAAACAGGAGGCAGCCAAGGCCCCCCACCCCTATCCCTCCAGGTGAAACCCTGCCTTCAATCCTAAAAACAGCCTGAAGGCTGAAAAGCTGAACTGCCAGTCCCGGATGAAGCCCGCCCTTTCCCCACCGCCCCCGAGACCTCCCCCGTCCCCGACCTCCCCTCCACCCCGACCTCTCCCACACGACCTCCCCGCCTTCTCCCCTCCCCCCCTTCCCTTTATTCTTTCTGAAGAAGTAAAGAGAGGCTGCGCACTGAGAGGCCGGGGTGGGGCCTCGGGAAGTTCCGCTGTTGGCAGGGAGGAGAAGCCTGGCCTAGGCTCTGCTGTTCCTGGGTGGTGACTTGGGATTCAGTCTGTGAGGTGGAGGCTTGTTAACAGGAATTCCTCTCGCTTTGCTGAGTTTTTTTCCTTTTCGCCCAATAAATTTCGTTCCCCCTCATCCTTCAAAGTGTCTGCGAGCCTCATCTTTCCTGGTCGTGTCACAATAACCTAGCTTTTTCCTACAATATCTATACAAACAAACTCATAAATCATGTGGCTTCCCCTGGTCTTTTGAAAAAAGAGCAAATTAACTTGAAAGTAAATGTTAACATTTTAAACAACCAATTAGAAACTAGTATTGAAAATTAGTTGTTTAGTTAAGACAAGCTGTATGTTCTATAAAGTGATGATTGATTTTTATCACTTCGGGAGGAAAATTTTTCAGAAGAATTTGTCCCTTGGTATGTAAATACTAAGTTCCAGAGAAAAAAACATAGTCTAAAATTCAACAGAGCTGAGTAGCACTGTGTTGAATTTTACTGTTTTCAATTATTAACAAATTCTTATTTTTGGCTACTCTCAATAAAATTTAACAGTAAATAGTACAGTGTAGCGTTTCAAAGTTAATGAGAATTATTAATAGTAATTTTTATCATATGCCCTCCCTACAATGCTAGTAGATTAATAACTAAATAGGGAAGTTACCCACAGCTTGGCTGCCAGGAAGAATTACATAAACTAATTAACAGAAAATCTTGGAGGAAACTGGTTTCATTTAAAATCTTGATAAAAGAAGGGAAAGATGCCAAAAAGGAAAAAATAAGTAGATTTTCCTACATACTAACTATTGTTTCTTTGTAATAAAATATATTGTAGCCAGAACAAAAGGTAAAAGGCTAATAAATATTTTCAGAAAAAACATAAAACTGCAAAGATAAAATGCAAGCACATATAAGGAAAATTAGTAAACAAATAAAAGGAAAAATTAAATAAAATTTTCATTAAAATATGGAAAACATATGCCTAATAAATATACACAGTGAAAATACAGTAATAATTTATGCTAATATGTTTAATGTGTATAATAAAATAATTTATGATAACGTGTATATTTACATTGATATCATTTTAGAAATCATTTTTACTCTGGGTTCCAAATATTACATAAATGTTAGTCTCCTTCAATGCAGTAATCTCACTCTAGGGAATTTTCCTAAAGATTATGTAAAAGAACTAATATTTCTATTCATTGTAGATTTACTTATAACAGAAAAAGACCTAGCTACTTGGCAATAGTTATTGCCAAATGGTTAAGTAAATTCTGGCCTATCAATTCGATGAAGTATTATTGGGCAATAACTAAGTTGCTATTTATGAGACTTCTGTAGGAACAGAAGTTCCTACACTTAATATTTGACAAATATTAAGTGCAAATAACTGTCAAAAACTTTACATAGCTGCCAAGAATAGAAAAGAACGTGGAAAAAATTTTGAGTGGAAATATCACGAATGCTATGTCTAATCTTTTGCCACATTTTTATTCTAGCTTATTTACAGGGAAAGACAGTAGATTAAAAACTTGCTCAAGCTTTTATTGGAATTCAATGATTTCAAAATAGTGAAATATCAGTTATTCTAGCTGAATTTGCAGTGTATTTTTTCCAAAAACAACATCCTTCAAGTATAAATGTGCTGTAAAATAATATTCAATACAATATTTCACCAGCGCAGTTAACTCAGACAGACAACGTTTGACAGGACGTTATACTGAACTAATTGATAACGTTTTAGATTTCAGAACTAGGAACTAAGGTCTGGCACAGACCGAAGGCAACCCAGATAGACCCACAGCTGTTTTAAGTAGATATCGTCTCGAAGTTCTTAGTGAGGAGAAAGTAAAACTGATACGAGAACTCTCTTCTATATTCTTTATAATTTACCCATATGGTTATATGAAAAAATTGTCACAGGAATTTCATTAGAATGTAAGCTCAGTCTGCCTCCAAAATGCTTTGGCTGCTTTCTTAAAACCCTGAGTCAATTAGAGCAGGGGTCAAAAGCTAAGGGCCTGGGGGAAATCTGGCTTACAGATTTTTGTTTGTGTGGAAATAGCTTTGATAAAGTTTGAACTGATATACTTCATGGTGGTGTTAGCAGTCTAGACCAATTCAGACATTTATGTTACTTGCCTGGATCCCAGAGGCATTTAAGCTGATGATGTCTGTATTAGGACATTTGAGACCCAGAAATGGTGAAGCGACTGTGATCTGAAAAGTCTTCCAAGTGGGCCCATTATGGGATCCCCCTAGAGCTCCCTAATTTGTTGATAGCTCAATTTTTCTAGGAGGCCTGGGAGGACTGTGGCAACTGAATTTCAATTCTTCAATTCTTCATGGATATGTGGTTGCAGAGGTTGGGGAGATAGGATCCTCTCACCCCTGAGCTTTCTTATCTTAGCCCCAGGGGTTGAGATATTTTATAGCTGTTGTCTTGGGATCAAACCATCAGTGTAAGGTTGGAATCGACCAGCCTTCAGTAAGTTAGAAAGCACTTCAGTAAGTTAGAAAGCACTTTTCCCCTTTCTGTGCCTCCTACTGGAGAAAGGCAGCTCCCAGCAACCCTTAACTGACTAGCAGATGTAATATTCTAATATAATGATGTTGGCACTATTGATAGTATATGGAGAGTTTTCTGCCCCTGTTTAAAACGAAAATACAATCATTTGGAACATATTGCAATTAGGCATGCATCTCACATAACACCCTTTACCTGAGAATCTCAGATGTGTATAGAAATTAGCTGATTTACCTTTAATGAATGATATATTTTTAATTCTTAGAGCCTGCAGACCGCATATAGAAAACATAAATGGAATTCCAAGGTTGAAAAAAAAGACATAGTAAAACAAATAAAAAACATTGTCTTTTCAGGATGGTTGAATATGTCCAATGGGAAGAAACATTGTGTGCAATAGATAAAGGCATCAGTGTGACATGATTATGAAAAAGCACGTTTTTCCCTCTAGCATTTTTCACAATTAGATTCAAGTAATAGTTAAATATTTCTCCTTTGTACCAAGAGCATCTATTACTCAGGCATCTTTAACTTTTGGTGACATCTACTGTACAAAGGGGAAAATGCTATGGAGTCATTCTAGGAATGATAGTTGAGCTGCTCAGAGCTTATCTAGCTGTTATTTCTTCTTCTTCTTCTTCTTCTTCTTTTGTATTTACAATGCTATAACTTTTTTGATATTTCTCAATATAAATAGTCCTCATTTTAAAAAGTAAGTACATTTAGATAATTTCCATATGCATTGTGTCATAGAAATATTGACCTGAACTGGCAAATTCTAACTTAATTTTCTGGCAAATAATTTAAAGATTGCATTTCAACTTAATAACTTTGCTAAAACTCTGGTCTAATATTAGGAATGACATTAAAGTGGATATTTAAGTACATTATCTTATATTTAAAGACAACTACATCTGACGGCTGATTAAAATGTTATCAATATTATAACAGTAATATTTACAGTTAAGACTTGAATTTTAAAGGCAATTAAAGCTCCTAATAGGTTGTCAACTTTACTTTCTAGTCCCTGTTCCAGCTGTAAAAAATAAGCTCAATTATCTAGTATGCATCAGAAAATAGGCATCATTTACACACACTCCTAATTATGCTATATCTCAATCCTTTGACTCTGTTCCACAAGTGATGGTTTGAAAAACATTTACATACTTCTTAGCTCTTGATTATAACTAGGAAAATCTCTGAGGCATATGGTAAATCAACAACAAAGTAAACCACTTTTTTATTGAGTATTCATTATTTGCAGGTATTCTGAAAGACACTTTTACCAAGGTAACGTGATAAAATCATCTAGCTCCCAAAGAAAAGTTCAAAATAGGAAGATCTCAAGTTCCATAAAACAGCCTAGTCTCACCCACTCCTGTTAACAGGTGAGAAGATACTTCCCCCAACTGACTATGGTTCTCCAGTTCTTAAAAACCAAACACAGTTTTTTCTAATTCTGTGAAGAATGTCTTTGGTAGTTTGATAGGAATAGCAAAGACATGTAATCAACCTAAATGCCCATCCATGGTAGACTGGATAAAGAAAATGTGGCACATATACACAATGGAATACTATGCAGCCATAAAAAGAATGAGCTTATATGTTTTACAGCATCATGGATGGAGCCAGAGGCCATAATCCTAAGTGAACTAACACAGGAACAGAAAACCAAATATCACATGTTCTTATAAGTGGGAGCTAAACATTGAGAACACATGGACACAGAAAAACGAAACCATGGACACTAGGGCCTACTTGAGGATGGAGGGTGGGAGGAGGGAGAGGGTCAGAAAACCACCTTATTGGGTACTCAACTTATTACCTGGGTGAAAACATAATCCGTACGCCAAAACCCCATGGCACACAACATACCTATATAACAAACCTGCACATGTATCTCTGAACCTAAAATTCAAGTTCTAACAAACAAATAAAAATGCTTATTCTTCTAATCTATGCATTGCAACCTAGTAGACAGACAGCCATTTCAAAGTTTTTGGTAGGAGAAAAACCATATGTGGTTGAAATAAACAAAACTAGAGTCTCATGCAATGTTACATGAACAGGTTAAACTATTAAGCAATTCCTTTCCTATTGTGACTTCCTTTTCAGTCCTCAATATCCTTTTATTTAAATGACCCTGAGACCCAATAACCTTCTTGAAAGGAATAACCCTTATCAATAAATACATATATACATACCTGATTATTTTTATAATTATGTGATTTAGTAATTACATATTTAATTTAACAATTATGTGATAATTATATATGGTAATTAATCTTAATTATTCTTTGAATATTTATCAGCAAGGTTGGCTTGCCTATGAACAATAAAATACATGCTATCTCTTAAGGCTTTACAGCCTAGTGAAAGAATGCATCAACAGTTGAAACCAAAACAGAATGCATTAAGTGACCAGATAAGATATTTAGCATAAATTTAGGATTTTGAAAGGAAGAGTACTTTCAGCTGAGAGAATCAGAGGACAATTTATGGACAAACTGATCCATTTGGTCAAATAGGAGCAGTGTGTTTATTTTCAAAGTGGTGGTGTAGAAAATCTAGGTAAAGAGAAATTCAAAACCCATGTCACCTTGGCAGCAGGAAGGCACAGACAAGAGTGGTCCATAGGTCTACTCATTGGATACACACTGACTATGAAAGAAACAACAGAGGTTGGGCCATTTCATAAACGGTACTTAATTGCAAACGAAGGAGTTTGAATATTTTCACCAGGAAAATTGAGTTACTTATTTCAGATCCTCAGATCATGGTAGAGAAGTATTTTCATATCTGCCTCTCGAGTCATATTCCTTTTAGCGTCTACTGAGAGCTATTTTTCTGGGTTGGGTTTACCCTAGCCTCATTCTTCTTATGCTTTTGATTTCTTACTGGCCTTAAACTAAGGCTTTTGGGTCTGTTATCTGCTATAAATATTTTACACTGGATCAGTTTATGCTTTGGATTCTGAAAAATCTTTGTTTTCTCCAATTTTCTAAATATTACAAATTACAGACCACTGGTCCCCAACCTTTTTGGCACCAGGGACTGGTTTCACAGGAGACAATTTTTCCACAGGCCAGCGAGGATGGTTTGGGGATGAAACTGTTCCATCTCAGATCATCAGGCATTAGGTTCTCATAAAGAGTGTGCCACCTAGATGCCTCACATGCGCAGTTCATAACAGAGTTCCCTCTTCTATGAGAATCGAATGCCAAGGCTGATCTGACAGGAGGTGGAGCTCACACAGGAATGCTCACTCACCTGCCACCTGCCACCCGCCACCCGCCTCCTGCTGTGCTGCCCAGTTCCTAACAGGCCACAAACTGGTACCAGTCCATGTCCTGGGGATCAGGGACCCTGTTAGACAACCACAATTTGTCTTCAGAAATTACTTATTATACTCACTATCAATTTTTAAATACTTTACATTTCCTCCCCAAATACATTTTATCATATTCAGTCCTTGAATTTCCCTTATCACTTGTAGTAAGTAAAGGAGTATCCTGGGAATCCATCCGTCATCTCCCCTGACTATAGAAGGTGGGAAAATAATAGCATAGAAAAAGGCAAAGAGGCAGGAGAAAACTTCACCCAGACTTAATCACTCTCATCCACCTTCCAACAACCCTGAGTTATTTTCTGTTAAGGTTTGAAGTAATCCTTTCTGTGACCTGTCAACAAAATACATAAACAACAGTTTCGAAATGCCTAATATATAGGCCCCAAAATATCCACAGCTAAATTCAGTTGATAAATTCAACTGCAAATCATAAACATACACGCTACTTGAGATTCTGCCTATAATTTAATTTTCATACTAATTCTAACAATAACTCACCATTTTTCCACTATATATCGTGTCTTGGGTTTTAAACACCAGTGTGTCCGGAATTGGTGGGTCCTTGAACTCACTGACTTCAAGAATGAAGCTGCAGAACCTCGCGGTGAGTGTTACAGTTCTATTTTTTTTTTTTTTTTTTTTTTTTTTTTTTGAGACGGAGTCTCGCTGTGTCCCCCAGGCTGGAGTGCAGTGGCGCGATCTCGGCTCACTGCAAGCTCCGCCTCCCGGGTTCACGCCATTCTCCTGCCTCAGCCTCCTGAGTAGCTGGGACTACAGGCGCCCACTACCACGCCCGGCTAATTTTTTGTTTGGTAGAGCCAGGGTTTCACCGTGGTCTCGATCTCCCTGACAGCAGTGATCCGCCCGCCTCTCGGCCTCCCAAAGTGCTAGGATTACAGGCATGAGCCACCGCGCCCGGCGAGTGTTACAGTTCTTAAAGATGGTGTGTCCAGAGTTTGTTCTTTCAGATGTTCACATGTCGAGGAGTTTCCTCCTTCGGTTTAGCGGTCGCTGCGTCGGTGACTGCAGACCTTCGGTGAATGTTACAGCTCTTAAAGAAATTCTGGAGTTGTTCATTCTTTCTGGTGGGTTTGTCGTCTCCCTGGCCTCGGGAGTGAAGCTGCAGACTTTCACAATGAGTGTTACTGCTCATAGACGGAGCACGGACCCAAAGAGCCAGCAGCAGTAAGACTTATTGTAAAGAGGGAACAAACAAAGCTTCCACATCGTGCAATGGGACCAAGCAGGTTGCCACTGCCGGCTAGGGCAGCCTGCGTTTATTTCCTTATCTGACCCCACCCACATCCTGCTGACTGGTCCATTTTACAGAGAGCTGATTGGTCCATTTTGACAGAGTGCTGATTTGTGCATTTACAATCCTTTAGCTAGACGTAAAAGTTCTCCAAGTACCCACGCAACTCAGGAGCCCAGCTGCTTCCCCTAGTGGATCCCGCACTGTCCCCCAGTCCCATGCAGCAGTGTGCGCCTGCACTCCTCAGCCCTTGGGCAATGGATGGGACCTGGCGCCCTGGAGCAGGGGGCGGCACACGTCAGGGAGGCTTGGGCCACTTGGGAGCCCATGGCGGGCAGGGGGCTCGGGTATGGAGGGCTGCAGGTCCCAAGCCCTGCCCCGCGGGTAGGCTGCTGAGGCCCCGCGTGCTGGCGGTCGGCGCTGCTGGGGGACCAGGCACACCCTCTGCAGCTGCTGACCTGGGTGCTAAGCCCCTCATTGCCCGGGGCCGGTGGCGCCAGCCAATCGCTCTGAGTGCTGGGCCCGCCGAGGCTGCACCCACCTGGAACTCGCGCTGGTCCGTGAACGCCTTGCTTATCCTCGGTTCCGGTCCGCGCCTCTCCCTCTACACTTCCCTGTAAGCAGAGGGAGCCGGCTCCCGCCTCGGCTAGCGCGAGAGGGGCTCCTATGGTGCAGCGGCAGGCTGAAGCACTCCTCAAGCAGGGCCAGAGAGGGCACCGAGGTCGAGGAGGCGCCAAGAGAGAGCGAGGGCTGTCAGCACGCTGTCACCTCTCACTAGGTCAAACAAACACAATCTTCAGGTTTCAGTCTATGAGTTTATAAATTTTTTTAAATCATCTGTCACTATTCTACTAATCTCAGCTTATTGTAAAATTAAGTCACCATATGTTCTTTTTAGTTCATGGTTTCAAGGAAAATAGGACAATTTCAACTAATAAAGGGAATTATAAAGATTTTTCACATTTCTAGAACTAGTTATTAAAATGTTTGCATGAATCAACCAGCTTAATTTGGGCTCTGCACAAGTCTACAGTAAGTAAGTAAAATGACCATGAATAAGTCACAGTTCTCTCCATAATTTCAACTTGGTCCACTTGCTTTGAACTGGTGTTCCCACCTGCTTCACTCTCCCTTAGATCACATTGTCAGGACTGCCATCTACTGACAGAGCTAGCTGCACCTAAGTGAGATGATTTAAGAAGAGGGGTCATGTCATTTGTTGACCAATCAGGACAGCTTTGACAGTGAAAAAATATTTTTTTACATACTGCTTCTTAAAAAAACAGTTAATTTTTTTCTAAAAAGAAAAATACATATCTGTACAACTGAAGCAAAATGTTTAAAACTTCTTTATATTCATTTCATTTTCTGAACCTTAAAAGATAATATAAGCAGAATAAATATTCTTGGCACATATCCATGTTCTTAAATACAATTTTCTAGTGATATCTGTCTCTAATACCATGTCACTGGAATTTTCCTGAAAAGTATATTTTTAAAATATGATTTTATTATTTTTACATTTTTAAATTTAAATGTCTTTCTGAAATTTGATTTAACATAAAGAATGATATTTTTTCATTTAAATTTATCATCTTATTCAGTGCTTTCTACTTTTCTTGCCTATTTTATATTCCCTTGTCTCTCCATTCTTGCCTTTTTTTTTTTTTTTCAACTTTTAAGTTTCAGGGTACATGTGCAGCATGTGCAGGTTTGTTACATAGGTAAACGTGTACCATGGTGATCTGCTGCATCTGTCAACCCATCACCTAGGTATTAAATCCAGCATCCATTAGCTATTCTTCCTGATGCTCTCCCGTCTGTCTCCCCACTACAACAGGCCCCAGTGTGTGTTGTTTCCCCCCACGTGTCCATGTATTCTCATCATTCAGCTCCCAATTATAAGTGAAAACATGAGGCGTTTCTGTTTCTGTGTTAGTTTGCTAAGGATAACGGCTTCCAGCTCCATCCATGTCCCTGCAAAGGACATGATCTCGTTGCTTTTTATGGCTGTATAAGTATTCCATGATGTACATGTACCACATTTTCTTTTTTATTTTTATTTTATTTTAGGTTATGGGATACATATGCAGAATGTGCAGGTTTGTTACATAAGTAAATGTGTGCCATGATGGGTTTACTGCACTTATCAATCCATCATCTAAGTATTAAGCCCTGCATGCATTAGCTATTTGTCCTGATGCTCTCCTTCCCCCACCCCACTGACAAGCCCCAGTGTGTGTTGTTCTCCTCTCTGTGTCCATGTGTTCTCATTGTTCAGCTCCTACTTATGAATGATAATATGTGGTGTTTGGTTTTCTGTGCCTGTGTCAGTTTGCTGAGGATGATGGCTTCCAGCTTCAGCCATGTCCCTGCAAAGGAAATGATCTCATTCCTTTTTAGGGCTGCATGGTATTCCACGATTTGCATGTACCACATTTTCTTTATCCAGTCTATCATTGATGGGCATTTAGGTTGATTCCATGTCTTTGCTATTGTGAGTAGTGCTCCAGTAAACATACATGTGCATATATATTTATAACAGAATGATTTATATACCTTTGGGTATATACCCAGTAATGGGATTGCCCAGTCAAATGGTATTTCTGGTTCTAGGTTCTTGAGGAATCACCACACCATCTTCCACAATGGTTGAACTAATTTACACTCCCACCAACAGTGTAAAAGCATTCCTTTCTCTCTGCAGCCTTGCCGGCATCTGTTGTTTCTTGACTTTTTAATAATGCCTTTCTGACTGGTATGAGATGGTATCTCATTGTGGTTTTGATTTGCATTTTTCTAATGATCAGTGATGTTGAGCTTTTTTTCATACGTTTGTTGGCCTCATGAATGTCTTCTTTTGAGAAGTGTCTGTTAATGTCCTTTGCCCACTTTTTAATGAGGTCATTTGTTTTTTTCTTGTAAACTTGTTTAAGTTCCTTGTAGACTCTGGATTTTAGAACTTTGTCAAATGGATTGATTGCAAAATTTTTCTCCCATTCTGTAGGTTGTCTGTTCACTCTAATGATGGTTTCTTTTGCTGTGCAGAAGCTCTTTAATTTAATTAGATCCCATTTGTCAATTTTTGCTTTTGTTGCAATTGCTTTTGGTGTTTTCACCATGAAATCTTTGCCTGTCCCTATGACCTGACTGGTATTGCCTAGATTTTCTTCTAGGGTTTTTATAGTTTTGGGTTTTATATTTAAGTCTTTAATCCATCTTGAGTTAATTTTTGTGTAACGTATAAGGAAAAGGTCCAGTTTATTGATTATCCAGTTTTTATTGATTTGCAGATGTTGAACCAACCTTGCATCCCTCCTGAGGATGAAGCCAAGTTGATCGTGGTGGATAAGCTTTTTGATATGCTGCTGGATTTGGTTTGCTCGTATTTAATTCAAGATTTTTCCATCAATGTTCATTAGGAATATTGGCCTGAAGTTTTCTTTTTTGGTTGTATCTCTGCCAGGTTTTGGTATCAGGATGATGCTGGCCTCATAAAATGAGTTAGCAAGGAGTCCCTCCTTTTCAATTGTTTGGAATAGTTTCAACAGAAATGACACCAGCTGCACTTTGTACTTCTGGTAGAATTCAGCTGTGAATCTCTCTAGTCCTAGGCTTTTTTTGGTTGTTAGGCTATTTATTACTGCCTCAATTTCACAACTTGTTATTGGTATATTCGGGGATTTAGTTTCTCCCTGGTTTAGTCTTGGGAGGTTTAGTCTTGTATGTATCCAGGAATTTATCAATTTCTTCTGGATTTTCTAGTTTATGTGCATAGAGGTGTTTATAGTATTCTCTGATGGTTGCTATTTAGGATAGTTGGCTCTTCTTGAATTGAACCCTTTACCGTTATGTAATGCCCTTCTTTGTCTTTTTTGACCTTTGTTGGTTTAAAGTCTGTTTTGTCAGAAACTAGGATTGTGACCCCTTCTGTTTTCTGTTTGTTTTCTGTATTTCTGTGGAGTCAGTGGTCATATCCCCTTTATCATTTCTGATTGTGTCTGTTTGATTCTTCTCTCTTTTCTTCCTTATTAGTCTAGCTAGGGGTCTATCTAGTTTATTAATTTTTTCAAAAAAACAGCTCCTGGGATTCATTGATTTTTTGAAGAGTTTTTTGTTTCTCTATCTCCTCAGTTCCACTCTGATCTTGGTTATTTCTTGTCTTCTGCTAGCTTTGGGGTTTGTTTGCTCCTGGTTCTCTAGTTCTTTTAGTTGTGATGATAGGTTGTTGGTTTGAGATCTTTCTAGTTTTTTGATGTGGGCATTTAGTGCTATAAATTCCCCCTCCTAAAAGTGTCTTAGCTGCATCCCAGAGATTCTGGTACATTGTCTCTTTGGTCTCATTAGTTTCAAAGAACTTCTTGATTTCTGCCGTAATTTCATTACTTACCCAGGAGTCATTCAGGAGCAGGTTGTTCAATTTCCGTGTACTTGTGTGGTTTTCAGTGAGTTTCTTAATCTTGAGTTCTAATTTGATTGTGCTGTGGTCTGAGAGACTGTTATGATTTCAGTTCTTTTGAATTTGCTGAGGAGTGTTTTACTTCCCATTATGTGATCATTTTTAGAGTAAGTGCCATGTGGCTATTAGAAGAATGTATATTCTGTGCTTTTGTGTGGAGAGTCCTGTAGATATCTACCAGGTCTGCTTGATCCAGAGCTGAGTTCATGTTCTAAATATCTGTTAATTTTCTGTCTCAATGATCTAATATTGTCAGTATGGTGTTAAAGACTCCCACTATTTATTGTATGGGAGTCTAAGTCTCTTTGTAGGTCTCCAACAAATTTATGATTTATGATTTTGGATGATCCTGTATTGGGTGCATATATATTTAGGGTAGTTGCTCTTCTTCTTGAATTGAACCCTTTACCATTATGTAATGCCCTTCTTTGTCTTTTTTGACCTTTGTTGGTTTAAATTCTGTTTTGTCAGAAACTAGGATTGTGACCCCTTCTGTTTCTGTTTTCTATTCCGTTGGTAAATTTCCCTTTATTTTGAGCCTATGTGTGTCTTTGCACATGAGATTGGTCTCTTGAAGACAGATGGGTCTTGGTTCTTTATCCAGCTTGCCATTCTCTGTCATTTAATTGGGACATTTAGATCATTTACTTTTAAGGTTAGGATTGTTATGTGTGGATTTGATCCTGTCATCTTGATGCTAGCTGGTTATTTTGCAGACTTGTTTATGTGGTTGCTTCATAGTGTCACTGGTCTGTGTACTTCAGTGTGTTTTTGTACTAGCTGGTAATGACTTTTTCCTTTCTATATTTAGTGCCTCCTTCAGGAGCTCTTGCAAGGCAGGCCTGGCGGTGATGCATTCTCTCAGCATTTGCTTGCTCGAAAAGGATCTTATTTCTCCTACGCTTATGAAGCTTAGTTTGGCTGGATATGAAATTCTAGGTTGGAAATTCTTTTCTTTAAGAATGTTGAATATTGCACCCCCACCCCCGATCTCTTCTGGCTTGTAGGGTTTCTGCTGAGAGGTCCACTGTTAGTCTCATGGGCTTCCGTTTGTAAGTGACCTGACCTTTCTCTCTGGCTGCCTTTAACATTTTTTCTTTCACTGAAATAATTTTAAAAGGTAATTTATTATTAACAAATTTAAAATTGTTGGCGTGTTCAATTGACTCCTTTCTATAGGCCATAATTAACAAAACACTTCTCTGCAGGTGCTGAAGTACCAGAGATATTCAGAGTAAGTTCAATTAAACGGCCTCCGTTGTCATGTACACCATGTGGAATGTGGTAAGATAAACCAAACTTATAATTTGTGAAGTAGATAACTACATTATATTTTAAATGGAATGTCACAAACTAATACAAACTAACTAATTACAAATTTAAAGAAGTGGGAGATCAGAGGCCATACAGATTGTGCCCTACCAGAAATTTTAACAAAAATATGGTATGTTTCCAGTCAAAAATTAAATTTTTTCCTTAGGCTTTGGAGACTAGAAAATCCTTGTTCTGTATTGTGGATAAAACAAATTTAGATGTTGATTTTATACCTTCATTTGCACTGGCCATCAGGATGCTCATCGTTAATAATTGTGCAAGATCATAAGTGTACATATTGTCATTATTGTTGCTTGATTTTGCCTTTAAGTTTATTTGAATATATAATATAAATACAAATATACTACAAATTTTGAGTGCTTCAAATGAAATAAAAATGTATACATGAAAAGTTATCTTCACTCTTCTATCCTTCAGCTATTCATACCCCCACTCCCATGAGGGAAAAAATATTGTCAGTTTCTTTTCTATTCTATCAGTGGTCTTCTAAGATCACTGTGTGTATACTTTTTCTTCTTTTTTGTAGAAATGGAGCAAGCCATACACATGATTCTACCTTTTGCTAGATCCTTTTACCAATATATGTAATATAATTTCCTATAAGGACATGAAGATCTTCTACATTCTTATGTATAACTGCTTAGTATTCCAGTTTCAGAATGCTGTACCAAAATTTGGCTATTCCATAATTTATTTAACATGACATGTACTAATAACATTCAGATTTTTTTCAAGCTTTTGCCATTTCAAAGAGTAATATAATGAATAATCTTATAAATATATTATTATTTTACACACATAAAATATTTTTAATTTTGAAGGTTTTCTTCCAAAAGGTACTTTACCCAAGTATTCTCAATTTACATTCCCACACTGATGTGCTACATTTTTATTATTTTGCCAGTTTGGTGAGAAACAGTATCACAGTGATAGTATTCTCTTATTGTAAGTGAAGTCAGGCAGTTTTTTGTGATTAAGATCCATTTTTATTTTCTGCTAATTCGTATTATTTGTCCTTTTCTATCAGATTGATGATCTTTTCCTTAATGATTTTTTAGAGTTCTTTTTATGTTCGGAAAACTACAATTTTGAGTGTAATAGCTGCAAATATTTTTTCCAGTTCATCACTTTTCTTCAAGATATTTTACCTTGCAGAATTTTATCAATATCATCATCATCATCACTGTTTTATGAAGTTGAATTTATTAATCTTTTTTGTATATATTCTAAGTTTTAGATCACACTTTGTATATATTCTAAGTTTTGGATCATACTTTCCCTCTCTGAGATTATTGAAAATATATTATCTTGCCATTCTCCTTGATTACAGCCCTGCTGTTTGACCTTCATTGTTTATGGAATCCTTTCCAACTATTTTTCAGTCTGGGGTTTATCTGTCAGCTGGTTTTACCAAAGAAGTGATTCATGTTCAATTTTCTTCTTGTTGCCTTCTTGTGATTTCTTTAAAAGGAGAAAAATTTTGACTATATGTATTCAGGTTCAAACTGAAAGTCCTTTTTAAAAAAAATCTTATTGTATCCAATGTATTTCTTTAAGTCAAGTCAAATCCTTTGTAGAATGTGAATACTAATGCATAAACACAATTATTTTGATATACAATTAGTGTTGGGTTTTTGTTTATTAGCATGTTTGTTTTACAGTACTCAGCTTCCTTTCACCAAAATATATGTTGATTTTTTTAAATTGTCTTGGGAAAAAGTCCTTCTAGGATTAAGTTGCACCAGAATAATTTATAATTTTACACATAAACTTTTCATACAACATCAGGAGCTTGAGAGGCCTCCTCAGAAATCCTAATGTTCATCATGACCTCATTTGAGATTCAGAGAATCCAAACAAAATCATTTATGATAAAAGAGAAAAACTTGCCTGTAATGTTGCCACTGATGCATGAGGAATTAAAACGCCAAACAAGATGTGACCTATTTTAAAAACCCATCATAAATATTATTAAAATGGTTATTTATTTTGAAATGATCATGGAACATATGATTCAACATAAAACCTTGCAGTTTCCAATATGAATAAGCCTAGAAAATATATACTCAATGCAGTTTTAACCAAATTATTAATTTTTCTTCAAAATCTTTGGTTAATGTGGCAAGTCCATTGGCAATTAGCTTTGTATGTAGAAAAAGATCTAGTCAGACTGTTAAGAATGTAAATTAGTTAATGTTGTAGAAAATAAAATTTAGGTACAAAATATAACAGGATATAAAAATGAGACTTCATATGTTTCAGTTTCATGCCAGGCCCAAAAGGAAAGCAGAACCATACATGCCAGCTGCCCTCCATTTCAAAGTATCTTGCTAAATCATCTATGTAGGACTGCAAAGTAGGTAGTCAAAAATATTTTTGCACTTACTGACTCATTCCCTGATTTGAAAATATGTCTTGGTTTGTATTCTATACAGGTTGTAACATAATATCACAGATTAGGCTATTTATTTATTTATTTATTTATTTACTGAGACGGAGTCTCACCCTGTCGCCCAAGCTGGAGTGCAATGGCACGATCTCGGCTCACTGCAATCTCTGCCTCCCGGGTTAAAAAATAAAATTTACTTCTTACAGTTCTAGAAGCTAGGAAGTGCAAGGGCATGGTGCTGGCATCTGGTGAGGGTCTTCTTGCAGCATCGTAACATGATGGAGGGCATCATATAGCGAGAGGGTGAGAGCATGTGTGTCTGCTTAGGTCTCTCTTCCTCTTCCTATAGTCACTAGCCCCATAATGAAGGCCTCACTCTGACGACCTTATTTAATTCTAATTACCGCCCGAAGGTCCCACTTCCAGTCAACATATGAATTTGGGGATTCAGTGTCCAACACATGAAATTTACAAGACACATTCAAATGTTTGCAAGTTGTAAAAAGTGGAAGAAACCTAACTAAAGAGAGAATTTCTTTAAAATAAGTTGTCCAAATGCAGTGGCATTTTACCTACCTCTGTTATGTGGCTGAGGAACAAGGTGTTTGTCCTCACCTCATAGCTACTGAGTGGATCTTCCAAGGTGCTGCCCAGATAATTTGATATTTGTCCACTAAAGTTTAGAGATATAAACATTTGGTGTTTGCTTCACACCTGAGAAATTCAGAAGTGGAAGTTTGTACCTGTATCTATAAAGAGAGAAGGCTATATTTTCCATCAGTGGTTGGTCAGAGAGGCATAATTTTTATGTTGAGATGTGGGTTGTATAAGAAAGAGCCTTACATGCTCTTTTAATGGGACGCTCCTCTTCAAGAGCATTTGCTGCCAGGAGGGAGGAGCCTTTAGCAAGAAGAGGCTGTAGATACATTGTCCAATGGAGAAGCTGCTGGGAGATGGGGGAATGTAGGGAATAACTATCACAGAAACATTCCCCACACACAAAAACTGAACTTTGATATTTTTCCAAAGAGAGAATAAGAAAGCCACAAAAATATCCCAGAAAAAAAAAATGAGCCCTTAGAATCTGCCATACTCAGAGGACACTAAATACCAAATTGTATCTGCCTCTGTCAACTAAGATGTTTTTCACATCTTTTCTCCCTCTAGAACCAATCCAGGAAGTTGCAAGAGCAGCCTTGTGGGCCAAGTGATGTCAAGAAGGATCAGAACAAAGTAAGGAAATGGAGAAGTATCCACACTCTCCTCCCCTGCTAAAGGTTTCTCAGATTGAAGCAGTATGTCAGGGGCATTTTTAAAAGGCTTTAATTAAATTAAAGTGCAGAAGTTGGGTTATTAGAAGAGACAAGGCATACCATTTCAATACTGAGTCCCAGTGGATGACTAGAATTTAGCAAGATAAATGGAAACTTTCTTCCAAAACGCAGGAAATACAGCATACCCATGTTGTATTCACCTCTTCTTCACCCTGTTGATGAGGAAGGAATTCTTCCCCTAGGATTAAGGAAATGGCTGAAAACACAACACCTGCCACTGAACAGATGAGACTGAAAGGAGTTTATTAATCACATATGCTCAGAGCCCAGGGAATAAGGACATCCCAAACCAGGGAGGACTACGTGGAGGTGCGCTCGGGAATAGATGAACAAACAGGAGCTGTGGGGGGCTTTGTGGTAACAAGAGGGTAGGGTGAATCCTGCTTCCTATGGAAGGATCTGAGTGGCTTCTTTGAATAATTTTGTGAGCTGGCACAAAAGTAAAGCCAGGGAACATAGGTATTCTGCCTGGTCCCCATGATAGGAGGGTTATTTGGCTAGGGGAGGTTATTGCAGAAGCAGAGGGGGAGGATAACTTGTTAGGCCACTCAAGGCCCTCCCAAAATTTCAGGACTTCACTATAATATAGAAGCACCAGAAAATATTGTATATTTAGAGTCTTTTGGAATGTCTTGAAGGTGGAGTACAGGAAAAGAAAAGTTGGGATGAGGTTGAGAGATAAGCAGGAGCCAGAATCTAGTCTCAAATTCCTTTTTTATCTAGGTCTCTAACTATAATAAAGTGAATGTTTGGATTAGGACATACTCAGAGACAGGCAGAACAATTAGGAAGCTGTTGGAGTCTTGTGGGAGAACAGAATGTAGTAAAAGTAATACTGGGAACAGAGATGTATGGATAATCCCAGAAACGTTAAGAAGAAAAACCAAAGTTTTCTGACTTAAGCAACTAGATAAATGACTATGTCAGGTTTGTCCAACTTGTGGCAGCCCATGGGCTGCATGTGGCCCAGGATGGCTTTGAATGTGGCCCGATTCATAAACTTTCTTAAAACATTATGAGGTTTATGCATGAACTTTTTTTTTTTTACTCATCAGCTATAGTTAGTGTTAGTGTTTTTTATGTGTGGCTGTGATGGTTAATATTGATTGTCAACTTGATTGTATTGAAGGATGCAAAGTATTGATCCTGGGTCTATCTGTGAGGGTGTTGCCAAAGGAGATTAACATTTGAGTCAGTGGACTGGGAAAGGCAGACCCACCCTTAATCTGGGTGGGCACAATCGAATCAGCTGCCAGCAAGGCTAGAATATAAAGCAGGCAGAAAAAGTGAAAAGACTAGACTGGCCTAGGCTTGAAGGCTATACCTTTCTCCCATGCTGGATGCTTTCTGCCTTCAAACATTAGACTCCAAATTCTTCAGTTTGGGGACTTGGACTGGCTTCTTTGCTCCTTAGCGTGCAAATGGCCTGTTGTGGGACCTTGTGATTGTGTGAGTTAACACTTAATAAACTCACCTTTATGTACATATATATCCTATTAGTTCTCTCCTTCTAGAGAACCCTTACTAATACAGTGGCCCAAGACAATTCTTCTTCCAGTGTGGCCCAGGGAAGCCAAAAGATTGGACACCCAGGACTAGGTTTTTCATTGTAGTAAGGAAAACCAAATAGTCACAGTTCAGAAATAGAAATGCACTATTCACAAAACTACTACAAATTTATCATATGGTAGGAGGATGAGAGTCATGTATTACAAATGTTAGGTTTTTCTATTTCCTGTATTTATTGATTACAAGAAGCTTATAGTACAATAGAATCAATATCTGGTTGACATGAATTAGGTTTAAGAGATAGTAGTCTCAAATAACTTTTACTAGTTGGTTATACTGAGATGAGACTCATATAAGAACTAATAGTACATTGTGGTATTTGATAAGTACCAAATGATCAAAAATGAAAATAAGTTTTATAAAAGTATTTAAAGATATCTCACAGTACTAATGAAAACTTCTTTCAAAACACAAAATATAAAGTGTCATATTTTTTACTTTTTATGTTAGGAAGATAGTGCTGGAATTATGAATGAATATTTTTGCATAAAATGGTCCTTTTTATGTTTTAGCAGTGAAAACTTAGCTATTATTAAGTTTGTTGTCTATGTTAAAACATTATCTATATTAAGATCAAAAATTGACTGTGCCAGGTGTTCTGGCTTGTGCCTATAATCCAAACACTTTGGGAGGCTGAGACTGGACGCCTACTTGAGTCCAGAAGTTTAAGACCAGCCTGGGCAACTTAACAAGACCCTGTGTCCAGAAAAAGAAGAAAAAAATTGATTGGTTATATAAATAACAGTACAATTATATTATTGAATATTATGCAGTCATTAAAAATAATAAAATAGAACTGAATGTATTCTTTTAAAAGATATAAACAATATATTACTTTAAAATGAAGCTAAGGGAGACTATTATGGCACAGTTATATCTCTATCTCTCCCTCTATCTCTACATACGTAAGAAATTCTGAAAGAAATTACCCAACAGGTTAATAGTGGTTATTCCTGAGAATGTGAAATTGCAAGGTTACTTTCACTTTCTCGCTACCATTTGAAATTTTAGAATAATAATATGTGTATTAGTCACGGTTCTCCAGAGAAAAAGAATCAATAGGACATATGCAGATACATAAGAGGAAGATTTATAAGAATTGGCTCATGTGATTATAGAGGCTGAGAAGTCCCACAATATGCCCTCAGACCCAGAAAAACTGGGAGTGTAATTCAGACTGAGTACCAAGGCCAAAGAAGCAGGAGAGCAGATGATGGATCTCACAGGCGAGGACCAACAGCCTGAGAAGGTGGGGAGTAGGCAGAAGGGCACTGGTGTAAGTCCCGGCGTCTGAAGGTTCTGATATGCGAGGGTATAAGCAGATGGATGTCCCAGCTCAAGAAGAGAGAAACAGAATTTGCCCCCTACCTTTTGGTTTTATATGGGCCCTCAACGAACTGCATGATGCCAGCCTATATTGTTACGGGTGAATCTTCTTTACTGAGTCTCCTGATCCAAATACTAATCTCCTCCAAAACCACCATCACAGATACATTCAGAAATATTTTCCTAGCTATCTGGATATGCCATATTCCAGTCAAATTGACACATAAAATTAACAATCATAATACATTATCTGAAAAAAATAAAATATTATGAAATGACTTCTATTGTTGCCTTATGAGGAGCTTTCTGAACAACCCTTTTTTAGACAGAGAAAATCATACAGGACAAATGACATAGAAACCCTTTCTTCTATATTTGCATCCCAACTCCTACCACTGAGTGCTTTCCATTCCCCAGCAACTAAACTTAAAACTGATATATTTCATAAGATTTGCTGCTTAGCAAACTCATGACTATTTACTGTTCACTATTTTAGCTTTACATAGTGGTAAATTATACAAAGGTATCTGGCAATTTGAGAAAAGTCCAAATACAGGGCTTCCTATTTTTACTAAGGTAAAACATGCTCTCAATGACCCGAAGTTGAAATTATGGAACAATTTTCATTTCCTCTTTGCTTTCTATATTACATCACCAACAAGGTCACCCATACACTTCCACTCCTTTCTATTCTTTACAATAGGGGTAGGTAAATGTTTTCCTGTAAAGGACCAGGTAGTAAATATTTTAGCACAACATGCTTGGGTTTTAAATACACTTTGCTAAGTGAAAGAAGTCAGACATTAAAAGGCTCATTTTGTATAATTTCATGAATAAACACTCTGGAAAAGGCAAAACTATAGGGATAGAAAGTAGCTTAGTGGTTGCCAGTGGTAGAGGAATGATGAGAGGGGTGAATATAAATTAGTAGTAACTGGGAATTTGGGGGATGAGAAAACTGTTCTGTATGAAACTGTGACTGTGGATACATGATTCATTGCATTTGTCAAACTCACAGAAACCTAAGTCGCAAAGAGTGAATTTTACTGCACGTTCCTTTTTTAAAAATCAAACAGGATGTGTGGAGGGATGGAATGCAAACTGCAAAATAAATCTAGCTGTATTACAGATGAATCACATGATACATTAAAGGAGATGAGGAAGAAAGGAGCTGACCTAAGTAACTTTGGTCAGCAGTTATGTGATGGTATATTTTAAAGACAAAAAGTAATGTACACTAACATTGTGCTCGAGTGTAGGGGTTGGCAAACTTTTTGAGTAAAAAACCAGGTAGTAAATACGTTAGGCTTTGTGGATCATATAGTCTCTATTACCACTTCTCAATGCTACTGTTGGAGCACATAAATAAATGAGTGTGGCTATGTTTTAACAACACTTTCTTTATAAAAACAAATACAGGGTCATATGTGGCTTGTAAGCCATAGGTTGCTAATTCCTGCTACAGTTGGCAAATTAGTCTCTTACAAGGGTATGGGTTTCATTTCATATTTTATAGTAGGGTTGAGCTAATAAGGAAATATAGTGTAGATAATGAAAGCTGAGATTTCTCACTGTCAAAGGAAGAAGTTACAAATAAGGAAAGGGTGGATGCTGGAATGAACCACTGGTAGTGGATTAGAGATGGAGGTATTAGTATGAACTCATGATTTTCATGTATCTGCAAATGTAGATAAATAAATAGAGACTCATGCCTCTTGTTTGTAGGCATGAGTTAGGGTAATACATATATCTCCAGTTGTATCCATTAAAAGGTGTTGGAAGAAGTATCATCCCAGCAGCAAAGAGCTTCATTTCTAAATATCATGCTCTCATAAAAGGAATTATGGTTCCTTGGAAAATTGATTCATTTTAGGGCTATAGCAGGAAAAAGATAAGCGATCCTGGGACAATTTGTGATACTGGAGAGTAAGAAAGTAATTAAAAGTAAAATAAGCAAAAAAAAAAAAAAAAAATCAAAGCATATTTAAAGGGCAAAAGAGACAACCTGAAAAAATATCCCAATAGCCAAAATTAGGACAATTTGAGAAACAAAAAAAGTAATGACAGTTTTGTGTTGTAACCCAAAGAATGAAATAAATATTCATTCTAATATAAACAACTGAATAAATAAATAAGTAGAGGAAAAGAGACAAGTCATCCTTACAAAAGATTTCTAATTAAAAACTTAAAAGGTATGAGGAAAATAGTAAATAGAAAATCATTACTAGAACAACGTAGTAATAATTGCCTCATGCAGGATCAGTGATGGATGCTAAGATTGATAGGTAAAAGATTAAGCAGAAATAAGATTTTGCATAGTCACTGTCCATTTGGACTGCATTAACAAACGATCATAGACTGAGTGACTTATAAACAACAGAAATGTGTTTTTCACAATTCTGAAGGCCAGTAAGTCTAAGATAAACACACTGGCAGATTCAGTGTCGTGTCTGGTGAGGACGGACCTCCTCCTCATGGAAAGCTGTCTTCTCATTGTAACCTCGCATGGCTGAAGGGGCAAGCAATCTCTCTGAAGTCTCTTTTACAACAGCACTAATCCCATTCTTGAGGGCTCCACCCAAATGACCTAATCACTTACCAGAGTCCCCACTCCCAAATACCATGACCTTGGGTGTTAGAATTTCAGAACATAAATTTGGAAGGAACATAAATATTCAATCCATGGCAATCACAAAGTATATCTCTCAAAATATTTAGTAATCACAAAGAGAAAAACAGCAACTTTACAACGGAAAAACCTGGCAGACGCCAAGTGATCAAAATTAATATCATCAGTAATAAGACATATCAATGTCATTTACCTCTGATGATATCAGAGGTAAATGACATTGATATGCATTATTCTTCTTAATAATGCACAGCCTTAATATAATCAATAAAAAATCTAACAAACCCAAATGGAGCAAAGTTCTATAAAATAACTCCTCTTCAATAATATTAAAAGGAAGACGAGCAAAGACTGAGAAATCATCTCAGATTGGAAGAGGCTAAGGACATTCAGCAGCTATGAACAATGTGAGGTTTTAAATTGGATCCTGAACCAAAAATAATAAAGTATGTGAAAAAATGGTGAAATCTGAATAAATTCTATAGCTTCATTAATGGCATAATACCAGGGTTAATTTCCTAGGTTTGATCATTTTATTCTTTGGCTGTGTAAGATGTTGGCATAAGGATAAGCTGGGTGAAAAGTATATGAAATAAACTCTGTACTACCTTTTGCAGCTCTTCTGTGTGTCTAAAATTATCATGAAATTTTAAAAAATGTTAAGGCTAAAAATTCATCTGTTGCACACCAATTGTATGCTAAGTATAGGATTAAATGGTAGGGCTGTTAAAAACATATCACCATGGTATATAAATGCCTATTTGATATGCTTAACATACACTTTACAGGTTAGATGATTTTTCTTGGTGCAACCCATTTGTCATCATGGTCTCGGGGTTAAAGGAAGGCATATGACATCTGCCAGTAGGATCCAGTTCTGAAGAAATTAAATACAAGGTCAATGGTGATGGTCTGCTTCCCTGATACAGCTTTGCAGAAGCTTCAGGACTCTGCAAGAAGCCTAGAATTTGACTTGGCACCCAAGCTAGCCTAGAACCAACAACATCGATGCAAAGAGGCTCTGAACTAGAAAACTCTAAAAGTCTAAATAAATACACTGTCTCTCCATGTCCTGTACATATGGATCTAGAAGTGTTCCCATGATCTGAGATATAGAATACTGAGAAGGCCAATGGGCTGACAAATGCTGGAGGGTCATGGCTGAAATATTCTGGGATTTCAACACTTGGAGAAGTGACTAGAACCATTTCAGAGTAGGTACCATACTATACAGAAGTGGTCATATCCCAGTGGATACCAGTCAGGGGTTGGTAAGACTCCATGCTTCTCAGAAAACCAGCAAGGATTCCTATGACTCAATATGCCTTTAAAACCATTTTCCCTTG
Organism: Papio anubis; assembly: GCF_008728515.1. Classification (NCBI taxonomy): domain Eukaryota; kingdom Metazoa; phylum Chordata; class Mammalia; order Primates; family Cercopithecidae; genus Papio; species Papio anubis. The sequence goes on along the minus strand of NC_044978.1, from coordinate 133,461,500 downwards.
TTCCTACAAGGACTTTTGAGTCTCCAAAAAACCCAGAAATCATCTGAAATTAGAACAGAGGGAAAATGAGGAAATCTAAAAGACTGAAAACTTACACCAAAAAACCTAAAACAAACCAAAGAGATTTATGCTGGAAGAAATTGAGACCTTTATTTATATTCTGAAATAGGGTCTTTTGCAGAAAATAAAAATGTTACATTTTTACTTGCAAGTCTGAGAAGAAATTACTGAATTAGTGACCTTGCAATCCCTATTTTTTATGTACCATTTGATTCAAAGTTTTACCATCATGTGCCCAACATGATGGCAGGTATTTGATATATATTTGTCACATGAATTAATTAATAAAAGATAAGGTCACTACCCTGGGGCTCAAGACCCAGAGAGGCAGGCAGACATGTAAATAAATAATATTAATATTTAAAACAATCATTAATGAAAGATGCAGCACACCTAACCATGTCTACCTATAAGAAGCAAAAAATATTTCAGAGAAGAGTGGTGTGGATCTTGAAGGATTAACAGGGGTTTGACAAGGATCTTCTGAACTAGAGAGAAACTTATAAACTTTCTTGGGTTGAAACCATTTATTTTAGACTTCTTAATATTTTCTCTGAGAGACATTCAATAAATGTATTAATTTGATTTGAATTTTAGTTTACAATCCAATGTAAAAATAAATTGCCATTTCCTAAAACGTATTTCCAACTGATAATGTTAGAATGCTTTTTATAGATAAGTTAATCACTATAGTGAGCTTGTATAGTTGGTGAGGTCTATTTATGAAATTACTTACCATGGGATCAAATCAAATAATGATCATGAATGAGCATGCAAGTAAATTGATCTTTTTTACTTTTTGTTTTAAATATATATAAATGTAATAATAATGTTAACTACTGAAACTTTAGATTTTCTGAGCAAATCTGTTTTCATTTGAACTCCTCTGCCCACATTATTAAAGTTTAATTGTATTTATTTAAAAAGTACTGAGTTTAAATGTTATATAAAAGGTGAATTTGATGTCTTTTATCCCTGCTTTGAATCTTCTTACTCTCAATAAATCAAGAAATACATTAAGAGAGAGCAGGGAGGGAGGAAGTGAAGGAGAGAGAAGCAGAGAGACAAAGAGACAGAGAATTTCAATTAGAGACAAATACTGATCACAAGCGGATATGGGGTTTTTTTTTTTTCAGATTTCAGTATAAAATTATAGAATCATGAAATCTAAATTGTATTTCTGGAGACAACCTTAGAAATCATCTCTTTAGTTCCTTTGTTTTACATGTAAGATTTATTAAACTAGAAATTGGGCTTTATTCAATAAACAGAGAAACATTTTAAATATCTTAGTTTGAACTATTACTATTTTTAGTTTAGTTTGTTTTAAGTCATCTATTGGGATGGCAATGCAGGAAGGCACCAACCATTTTGTGGGATAACCATGTAGTTATAGTAGGATTAACAGCTGTGCATCTACTCACCCATATCCACTTTTGCAGCATCATCACCTGCAAAGAGAAAACAATACCTTATAGTCACACCCTATTCCTACCTTCCCCCAGCTCCTAGCAATCTAAGGTACTTTCTATTTCTATATATATTCGCCTTTCACTTAATGTTTTCAAGCTTCATCTATGTTTCAGGAGGTGACAGTACTTTATTCCTTTTTACTGCTGAATAATATTTTATTTTATGGAAATACCACATTGTACTTATCTGTTCATCAGTTGATAGGCATTTGGATTGTTTCCACTGTTTGAATATTCTAGAATGTCATATGATTTTTTTTTTTTTTTTTGAGATAGAGTTTGTTCTGTCACTCAGGCTGAGTGCAGTGGCACACTTCTGTAGCTCAGTGTAAGCTCCAGCCTCCCGGTTCACGCCATTCCTGCCTCAGCCTCCCAAGCAGCTGGGACTACAGGCACCTACCTCCACTGTGCCTAGCTAATTTTGTATTCTTTTAGCAGAGATGAGGTTCTCACTCCATGCTGACTAGATGGTCTTGATCTTCTGACCTTGTGATCCGCCCACCTTGGCCTCCCGAAATGCTGGGATTACTGTGCCTGGCCAAATATTTTTATTAATAGTTTTTATTTGGACATATACTTTAAATCATGGGTCTATAACAAGGAGTAGAATATTTTGGGTCAGACAGAAACTCTAAGTTAAAATTCTGAGGAACTGCCAAAATGTTTTCCAAAGTGACTGAGCCATTTTAAAATCCTACCAGCCTTGTATGGTGATTCCAATTTCTTCATGTTCTTGTCAACATTTGTTATTGTCTCTCTTTCTTGATATAGCTATCTGTCTTAGTTCCTTTATGCTGCTGTAACAAAATACCTGAGACTCAGTAATTTGTAAACAATAGAAATTTATTTCTCATAGTTTTGGAGGCTGCAAAGTCCAAGAACCTGGGCACTGGTAGATTTAGTGTCTAGTGAGGCCCTGTTCCACTGATGGTGTCTTCTCATGGTAGCATCTTCAAATGGAAGAAGACAGAAGGACAAAAAAAGAGCCTAGGGTTGTTCCTTTCAGCACTTTTATAAGGCACTAATCCATTCAAGAGGGCAGAGCAATCACAATGTAATCACTTCCTAAAGGGCCCATCTCTTAATACCACCATAATTGGGGTTAGTTAAGTTGCAACATGAATTTTGAAGGGGACATATTCAAACCATAGCTTTGTCCTAGTAGTTGTGAGGTAGTATCTCACTGTTGCTTTAATTTGCATTTCCTTAATGGCTAATGAGGGTGAGCATCTTTTCATATATTTATTGGCCACTCGTTTATCTTCTTTGCAGATATGTTTGTTCAAATCTTTTCTTCATTTTTAAGTTGGATTATTTGTCTTTCTATTATTGAGCTATAACAGTGTGTTATATATTCTGGATACCAGTCCCTTATCAGATTTACGATTTGCTAATGTTTTCTCTCTCTGTGAGTTGTCTTCACTTTCTTGATTGTTTCCTTTGATGGACAAAAGCTTTTAATTTTGATAAAGTTCAATTTATTTTTTCTGGGTTTTTTTTTTTTTCTGCAACTTGTGCTTTTGGTATTATTTCTAAGAAACCATTACCTAATTCAAGGTCACAAAAATTTAGTCCTACTTTTTCTAAGAGTTTTATAGTGTAAACTCTTACCTTTGGGTCTATGATCCATTTTTCAATTAATTTTTGTATATGGTGTGAGGTATGGGATTTAATGTCATTCTTTTGTATATTGTTCCATTTTTTGAAAAGACTGCCCTTTCTCCCACTGAATTGTCCTGGCATACTGGTGGAAAAGGTACTAACCAAAAATGTAAAGGTTTATTTCTATAATTTCTATTCTATTTCATTGTTTTAGGGTTGATGGCCTATGCTAGTACCTGTCCCCACAATGTTCATTTTCTTACCAAAATAGTTGAGAATTAAATTCAACCCTCAAAGTCAGCAGAGGTATTTTCTTAGTTCATTTTATCCTGCTATTATACAATACCACAGGCTTGATAATTTATAGTAAAACAGAAATTTATTGGCTCCCAGTTCTAGAGGCTGAAAAGTCCAATATCAAGGTGCCAGTATCTTGCAAGACACTTCTTGGGGCACCATTCCACAGTGGAAGATGAGAGGGTGAGAGAAAGAGAGCAAGAGAGGGCTGAACTCATTCTTTTTAAGGAACCCAGTCATTGATGACAGCATTAATCCACTCAGAGGACATGCCCTCATGGCCTAATCACCTCCTAAAGGTCACACTTCCCAGTGCTGTAGCAATGGGTATGAAGTTTACACCATATGGTTTTTGATGGGACAAATTCAAACCATAGCAGATTCTTTTCTTCCTGTTGTTGGCACTAGTATCCAGACACAGTCTTGAAAATTCAAGCAAAAAATTCATTGTGCCCTTTTCTCTTTGTATCTATCTTCCTTCATTTCTCTCTTGTTGCTGAAGTATATGTCTTTGTTTTAGGTTTAGGATTATTGTTGTTGTTAGAAATAGTGATTTACTTGGTCTCCTTTATTATATGTAGATTCTAAACTGTTCAAGGTAATGAATTTGATTGCACCCATTCTCTGTTGATATTGACTTTGTAAGTATCAGCTTTTACAACCTATCTGTACTCAGATAGGTTTCTTTTGTATCAGCAACATATTAATATTTTAAAGAAGTGAAAAAGCAAGATTTGCTGTGAATGTTTTACTTTAAATATAATGTAATTAAAAGACAACTGAAAAGACCTGAAAATTTATTATTATCATGTGTGTTGTTATAATGACAATTAATGAAGATACTTATTGTCCCATTACCATTCTTTAAATATTTCTAATTCTAAAGGACTCCAAAGCTCCTAGAAAGCTTTATGAGTTCGTGTATTAGCCCAACAAATATTTAATGGGCACATCCTATGTGGCTAGTATTGTTTTTAGCACATAGGATTTATAAAGATAAATGAGGCATAATCTCTCTTATGAAACAGGCCTGCTAGAAAAGAAAATTTCATACTTAAAAAACTGTAACACAGCCAGGCACACTGGTTGAGGCTTGTAATCCCAGCTACTTGGGAGACTGAGGTGAAAAAATCACTTGAGGCCAGGAGTTTGAGACCAGCCTGGACAACATAGTGAGAACCTGTCTCTAAAAGAAATGAAAAGAAACCATAACAAAAGTGATGTGGACTACTGAAAGACACAAAAGGTACTAAGGGAATTGAGGCAAACTTGAATTGTGGCTGGAGCAAGTGAGATAAGTGAGAGACTATAAGTACATTTAAAGAAAGAAGCAAAATAATGAAAGAAGTTTATCTAGAATTTATTTTATCTCCCTCTAAAATATTATGCCTATAAATCAAAGGAGTTCATCCCATTTATTCCAACATTCCTCCCTCTTTCTCTCTCTTATTATCTCTTTTTCTCTTCTACCCTTTCTCCCCTCTCCCTTCCTCCACATTTCTTACTTACCAGGAACCAGTCTGGAGTAGAGAAAGAGAGTAAGAGGGTACAGTGATTGAATCAAGCTGATTGAGCATGTGTAGTGATGGTGACATGTTCATGTTAATATGAATATCATCATCTTTTAGTCATTATAACTTCAGCCTCAAAGTACTTCATTGAAAATACTGAGGATTTTAAACAATCTGACAAACAGAAATGGATCCATGGACTAGATTTTTGTCTCTCTCTGTTTTTTTGTTTGTTTGTTTGTTTTTTCAGACGGCATCTTACTCTTGTCCTCCAGGCTGGAGTACAATGGCGCCATCTCGGCTCACTGCAGCCTCTGCCTCCTGGGTTCAAGTGATTCTCCTGCCTCAGCCTCCCAAGTAGCTGGGATTACAGATGCCTGCCACCATGCCTGACTAATTTTTGCATTTTTAGTAGAGACAAGGTTTCACCATGTTGGCCAGTCTGGCCTTGAACTCCTAACTTCAGGTGATCCACCCTCCTCGGCCTCCCAAAGTGCTGGGATTACAGGCGTAAGTCACCGCTCCCAGCCAGATTTTTGTCTCTCTTAAGCCTCACACCTCAACTAACCTTTGAAAAGTTATTCAGCCTTTGATAAAAATGCCAAAACCATTGGAATTAAACTTCAAATTACACAGATTTTTTTAACTGCGGAAAACATGGGAATTGCTAAATTACCATTTTAGCCCATAATTTCACTTACTGAATGAAGCTAAAATAAAGCCAGATGAACTAATTTATACTTTAAGCACAAAGAAATCAAATGCATATTCATTAACGTTTAAAAATACTGCTGTAGTACTTCTGACCATGTAAAGTAAGAAATTATTTTTACACATAATGTGGACAACCGAAGAATGACTTAACACTTTTAAATTTTTCAACCTAAAAAAGAAATAAAAGATTACTTCTTTTCCACAAGTTAGAAAGTTGACAATATTCATGTTAAGTATTCTATTCATCCTCCTTTTTAAAATTGTGGGATGGGGAAGTTGGAAAACGGTAAATTATTTATGCTGTCAAAGGTTATTAGCATTTGGAATTGGTGATTCTGAGCGCAAGGAATAAGATAGTACATCACACTTGCCAGGAAATGATCAAAAGACTCTTAAGCTAAAGAGGCTATTGCCATATTCACTGATTAACAACTTAAAAAAGTAAATGTGTGTATGTTTTTAAAAGTAAATGTAAATGTGTGTATGTTTATGTATGTGTGTGGTTGTGTATGTGTGTGTAGGCCAGAGAGTAAATAAAAAGAACACCAAGGCTTATTTTGAAAACAATGTATTAGATATGTTAATTATCCAAAAGAGCATTTATCCAAAAAATATTATTTTATGCCTGTTTTCTACATATGTATGTACACATGTCTAAATATTTTTAAATTTCACCTAGGAAACTTTTATTTGCCATGATTTTTTTCTCAAACCTGTGAAGAACAATCGTTTTTTTGTTAAACAGCTCATTCTTTATAATAAAGGACATGACACCCTTACAAATGATGTTTGCAAAGTATTTTCAGGCAAAATTAAAGTGTTGTAACTCTATCATTAACATCTCATGCAAGGCAGATGGGTTCCACGTGTTAACAATGTATGGCAGACTACCTTGACATTGATTTGAATGGAACCTCAAGGAACCAATAAGGATTCCTGTGCTCTTTGTGCCTGTCTCTCACCTCTCCTAGGGCCTTGCTCCATCAATTATTTGCACTCTGTCTTACACATTCTTCACTCAACCCACAAAAACATCAAGTCTCTCTTATTCTAAAAATTTCCATTCTCTCCAGTTCTATTCAACATACTTACTCATAATCTCTGCCAAACTTCTTAGAAAATATAGTGCATTTTCATTTATCCTATACAAGTCCTCATTGAGATAGAGAGTTCTAGCTGCCTATCCAGCATCCACACTCCTATTCTTTGTACCTAACTGCTCGCTGAGCAATGCCCAGCTGAAATACTTTATTTCCCAGTATTTCTGACCACTGTTGATGTTCAATGGGTTCCAAGCAGAAGTTAGGTGGACTTTAAAAAAAAAGTGTCATAAACTAAGTTTATAATATTGACATGTAGTTTCTTGCCATTAGTTCTTTCTCCTTCCTCCTGTCTGGAATACAGGTGCAGTGGCTGGAGCTCCAGCAACCATCTTGGACAATGAAAAAACCTTCAAGATGACAGCTACAGCGAAACACAGTAGAGTAGGAAGATAAAAGAGCCTGAGAACTGGATAACCATGGAGTTCCACACTAGCTCTCCTGATTCCTTTCATGAAAGAGTGAAATGAGCATTTACCTTTTCGTTTTGCTTCACTATTACTTTGCTGAGGTTTTTTTTTTTAAGTTACCAATACTCTCTTTTTTTTACTTATACTTTGGTTTCTTTTATTTATTCTTATACCATTGAATGCATGTAAACATTCATATAAGTCATAAACTATGTAAGATTAGATAACACAATAGCCCCTACCCCAATTTGCAGGAACTATTTTCCAAGACCCTCTATGGATGCCTGAAACTGCAGATAGTACTGAACCCTATATATACTGTTTCTTCCTATACATACATACCTATGATAAAGATGTGTCTACACATAGAGCAGAATGTGACTCATGAACAAATATCCACTTAATTACACCAGAAATGGAAAACAACGTATCTAGGAAAGATCCAGTAGACAACAATATCAATCACGAATGTTACTATCGGTATAATCATGACATTGCTGAAGATTTTAAAGGAGGTGAGAGTTCATACATTGTGAAATGTTTGTTTATATACTGTGTATTTTAAAGGTTTACCATATATGACCATATAATGCCATGTACTTTATTCAACTCTATTTGTAATTATGTGTGTATAATCATACTAAATCTTCATTGAGTATCAGGAATTAAAATAGTCTCTGTCCCTCCAAAAAATATACCATATCAAAATACTGTGAACTAAGATATGGGTGGATACATAGATAAATAGATGTAGTCAGACATAATTTTAAGGCAAGTAGGTCTTAAATAAAACTACCTTAACTCAGATATTCTTTTCTTTACTTTTCTCTTCCCTACCCATCTTCATCTTCTCTATACTCCCGGCTATGGCTTAGATTCTGTCTTCTAAAATGATACACTGACTTCCTAACTCCCAGTACTGATGAATGAAATCTTATTCAGAAACAGGGTCTTTGTAGATGTAATCAAGTTAAGATGAGATTATTCCCAATTAGAGTGGGCCCTAATCCAATGTGTCTGGTGCCCTTAGAAGAGGAGGTAACCACTAGGAGGAGAACCACCCTATGATGACACAAAGACACACAGACAGAGAGGGGAGACCACCATATGGGAAGATGGAGGCTGAGATTGGAGTTGTGGTGAGACAAGCCAAGGAACACCTTGGGCTACCAGAAACTGTAAAAGGTGAAGAAGGATCTCCCTCAGAGGCTTTAGAGAGAGCACGGGGCACTCAATTGTCTAAACATCCTCTCCTCTTATTCCTTCTCCTCATTTTTAATTAGTAGGATTTAGTTTTAGAGTACTTTTAGGTTTACAGAAAAATTGAGCAGAAACTACAGAAAGCTCCTGTACACATCCAGTCTATTTTCCTCTTGCCCCCACTTTCCCCTGTTATTAACATCTTTCATTAATGTGGTATATTTGTTCCAATTGGTGAATTGATATTGATATTATCGTTAACATCAAACATTTACATAAGGGTTCACTGTGTTGTACAGTTCTGTGAGTTTTGACAAATAGAAAATGCCATGTATCCACCATTACAGCATCATACTGAATGGTTCCACTGCCCTAAAAATCTGTGCTCTGCCATTTGTCCCTCCCTCTTTCTCTCCTTCAAACCGCAGCAACCACTGACCTTTTCACCATCTCTATAGTTTTGTTCTCATTCTCTTTAAAACTCACTCCAATTAAGGTTTTATCTTCAAAACTCTTCTTGTCAAAGCCATTGTTGCCAAATCCAAAGTTCAAGTCTTAAATATCATCTTATTCAATCCATCAGAGCATTTGAAACAACTGACCTCTCCCTATTTGTTCAAACCCATTCTTCTTCACCTTGTCTCTGAACACCAATTTCTGGGGTGTCCGTCTATCTCATAAACAAGTCTAATTTTTTTTGGCCCCTCCTTATCTTGCCAACTTCTAAAGTTTGGAGTGCCTGGAGGTCTTCTGACTTTTCTTCAGTCTATTCTTGCTCCCAAAATAATGTCATTTAGTCTCAGTCTTTAAATACCATCTATTTTCAGATGACTCAAAAATGTATACCTCTAGCTTAGAACCTCTCTGCTAAACTCCAGATTTTTGTATCTGACTCTTAATTAGATCTCTCTATTTGGTTCCCCAGTAGTTATCTTGAACTCAGCATGTTCTAAGGGGAATTCTTTATTTCATCACCATCAGCAGCAGCAGCCCCTTTCTAAATTCCACCCTTCCAAGAGCTTCTCTCAGGTTTCTACTTTGAAGTATACAACCACTCTATTCCATATTCTGTATGGTTGCTCAGATCGAAGAATTGGAATAATTCTTGACACTCCTCCCACCTCATATTAGCAAATTCTGTTGGCTCTATCTTCAAACTAAATTCAGACCCCAGGCATTCATCAGCCCTTCTACCACCTCTGGGCAGTCACAGTCATACTTTTCAGGACTATTGTAATAGCCACCTAACTAGGCTCCCTGCCCCTACTCTTTCCCCCTATTCTGTTTCTAGTATAGCTGTTAGAGTGATCATTCAAAATATATGTGAATTAATGTTTCTCTTCTGCTTAAGCCAAACAACAGATTGGTTGTTTCTCTTCTGATTTAGCCAACCAATGCCATTGCAGCTTAACTCAGAAGGAGAACCAAAGGCCTTATCTTGGTTTCCTGGTTGCACTGTACTAACCCATCCCCGCTCCAGCCTCATCTCCCCATATTTACCCCTTCATTTGCTTCACTTCAGCTCTTCCTCTCATTTAAGATCAAAATCCAAACTTCTTACCATGGTGTCTACAGGTTTTCTGAGTTTTCCTTCTAGTGCTTCCTGCGCTCTCTTCCTTCACTTGGTGCCTGCCATATTGGCCTTCTTGCTCTTCCTCAAATATCAAGTTCATCTTACCTCAGGGCCCTTGCACCAGCTTCTGCCTCTGCCTGGACTCTCTTTCTCCAGATAGCTGGACATCTTGTCTCCAATCCTTTCAGGTCTCTGCTCAAATGGCACTTTTATCAGCAAGGCCTTCCTTCTTCATCCTATACAAAACAACACCCCCACTATTACTCTTCACTTTTCTCTATAGTGATCAATGCCTTCTGAAGAAGCATTCCCTTGTTTATTTTCCTATCTCATCCCCATAGGTCTGAGGGGCCAAGAAAAGCTTTCCTGAGAAAGAGGTGCTTTTGCTGATACCAGAGGAGGAGCAGACTGACAAAACATGGGAAGAAGCACATTCCAGGCAGAGTGGTGAGAAAGCATAAGGCCTGAGATTTAGAAAAGGGAGACACAGGAAATATCTGTTATAAAGGAGCATGGAAGTCATGCTAAGGATTTTTCATTTTATCCCAAACACAATGGAAGATTTAAGGAGTAAGATAATATGACTAGAATTGCATTTTGAGTAAATGCTCTTAACTAGTCTGAATATAAGATTGAATGGAAGCCAAGGAAGCACAGGAAACCCAGTGAGGGCCTCTGGCAGATGCAAGTATATCACGTGTCAGCTCCTGAGATACGCCTACAGTAGTATTAACCAACAATCTCCGGCAGCATCTAGGTCCAGATTTCTTCTTCTACTTATATTGAGATAGTTATGTTTTCACTTGGTTTAATATTAGATATTTATACTATCTTAAATGACTTTAAGTCCAGAGTTAATTGTCCCATGACTCATTTTTAAGTGTGCCATCAAAGTCTATCTATAGTTGGTAAAAAAAAAAAAAAAATGTCAAACTCCTCACATTTTGAATGTGGGGAGTAGATGAAGAAATTGCCCCATGATCCCCTCAAGAGCATGTCCTGCTGTTTTAAAGATAAACCAGTGCAAGTGGTGAGAAAAACTATAGCATATCTTTCAACTGACAGGCATTTTGCTGTGAATGTATTCATGTCTACAATTCACAAAGAGAACAATTTTTTCTTACAGAATAATGATGTCCATGAGATGGGGCTCTAATGGGATATTTTGGTGGTAAAACAAACACTTATAAATATCCCTTTTTTTTCCTAAAAATGAAAGTGACAAAATCATACCTTATGTTTTTGATAATTTCACTTCTATTGCTTTTAACTGACAACTATTTCTGTAATATGTACAGATTATTGCTTTCAACCTCATATATACTTTTTTCAGCCCTCTGAATCTGAGCTTAGTCTGTCATTTTTTAAAACCATGAAATGGCCTACAGATTATCTGTGAGAGACTGGTTCATAGTAACTGAACCAGTAACAGCCTCATCTAGTAAATGGTTTCATTTTTAGAAGCTTAGCATGTGATAGTAAGTGCAGGTTGTTTTGACTTAGTAAGAAGCAAGTTGAATTTTGCCTTATCCTTATGAAATTGTATGTTAAAATTATAACTTCACATAAAATTCTCCTTATACATAATAGGCATGAAAAATTCTGAGTAATATAATATTTTGGTTTATTGAGTCTATATGTATGTGCGTGTGTGTGCGTGTGTGCATAAAATTTATTTAACAAGTATAAATCATCTTTTATTCCACACTTAAAAAATGAAATATAAAACTTCTGTAACATGAAAAAGTTAACTATGTACATAAATTTGATGTATGTGTTAACCAGTCTGTGAAGAGTAATAATACAAGATAATTGACTCAACTGCCAAAACTACACTGATTGTTTAATATTTATTAAACATAAATTGGTTAATATATCTTTTAATATTGCTGATTATCATGTGAAGGGCAATGAAGAGGCTATCTACACGCTCAACTATTTATCCAGAGCTATTCATTCAGCAGTTACCTGTTTTGTTATGAAGCAAAATTTCATTTGAAAAATGCATTCTGCAGATTTAAATGGTCCAGAGTTATTTGGAAGATTAAATGAGATAATTTATGTAAAAGAAAGTTGCACAGTACTCAGTAAATGTTAACATTTTTCTTCCTTCCTTTTTCCTTACAAATGCCCATCTCTCTCTCTTTCCCTTTCTCTCTTTTGTCATTTCATGGATCCCTTTTTCATTCATGATGCTACCACATCTCAAAAAATAATCTTAAATATAAATGAAATATAAAAGTAGAAATACTTAATATTGAAAAAAATTTACCCAAACATGGCATTCAAAACCAGTAATTTTTGATATAAGATAGTTTACAGATTTTCTTCTCTATGAATAAAATACAGAAAAGATTTGTGATCACTCAAGCTTTCTAATTGCAAATATTTTGTATAAATCAACGATCACTACATTGTGCCTCCATGTCAAGGTATCACAATAGAATTATGGATATGTAATCCTGATCTTGAAAAATTTTTAATTGTAAAAAAATTTGACAAAGTATACTATTTGATACGTTGCTAGATAGAAAGGAGAGATATAGAGTATATGTGTCAGTAATTTTTAGTGCCCAGCATTCATTCTCTCATATATATATTATATATATATATTTTGAGACAGAGTCTCCCTCTGTCACCTAGGCTGGAGTGCAGTGGTGCGATCTTGGCGCACTGCAAGCTCCGCCTCCTGGGTTCATGCCATTCTCCTGCCTCAGCCTCCCGAGTAGCTGGGACTACAGGCGCCCACCACCACGCTTGGTTAATTTTCTGTATTTTTAGCAGAGATGGGGTTTCACCGTGTTAACCAGGATGGTCTCGATCTCCTCACCTCGTGATCCACCCGCCTCGGCCTCCCAAAGTACTGGGATTACAGGCATGAGCCACCGCGCCTGGCCTCATTCTCCTCAATATTATTCATACGACTGTATGATCTCTGGAGTCATATGGAACATAAGAGGACCCAGATCCTTCTATACCTTCTTGTATTCATCAGAAAGGGGCACGTATTCTAAGCTGATCTGACTAGAAGCTTACCCTGGCACTTAGACTGTAAATGTCTGGCATAAAAACATGGGATTGGTTGCTATCGGATCATCTCAGCAGCCACGAAGCACCGCCAGCAGTGCTCAGTAGTGGTGGCAAACTGACATGACCCATCCTGCAGCATAACCTTGGCTACTCTTTCCACCAATTCATTGTCATCTCTATTTGATCCTGCCCATTTTCCCTGTCTTATTCCCCAACCTTCAAGCTTTCAGGTGAGTCTATAGGACCCCATTTTGTTCCAATAAACTCAAAGGAAATAACTTTCCTTCTTTTCAACACTTTCCCTCTTTTCCACACATTTTTTCCCTATAAGATAAGCACATTCGGTTTCTATTGTTTGGAGGTAAGATTTTTGAAACAGAAATTGGGACCCAGAATGAGGCTAGCATTCTGAAACTCTAGAATGAGGTCTTGGCTGAGCTAAAAAGATTGGTGGAGGAGGCTGGTGAAACAACTCTCTTTAGTGGTTGGGAAATTGTAGTTATTGTTATATGGTAGCAAAAATAATAATAATTTTTGGTTTTTTCTACCCGTGAGAACCAGACCATGTACATTGAAAGTTTAGCATTTAAAGGACTTAGGAGAAAAAAATTAGAATGTTAGAATATGTTAACTCCTTTTTAGATTTTTCAATAAATTCCTGCTTGAGAGAGAGAAAATAGAGTTTATACTAGCATCTAAAAACATGAGGGAAGAAAATAAGACATTCCTTAGAGAAACACTAAGTTTGATTTCTATTCATTTGACTTAAGAGTCAGGAATCTTGAAATACTGGAAATGCCGTTATTAACTACAAACAAGAGTCCTAATAGAGGAAAGAGGGACAACAACTTAGGATATGACTATTACTTAGGAGCATGCTGCTACTCTCTTACTTTAATACAGGCCTCTGTAGTTATCTCCTATTAATAAGAAAGAAAAAGGCTAATCATTTCCCTCAAGAGTAAGCTGCTCACATACAGCCCACAAGAAGAGAGGATTTTAATGGAATTGTCTTACCCCAGCTTATTGTTTTGGATTGTCACAAAATGACAATAACTAAAGCCATGATCCCAAACTTTATCAAGTACCAGAATCGCCTTGAGAGCTTAGTACAACACAAATTGCTATGCATCAAACCAAGAGTTTCTAAGCAGGTCTGGGACAAGACCCCAGAATGCATTTGTAACAAATTCTCAAGATTCTACTGCTGGTGCAGGATCCACACTTTGAGAACCATAGTACCAAAGGAACAAGCAAAGCAGCAAGACATCACAAAAGGCACGCTGATGGCCAGAACTTGACTTCAAGATTACATTCCATTGAGATCGCTGACTTTGGCTGCTGATTATGAAACTAATAGAAAACAAACCACCCGGAAGCCTCTAAACTTTTCATGGAGCTGTATTGCCAAATAAACTCCAAGCTTGTGGTTTCTTAGGCCTTAGATGTAATGTCTATATTTCTTAATTTACAGAAATTGGAAATGAGACCCCAAGCAGCATAGGGAGAGGGGTGATATACTCAATGCCCATCTTGGAGATGACTCTGAAAGACAGTAGAAAAAATAATCCTCCCACAGAGCCAAATCAGTGGTGACCACATTAGCAAACTAAGGAACTCACAGGTCAGGGAGTCTTGCCCAGAAGAGCATCACATTTGCTATGGACCAGTTATCCCTATTTGATGTTTCCTCTTTTCCCAGTGGGAGTTTTGTTTAAGGTGTTCTTTTCTTTCTGTATAATTGTATCATCAGATGTTGACATGGTTTGGATTTGTGTTCCCACCCAAATCTCATGTCAAATTGTAATATTCCCTAGTATTGGAGGAGGGGCCTGATGAGTGATGGTTGGATCATGGGGGTGGATTTTCCCCATACTGTTTTTGTGATAGTGAGTGAGTTCTCCTGAGATCTAGTTGTTTAAAGGTGTGTAGCACCTCCCCCTTTGCTCTCTCTTCTTCTTACTCTGGTTATTTAAAGACATGCCTCCTTCCTCTGCTTTGCACCATGATTGTAAGTTTCCTAAGGCCTCTTGGGGAGCCAGCCATGCTTCCTATACAGCCTGTGGAACTGTGAGTCAATTAAACCTCTTTTCTTAAAAGTTACCAAGTCTCAAGTAATTTTTTATAGCAATACAAGAATAGACTAATATGTAAAATTGGTACCAGGAGTGGGGTGTTGCTATAAAGATACCTGAAAATGTGGAAGTGACTTTGGAACTGGGTAACAAGCAGAGAATGGAACAGTTTGGAGGGCTCAGAAGAAGACAGGAAGATGAAGGAAAGTTTGGAACTTCCAAGACTTGTTAAATTGTTGTGACCAAAATGCTGATAGTGGTATGGAAAACAAAGTCCAGGCTGATGTGGTCTCAGTTGGAGATGAGGAACTTATTGGGAACTTGAGTAAAAGTCACTCTTATGTCCCTGTACTAGAGATCTGTGGAACTTTGAACCTGAGAGCAATGATTTAAGATATCTGGTGGAAGAAATTTCTAAGCAGCAAAGCATTCAAGATGTGGTCTGGCTGCTTCTAACAGCATGTGGTCATATGTGTAAGCAAAGAGATGATCTGAAACTGGAACTTATATTTAAAAAGGGAAGCGGAGTACAAACGTTTGAAAATGTGAACCCTGACCAGGTGATGGAAGAGAAAAACTCATTTTCTGAAGAAGAATTCAAACTGGCTGCAGAAATTTGCATAAGCAAAGACAAGCAGAATGTTAATAGCCAAGACAATGAGAAAAATGCCTTCAAGACATTTCAGAGACCTTCACAGCAGCCCCTCCCATCAGAGGCCTGGAGGCCTAGGAGGAAAGAATGGTTTTGTGGGCCAGGCCCAGGGCCCTGCTGTTCTGTGTGGCCTTGGGACAGCCCTCCATCATGGCTAAAAGGAGCAACAGTACAGCTCAGGTTGTTGCTTCAGAGAGGGCAAGCTATAAATCTTGGTGGCTTTCACATGGTGTTAAGCCTGCAGGTATGCAAAGTGTGAGAGTTGAGGCTTGGGAGCCTCCACCTAGATTTCAAAGGATGTATAGAAATGCCTGAGGATCTAGGCAGAAGTCTGCTGCAGGGTCAGAGCCCTCATGGAGAACCTCTACTGGGACAGTGCAGAGAGGAAATGTGGGGTTGGAGCCCCCACACAGAGCCCCCACTGGAGCACTGCCTCACCTTTTGTAAGAAAAGGGCCACCATCCTCCAGACCCAAGAATGGTAGATCCATCAACAGCTTTCATTGTGCACCTGGAAAAGCTACAGGCACTCAGTGACAGCCTATGAAAGCAGCCATGGGAGCTGTACCCCACAGAGCTAAGGAGTGGAGCTGCCCAAGCCCTTGGGAACCCACCTCTTGCAATAGTGTTGCCTGGATGTGAGACATGGAGTTAAAGGAAATTATTTTGGAGCTTTAAGATTTAATGAATACCCTGCCAGGTTTCAGACTTGCCTGGGGACTGCGGTTCCTTTGTTTTGGCCAATTTCTCCCTCTTGGAATGAGTGTATTTACCCAGTGCCTGTAACCTCATTATATCTTGGAAGTAACTAACTTGCTTTGATTTTATAGGCTCATAGAGAGAAAAGACTTGCCTTGTCTCAGATGAAACTTTGGACTATGGACTTTTGAGTTAATGCTGAAATAAGACTTGGAGGACTGTTGAGAAAGGAGGATTTTATTTTGCAATGTGAGAAGGGAATGAGATTTGTGAGGGGCTAGGGTGGAATGATATGGCTTGGGTTTGTGTCCCTGCCCAAATCTCATCTCGAATTGTAATCCCCAGTGTTGGAGAAGGGGCCTGGTGGGAGGTGGTTGGATAACCTTGCTGTTCTCATGATAGTGAGTGAGTTCTCACCATATCTGGTTGTTTAAAAGTGTGTAGCACCTCCCCCTTAGTTTTCCCTTCCTCCTGCTCTGGCCATGTGAACACCTGCCTCCTTCCTCTTCACTTTCCACCATGATTGTAAGTTTCCTGAGGCCTCCCCAGTCACGCTTCCTATACAGCCTGTGGAAATGTGAGTCAATTAAACCTCTTTTCTTTATAAATTACCCAGTCTCAGGTAGTTCTTTATAGCGATGCAAAAAGAACTAATGCAGATGTGTTTTGTATAGATAATTGTCCATTTAGCCATAAATTAATGAATTGTGAGAAACTATATTTGGACCCAATGAAACGGAATGAAACTCACTCGAAGTCAACTGCTCACTCCCTGAAGAGAGCCCCAAAATAACTTGTTGATAAAGCAAAGCCACATTTATTTTTTACTGCCATAAATAAACTAGGACCTTGAAGGTTGATTGTGTTTAAGAATAACAAGGTTAAAGGCAAATATAAATTGAAGTTTTGGTTCAGGTTTAATGTATCTGGTTATATTTTAGTGTGAATGCCTGATAATTTAGGTTTGGTGGACCCAGCAAGGGGAAAGTTTTGAAGCAAGCCTTCAGTAGTGAACAGTCTAACAATCACAACTGTGTGATCTATTGAGATATCCTGATGAGGGCAAGTTAAGGAAAGTTATTTACCACTTCCTCTTCCAGGCAAGACTCTCCTGGAATAATGCAACCAGTCAAATACAAAAGTCATGTAAATATAGATCATATTCTCCACAAATGTGATGTGC
The DNA here is from genome assembly GCF_008728515.1 of Papio anubis. Lineage (NCBI taxonomy): Eukaryota > Metazoa > Chordata > Mammalia > Primates > Cercopithecidae > Papio > Papio anubis. The sequence continues at coordinate 133,443,923 of NC_044978.1, read as the reverse complement.
AATATATGTGACTTTGGGTACCACCAGAGCTCCTAAAATTTGAATTCAGTAAATGGATCAATTTGGGGGTTGTGTTTTTGCGGTGGGGTGTGTATATTCCATGTAAAAGGTTATACATTTTTAAGACATGCATTTAAAGGGGAATATGTATGGCTACTCGGTAGCCTAAGGAGTATTCTGCAGACATTTGTGTTTGTCTCCAGAACCCATTCTGCTTTTCCCATTAGTGCCTGATCTCCATTTGTGGATCCACGTAGTTGTAGGGCAGCTCTTTCCTCTCCTGAATCCTGTGGACAATGTAACAAAAACGAAGTGATTCACATAGTTTCTTGCCCTCACAGTGACAAGCTGTCATGCTTGTTGGTTCAGATAAGTGGCCTAAGTCTGTCTCATTAGACTGAATCTTGGAAGGATTGCTGAGAAAGCTGACCTGTGGGAAACCAGTTTAAGGACAAAGGAAACAATTCAGAGAAAAGGGCAAAACAGAGAGAATCCCAGGGAAATGCAACTGCAGCTCTGATAACATGATAAACCTGTAGATTATACCACACTTCAAGGCTGCTCAACCTCTAGACTTTCCAATTTAGTGAATTAACAGCTCCACATTACTTTAAGACCGGTTGAGTCAGATTTTCTTTTACTTGCATCTTGAGTGTTCCCAAGCATATTGTTCTTCTCTTGCCACTGTAACAAATTACCACAAATTTCCTGGTTAAAAAAAAATTATTTTCATACAGTTCTGAAGGTCAGAAATACAAAGTAAGCCTTAAAGAAAAATCCAGGATGCCTGGTGCCTACTGGAGACTCCAGGGGAGAATTCATTTCTTGCCTCTGCCAGTATCAAGAGGCTGTTGGCACTCCTTGGTTCATGACTGCATCAATCCAATCTCTGCTTCTATCATCACATAACCTTCTTCTCTCTTTTTTAAATCTCCCTTACTCCCTCTCATGAAGACCCTTGTGATTACATTGGACCCAGCTCAATAATCCAAAATAATTTCCTCATATCTATCAGATCTGAAAGAACCTTTTGCCATATAAGATATTCACAGGTTCTGGGGATTGTACTAGGCATCTTCAAAAGTTCATTAAGTTATGAAACAACTATGCTGGATTGCATTTTTTATGCTAAAGTAAACTCACACCAACCTGTTATAACACGTTTAAACATGGTCTAGTTGAGGCACTAAGAAGAATAAGACATCAGTTTGAAAAGGGCCCTGTTTGGAGTAATAGTTTGCTAAAATTTAAGCAAGAGCAAAATCAAACTTATGATGAAACTTTGGTGGAAGAATGGTGAAACCATTGATAATTTTTGGAAAACTTATGGAGAAAATGTTTCAAAGAAATCAGTAGTTCACAAATGGATAATTCATTTTAAGAAGGGATGAGACAATATTGAAGATGAAGCTTGCAGTGGCAGATCATCCACATCAATTTGCAAGGAAAAAAATCATCTTGTTGATGCCCTAATTGAAGAGGACTGATGATCAACAGAAGAAATAGCAAATACCATAGCTATCTCAATTGGTTCAACTCACAGAGTTCTGACTAAAAAATTAAGGCTGAGCAAACTTTCCACTCAATGGGTGCTAAAATATTGCACCCAGATCAGCTGCAGACAAAAATAGAGCTTTCAATGAAAGTTTAAACAATGGGATCAAGATCCTGAAGAATTTCTTTGAAGAACTGTAACAGGAAATAAAACACAGCTTTACCAGTACAATCCTGATGACAAAGCATAATCACAGCAGTGGCTACCAAGAGATGAAGTGGGCCAGTCAAAGCAAAAGTGGACTGGTCAAGAGCCAAGGTCATGATACAAGTTTTTTTAGAAGCTCAATATATTTTGCCTGTTGACTTTCTGGAGGTGTGAAGAATGATAACATTTCCTTATTATGAGAGTGTTTTGAGAAAGTTAGCCAACGCTTTATCAGAAAAATGCCTGGAAATGCTTCACTCTATAGTACTTCTCCATCATGACAATACTCCTCCTCTCAGCAAACAAGGCCATTTTTTAACGAAAATTTGATGACAAATCATTAAGCATCCACCTTACAGTTCTGATTTGCCTTCTTCTGAATTGTTTTTGTTTCCTAATCCTAAAAACTCCTTAGAGGGGCCAAATGTGGAGGCTCATGCCTATAATCCTAGCACTTTGGAAGGCCAAGGCAGGAGGATCATTTGAATCCAGGAGTTTGAGACAAACCTGGGCAACAAAGTGAGACCTTGTCTCTACAAAAAAACATTAAATTAGTTGGGTATGGTGGTGCACACCTTTAGTTCCAGCTAGTCAGGAGGCTGAGGCAGGAGAATTGCTTGAGCCCAGGAGGTCAACGCTGCAGTGAGCAGTAATCATGCCACTGCCCTCCAGCTTGAGTGACAGAGTGAAATCCTGTGTCAAAAAAAAAAAAAAAAAAAAAACGAAATCCTGAATGGGCACCCATTCTTCCTCAGTTAATAATGTAAATACTGTAAAAAAGACTGCAGTCATATGGTTAAATTCCCAGGACTGCCAGTTCTTTAAGAATAGATCAAATGGCCAGTATCATAATTTACGAAAGTGTCTTGAACTTCATGAAACTTATGTTTAAAAAATGCTTAATTTTTAAAAATTTTCATCTTTTTTTGGTTAAAAAGAAAAAGCCTATTTATGAGAATGATTTTGTCTTTTAATTTCATTTTTTCCATGAACTTTTTGAAGTCCCCTCATACATGGACATCTATGGGAAGACAGTATTCAGGCTGACACACCAAGTGACAATTTTTGTAAAGAAGAAAATAAAGAAAGAAAAAAGGAGGACATGCTCCAAACTGTTAATGTCACTTAGTGATGAGCTAATAGATGAATTTCATTTTTAAATTTTACTCCATTATGCTTTTTCCAGCTTTACCAACACATAACACACACACACGACTTTTTTATAAGAAAAAATAATGAATTTTAATATCTATAACAAATATTTAAAAATTGAAGTGAATTCTTAACAAAACTCCACAATCTACAAAGGAAAATTAAATATTATATCACTAAAACTTGTAGAAAGGGAAATTTTGGCCCGAGGTGGTGGACAGTCAGGTATCTAAATATTAATATATGGCCTGGTGGTTTACTAGGAATTACTAAAATTCCCTGGAAATACCTTCCTCACTCACATTTCCCTATTCTGCCATTTTCAACTGAATTTCCTTTAATATAAGACACTTAATATTAGAAAACAAATTTAGCATAAAATTGCTCCTGGTGGAGTAAAAATCTTTATACAAACGCCTACTAAGCACATCATTAAAAAGCAAATTTGGGGAGTGAAAGGGTTTCTGAGAGATGGGATATATGTGGAATGGGGTATAAAAAGGAAGAGCAAAGATGCTGGAAGCTGTTACTCCAATTACCTTTTCTTCAATGACAAAATCCTCCAAACTCTCAGTTAAGGTCTTCCAGAATGTGGACCTAAAATCCACTTTCTCCTCTCACCTCTGATTCCCATGAGTGCTGGCCAATCCTAAAATATAGTGAACCGGGCTCTGGAGCAGGCCTTGCAGCACAAAGTTGATTATGTTACCAAAGATTGATTCAGGAGAAACTGAACCACTTTCAGTGAATGCTGGAAACCATTATTTATCTTTCTTTATCACATTAGCAGTCTATGGAAGAGGGAAAACAGAGAAGAAGCACTGATGGCTTCACCCACCATGCCAGAATATCAATAGGCAACTCTGTCTGCTGACTTTCTTTGTTTTTTGCTCATTCTTAGTATTTCCTGTGTCTCTCCTTTGGTCACGTTATTGTATTCCCTGGAATGTCTCCTACTCTCATTTATCCTAATCAGGCCAGTGTTATTAGGAGAACTGAACAATAACATGTTCAAAGCCCTAATCAAATGCCACCTCCCTCAAAATCTTTCCTGATCCTTCAACTGGAAATAATCTCCCTTGTGAGTAATCGCCAGAACCCCTTATCTTCATTTTCCTTTAGGTAATTGTAACTACCTCATCCATTGTTACTTTCACTATGACTACTATTAATATTACTACTTCTACTACTATTGCTAATGACAATGATATCAACATGTATTAGGTCTTATTATGTGGCAGGCATTTTCTGTGCTTTGCATTTATTAACTCAATCCTATAAGGCAGCCACTGCCTTCACATGGAAACTAAATTTGCGGAAACTAAGCTTATTTTTTATGGAAACTAAATTTGTTCTTTCTATGGAAACTAAACTTGTTCTTTATATGGAGGGGGTAAGTAACATGCCAGAGTCTTAAATGGGAGTGCTGGGATCAAACCCAAGCAATTTGTTCCTGGGGTCTGCATTCCTAATGAGTGTACAATACAGCCTATCTTTTCATTATGTTACATTGATTAATAAGGCACATGTCTTTTTTCTATAACCTTTTTGAATTAAGAGTCATGTCTAGATCATCCTGTTTTGACCTACAGTGCCCAGAATAAACATAAGAAATAAACCTCTCCTGAATGAACAAATCAGCTTTTCCTCCAGTGTTCTTGATATTACGTGTTGTACCTCAGGCAAATATTGGCATATGAAGTACAGTTTTAGCAGACCGCCCTGTGTCTTATGATAGGATGATGCAGCTGGGTGGTGTCCCTAGTTCCTTAGGAATCTATGTCAGTTTTCCAATACAGTGGTGTTTAAATTTACTTACTGCTTCTGAAACGACCCAAATGTACACACACACACACACACACACACACAGAGTGTATTTTTCTTTATTTTCTCTGACCTTATCTTGCTTTCAAACCCCCATTACCATTGACAGGAGGGAAAAAAAACAAAACAGGCTTGTCAATAAGTAATTCAGTCTTTTCTAGTTTAAATAGCCTCTTTCTGGATAATTCATGTCTTTTGAATTAGTGCCATGGGCTTCAGATTTGATGCCCTTTGCCACCCTCCTCTCAAGTTTTCCTTCCCTTTTGCCAGGGTGATTTAAGATCCCAGGTGGTGTAACTGGTGTAGAGTAGAAAGTGTGTATCCAGACCTCGGAGGGCCTCCGTTCCTCTGCACCGCCTCCTGAGGCATCCAGAGGTGTGCCTCACATTCTGCTCTATGCTGAGGCGAAGACCGGATGCCCCGATGGCTGCCTCAGCCCTCCCCGGCTCTCACTAATGATGCTCTGAGGTTTGCCCGTGACTCCAGTTTGTGTGGTATAACAGGCAGGTCCACGTACCAGGGTTGCTTTGTCTCTTGTCCCAGCACTACTTCAAGCCTGTGAACCAGAGCATCTCCTGCGGCCATTTTGACCCCAGCACCCAAAAGTCACTCAAAGTAATTTGCGATGCTCTGCCATCTTGTGGTTACTCTAAGAAATCTTCATCTTTTTCAGGCCGCCCGCTGGGAAACCCAGAAGCCTCCAATTGCCTTGGATTTCCCCGACATGATCTCAGTGCTTCAGATGCCTCCCTAGCCCCACCCACCACCGCCGCCACCCCAGCACTACCAAGGACAAAGCAAGGACACCCAGATTAGATTGCTTTGCTTTCCTCTTCCTTTCCGTGGTTTTTTAGCCTCAGCATCGGAAGGACTTTCTTTTCCTTCCTGCCTGATGGGACCTTACAACTGTCTTTCAATTTACAAATGTCTTATAGTAAAACACTATGATATGAGTCATATATAGGTGTCTTGATTATATAAAAGGAACATATTATACTCCAAAAAAAACTTTCCTTTCTGTAAAAGTTATGATATCCAAGGCAATTGTTTTTCTGAGTGCTCAAAAAAAGTCTAATTTGATATTCAAAGCTGAGCAGTGACTTCTATATGATAGGTTCTGTCTACTGTCACCCTGAAACAATCGAAGCCTACTCAATGGATACAGAGACCCAGGACAGTATAATTTATATAACTTATAACAATTAATAATTAATATACTAAGGTTAATATAACTTATGGGGAATAAAGTAGATGATTTGTTTTGAAAATATTCATGTTATGGAGACACAAATCAAAGTCACACTATGTGGCTGGGTGTGGTGGCTCACGACTGTAATTCCAGCACTTTGGGAGGCCAAGGCAGAAAGACCACTTGAGGTCAGGAGTTTGAGACCAGCCTGGCCAACATGGTGAAACCCGGTCTCTACTAAAAATATGAAAATTAACCAGGCGTGGTGGCAGGCACCTGTAATCCCAGGTACTTGGGAGGCTGAGGCAGGAGAATCACTTGAACCTGGGAGGTGGAGGTTGCAGTGAGCGGAGATCAGGCCACTGCATTCCAGCCTGGGCGACAGAGCAAGACTCTATCTCAAAAAAAAAAAAAAAAAAAAAAAAGTCACACTATATGATCAGGAAATGTAAATTCTTCCTGCCAGTTGTGATAACCAAAAATGTTTCCAAACGTTGTCAAAATAGCCCAGTTGAGAACCACTGCTTTAGGTCTGAGGATAAATGTCACATCCTCAAGGGTGCTTTCTGATATCCCCACCATCACTCACACCCCTGTGCTGTCCTGTCATAGCATGCATCCAAAATCATAATAAAAATTATCTGGGGCCGGGCACGGTGGCTCATGCCTGTAATCCCAGCACTTTGGGAAGCTGAGGCAGGCGGATCATGAGGTCAGGAGATCGAGACCACCCTGGCTAACACGGTGAAACCCTGTCTCTACTAAAAATACAAAAAATTAGCTGGACTACGCACCTGTATTCCCAGCTACTCAGAAGGCTGAGGCAGGAGAATCGTTTGAACCTGGGAGGTGGAGGTTGCAGCGAGCCGAGATCACACCATTGCACTCCAGCCTGGGTGACAGACAGAGTGAGACTCCGTCTCAAAAAAAAAATTATTTGGGGAGATTGTTTGTTTACTTTTGATCTTTTCCACTAGATTGTAAACTTATTGAAGGCAGAAACTATATCTGGGTTTTCCTTTCTTTTCTTTTTTGAATCACTATTTATTAGATTCTCTCAATAAAAGTAATTATGCTTTAATATTTGTGAGCAAATAAATATTTGTTAGATAAATAAATGAGAGTTCACTAAAGAAAAAGATATAAAAATATATCTAGCAGTTACAAATCTGAACTTGCCATCTCCTATTTTGAGAATAACACTTAGTTGTTAAGGGGCAGAGACGAAAACAAAAGGAAAGAAAAAGGGAGGGTGAAAGGAAGGAAAAGAGGAAAGGACCAAAAGCAAGCACCCCAGTGAAGTGTGGGGTTTTTCTCACAGGCCCAGGGACTCTGCGGTGCAGAATAAACAGCATTATGGAGGAGGGAACCATAGCAGTCCTGCATCTAGGCGTGAATATGGCTGCATACTGAAACAGATGTGATTGAGAGTCCATCTTTCCTAAGGTTGGAACTCTGTTGAATCAAATGTGAGACTTTCCCCAGGCTCCTCCTGCCTTCCTTGTTCCTGATACAGTTACTTTCTGGGAAGTCTTGAAATGTCCGTTAGCATTTCCAACTTTCCTCTAGCTTCTCCCTAAATGTAAAAAATGATTAAGCAATGGCTGACATCATCATACTGTCCTGGAAAATTTGTATTATTGTCTAGAGGTGTATGTAGAATCGCTCTGGATGGTTCAGAATAGCAAGAGATGTTGCAGAATGTGCCCAAAAGGTACAATAGCATCTGCAGCAGCATGTAACAGTTTCTAGTCAACAAAGGATGCTGAACTCTTGGGGGGTTTTTTTGTTTTGTTGTTGTTGTTGTTTTAAAGTCATTTTTAAAATGACAAGTGTAATGCTTAATGCAGAGAACTTTGGACATATACGCAATAGAAATAAAGCAGAATAAAACCACCTATTAAACAAATCCAGCGATAACTACTCATTTTTGTGGGTGTGAGCTGCACTTTTATTATGTATTTTTATTACAGTTGTCTAAACATTGCTTGGAAACCCTTTTTCACTTACTTTCAGATTTTTGCTCTTATTCATATCAAATTTGAAACATTTATCTATAATTATTTATTGTTATTTAATTATACAATGATGCCTAATGACTAAGTCCCTGGCAGATCAGAGCTGATAAAAAATGCAAACACTCTCTATATGGCAGCTTAAAATAGTCTAAAGAGTAATTTTGATGTTTTAATAATGTTTATTCTCAAATACAGTGGTATTGAATTAAACATTTAAAAAGATTCAGAAACAAACAAGAAATCTCAAAGAGCTTTCCTCAGAAGCTGATTTCAGTTCTGCTAACTCAGGCAAAAGATGGTAATTTCTTCAATCATTTTAAATTCTGCAGTCATGGATTAGAAAATTTCCCACAAATATACTCTCATATCTAATATTTCCTAACTCTCTCACCCCCACCTCACCAGCTGCACACAATTACCACATAAAATTACATTCTTCTTTCATTTACCTAAGACACTGTACATTGTTAATAAAATTGTTGTAATAGAAAAACTGAAGCATCCCTAAGTAGTCACCTATAATAACTTTCTGATTTACTAACTGGAGACCTTATGTAGTTAATTAACCTGGAATAGCTGCCAAACATTTTCTTTGATTGTGATTAATATAGGGTCAACTCAACTTGATCTCTGTTAGGAAGCACTTAGGCTCCTAACAGAACCTGTTAGGAGTTTGCATCAACAAATAATTCCTCCTTGAGCTTACTCCAAATAATTTGACATTAGGACATTATTTAATTTTTAAGGACTAAAATGATCTGTTAACTTGGTTTTTACAATTTAATGTTTTAAAAAATATGTGTAGCTGTTGTCTTTTTAAAATACACTCTTTTCATCATATTTGAGGTTTCTGTAACCAAAGATTTATTTGGTTACAATTTTCTCTTTCCCCTTTTCTGTATTTCAAAATGAACAGGTACTTTGTATCCTATGTAGTTTGTAGCATGAAATTCCACATATGAGTAATTATTTCCCTCCTGCAGGTATTAAAAAGAAATGTTAATAATAATTAAAAGATTACTGGCTTCATTTCCATACGGCATTCACTCTAAGAAGTTAATTACAAAAGTGAACTCATCATGCATGTGCAATTAAGTCCTATTTATAAGAAACTGAGCACAGCAAAAATTAGGTATGATAAAATCTTTGTAAAGCAATGCTTTATATACTTATTCTTTTGCAAGTGCATTTACCCAAACCATCTTATGCAAATTTTATTCTCAGCCATTAGATTGCTGACTTTTCTTTTTGGCCACTAGAGGTCTGCCATTCCTTACTTGAAAACATGCTGGCATTTGAGAGTTAGTATACTAAGTTCTGGAGCCTGCCTGAATATATCCATCATCTATCTTTCTATTCTTTCATGCACTGATTCATTAATTCACTCAGCATTTATTCATCACTGCTGTGTGCCAGTCATGGTGCTACTTACGAAGGATGAGGGGATTGTCAGTTTCTTGCATCTGCCCTGTCTTACTACATGTTGTGCTGCAACAACAGAATACCTAACACTGGGTGATTTATAAAGAAAAGAAATTTATTTATTACAGGAAGCTGGAATGCCCAACATCGAGGGGCTTGCATCTGGTGATGGCCTCTTGTTATGAGGAGGTAGGGGAGGACAAACTCATCCTTTTATCAGGAACCCACTCCCGTGATAACCCACTACAACGATAACGGCATTAATACATTCATGAGGGCAGAGCCCTTGTGACCTATTCATCTCTTAAAAGTTCCAGCTCTCAACACTGAGAAGCACTGGGGATTAAGTTTCCAATACATGAACTTTGGGGGACACATTCATACCACGGCATGCATCTTTCTCTGTATTTCCTTGTATATAAGGCTCTCTACTTCCTCTTACCTGCCCAGGCCCTTGTTCTATCAGGTATCTCTGAACCTCTCTGTATATCTTCATTTTTTGCTTCTCTTATTTGTCTTCCCCACTTGCTCATTAAGCCTTCCATCCTAAAATCTTTCTTCCCTCTGATCTTCCTCTGGCTATTACTCTAACTCTTGCCACTGCTTCACAGATCATTCTTAACAGGATTATCAATGTTTCCACTCTCACCTCCCATTGCTCGTCTCACTGCCATTGGACTCCATGGAAGCTGCCCTAGTAAAACAATTGCCTGCTTGACGCCTTCTTTCTTTCTCCCCACACTGAATTGCTTACTGAGTCCTGAGGACCTACCTCCTTAACAGTTCCAGCATTTGACCATTTTCCTCCCTGCCTCACTTTCATCCAGGCCCTAATCATTTCTCATTAAATTACACCCATTATTCCCAACTGGCCTCAGTGGCAACAGCATATTCTCTACCCTCTGCCACAGTGATCTTACTACAGCATAAATCTAAACACATCTTAACCCGCCTGAGACACTTTAGTCACTCTGAGCCTCCAGGGAAAGCTCAGATCTCCCCTAAAGGACAAGAGCAGCCAGAGTCACAGGCCACTGCTGATCTCTCCCTTCCCCTAGACCTTCAGCCACACCAAGCCTCCCATTTGTCCCTGCTCCCTTGATTACTGTGGATTTGTGCATGTAATCTTTTCTTCTGTGTGGGATTTCATCCTTTAGAGCAGCAGTCCCCAACTTTTTGGCACCAGGGACTGGTTTCTTGGAAGACAGTTTTTTTCACAGACAGAGGTGGGGGTACGATGGTATGGATTGGGGATGAAACTGTTCCACCTCAGATCATCAGGCATTAGATTCTCATAAGGAGCATGCAACCTAGATCCCTGGCATGTGCAATTCATAATAGGGTTCACGCTTCTATGAGAATCTAATGCAGCTGCTGATCTGACAGGAGGCGGAGCTGAGGCGGTAACGCTCACTGGCCCGCCGCTCACCACTTGCTGTGCCACCTGGTTTCCAATAGGCCGGGGTCCATGGCACAGGATTGGGGACCCCTGCTCCAGAGTACTTTCCTAAAGGGTCCATGAATAATAAATACTTAATCCTCATATGTCAAGAAGTGGCTTTACTTTATTCTCCCTTTTGAATAATAGCTTCAATGTAATAGAATGCTAGCCTGGAAGTTGTTTTTCCACTCTCCTTTGAAGATAAGAGTCAAATGTTTTCTAGCAGATATCGTTGCTTGTGAGAATTGTGTTGTTATTCCTTGTAGATAACCTCTTTCCTCTGTACTTGGTTTTTCAATTTTCACTTTTTTTAATTGCTCTGAAGTTTCATTCTTATGTATGCATGTAATTTGTATTTAGTTTTGCTGATTAGAAAGCATTGTGATTTTTAAGTCTGAGGAACTCTAGTCATTTTATTCTAGAAAAATCTGAGCTATCTATCACCTTTCCTCAATTTTTTCTCTTTTCTCCTCCTTTTACTCTAATGCTATCTTACCCATCCCTTACTCTCTCTTTCCGTGTTTTCATCTCTTCATCACTCACTCTGATGCATTCTGAGTAAGCATCTCAACTCTATCTTCCAATGTACTTGCATTTTCCTTCCCTATTTCTATTTTATTGCTTAAACTCACCTCTCCATTAAGACTTCTTGAAGCCTAAAACTGAATTAAGGTATTTTTCTTCTGGGTCAACATAGTTCCATGTACAGGCTAAGACACAGTACATGTTATATTGTATCTTAATGATCTGCTTATTTAATTACCTGCTGTATCTCTCCTGTTTTAAACTTTCTGTTTTCTGAGGGCAGGATTATCTTATCTTTATATCCTCTGCACTTAATCCTGTCCCTGGAACATACCGGTAGTCGGTAAACAATGAAGGAATAAAGTTTCTCACCTTCACCCTCAATTTGCACATTATTTCTCGTGTTTTTTTTTTTTTTTTTTAAGACGGAATCTCACTTTGTCGCCCAGGCTGGAGTGCAGTGGTGCGATCTCGGCTCACTGCAACCTCCGCCTCCTGAGTTCAAGCAATTCTCCTGTCTCAGCCTCCCAAGTAGCTGGGATTACAGGCGTGTGCCATCACGCCTGGCTAATTTTTGTATTTTTTAGTAAAGACTGGGTGTCACCATGTTGGCTAGGCTGGTCTCGAACTCCTGACTTCAGGTGATCTGCCCACCTTCGCCTCCCAAAGTGCTGGGATTACAGGCATGAGCCACTGTGCCTGGGCTGCTGGTGCTATTAATATGCTATTTTCACGCTACATTTACTTACTCACACTTCTTCCCCAGTAGATTCTGTGAAGGCAAGGACTATATTTATTTTGTGCACTATTTTTTTTTTTTTTTTTTTTTTGAGACGGAGTCTGGCTCTGTCGCCCAGGCTGGAGTGCTGTGGCCGGATCTCAGCTCACTGCAAGCTCCGCCTCCCGGGTTCCCGCCATTCTCCTGCCTCAGCCTCCCGAGTAGCTGGGACTACAGGCGCCCGCCACCTCGCCCGGCTAGTTTTTTTTTTTTTTGTATTTTTTAGTAGAGACGGGGTTTCACCGTGTTAGCCAGGATGGTCTCGATCTCCTGACCTCGTGATCCACCCGTCTCGGCCTCCCAAAGTGCTGGGATTACAGGCTTGAGCCACCGCGCCCGGCCTATTTTGTGGACTATTGTTATCCCCAGTTCTTAGTACATAAGAAACACCCAAATAACACCTGTGCTTCCCTGATGATGTGCCTCTCATTACCTTGAGCAAAACCCAAAGAGCAGCCCATGATTTGAAGATATTTGAAATATTATTAGTACTGGACAGTCACTGAAGGATCTCTATTTTAAAACATAATCTTCCCCTAACTCTTCCCTGACTGCTGATGGGTTAGGTCTCAGTGTTATATTTTCAGCAGTTCTTTCCATACCAACCATGTGGACTGACTTTTCATCTCTCTGGATTTGCCAACAGCAAATTAACATTCTAAATATCTGAGATATACTAATTTTAACCAAAAGGAACAAATTTCAAAAGAGGAAAAATATAGATATTATTAGGGGACATCACTTCACCTCCATGTCTAATGTTTTCTTCTATGTGATGGGATATTTATTGGAGTAACACCACTGACCTCTCCCCATGCCCTCATCACACACTCCTCTATCCCACCCCAATTGCTCCACCTCCCCACCTCCAAGAAGGAAAACAATGAGTGGTGAATATATGCAGGTGAAAAATGCATGGAAAGCACAGGTTCTTTCTCTTTCCTATTCCTGGGAGTGGAAATTCTGCTCTGCCTATTCTGCTTTTGTTGGAAGAGATCTGTCATGGGTCAGTGCTGTTCTGTAGACACATGTATCTACTTGGGGCAGGGCGGGGGACGGTGGTTCAGTATTAGGTAACTGACTTGCCTATAGAAATAAATATGTCTTTCTACTAGTCCTTTCAATACAAGGTGATACTAATATTTTGTCCTCTGCCTGCTGAAACTTAGATTTGTCTATCAATTGGTTTAAATCTTGGCCAGGCAGGAAGGAGCTATTTATTGGTGCCTTCTCAAAGACATTGGCACATTTCAGCAGAAGGTAGTAGTTCATGTTATGGTGACCCCACACACTCTTTTATGTCACAGCCATAAAACAGCAATGGATTCTCTCTCTTTTTTTTTTTTTTTTTAATTTTTTTGTTGAGGGAAAGAGTCTTCCTCTATTGCCCAGGCTGGAGTCCAATGGTGTGATCATGGCTCACTGCAGCCTCAACCTCCCAGGCTCAAGTGATCCTCCCACCTCTAGAATAGCCTCCAGAGTAGCTGGGACTACAGGCATGCACCACAATGCCTGGCTCTTTCTTTTTTTGTAGAGACGGGGGGTCTTGCTATGTTGCCCAGGCTGGTCTTGAACTCCTGGACTCAAGTAATCTGTGTGCCTTGGCCTACCAAAGTGCTGGGATTACAGGCATGAGCTACTAACCCTGGCTTAATTCACTTATTAAACAAACATCTATTGGGCATCTATAATGTGCTAGACCCTGGGGGTATGTCATTGGACAAAATGGTCAAAATCTCTGTCATCATGAAGCTCACAATCTAGTAGAGGTGGAAGGAGAAGATAGGAAAAAAAAAATAAGTAAGTGCTACAGGGAGACAAAAAAAGAGCTGGTTAAAGCAATTGGGAGTGCCCAGTGGGGAAGTAGGATGAGACAGAGAGGTAAAGGCAGCCTCAATGAGAATACGACATTTGAACATTTGAGCAAAGAATTGAAAGAAATGTTAGAGTGGGCCATGCAGACACCTGGAGGAAGAAACTTCCAGACAAGGAAACAGCTCCGAGGCAGGAAGAATGAGGAGGCAGGTGGGCTGGTGAAGGGGAATGGAGGGCAAGAGAGGGGCAGTTCCTGGGATAACAAGTCAAAGAGGTGATGGGGAGAGGAAAGCAGGCCATGTAGAGCAGTGAGGCTGCAGTAACGGTTCTAGCTGCCATTCAGAGTGAGTGATAAGGGCTCAAGCGTTTACACAGAGGAGCAATGATATCTCATTTATGTTTTCAAAGGATTGTTCTTTCTGCTGTGTTGACAATGAACGTAGAGAGAGTGAGTTTAGAAGCAGGAAAACCAGTTAGAAGACTATGGCAACAATCCAAGTGAGAGGTGACGGTGTCATGGAAAACGGTGACAAAAATGGTAAAAAGTTGTCAAATTCTGGATACACTTTGCAGGTCAAGCCAACAAACATTCCTGATGAGTTGGCTGTTGGATATAACAGCTGTGCTACGAATAATTTCCACGGTAATTGCCTCTTAGGAAATACTGAAGAAGCCTAGTAAAGTCCATCAGTGACTGGTTCTGTGGGGGGCCATATTTCAATAACTAAAAATAGATTATTTTACAATTTAAGCCACTATCACTGTGACAAGGAGGCAAAGTCTGGTCCAGATAGATAACTCACTTTGACATATTACTCGATGGGAAAATTAAATTAAAATCCTTGTTCTGTAGGTATCAATGAACACTTTTTAGAACACATCATGTGTTTGAATGTATAAAACATTTAATAAGAAAATATGTTGTTAAATCAATATCCAGCTTCATATCCACAATAACTGCTAAAAGAATACCTTTTATGTACCACAATTAGAGTTTACCAAAGGGAGACAATGCCCCTGACGTTTTGTGAAATTCTGTGCTGATATATCTTGACACATTGTTTAGGAGTGCTGGAAAAAGTCATCATTCCTCTTCTTACTATAGCTCTTAATATAAAAGGTCAAATGAGGATCCATCTTCTAAATAGGAACGCATTAAAGAATTGTTTCTTTAATTTACAGGCCATTTAAGTCACACTTGATGAACTCAACTGTGAATGATGATTCTGAAAAGATTACAAAATAAAATTTTACAGACGTTTCTTAAAAGATTACCAACTTGCTCATACTCTACTATCTAACATAAGGTACATAAGGTCTTAAAACTGCCGGTTTACCAAGATAAGTAATAAAATGTTTGATTAATCATCCATCTATATATATTTTTTTTCTTTTCTTTTTTCTTTTTTGTAGGCAGTGTCTCACTGTGTTGCCCAGGCTGGAGTGCAGTGATGCCATCTCAGCTCACTGCAACCTCAGCCTCCCAGGTTCAAGTGATCCTCCTGCCTCAGCCCCTCAAGTAACTGAGACTACAAGTATGTGCCACCACCCCCAGCTAATTGTTGTATTTTTGTAGAGATGGAGTTTCACAATGTTGCCTAGGCAGGTCTCAAACTCCTGGGCTCAAGAGATCTGACCACCTTGGCCTCCCAAAGTGTTGGGATTACAAGTATGAACCACCATGCCTGGCCCATCTATGTTTTTCTTCATTATTATTCAAATGGAACAAGGTAAGTCAAAAAGTAACATTGCCCTTATAGTAGTGTCAGAAACATTTGTTGGGTACAGAAGAATAATGCTACTTTTTACTTGCTTTTTTCATCACATTATCAACATTATAACATGGAGGAAAGTAATCTATACCCACAAATGTGTATGAATAGCATAATCTTAGCTAACAAATTTTCTCTTCTCCTACTACAGTTTCCCTCCATGTCAATTCCACACATTATTTCCTTTTTCCTGCTACCATCTTGTGTTTGAAGAAACATCCAAGTATCAAGGCATGAATGACCTTCACTCCTACCTCCAGATAACAAAGTGGATGCCAGCATCTCCCTAGATGAACAGGAAGAATGTCAAGGACCTGCTTTTACAACGTAGAAATCTAGGAATTGTTTTCATTCAGAAATTCTATTGTTTTTTCCATTGCCATCTGTAACAAAACAAGGAAATGAGGTTTTAAAAAATCAATCTTAAATGTAAACAGATCATTCGGGCTCCACTTGGCTCCACAGTGTTTTATGTTTACTTTACAGATGTAACCTTTCCAGGCATTGGCCAATTCCAGTGTGATAAATAAAATTATCTTTAAAATTGGAGTATGACGTCACCACAAACATGGTATGACAGAAACAAAGATAGAGCCAGTGCCCATTTATCCAGAATGACACAAAATGGATAATTGAATAGTCTCATTAGGTAAGAATTATTGTACATAAATTACCAATTTTCCAAAAAATAGAGTAAAAATAGAATATATTTAAATGTAATAAGTACAAGTTAACCCATCTGGTTCACAACAGTACCTATGCCACACTACTAATTATAAATATCAATTACTGTAATTTAAGAGTGGGAAGTGATGCTAGATACTGGGTTATATCAGTGCTAGCTCTCTAATTTGACCTGAAAGTTGTTGATTTCAACAAATTCTTACCATATGATTACATCATTATTATTTGTCTCTTTTTCATAAAGGAAATGTACAAATGTACATTTTTATAAGTCCTGTAATTTGAGCTTTTAAAATATTTTATTTCAGAGAAAGGAAAGAAAATCACTATAATGATAATCCTCATAGGAATAATAGAGAAAACAGCACATGCTTTTTTCTAAATTACTTCTAATTACTAATCATATAGTACAAGTAAGAATCATGGTTTAAAATATTCAAAAATTCTCGTTGAAATTGCAAAAATTATTCAAGCTGTGTACCCATGTCCTACACTCGCTTTTATATTGTAGCAAGCCTAAATCTTCTAATCAAAAGAATTGAATTTGGAGCATAATACATCTGAATGCAAAATATCCTGAAAATACTTTATTCTGCCTTGGGATACTGATCAGGAAGCAGCCTACGTTTTTCAAATCCAGAGATCAATCTTGTCTTTCTTTTGTGCATATGAAAGTTTCAAATTCTGTTTTCAGTATGGAATGATGTTTTGATATGAACCAAATGCTCTCTGATCATCTGAAATTTCACTAGTTCCCTAAGTAGCAAGAACATTCTCAGTTTCTTTCCTGTCCTTGAAGGAACTATCGCTGATATAGTTTGAATATTTGTCCCCTCCCAGTCTCATGTTTAAGTGTTATCCCCAACATTGGAGGTGGGACCTGGTGGGAGGTGTTTGGGTCATGTGGTGAATGTCTTGGTGCCCTCTCCATAGTAATGAGTAACCATGAGATCTGATTGTTACAAAGAGCTTGGCACCTCCTCCTCTCTTTCTTGCTTCCTCACTTGCCATCTGATATGCCTGCTTCCCCTTCACCTTTTGCCATGATTCTAAGTTTCCTGAGGCCTGCACTAGAACTGGATAATGATGCCATGCCTTCTGTACAACCTGCAAAACTGTGAGCCAAATAAACCTCTTTTCTTTATAAATTACCCAGTCTCAGGCATTCCTTTATAGCAATGCCAAATGAACTATACAATAGCTTTCCAGGAATGCAAGCATTTTATGTGGAGACTTGGCACAGACAAAGGAGTCCAGGTAATTATGTCAGGAAGGAAAATTCTGAGACATTTGGAGACCTGAAGCATCCCACTCACCGGGCATCACAGGTATGAACTTGGGGAAGATTTTGTGGGAGTCCACGGTGGACACTGTACCTCGCCCTTCTGATCCCTTTACCAGCATTCTTCATCTTTGGATCGCCATTCTGCTAACAGCTAGAACCTATGACTTTCCAATGTACACCCTTGAAAACTGCAGTTATCTCACTTAGAAGTGCTTGGTAGCTTAGGCACCCCACTCGTTGATTACCATGGCTGCCTGGAGCCAATGACTGATTGGTATGAGGGTACAAAATCCTAGCTCTTTTGTCTCAAGATAAGACAAACTCTGAAATGTAATTTATGCTCCAGAGTTCCCCCACAGGATCAGGCTGAGCCTGAAGTCACACCTGAAATCACATCATTGCTTGGCTTTTTTCCTTTTCTATTCTCTCCTTCCACTCTCTTGCTTGTTTTTCCTGGGGTTGCTCCTGTATAAATCCTTGAGGCAGAATCTTTAACCAAGGCTATATCTCTGAGAGAGAGCTTGATCTACGACAGAGGCAAAGCTCAATATCCAAGAGCCGCAGCATCTCACTTTAGACCAATAGGATCCAAGAAAAAAGTAGACACAGAAATGGCGGATTTGAGACAGGTGACTTTTAGAATCAGGATCTAAGACTGGCAGGCAATGTCAGAGAAATCTAATGGCCACTATCAAACAGGATTGATATTCAGGAGAAGAACTCCATTTTCCTACGAACAGAATCCCAACATTAAAACAGAGCCCAAGAAGAGAATGGAATTGTGGCAAGTTACAAGAATCAAGATCTGAGAAGAGGAACCAATACAGTGGACTCATTATTAAAAAGCATGGCAAACTTAATTCCTTCATGTCTTTTTTTATTTATTCTGCCTGAATATCTACTTTGTTTGCATATCACCTACTACTGAACCTGAAAAATTGTTTGCTTTTGAAAACATAAACCCAATGCTTCCTCCCCTATAAGCCTTTTTAATATCCACAACACGGGCATAAACATTCTTTCCTCCCTGCCACCTCTACGATAGATACGTAACTCTGTTATTGCAATTATCACCCAATACTAATGTTAGCATCATTAGTATTTTGATGTTTCTCCCTTTCTAGATTGTGGCAGGGCAGCATCTGTCTTATTCATCATTTTCTCCATAGAACCTATCATGATGCCTAAAGCATCTATCATGGCATAGCTCCTAGAACAACGTAGAACCGTGACTACCTAACTTGGGTAAAGCTCAGAGGCAGATTAGAGCTGCTCAAGTACATCTTGTCGAAGCTGGGCTGGGTAATAGATTCAAAGCTAGTAGTTGGAGAATGAGAGGTACACCTGAGTGGGTGAAGTAAGGTGGCAACTATTGTGTGGCAAAAAACCAGACTGAGTTAAAGAACCATTTATTTCTAGGTTCCTGCCCTTCCTACCCCCAAACTGAGGAATTACAGAAGACTTGCTTTAATTGGCAACGGTTTATGCCTTTTCTCCAGACAGGTGATTTTAAGAGAAAATACGCACTTAATTGTCTTGAGAAGGGCACACCTGGTTCATCATTATTTTCTGCTTTATCAGTTCTCCCAATTGACAGTAGGGCTGATTATTCATTTTCTTTCATTTTATCCAGCTCAGTACATAGTTGCCATTTTGTTCTGCTACACAAGAAAGATCAGCTAGAAGAACTGACTTGCAGTCTGTCGTCTGATCCTCCTAAGTTTCAAAATACTACCAGAATGATCTGTCTAAGATTTACACGACCTTCTCATTCCAATTATTAAAACATTTTAGTGGCCCTCTCCATCATTCATTAAAGTAATTCAACAAATATTCTTAGAGGACCTATAATTATGACAGGCACTGACAATAAATGAGTAAGCAAAATGAACATCATCCCTGTCTTCATGGAGATTACAGTTTAGTACAAGATCCAATCCAAATACACACGATTGTACACATAAAGTGCAAATTATCCTAAGCATTTAGAATAAAGTACAAGATGTGTGAGAGAGAATAACAAAGGACATACACCTTATTTTATTGGCCTTTGAGACACCAGTATCTGAAAAATTACCTGGATCACAGCCAAAGCTTGTTATAGGTACACTGAACCAAACCGAATTCTTCCTGATTTTCTGCTACAGAACATTAAAACAAATGTCAGGAAAACTGTGCAGAGGACTCTTTATCTGACTCAGTTCATTTTTTTTGGTTCATTTTTTTTAGTTCATTGAAGGTGGGAAGTTTTCAATACTGCTCATGTGGAGATGGATGGATAGATCTTCCATGCAAAAAGTTCCTGTGCTTTTTTACATGAGCCCAAAATTCCCACCATAAAAATATATGTGGAAAATGGATAAAAGGTAGAATGGACATAAATGACAAGTGAAGATGCACATAGAATAATAAGATAAAAATGAAAGGGAAATATAAGGCAAGAAAAAATACACAGAATTATAAAGAGGAGAAGAAAGTTGGAGTAGATATAAAGAGGAAAGTTTCTTCTCTTTATCTTCATACACATTAAAATCCTTACCTAGTAGCTGGCATTCTTACATCTTCCTCTGCCAACAATGAATAACTAAATTGAATTTGATGTTATAAAATCATTAAACCAGACATGATTTTTATAGATACCATAACTATGTCTTAGAATTTTTAAAATAAAGGGCCAGGTAAACATTGTAGGTTCGTTGGGTCCTGGAGTCTCTGTTGGAACCATTCAAGTCTGCTGTGTATCGGGAAAGGTGCCATCAACCATACGTAAACAAATGAGCATGGCTGTGTTCTAATAAAACTGTATTTTAAAAAACAAGCATCCAACCTGTGGGCTGTGGTTTGCCAAATCCTCTCTCAGAGTAAAATGTACTGTTGAATACACACATCCATCTATGCAAAGTGTCATGTGTATATTTGGTTTATATAATATGTCTTTCATAGGTATAAGATATATATTATTCTAGAGTTCACTATGCATTAAATCATTTATAAAATATGGTGCACATTTTAACTATATTGTAATCATTCTCCAATTTTTCTGAGAAAGTAACTGATTCATATATATGTACACACCAGCTTTTCTTCTTTTATGATCCTCAAATTTTGATAATCAATTATTTTTTATCCTTAGTTTTCATAATAATATGGCCTCAATGTAAATGTTATTTTGTAGAAAGAGATCCAGCCACCTAATCTTTCAAATTTATTGTTCCCACCATTGGATGCTGTGCCCAAGAGATAGGCCAGCATCAATCTTGTTTCTCATGGAAATGCATTGCTGAGTGTTTATTTACATCCTCTTTCCAGGAGACAATGTAGACATTTCCAGAAGACTTGCTTTAATTGGCAACGGTTTATGCCTTTTCTCTAGATAGGTGATTTTAAGAGAAAATATGCACTTAATTGTCTGGAGAAGGACACATCTGGTTCATCATTATTTTCTGCTTTGTCAGTTCTCTCAATTGACAGTAGGGTAGATTATTCATTTTCTTTCATTTTATCCAGCTCAGTATATAGTTGCCATGACTTACCTTGGCCCTTCTGCTGGTTTACATGGCAGAACCAAAGGCCAAGCAAAGATACCTTCATGGCGGTAAAGGTGATTGGATAGTCACAGAATGAAAGCCAAAATTGTGCACCACGGAAAGGAGAAAACGAGTTCTGTTTTCTCGTTTATGGAAACAAGCACAGAAAAAAATTAATTTATTCTAAAATTGAGGTTTATGTTACATGGTCATTAAGTCTGAGCTCACAGAAATGAAGTTGACAGCTAAATTATGGGTAAAAGTCACTGTTAAGTGCTGATCTTATGGCCTTTACTCACCAATCTATGTATGGAGCTATTTCTGTGTATGATGTGTTAATCTGATCCTGTCAGCACTACCCATGTGGAACTCCAGATGAAGCCTGAGAAATCAATGGAGGAATTGTACACAGACAGGATTCAGGAAGGTAAGAGAAAGCAGGGTAGGGTTTAGGGCCCCTGGAAAGACAGCAGGCTTGAATTGGGCCTTTGATACTACATCAATTAAGCCTGACTAGCATGACAACCAACAACATTCTTGTCCTGTATTTGTAGATTTAAGCTATGTATTCTCTAACCACAAAGTGAATGAGCCCAGGCAGCCTTTTCTTCAACCATGGCAAATAACTGGTTGATCAAGTTTTTAAAAAAATAAAATACAAACAAACGAAAGAAAATAGCATGGCTTTGCAATCTCTAAATCCAGCAATCGGACTAAATGCATTACCATTATTTTAGTTTTAAAGTCTCCTTTCTGTTTGCATTAACAGAAATCAGATTTAGCAAATAAAAACACAGCACACCCAACTAAATTTGAATTTCAACTAAACAACATGTAATGTTGCAGAAATATGTCCCTTGCAATATTTGGGACATAGCTATGTTAAGAAATTATATCTTGATCTGAAATTAAGATTTAACTAGGCATCCTGCATTTTAGCTGGTAATTCTAATTCTTAGTAAGGCATGGAAGATGGAAAAGAGTAACATTTTTATAGAAACATTCACTATTGAATAGGTAAATTGTCACTGAAATCTTCTATGCTATGGCTTATCAGAGATAGAATGAGATCAGTTCATTAATTTTTGGTTTAATTTTTTCTTTTTTTAAGACAGAGTCTCACTCTGTGGCTCGGGCTGGAGTATAGTGGTACAATTATGGCTCAAGCCATCCTCCCACCTAAGCCTTCCAAGTAGCTGGCACCACAGGCATGCGCCATTATGCCCAGCTAATTTTTAATTTTTTTTTGTAGAGATGAGGTCTCACTATGTTGCCCAACCTGGTCTCAAACTCCTGGACTCAAGCAATCCTCCCACCTCAGTCCCCCAAAGCGCTGGGATTACACGTGTGAGCCACCACGCCCATCCCCTCACTGTTTCTTATACAGATACACATACTAATACGAAATAATTAGAGAAGGCCAGACTTAAACAGTAAAATATTCTTAAACAAATGATACCATTTCAGAAAAGGGATCTTATAGGACCTAGTTCAATGACCAGGCACTCAAAAATATTTATCGAAAGAATGATGTGAGATAAATTGTCCATTATTATGCAGCTGGCATAGTTGTTAACTAATTCCAATTGAGGGTGATAGCGTTGTCAGTCTTTCCCTTGAAAGAAATGGAGAATTATTTAAAGTCCCTTCAGGGTTGGGCAGCAACATAGAATGTAAGGTACAATAAAAGGTGATTAGACAAAGAGTAAAAAACAAACTCTATTCTTCAGTTAACACAAGCTAATGATAATACAACAATAATACCTAATATCTTATTGAATGCTTGCCACTGCCCATACATTTGAGTTCCATATTTTGCCTAGCATTTTATATGCATCATCTCTTTTTGTTTTTTAATCTTAAAAATATTCCTATGAGAAAGATATTCCTACTCTCTCCATTTTATACATAAAGAAACCAGGGCTTAAGAAAATTCACACAGAAGCGGGGCAGATACTTTAATCTACCTTTCGCTACTACTGTAAAAGTCCACACTCTTAGGTGGTATGTACTATCAATCCACACAAGCAAAATACCAATTTAATGTATATTTTAAAAATAGGAAAGAAATTAGAATAAAATAATAAGTTACCCAAGTCTTAGAAATCAGAAGACATGTACAAGTATAGGAAATATAAATAAGCCGAATGAAGAATCTACAGTCTGTTTTCTAACTTAATTGCTGATTGCTTTTACCATAGGTGGTTAGAATATTGCGCAAGGGAAGGGAAGAATGTTCTTGCATAGTTTATAAAAGCTCCCAAAGTGAATCAAGTATGCCCTCTTGAACCACTGCTTTGGACAGACGCCCCATTCTAGATACAAGTGATTCATTAGGTCACCATATGTTGGGAATATTAATTGAGACATAGAGTTGAATGTGATAGGAATAGCAGTGTTGTCATTAATTACCACTATGGAAATTGGCTTGCATTTGGGTGGCTACCAAGTACTCATTGGGCATGGATAGAACACATGTTAGGAAAACATCCTTTTGTAAAAATAGAATACTTTATTGAAGTTACTAATGCCTTAGTCAGCTACACCATGAAAGTGAGATATAAAAATTTAGACATCCAAAAGGATCAAGACAGGAAAGAAATAAACATCTAGATATAATAGCATATTTTCTTTTTTACATCGTGTTTACTTGCTTTGAAATGAAAACTTCAGTGCCTTGTATAATTTTTAACTTTCAAATTTAGAAAGCCCACAAAATAACACCCTTCTTTTCCACTCCTGGATTCAAATTCCACCAAGATCAGAAAGATAGATATTAAAATATCAACTTTATTATAATAAATAAATGGTTGGGAAGCAGGCGACTTACAGCCACAACAGGCCTCTTCTGTTTTATTTCTGAATTCGGCAAATGTGTCCAGCCAGTAATAGGCAACTCTGGACAATCACAGGCCTGACCCTGCAGGTTTATTATATGTAGGAGCAGAGAAATCAGACTTTCTGCAGGAAAGCTGGATCCGAAAGTGAAAGGGAAGAGAAGGGACAAAGTAGCACCTTAAGGGGACAATATAAGACTGAAACAATGCATGGAATCAGAACATACTGAATTACATGTGTCCCCCCTCCCCCCTTTCATCTTTCAGGAATGCTGGATGTTAGGGACAAGATTTTGTTGTGTTAAGCTGGATAGTGGATGGAAATACAAATAGGAGAACAAAGAGAGATTAAATTATTTTCTACAAGGAAAATGCTGGAAAGAATTTCTGGGAGTGCCACAAAAGAGCTAGAGCAGCCAAAAGAGGAGGAAAAAGTAGGGAGCTGAAGGGGAACAGTGATAGAGAGACAAAAAGAAATGGTGAGGAGGTAACAGTGGCCACCTGGAGAAAAGAGAAATATATTTAAAGATGATCTTTAGGAAAATGTTCTGGATTAAGTGTGAAGTATACATATTTCTGTATCTCTGTGACACCTTCCACAAGATCTAACATCCACATTATTATGCACAATGTCTTTGGAGAACATTTCTTTTTTTTTTTTCTTTCTCTCAGAGTCTCTTTCAGTGTGTGCACGTGTGTGTGTGTGTGTGTGTGTGTGTGTCTGTGTATGTGTGTGTGTGTGTGTTTTAGACACAGCAAGATCAGTGCTGAGTAACAATGCCCTGCCCCAAGGAGACCTTATTCAGGCAGAGGGATACAATGTAAGACTTGGATGGCGAAACAGAAGGAGATCAAAGGTGATATACTTTCTACCTTTCTGCATTGGAAGAAAATAAGCATCAGTGGAGACGGATGTTCCAAGCTGGAGTTAAGGGTGTAGGAGCAAAGCTATTGTTATGTAGAGATACTGAGTCACAGAAGAAGGAAAGTGAATCCTAAAAGCCTCTAACTTCAGCTAAAAGGATTTAGATCATCTCTTAGAAGTTCACAGTATGATCAGGGGATTTTGAAAAGTCTGGAACAACTAACTTCTAAATTATTAGCAATTCAAAAAGAAGTCATCAGGGACTGAATTTTTAAAAGGCTTGCTGAGTAATCGTGAATATTCATCTGAAATTAGTGCAGAGTGATCTAGTGTCACTGTAGCTAAGATATCCCTCATTAGCACTAGCAACCCTAAAAAAAGAACTGAGACAGTGGTAACTTAAGGTTAGCTGCAAGAAGGCATGGCAAAAAGCCTGGGGTATGGATGAGTGCTACGGTCTGAATGTTTGTGGTCTCACAAAATTCCTGTTAAAACTTCATCCCCAGTGCAATAGTATTAAGAGGTAGGATCTTTGGGTGGTGATGAGGTCATGAGATGGAGCACTTATGAATGAGATTAGTGTCCTTATAAAAGAGCCCAAGGGAGCTTCTTTACCTTCTACCATGTGAGGACACAGCTAGAAGGCACCATCTATAAGAAGCAGGCCCTCACTAGCCACCGAATATGCTGGCATCTTGATTTTGGATTTCACAGCTTCAGAAGTATGAGAAATAAATTTCTGTTGTTTGTAAGTTACCCAGCATATGGTACTTTGTTATTAGTGGGCTGAACACATTAAGAAGGCTCTACATTGGGGAGAAATGCACCGGAAGAGTTGTCCATTGGATTTCCGCAGCATATCTGCTCACAATTAGAAGAAAGAGGATCCTATGAAGAGAACTTGCACCATTTCTTGTGACTTGTGTTTAATACATATCAATAAACAGAATGCCCAGGGAAAATCAGTCAGGTACAAGTCTGGCTATCCTTAATTAAATTCTGAGCCCTATTTTTCCCTAAATCAACTGACTATTAAATGTCAGGCATATAGTTCTATATCAACTTAGGTGATGGAGTGGGATGGGAGGTTGAAAATAGGAGCTAATTCTGAAACAGATTCCTCTGCTTCTGTTTCGGAGTAGTTGTTGAATCTTCTTTCTGCTACTTCACAATTGACTTGTTGATTAATACAACTTTTAATTTATTTAAAGTCACATTATTTAAATCTTGAAAAACATCTTGAAATGAAAAAAAAAATCCTGCTTATTCATTGCCATTGTTTAGTGTTCCAATTATCTACTGCTGTGTAGAAAACCACAACAAAGCTTAGTGGCTTAAAGTAAAAAGACTTATTTTGTTCCCAAATCTATAGTTTAAGCAGGATTAGGTAGTGATATCTTGGCCTCAGTTAGAATGGCTCCAATGCAAGGATCTGGAAACATCTGATGATTTGCTCACTTGCATGTTTCACAGTACTAGCTGTTAGCCAGGACAATAGCTGCCTTGTCAACCAGCACATAAACATGTGGGCCCTCTATGTGGCCTCTGCTTCCTCACAACATGGTGGCTGATTTCTAAAGGCAAGCTTCCCAAGAGTGAGAGAACCAGGCAGACACTGTATGCCTTTTTCTGCCTGAATTTCAGAAGCATTACTTTCACTGCATTTTATTCACAGGGGTGGTCAAAAAGGTCCACCCAAGGTCAAGAGAGAAGAGTAGAGAAACAGACACACTGAGTCCCTCATACACATTCTTTTCATCTACGTGGTCACAAGTCCTGCCTAGTGTCAATGGGAAAGGAAATAGACTCTTCTTCTTGACAGAGGAATGGTAAAGTTCTAGAACACTTTGTCCTGGGAATATTGCTTTGGCCATTTTTGGAAAATACAGTTTGCCACATTTAGCAATCTGGTTTTCAAAAATAGTAAAGTATGAAAAGTAAGATCCAATTTCATTTAATTACAGAGAAAAGAAAATCTAAAAACTTTCTCCAATGGAAGCAGAGAAATGGGTATTATTACCTTTCCTCTGCAAACCACAGATTTCCTGAAGTTTTGCATCAAAGGGAATTTTATTCTAGTAGTCAAATGTAGAGTTTGACCCTAGAATTTTATAAGTGCATCTCAGAGCACAATCTGAGGATGTAAGTAAAATGCTCTTCTGTTTGAAGCCTATTTTAGAAATAAGTAACAGATGAATCACTAAATAGCTTATGGTAATGTTTTTATTGATTCATGACTCACCACACGCTCCAATCTTTCAGGCAAAAAATAATGTCTTCCTTGTAGGTGATTTGCTCTATTAGACTTCATAGGGAAAAAGAGTTCTTTGCTTTATATTTTACTCTGACAAGCAATGGCTTTTGTCCTGCTTTTGAAAAGTAACTAATATGCTAACTTGGGAAGGTGCATTAACTTTTCAAGCTCTAACAATTCCATTTATGAAATTATATCGACTCATGCATTATTATCTTACAGAGTTAATGCTCTTTATAATTATAAGGAAGTTACTGAGAAAACCTAGACCTCCCAGCACACACGGGGCGCCATGAGAGAGATCAGAGATCCATTTTGGGAAGTTATGTTCAGCATTAGAAAGATGGGCCAGAAAACCTCTGAAGTGCCTAAGCATCTTTGCCCAGTATCAAAACCAGAGGATGACTACCTACATCTCAAAATGTCGTACTTTTATTCCTACTATTTCCTCTCCACTGAGAGAAACCTACTCCCAACTCAACCATCATCACTTCCAGGAATCCACTGAAAGCCTCTCCCTCCTCCTCCAAAATTATAATCACTGTAACTGTCAGAATAATACCAACGTCAGATTTAATTACTCATGTATCACGCCAGCATAGTATTTTATATGCTGTCCCCTTTGTTCGTTTGTTTTTCTTAGCACTTAAGCAACATGTAGAATTAGTCTTTATTTTTCTCTCCCACTGCATATGTTTCTCTGGCACCCAAAATAAGGCTGGCCAGAAAGAACTGGGCTTTCCAATACTGGCCTCATGAAAGACTCTTGTAGGGCACTCTTTAAGAATACCAGTTCTAGAACTCACCCCAGACAAATGACCATTGATTAGGAAAAGAATCATTCTACATTAGCCGTTCTTAGAAATCAGACCTACTCATATCTGTTCACATAGAAATGTGCATGAAAGATTATCATTAAAGCTTATGTGTGCTACACTCAAACAAATACTGGCAAGACTTAGGAGAACTCCTTCAGGGAATGTACTACTAGTAGCCAAAAATCAGTTGTGCAATAACAAGTGAATGCATAATACATCACATAGCAAGAATATAATATCATAGATAAATTAATACTTTTATATTTTAAGCACTCCATTTCAGACTTTCACATTTATTATAGAGAGTTCAAACATTATTCAATATTATTAATGATACATTTTTGACACAAGCATTTCAAACACTGGTCCTTCAAGCTTCCAAATCAATGTAATTGGAGGGATCTAATGTTTCAAAGTTACCTGATTTTTTTTAAAGCAATGATCATTTACCCCTTTATAACTACTTATTTTTAAGAATTCAGTACATGCAAGTTAAAATGTATTCAATAAATTATATGTTAATATCGATAAAGTTCAGTAATTTCATCTGTTATCATAGAATTTATTAGCAAATTTGTCTTTAGTGAATCAGCTACATTGATTTTAGTATTCGAGTTTATCATAAGTAAATACATGTTTGAATTTCCATATTACATTTATTAACAAGATACAATTTATTCATTTAATATATAAGTATTTCAGATAAGTTTTCTTAGAGAGTTAGAAGATTAAAATGCTTGAAAAAAACTTGAACATCCACTAATTTAAGAAACTAGTCAAATGTCTCAAATTTCTTTTGTCCTTTCCATCTTTATTACTAAAATTTTCTTCTATTTAATGTCATCTCTCATTCAAACCATTTTATTATTATAATTATATCATTTATAAGTATAATTATAATTCTTCAACCACTCACTCAGTCTTCAGCATGACTACCAGAATTTCTGTTTCTACTGCCACTAGAGCAATCTTTCTAAAACCTTAATGTAAGTATGTCGCTACACTGATAAAAGCCCTTCAGTGTTTCTCCATTGCCTACAGATAAAATCTGAACTCATTCACACAGCATTCAAGACCCTTCAAATTCCCTTTTCTAGATTTTCCTCGCAGCATCTATCACAAATCCCGTTGACCTTAGCCTCACAGGCCTCCTCCACTCACATTACTATGATTACAAGTGTTTTTTTCCCCCTCTTTCTTCCTTAGGTCTACCTGGAGAATGCAGACCTACTTTTTGAAACCCTATGGAAGTGCAACTTTCTCTGTGAAGCTTTCCTTGATCTTTCCTGAAACCATTTCATTTATACGTCTGTTTCCATGAACTCCTTAGGAGCTGAGACTAGACCATATTTAACTCAAGTTAGTATGGTAACACCAAAAATTATACAAAGCTTAGTATACAGTGGGTGCTCAGTATCAGTTAAAGCAGTCAACATCATGATTCTTTAGTGTCTCTACGACCAGTCCTTATGATGAAGGATATTTAAAAATCAATTCTTAGTATAAAGTAAATTTAAATTTCAGTAATGATACTGGACACAGTTACAAGTACATTACTATTGGATATTACCTATGGTTCCCAAGAACCTAAAGACATAGCACTCAAACCAGAGATAACTGCTACTTTTCAAACACACTTGGCTAGCTATTGTTATGAGAATATTTATTAAGTAGATGTGGCCAGGAGAATCAAATTACTAGATTGAGGCTAAGTGTGCATTTAGCACTTCAAAAAAGTTCTGTAGTTTATGTGGAACTGTGTTTTCATAGAAAACCAAATTTCCTTCCTTCTTATTTTTCAGACATATCTCAGAGAGGGTGGGAAATGCCAGAAACATGTATATCAGCACTGAAAATCATCTTTAAAATTGGAGTCAATTGAGGTTTCTTCAAGTCTATTATACTACAAGTATAAAGTCCGTTTGTCAAGTGCCCATTTTGTAATCGCTAGGTCTCAGAATCTTGCATTTGCATGCAAAAAGGACAGTGGAAAACTTCCCTGCAGGGCTATATCCTCTTTGGTGTATCTTCTAAGGATATCAACTGTTTGGGACTGTCTGTTATGAATCCCTCACTAAGTAGGCTAGTTAGGAAAAAAACACAAACCAACCACATTACTGGTCTGCAGCCATATCAACCCAAAACAATTCTCCTGTCCTCTCATTTGCCAGCCTTCATTCAGTATTCCTTGTGACCATTAGGAATAGGGTCTTGCATCAAAATGTCTCAAGCTTGGCTTGACTTTAAGGGCAGTTAGGTTTAAATGCTTTTTTTTTTTTTCTTTGTGGGTAGCTTTTTAATCCAGCACAGAATACTATACTATATGGTTTGTGAAAGCATCACTGACAATATTAGGGAATGAAGAAAATTGAATTTACCAGAAGCCACCTCAGAGAATAGTACATGTAATAAAAGGAATATGTAACAAGACGCTGGGGGAAATTGGTAGAGAAACACTGCTCACCCACCAAGGAAAAAAAAAAAAAAACAGGCTGGAATAATAGATGATTTTAGAAAGGGGAGACAAATGAGCAGCGGCAGGGCTTCAGTTACGTTCCCAGGAGCATAGGCATTAGAACTAGCTCCCAGGAGACTCGTTCCCTGCCCTTCACTAAAGTAGCAGAACTAAGAGTGCCTGACTTGGAATCCCTGGGGGTCACATGACCACATAGGAGGAGGAGGGTGCTGGACAATTTAACTTCTCGTTGCTTTTATTTCCTTATCTGAAAATAACAGTACATTCTGTATAGAAATGTTGAGAAGGTTAAATGTATTAGTGCAGTACACAGAACAGTACATATAATAGTACAAATAATAGAATATTATGATATGGTAGTATGTTACATATACTAGTATATTACATATAATAGTACACAGAACATAGCCTGGCACAAGTAGTACTCAGTTAATGACAGATATGTTAAAATTTTCAAGAATATTAGTTTGAAATAGTGCCAAATTAATCTGTAGCCAGGAATGCCCACAAGCTTCTATGTTTATTAAGGCTTGACTTTGGGATTTTAACATGGCCATTCTATTATATTCTAAATTCTTTAGGCCTACAGGACAAAGTAACTATAAATAAGTATGTAGATCACAAATCTGGAAATCAACTTAAATGTGTTTCTTTTCTTGGAAAAGGTCAGCTGATGGAGGTTAGAAAAACATGTCAAAAACATTTCTTCTTGAGAGTAAATTCCTCTACCCTGTTCCTCATCCCATTTTTTTTTCTAGAAAACACAGTCCTTCATGAGCTATTGAATTCTATAGGTGCTGAATTGAAAGTCTCGACTTGCTCTGCTAATTCTTCCAGGAGAATTATGTACTAGACACAAGTCCCATTGGACAGCCTAGCTTTGCCAGATGGGGGGAGGCATCTCTCACTTCAGGGAGCTGTGTCTTTGGTTTCTCAGTAACTCAGAAGACACCTAACCCTATTGTTCTCTTCATTTCTAACGTTATTTCAGCAAAGCTATGATGCTTGTAGAGTTACCCAGTGATGTAAATTGAAAAACACTTGTAAAAATAGGCTCTTGGCAAGCAAGATAAGCTACTCACAGGAGCCATTTTGCAAAAGTTGAAAATACATCTGAAAACAAGATTATCTGTCTTTTACTTTACAGAACGTAGTATATTTGTCTTTCCACCATTTAGAAGGATCCTCAAAATAAAAAGGAAGGAATATTTGAGAATTCGTTGTACGTTTTATTTTAAAAATAAAATAAAACACTATTGCCTGCCAGATATTTTGTTATGTGCTGAATATACCACAGGGAACAAAATAGACCTGAATCCTAACTTCCTGGAGCTGAATTTATGCACGTAGTTCTCAGATTTAGTGTACGTAAAAATATCCAGGAAGCTTGTTTTAAATGTAGGTTCTCAGGACTTGGATTCTATACACACGTCCCATTGGACAGCCTAGCTTTGCAGGATGGGCGACAGGCAACTCTCACTTTCGGGAGCTGTGTCTTTGGTTTCTCAGTAACTCAGAAGACACCAGATATAACAATATAGTCATGTGCTATACATTATATAATAGCATATTACATATAATAGTACACAGAACATAGCCTGGCACAAGTTAGTGCTCAATAATGAGATACTTTAAAATTTTGGATTCTGATTCTAATAATCTGAGAAAAGCCCTGGAGTCTACATTTGTCACAGGCAACTCAAGCGATCCTAATGTAGGTCATCCAAGAACTATGCATTGAGATCACCAGAGGAGTACATGACCCAGGCAAATCTTGTTAAGAAGAAAAACGGTTGTGATGAATATTTCCATAGTGGTAACTTACAATGAAGGGACACAGAGGGTAAGTGTCAGCCTTTTGTATCACGTTGCAAGCACACATAAAGCATACTTAGAAATGGGAGCGAAAGGATTCCATTTTATACGGAAATTTTGTGTAAGATACAAGCTTTGTGGTTATTTGGGCTTTTTCAGGCACTCAATCTTCCAGCTGTGACCAAGTCTCTCAGGACTCTTCAGGACGAGTTCAGCCTCTTTCCCAAGCCCCCGATACTCATCCAGCTGTTCAGAACACAAGCCAACTGAATCAACATGAGCTATATTTACCACAAGTGAGAGACTATCAATACTTGCAATAGCAGCAGGGAATTCCGACATCTGGTAGCACCAGATGATTAAGAAAAGCATTTGGCAAATCAGAATAGGT
The DNA here is from genome assembly GCF_008728515.1 of Papio anubis. Classification (NCBI taxonomy): domain Eukaryota; kingdom Metazoa; phylum Chordata; class Mammalia; order Primates; family Cercopithecidae; genus Papio; species Papio anubis. The sequence continues at coordinate 133,411,333 of NC_044978.1, read as the reverse complement.
GAAGCTTAGGAAAGACTGCTGCCTTGTGGGATCCAGATTAAGCCAAGCTGGTCAGAGGAGGGACTGTCTCCGATAACAGCTGACTTGCCTGATAATTTGCAAAACTGCTTTGTAGTTCCTCAAGGAGCCCATTCTTACACACATCTAAACAAAGCAACTTACATTGCTGGATACTATTTTATATAAACATGTAAAATTGGATATTCACTCAGATATTTTCTTTTTCTGCTTTAAGATTAAAAAAGAACATTTCTTAGCAATACTATGAAACTCTGAATGACTTTCATCAGTAAGGTTTCTTTGGGGAATTTTAGTTTACTTACCCTGTTGGGGCAGTTGCCAAAAAACAAAATGTGCCCAGTGGTGGTGTGACGTGGAAGGCAGTCTGCTCAAGCCCATCCTCCTGAACAATCCTTCTAGGAAATTTAGAAATTGCCACATCATTCTCCCATTGGGCTTATTGTACTGATGTCTCTGAAATGATGATGGTACCTCCTATATCTGGAGCTCAAGCAATCAGGAACAGGAAGAAACTGCATCACAGGAGACATTAAACAGGTTTCAGAAGCCCAGCTGATAAACAGTTGACATTAAGATTTGGAAGTTCAACCATTGTCTGATAGGAAAGGAAGCACGGTTGGAGAAGGGGTTTCCTGACATGACCTTAGGCTCTGTGACATTAGGATTCATCTACTCTTCATTCTTTCATGATTCTTTCCGTTAGCAAGTGTTTCACAAAAGCCCACAATGTGCTCCCTTCGGTGCTTGATGCTGGGGCGATTAAAATGAGCAAAGCAATCCCCACACTGCCCTGCATTTCCTGCATTCATCAACACTAGCAGACTGTGGGTGGATGATTCAGTACTTAGGAGAATGAAGAAAATGTGTCTGTGATGCCACAATCTCCCTGAAATTTTCTAACTTGTACGGGTGTCTTACCTTTTGTCTTTGGACTAATAACCAAGAATTCACTTCAGCAAGTTACACTAAACCACCTCCATTTTAAAAAATCAGACTAGAGCCATTAAATAATTATGAAACTATTTAGTATAGCTTTAACTACTTTGACTAAAGCATACTTAATGCCCTCAAATGCAGTTTCAACCTGAATTTTCCCCTTACTCCAATCATTTCGGGAGAGACCGTTAGTAAATTATCAGAAAAGAATATCAAATTTTTCAATTCCACTACTGTGGCCATACGTAGAATTAATACATTATAAAACATTCTAAATTGTCAATGATAATTTTGAAATGCATGCTTTGCAAGAGTGCTTATTTTAAAACATGTTTCATCAGTGACGGTTATTTGCCAATTTTAAGAGTTCAACTATTTTGGCATAGGTCTTGTTTACCTACTATCCTTGCTACCTTCCATTGAGAACTCTCTGTAGAAATTGTTTTCAAAGATATCTCAATAATAGGGATGAAAGCATCTAAATTTGGTCTCCCAACACATTATCTAAGTTCCATACCATCGCAACTCCCAGTTACTAATAACAATAATTACTCTTTGCTGACTGCCAAAACCATGCCAGGCACTGTGTTAGATCTTGCAAAAGCATTTACTCATTTTCACATACAGGAGTTCTGCCAAACAGGTTTTTTCCCACTTTTACACTAAACCAAGGCTTAGAGAGGTTAATTTGACTAAATTTACATAACAGATGAGCAAAAGTGCCAAAGCCAGGTCAAGTGGATTAAGACCCCTATGTCTGTCCCCACATCCTCCACAGCATCCAAATCCACCAACAATTTAATCAACTCTTCTATTAGTTCTCAAGTGTGAGTAATGTTTGTAAGTGTTTCAAAGCCAAAAGAAAAGAAAGACCACGTATTCTCTGTTTGTAGGGTATAGAGATAGATATGGCTATAGATAATTAGTCTTTTAATTTTAGTACTGAAATTCTTTACATATTTACTTATTCTTTGGCTATTTGGTCTGTCAAATTCTCTCAAAAGATAAAAGGTTCTTGCTAATTTGATCTAAAAATGCAAGACTTTTTCAGCTCAGGATTTTTTTTCTTCCTGTTACTGCTTCCCTTCCATCTGTTCCTCTTTCTCCTTTTAAACTTACTATTATTTGCATATTAAACTCCTGAATCTAGCTACCTTATCTCTTATCTTTTAAATTATGATTCCCATTTCTTAGTATTCTTTGCTCTACGTTGTGAGGGTGTACATCAATCCGATCTTCTAGATTATTAATTCAGTTCAGCAAGGTCCATTTTCTTTTTGTTTTCATTTCTTCTACTGTTTTTTATAAATTGCATATTTATTCAACAAATAGTTACTGCACATCTCTAGTGCTCCTGGCACTGATCAAGGGTCTTAGGACATATCAAGAATTAAACAGATAACTATTCCTACCTATACAAAGCTTATAATTTAGTGGGGAAAGACAGATATCAAGAATAAACCTAAAATTAAGTTTGTTATTTAACATGTTAGTAAGTGGTAAGTGCTAAGGAAGAGAAGAAAAAAAAATAAAAGTAAGGAAAGAGAGACTTAAAAAAAATGCAGATAAGCAGAAGGTTGTATTAAATTGGCAGAGTAGGCCTCATTGGGAGATTGAGATTTGAGTAACGATGTGAAGAAGGTCAGGCAGTTCCCATAGTGGTACCTTGGAGGAGAGCTTTCTTGATTGAGAGAACAAGTGAACTGACCTTGACCATAAGGTGGGAAGGCATCTAGTTTGGGTACCAATGTGGCTGGAGAACAGTGAGTAATGGAAAGCATCACAGGAGGTGAAGTCAGAAAATCAAAAAGAAATAGCACAGGGAGGCTGGAGTGGATAATTTAGGGCCATGTGTCCCCTCTAGTAGCTTCTATTCTCAGCGAAATGCCATTGCAGGATTTTGAGTACAGGAGTCATATGATGTGATATGTTTTAACAGGCTCACTGTCTACTCTGTTGTAAACAGGCTCTCAGGGTCAAGTATTAAAGAGAAAGATCCATAGGGAGTATTTTGCAGTGGTTTAGGTGAACGATAATGACAGCTTGCACCAGAGTAGTGATATTAGGAAAGGTGAGGCATGGACATATTCTAAGGCGGAACCCATATAATTCCCTAGCAGACTGACTATGGAGCGTGTGAGAGAAAGAGAAATCAAGCATGACTCCATGGCTTCTGGCCTGAGCAATCAGAAAAACAAAATTGTCATTAACTGAGATACGCAAGTCCATAGCTAGAACGGGTGTTTTGGGGAAGAACAAGACTTCAATTTTACTATGTTAACCACTTTTTGTTTTTCAGATGGGGTCTCACTATGCTGCCCAGTCTGACTTTGAACTCCTTGGCTCAAGTGGTCCTCCCACCTTGGCCTCCAAAATTGCTGGGATTACAGGTGTGAGCCACGACACCGAGCCAAGACTTCAATTTTAGATATGCTGAGTTTAAAATGTCTATTGAATATCTAAATGCAGATGTCAAGTTGGCAGTTGGGTATTGTATTAGTTCTCTACTGCTGCTGTAACAAATTACCACAAACTTAATGGTTTAAAACAACAGAAATTTATTATCTTATAGTTCTGTATGTTAGAAGTCCAACATGGATCTTACCAGGCTAATCTCCAGCTGTGGGCAGGGCTGCATTGCTTTCTGGAGGCCTTAGAAGAGAATCAATTTCCTGCTAATTCAAGTTGTTGGCAGAATTCAGTTTTTGCACTTGTAGGACTGAGATTCCTTTCTACTTGCAGACTGTCAGCAAAGGGTCATTCCCAACTTCAAGAGGTCAACCACTTTCTGGGGTTTGTTACCCCTCTTCTCCAACTTCCAGCCAGCAATAAAAGAGGGAATCCTTCCCATGCTTCACATCTCTCCCGCCTTTTTTCCTGTCCTCTCTCTGACCCCCTTCTTCTCTCTTCCACTCCCGTGCTTCAGGACTCATGTGATTAGATTGGGTTTACCTATAATATGTAGGGTAATCTGACCATTTCAAGGCCCTCAACCTTAATCATATCTGCAAAACCCCACTTGCCATATCAGGTAACATATTCACAAGTTCCAGAGATTAGGGCAGGGACATCACTTGGGGAGTTGGGGGACACTCTTCTGCCTACCTCAGATGCATAAGTCTGGAATTCAGGAGAGAGGTTTCAGTTGGGATATCAATTTGGGAGTAGCTGGCATAAAGAATTGCATATGGAGGTTAGTTTCGATAATGACGATGACAAAGGTTTGAGCTCTGGAAGAAGAGAGGAATCCATCTGAAGAGACTGAGAAAAGACAGAGGGATAAACAAAAATGTCTTAGTCCATTTGAGCTGCTGCAACAAAAATACCATAGATTGGGTTGCTTGCAAACAATGGAAATATATTTCTTGCTTTCTAGAGGCTGGAAGCCCTAGATCAAGGTGTCAGCATGGTCGAGGCATTCTGGGGAGGATCCTCTTCCTAGCTACAGACTGCTGTCTTCCTATTGTATCCTCACATAGTGGTAAAAGTGTGAGGGCCCTCTCTGGGGTCCGCTTTATAAGGACTCAAATCCCATTCCTCAGGGATCCACCCTTATGACCTCATAACCTTCCAAAGTTCGCACTTCCTAATACCATGGCATTGAAGGTTAGGAGGATTTCAGTGAATGAGCTTTGGTGTGACACTAACATTTGGTCCGTTGCAAAGTTAATACCGTTTTTCTGGAAACCAAGTGAAGGCATTCTATTATTTTTATTCCAGAAAGTTATTTTTGTTTTCTTTCAGTAATCTTACCTCTTTTAATATCTTCATTATTATAGCATAATGCAGTTCTGTTTCCGTAATTCATTCTGTTTTAGTAGCAGCCATCCAATCTGATATTGTGCTTGGTCTTCCTCCATCAAGTTACTGAGCCCCTTAAAAAAACTGTGTCACTCCTTTGCCTCCTGGTGTCAGGGCACATGGTCAACTCAGCATCTATTGAGATGTGCAAATCCAGAAAGAAATTTGTAGTAATGAAGCAAAAATGAAAATTTCTTTTCCAGTGGAAAGACAAGTAGACAAACTGGGTCTCAAGGTGTAAAAGTTACTCTGATTGTGAGGAGAGGGTGGGAGAGGTTGTCATCTAACCCCAGGAAATGGGCTCAATTTAACACAACAATGCAATACCCTCTGAGGCTGCCAGCATCTCCAGATCATCAGATTTTCCACAGGGATTATTACATCTGAGTGATAATTCTGTTCTAAGCACAGAAGTGAATTAAGTGCCTGGTTGGCTAGGAACTTCCTCTAGAAGGATGGTGGTCTTTGCCTCGGAGTCTGCTAGAAAGGCAAGCCTCCAACAGAACTCAGGGTCTTCATCATCTCCCTTGCATTATAAATAACTTGGCCCCACATGAAACCCTTCTTTTTCAGGATACTAAGGAATCTATACACAACTTCAGGTTTGCCACTAAAGCAACCTAAGTTGCTAGAGCAGAGAACTGGAAAAGAAAAGAGATCCCAGATAAACATGTATGCTGCCATTCTGTTTGCAATTTTAAAACAGTATCTCTTCTGGTCATTCATTCAAGTGTTCAAAAATGCCTCATACTCAATTTATTTCTATCAATTCTACTCTGACTATGATGTCCACACAACAGGCAGATCCAGGTTTTGTGGGACCTGAAGTCAATATAATAAGGGCAGGAAAAGGGTCTTTAAGGAGAAGGATACACAATTATAAATGCAAAATTAAGGTAAAATTTAATGTTCATTTACAATGAGAAAACAAAGAACAATAATTATGGAAACTTGAAGACTCAGATCCTTATATTTAAAATATTTAAGGCAATTTATTAAAAATGATTACATATAAATTGTTCCTATTGGCATCCTGACTCCACTTTCTCATCTAGAATGTTCTATAACTCTGAACACTCCCAGCACTCAAAAGCCTAAGCTTCACCTTAAATTCTCCTCTGCAATGTGTGAATGCTCTGACCCAATTTTCCCATGATTTATTGTATTATGAAGGCATTTTCTATCTCGAAGCTTGCCATTGCTAGAAAGTTAATTCTACAGAACCAGCTTAAATTATTTTAAATTGTTTCTTCTTTATTTTTGGCATCATTAATGAAAAGTTTATTAATTAGGTTATTAATACCCAGTTGACAGAACATATGGAATTAAATACCCTATCGTATGGTAATTTACAAGATGTTTTGTGGGTGTTACTGGCTTATCCATATACGCAACCTCAGAACAGTTTGTCTTATTCATCCTTGAATTTGCAGAACCAAGCAAAGTGCCTGACATATATGTTAAAATAACTTTTATGAATGAATAGTGCAAAGGACTGATTATTCAATATGTATTTATCATTGTCTTATATAATAATAAAATCACAGAGAATTGAAATAATAGATAGGATATGAACCAATACACAATTTAGAAGAGCTCACTGAGATTCAACATAAGAGAAACAAGTAGTAAACCATTGCAGACTTTCCTTTAGAATTATGATTAGGGGAAAAGTTAAAATAACTTCTTCCTAAGTTTTCTTATTATTAAAATTAGCATCCTCCTAGAATTTCTACTTGATAGTCTTTGATTTTTCAGCCAAGTGAAAATAAATTGGTATCCACTTTAATCTGTTTGTTTCAGTTTTTGTAGCAGTGGGTTTTTTTTTACTGGAAGATGCAGGCTGTCACCATAGTTGAATCACTGTGCTGTTCTTTTGCTTTTCATATACTAACATTTCTTACATACTCGCACAATAGTATTAATAGCAAAATGTTGTTAAATTCAGTTTTTCAGGGGGGCTTGTGGGGTACCTAGTAATTTTTGACCTGATTTTTGCTTTGTGGACACTCAAAAGAAGATAAAAATTAATTATTTTCCCCTCTCCCTTGCACAAGAGCCAGCTGTCTTTGCTCTAAGCGGCAAATCAAAGAAAATGCCTCCTTGGGCTAGGCAAGTAATATAACTGAGTGATGCAGGTCAGGTGTTTGTGAATGGTGATGTGGCATGGTCTTTCACAATAAGACAGCTGCTATTCAACTCCACGCCTAGGGGAATACAAGCCCACAGTTTCCACATTCCATATCTTCCAGATTTCCATGAGCAGCCACAGATATGGATTTTTTTAAATGTTGATAAGCAATTCAATTTAATACCAACAATAAAATGTAGAATAAACAAAAGAAAGACATTAATGGGCTTAGTCTGTCCACAGCTGCCAGTTTGTGACATCCAGTTTAATAACTATAATTTTATTAATCTTAGGGAGAGTTAAAAGTCATTTTGTTTTATCGTTCTGAAAAAAAATTTTATTTATATCTTTGGAGAGTTCAGGGGCCTATGAAGAATAGAATCAAATTGTCTCAGAATTAGCGGGTACAAAGGCTGGAATTTGAAGGATTTAAGAGTAAGAAAGTGGCGCAAACCCAGGAAATAATTATTTTCAGCAAACCGAGAGACATGAGGGCAGAAGGTTTCCAAATGGCAGAGCCTGGAACCCTACTGCCATATTGTTTCCAGGAGCTGACAAAGCTGGCTACACAGATAGATCAATGACCATTAAACGAATACCAAGAGGTCGAGTAGCCTGCTTCAGATGGACCATGTCTTAGTCCATTCAGACTGCAATGACAAAATACCTTCAACTAGATAATTTATAAACAACAGAATTCATTGCTCATGCTGAGAAGTTCAAGATTGAGGTGCCAGCAGATTCAGTGTCTGATGAGGGCCTGTTTCTCATAGATGACAACCTCTTGCAGTGTTCTCACATAGTAGAATGGGCAAACAGCCTCCCTAGACCTCTTTCAGAAGGGTACTAAACCCGTTCATGAGGGTTCTGCCCTCATGACCTAGTCACCCTTGGCCACCTACTCAGCAGTTTATGTGAGAAAGAACCCTTTCTAACTTGTACAAGCCTCTGAATTTGTGGATTTCTATCACTCTAGTCTAGCTTATGCCCTAATGAATTCAAGAGGCCCTAGAGTTTTCTTAAGAACCTAACAGAAGACCTCACTACTCAAAACACAAAAATAAAACAAGTTTGCCCGAGAAATTCCAAAGGCCGGAAGAATGAGGCCTGTATCATATTTAAATTTTTTTAGAAAAAATGCAATCTGATGTGTACATGCTCAAATGTTAAGGAATAATCCATACTGATCATATGTTTTAGCCACTAGAGCGAAGTGTCTTATCTGGGTAGTTCTGGCCTTGAAGCAGTTTTTTTGACATCCACTGAGGCTGGGGTGTGCGGAGTTAGAGCTGTTGTCCACAAGGAGATCGGAAGCCCTTCTGTAATGGATCTATTCCTGGATACAAAGAAAGTATCATATATTTTTAGGCAATAGTAACTTGTTTTAATGTCTAGTGTTGGCTATGATTTGGGCTTTGATTACTTTGGACTGTAGCCTAAAATTTCTCTGACGACAGACCTTTAAAAGAAAATAATTTACTGTCTCTCAACAGTAAATTTAGGTACGTGGACTTTTTATATCCACTCACTTCATCATACTTGATGATTTTTAATACATCTTTTCAAAATAACACTCAAAGATATTTTTTATTTAACAGAGAGAGAAAATGCAGATATGACAAAATAGGTAGAAATCCGATTTAGTAAAGAAACCAGGTGAAGTGTGAGAGATCATCTGTATTTATGACTGCCTCAGCTTATTTATAAGATGTATTGTTTACGATGACAAACCTCAAAGGTACAAAGATCTCCAACACAATATCATAAAATGGACAGCAGCAATCCTTTTAAAATATTATATAACCCTTAACAGAGCCAAAAATATTGCAGGCAGTTTAGCTGTTGTTCTAAAGCCTAGGGAACATTTCCTTTCATGGAAAAATAAAATCCAGGGCCTATTTCCTTCTTTAAGATGTGAGATGTCTCCTGGGCTATATACAGATACGTAAAAATATCAGGCAGTTCCTATATTTTAACGAATACACAAATGAATGCCCAAAGGCATGTGCTGAGAGTGATTGCAGTCATAAGTAATCTATGTCAAGACATTTTCAACAACTGGACAGTGTGCCTTGCATTTTTTGGACATCTTCAGTCCCTGTGGTCTGGAGCTGTCTAACATAGAAGGCACCTTTCGCAGACAGCCCTCGTTAACGTCTGTGGAATAAATGAATAAGTGAAGGGAGGAATAAACAAACACCAGCTTAAATTTCTACCTAAAATATGAACTAACTACATGTAGCAGCATGCCTTGTTTGCATTATTTTGTTTACCTATGGTCTTAGCAAAATTGTTCTTCAGAGTTTAGAAGCAACTTTCACATTTGCTTGTGATACAGGGAAAGTATCAGATATTGATGTATCTTGGACCATATAGATAAAGAGGTAATATGTAACTTGACATTTCCAGAGCTAGGAAATACATGGCAAACTGGAATATATCTCAGAGAGAAAAGCATGGCGTATATTATGTATATAATACATAACTGGGCATTCCCTGAACTGGAAAATACATGGAAAGCTAGAATACATCATGGAATATACACATAGAGGAGTAGAGTTTCAGATAATATAGTCCAGCACTGTCCAATAGAAATATGATGCGAACCACAAATGCAAACCATGTATGTCATTTAAAATTTTCTAATAGACATGTGATATTAATTTTAACATTACATTTTATTTTGATGAATATATCCACATTATTACACTTCAATATATAATCAATATTTTTAATTGGTTTATACTTTTTGCAAGCTATGTCTTCAAAATCTGGTGTGTATTTTACACTTATGGCACATTTCAATTTGCACTCGGCACACTTGCAGTGCTCAATAGACACATAAGGCCAATGACTGTCAAATTGGGCAGTGTAGATACACACTTTAGCACTTCCCTTTTATTCTAAGTGACCTCTTTATCAGAGTGGAAGAGAAATACAGTCCTCACTTTGGCATTTTTGTTTTGCTAAAAGTATTGTTAATATCCGAAATATTAAACACCAGGCATTCCAAAGTCAAATATAAGTCATTTGGAAGTTTTGCACATTTAATGTTGCATGATCCTTAAAAGTCAAAACCCAGAGGGGGTGGACTACATTAAACAAATAAAACTCAGACCTACAAATTGCAATTCAAAACATGTACAGTGAAACCCCATCTCTACAAAGAACACAAAAATTTACTGGGTGTGGTGGTGCATGCCTGTAGTCCCAGCCACTCAGGTGGCTGGAGTGAGAGGATGACTTCAGCATGGGGAGGTCAAGGATGCAGAGCTATGATTGCATCACTGCACTCCAGCCTGGGTGACAGAGTGAGACCCTGTCTCAGAAAAAATATATATATATTTAATATGTGCACAACTGACTTGCACTTAACTCCATGCTCCTGGATTCCATTAGCTGAAGATATGTCCCGGTCTTGACTTCGGTCTAGGACTTTGGGCTTTCTGCGGTGTCATAGAGGAGCATGAACCTGGCTTTGAAACCAAATAGGCTTATATTTTATTCGATTAATGCCACCACCTCATCTTTTGTGAAATGGAGCTAATAACACCTAGGGTGGGGCATTTTCATATCTAAGGGATAATTTATGTTGTTCTCAGTGCCTTTCATTTGCACATCTTGAGTGAAATGCCGTCAGCCCTCACCAACCTAACTCCCCTCTTGTGCACCAATACCCTTTCAGGCCATGGGCAGTGCTCCAGGAGGGGTCCCTGGTTGACAGCAGACCTAGCCCTCAACTGCTACCACCAACCCCCATCACACAGGCCACTCTCCTCCCACTCACCAGCATAATGGATAGAACAAGAATGACATATTAAAGGGGAATTATCGCATTTCTACTTTGACTACACACTTTCCTTCTTTATCTCGTTTCTGCTGCTAGTTCTTTGTCATTGCTTCTCCTCCTGTTGGCACCTACCTCACTGGGAGGCATGGAATGAAAAGCAGTGAACACAAATCAGTCTATTTTAGATATTAACAATATCCTTTTAAGACGCTGTAACATAAAGTGTGCTTTAACTACCAAGAAAAATCATTCAATAGAGCATGGTTCAAGAATGTGCCACAGCAGGAGTGGATATCAAATAAATGATAAGTAAGATAAGCCTTACCAGGGAACAGATGTCTTCCATCCAGCAGAGGAAAAGTCCCATCACCACAGGCCTTTAAGGGAATCGGCATAAGAAAGCCTGAGTGTTATAAATAGCAAAATGCCCCTATCTTCAGTCAACCTAATTAAGGTTTCAGACACTCCCTAAGACAGAAATTTGCACTCAATATGTATGTGCATGCCTTGTGTGTATGCGTGTTTGTGTGTCTGTGTGTGAGTATATATATTTTAAGTTAAAGTTGGAGTAGAAAGAGAATATGTCAATTTTATATAGCATTTTATAAGTAAATGTTAAATGCACGGTTTTAAATTAATTACTAATTACTTATAAATTATATTTAAATTAATTACTAATTACTTATAATTAATTATATAACTACTAATATAATTCTACGGTTTCAGAGCATTGTGTAAAATTCTAACATTTCCATAAGTTCAGGATGGGGCAAGCCCATCATATTCCAGGGAAAGAAACAAGTTGGCCATTACCACTAATAATAAGTAACCAAAAGGTCCATCTTTAGTCCATTTATTTTAACTGTTTCCCGAATACTAGAAAACGTAAATAGGGCCTATCCTGGAAGAAACCTAGAGTCAAGCTAGAAGAACCAAATCTCACCCATATAGAACAACTCACAGGCAACAAAATCAAGCTTAAAACAGACAGTAAAATTTGAGCACCAGACATAATTTCTAGATTAGTTTTTTCCTAGCCAGCACCTGGCTTAGATGGGGGAAATCTTGATTTTAGCACTGACTCTGCCAGTTACCAACTATAAAATTTATATAGCATCTCTGAGTCTACTTTCTTCATTATATAAATTGAGATATTACACTCTAGAATTTTTCAGTTTCCTCAGTTTTAACATTCTGAAATTCCAATTCTGTTTTCAAAAACAATGTTCCAGTGCTTATGTTTTTAAAAGTATACAATAGATACTTTTTTTTAAGTTGCAAAGAAATATTTGAAACTGAATATAAAAATTCAGGTTTAGGAAGTGTGACCTGATTTTATTAGAGAAACTAGAAATATTAAGCCTCAAAATCTTCAAATTTCTTGGAAGCCAAAGCAAACAGAAAAGGAAAATGGATTATAATTTTTGCTGACTGAAAAGAGGCAGTTTCTTCTTTTGGAAGAGCTCAAAAGAAATACTTTACATGAGACACTTTTCTTGGTGAAGACCTCTCATGCTCAATGCATTGAACACGAGAACTGTAGAAAACACAATTACTTCATCACATTTTATCAATATGAAGTCTCCATATAAGATCAAAGAAACCATTAAGGACCATCTATCTAACTCTCAGATTATCAGACCAGAAATAGGGATTGTTGCATGGATTTTTACAAACAACAAAATGAAGAAAATAATTTGACTGTCAGTAATCAACACGTGAAAAAACAACTCTTGTCAAATTTTTGCTTTTCAAATGCCTTTTCCTTTAAGAAAGTTTTTAGAGTTTCCTAAATACAAATAACAACATGCCTTTAAAAAATCAGAGTAATATTCATGTTTCAGGTTAGGATTAGACATGGCTTTTAATGATTTAGGTTTGTCTGGTCTATATGGCATTGGATGCCAGATTGGCCATATTCTAGATCCCTCGTGTTCTACAAATAGTCACAGAGGAAATCAGGGAGTAAAGCTATTTATACATTGAAAACAGAGGGTCTCCTGGTTGCCATGGCTGTTCTCTCTGAGGGTAATGTTAACCCTTGCACTAAAAAAGCATTTTGTTTCATTTCAGTCTGTATAAAAATGTGTCTTCTCTGACAAATGAGTTTCAATCAAGATAGGTCTGGGAAGGAAAGTAACTGCATGATAGTGAATTGGAGCACTTGACTCTGGCAAGGCCCATGATAAAACCTTCTCTTTTTTCTGGTTTTTTTTTTTTTTTTTTTTTTTTTTTTTGGTTTCATGTCTAATTTAATCTTAACATCTTAAAATCAACATGACAACATAAATATGGAACAAAGCCAAAACTCAGTGTGAATTTTTCCACTGAAAAGTTTCTCTACTCCTATTCTGAACATAGAGAGGAAGGCAAAAGAGTATCTAAGAGTTAAGGGAAGGGCAAATTTCAGGTATAATTGAATAATTAATGAGAAGTTTTGGTTGCTGATCAAAAATGTAAAACAAAAAATGTTTCTTAAAGCTCTAACAATCCAAAATGCACTGACTTCCTAACTTACCTCTTCTTCCTGTATCTTTAAAATTTTTAGTCAAACACAGTTAAGTCTTATCTAGCCAGTTAGCTTATCTCGGGATGTCTTATTTTTCTGTATTTGATGTCAAAAGGATTTCACTATATTACCAGACGCTTTGTTTCAATATTATGCACCAAAGGGAGGGAAAAATGCCCAACCACTTATATTTTTTCAGTCTTCTTACTTAGCAACTCGTCTCAACTATTTTTCAACCTCATTTAAAGTCTCCACTTCATAGCCTCTACAGCTTTCCCACTACTTATTACCCTCCTCATGTGCTCACTTTTTTCCTTAGCTAGAGCTTAAATTTCATGGTTCATCATTCAAATAATTCATTGCCAAAACCTTAGCTATTCCTCTCACTAATTTCTGTATCATACTCACTTGGTCGAATCTCAGTTCTAATTAAATTTAGCTAACACACCCAGTCTAATCTTGAAACCAAGCAGTTTCTCCTGGAAGAAAATACACTCTTACTGACTTTGAATGCATGGTCGCAAAACCCAAAGGGGCATGCAACAACTGCCCAAAACCATGTTTATCATGCAACTCTTCTAAATGACTGTTTCACTCATTACTATTATATCTTCAGACCTCCCGCATTCCTTCTCCTCTAACTCTCTGTCTGCTGACAAGCTTGCCTCATAATTAACCAAAAAAATAGAAATATCAGACAATAGCTCATGCATCTTTGCCCCCTTGAAACAATCAGCCTACCCTTCTATTAATATGCATGAATTAGCTCTACTGCTATCCAAGGCCAGCTCTTGCACTTGTGTTCTAGAGCCCTCTCCTTTTGTCTTTAAGGACTCTGTTCCTGCAATTACTTCCTCACTCTCTTGCATCAGTTTCTGCCTCTGTAATAAATTTTGGCCATTTATCTAAAACATGTTGAATATTTCCTCTCTTTAATTAAAAAAAAAAAACCCAACCCACTCCAGCTTCTGTCCCATTTATTAGCTCCTTTCACAGCGCAGCTTCTTCCTTGAAGAGCAGTCCAGAAGCACTAACTTTTGCTTCTCCACCCTACGTCCTCTCTTCAGCTTTTCTGCCCCTACCAGTCTACTATGCCTGCTCTAATCAAGGTTACTGATGAATTCCATGTTTATATCGACCACTCTTTTATTTTTGAAAGTGTTTTTATTTTTGGTTACGGAAAAAATGCACTTCCTAGTTTTCCTCTCCCCACACAGCTCACTCCTTCTGAGTCCCCTTTGCTCTCTTTTTATTCCCTGATAAACACCAAATGCTGACATCACCTAGCATGGTGCAATTGTCTGGATCCCCCGCTTTTTTCTCTATCCACACACTCTTTCTTGGTGCCTTCCTCCAAGCCGATCATTTTAGATACCATCAATTTGTGATGATTCTCAAAACTACTTCTCTGGCCTTGGTCTGTTTCTGGAGCTACAGATTTATATGTCTAAATCCTACTCAATATCTAAATAAGGTTTTCTAGTAAATAGCTCAAAACTGACGTGGCCCAAAAAGGACTATTTATTTGTTTTTTTCCACAAACTTCTTTCACTTCAAAATTCCCCGGTAAATGATATGGCCATCTACCCAGTTGCTGGAGTCCTAAATCTAGGCATGCTTCTTCATACTCCATATTCAATCCATCGAGTCCTGTTGAGTCTACCACCAAAACCCATCCCACATCATCCACTCCCTTCCATGTCCATTATCACCCTCTCTCCCCCTAACTGGTCTCTTGCTTTTTCCCTTGGTCCTTTATAATCCCCTCTACAATTCTCCACACAGTAGTCAGAGGGGATATGCAATGTAAATTAGATCATGCCATCCCATTCTTTTTTAATCCCTAGTTATTTCCCACCTTCAGAAGAAAACCCAAACTCCTGAGTTGCCTTATAAAGAACCACGCACTTGTCTACCTCTGTGACCTCCTAGACTTTTCTCTCCCTTCCTCCTTGCACCTGCCAACATGAGTCATCCTTAAACATCCCAAGTCCGCTTTCTGGCTTATGACATTTGCACTTATTTCTTCTATGTGGAAACTTTTTCCTTAATCTTTTCACACTTGACTTTTCCTTTCTCTTTCAGATCATGTAACTTCTTTAAAGCAGTCCCAACTACTTAATCGAAAGTAGCTGTCCAGTCATCCTATTTTAATTTTCTGCTTTATGGTTATCCTTATTTGATGTTTTTGGCTTCAGTCCTTTATTTCACTTAATACATTTGTCTGTTTTTCTGTTAGCTGCTTCTCACTGATGCCAAGAGAATATAAATCACACAAATTCAAGATTACCTTTGTGTTATCAACTCTATTACTAACAATTAAAACAGCGTCTGTTTGGCACAAAGTAGGTTCTCAATAAAAATGTATATGGTATATAAACTGTTAAGTGTTTTAGATAGAAGCTTGCTTGAATTAAAATTACCAACCAATTAAGACATAGAATATTGTATTATAGTTTTAAAAGAAAAGTTACCACTTTCTGATCTCATCAATGAGAAAATTCATGATTGGTCATTTTTATTGTGAGAAAAATGTGAACAGGCTTGTGCTTATGAGGCAGCCTTAGAACACTCTAAAGGACAATTTCTAGAACCAGTATATGACCCAGAACTTGGCTCTGTCAGCGAAATTAAATCCATTGCAATATAAATAAGTCAAATTTACTATCTAGTGACTATGGTTAAGAGAAACTACCTTAAGAGACTTTCACCCTGGCCCAGAAGAAGTACCATGAACTAGACTTACCCTGCCACCTGAATCTATGGAAAAAACAGACAAAATGTATAAAGCAATGTATTTCAGACACAGAACATCAGGAAGTGCAGGACAGTGATTCCTCAGAGATAAAAACAAAATAAGTGAGCTCTGCAGTTGCCTCAGCTGACAATTTAAAGGGAATTTTAGCCTGTGGAATAGAGAGGTCGTGTTTAGGTAAAGCTCATTGGTGACTTTTGAGTTGGAGAGATGGAATTGGGTGCCTGAGAAGATTAAAGTACCTGTAGTTCACAGAGGAGAGTACTGGAGAGGAGACTGTTGCCCAGAGACTGCTGAGGATGCCCCTCAAGTCTTCAGCTACCGACTAATCAACACTTGCACATGTGAAAATAATCTCAGGCTGGGAAATCACCACAAGAAAGGAGCAGAAGGGCGCACAGAGCTGGGAATAATCTGTGTTTGCACCTGCCAGAGAGGAAAACCCTCACAATTCATGAGTAGGAGGTAGAATACTCAGAAGGATATTGCCCCAGTAGTGGGCAGTATTAGCTCTAGACTAAAACCTGCTCTAATCCCACCCAAAGAAGCTTACAAGCAAGTCTCAAATGAGCAAATTAATTCCAAGTAACTTAACTGTATCCCAGAACATAGCTCAAGAATACTTTTAGGAATACAAAAAAAAAAAAAAAAAAATCCATCAGCAAACAAAATACAAATTACAATGTCTGACATCCAATTAAAAATTACCAAGCATAACGAGAAAACTAATCATTCAATAGAAACAGATCAATGTATGGCAAGATGATAGAGTTATTGAAATGTTATTCCATATGTTCAAGAAGGTAGAGAAACACTTGTGCAAATAGAGACATGGACAATAATTTTAAAAGACTCAAACTTTTAAAGATAAAAAGTGCAGTGTCTGAGAGGGAAAATATACAGGATGCTATTAACAGCAGATTAGACAGAGCAGAATAAAGTATAATGAATTTAAAGACACAGCAATTAGAATTTATCCAAAGTGAAATACTAAGAGGGAAAAAAAGCATTTAAAAAGAAAAATAAACAGAGCCTCTGTTAGCTGTGCTCTGATATATGTGTTATTAGAGTCTTTGAGGCATGAAGTAAGATGAGGCATACTTGAAGAATTAATGGGCCAACAGTTCCCAAATTTGATGATAACTACACATCCCACATTGAGGAAGTGAAATAAACCCCAAGAAACACAAAAAACTAACTAAAAGAGATTTAAGTCTATAATAACTCATGAACAAATGTTAAGTTTGTTTCTGTATGCACTTTTATTACAAAAGCAGCTTTGCAAACGTGTACAATGGATGGAGAAGATAATGTTATGAATAATAGCTCTCTCCACAGCACTTCTAAGACACGTAGCACCATCCCAGGCCTAAGAAGTATTGAGATTGTTACCTTACACGACTTTGTGTCTGTGTTTCACAATGCTTTCAATTGACCAAACTTGTTAAATTAAAAGCTATGACATGCAAATAGTCTTGCTTTTCGTCACCATCTTCTGTCTGTGTTTGCCAATATTTAAAGAAACAATGTCTTATAATAATACTCTCTTTTTTGAAAAACAACCTTCCATGTAATTCTCTTTTTTCTCTAAGAGGTGTTGGCAGCACAACGTTTATGTTTTGTAATATTTGGTTCTTTATGCATTCATCAGGAAATAGTCAACATTTTCATGTTGTCAGGAAAGAGAAAATAATCCATGGAGAGTCCATAGAGTATCATGATCTTTGGACTCTTTTCTCATTCTGACTCATGAAACCCTCACTTGGAACCCAAGTAGCTCGATCTCAGTCACCAAGTATTAATAGGTATGTCATAGACTAAAAGAGACAGCAGCCCTTCAGAAGGAATCAGAAATGCCAACAAGCTAGCATGAGAGTGAACAGGGAACAGAAAAGGGGATAGAGGGAGGAGGACTGAGTCACAGCTGAAGTCTAATAGAGTGGAATCATTACCAATGGAGATGCCAGGATACCATCACGTAATACGAAGAACTTAGAACAACGGCTTACTATGTGCTGCATGCTTGTATTAACATTTGTAATTTTCACCGTAGCCCTATGAGCTAGGTGTTCTCGTGAGCCTCATTTTATAGATGAAGAAAGTAAATTGCAAAGAGATTAAATAAATTGCCCAAGGTTACACAACCAGCAATGGGTGGAGCTGGGATTCAAACTTATGGGGTTTCTGGAATCAAGACACTAGACTATACCACTTCTTCCTAGAAGAAGGCAGTCTCCGGGATTTACTTGATGAACAGGCTGGAACAATGGACCAGGTTGGACAGAGGGGTTCTTGGGACAAAGTGCCAGGAGCATGTCTATCTCTCCTACTGCACATGGTTTGTCTTAAAGTGACTCTATTCACCAACCATTAATTGACAAAGCAATACCAATTGACTGATTCTGCCCTGATCCTCTTTTTTAGAGTATCAAACAATAACCAGGGCAATGTACTTGTTACTTCTCAATGGGGCCAGTGACTCAATATTTGTAAGCCAGTGACATTTCTCAATAATAGACATGATGATATTAATAACATTGAACACTTTTATGTGCCAAGAGCTGTGATTCACTTGCACAAAATAGACTTATTTCTGAGTAACAATCTTGTGTATGTATGCTTGATGTACGTGTGTGTGTGCACGCACACACATCTTTAATTGATATGGGTTTATTTTCAGAGTTAATTAAAATAGTTATTCCTTATGGCCAGCAGAAAACTACTGCCAGCACAGAATACACATGAAAGCCAATATATGTAAAATCATAAAATTTCAGCATTACATCATAGGTTTATAAATTTCCCAGAGATGATGCAATTATACTCGTTTATAAGAAGTATGGTTTCTAAACTAGAATTTGAAAAATTTGGCTCTATAATACAGTATTCTTATTCTACTGGATGGTAGAAACGTAGCCACAAAAAGAAAGAAAGAATATTTTATATTTTATAAATTGACAGAAATGAATTTTTGGCAGATTGAGTCTATGAAGGTTTTAAATGAAATGATATACTTAGAGTCAAAGTGCTACTGTCCTTGTTGGAGTTGGCAGATGGTGACAGGCTCCAGTCTCCCTGCCTTTCATTGTCATTTCTTTTTAAGTCCTCTGTTCTCCATCAAGTCATTGCCTGTCAAATGTGCTGCCACATTTTTTCTTTCTTATGCTGAGGCCACCAGTGATTGAAGGTATCTAGTGTCTCAACGACTGCCATTGTCTCCACATTGTTGCTGAAAAGGCTGAGGACATGACTCTGTAACATTACCTTCTTTACCTAGGCCTCCTTTACCTGGACAATGAAAACACAGGAGGGTTGCCTTGTGTTTTCATTGTCTCAGAGACTTGAAGGAAATCATTGTCTTGTCGCGTTGTCCCCATTGGCTTCTATGCCAGGGCTCAGGCACATAGGGCAAATCCCTGGGATTTGTATTGGGAAATTACAAGGTATGTGTGCCATAAAGGAGAAGAACAAAGGACCATGTGGGCCACACACGCTCGTAATTACCCCACTGTTTCCACACCAGCCATGGCCTTGAATCTTCTGTGAATCCAACAACTTTCTCAATGGAAGTTCCTTTCTAGGACGTTTCTCAGACTCACAGAATAGACTTCTGGAAGGTCTGTCCCTCCAGACACTAAATATATACCTACACATGTCTCAATTCTAAAATGAACCTAGCAGAGGTGGAAACAAAAATATGCCACTTACCTACATTTAATCACAAAGCATTTTGCTACAGCTGTTATGTTTTTAACTAGTTCAAAGAATCATGGAAACTTACAAACCAGAAAGAAAAAAGTACATGCTAGACATTGTCTTTTCCAACTAAGGCTAAGAAAGATTAAATGTCTACATTTTCTTATGGCTTTTCCTGCAATTCACTGATTCAGCTAAAGAGTTAGAATAAACGTATAATTTTGTAAATCAAGATATTCACTAAAGGTAACTAAATTCTTTGAAGTACCTCTAAACATTTTTCTCATGGTCTGTTGACACCAGACATGAAGAACTACAGCTTCCTTTAAACGAAAGTTTAATCACCATTGATAAGTCAAAGGATTCATTTTACCATGGAATCTGCAACATTTCCTTACTCTCAGTTGTTGGTCCTTCTGATTCCTTCTCAAGACTCTGCTCTGACCTCTTGGGTTTCTTCCTATATACTGTTTCCTTCAGTGAAATCACCTACTTTCATGCCTTCTGTTGCCACCAGTCTTCAGATGATCATCAAATCTACATTTCTAACTCTCTTTTCCACTACAGCCTCATTTTGGTCTCTAAGGCATTACATTTCTGTCCTGCCATCACTCAACCTGAACCAAGCCAAACTTATCTCTCAGGTTTAATAACCAGATTTCCCAGTTCCCCTGACTATGTCCTTAACATTGTCATGATCTCAGGCTACTATGTTAAGCATCTGGGTAAATGTTCCTTTTTTCACTTCATTTTTTTCTCTCTTCTTTAATTACTAGTTAAATTCTATAGATTCTTCCTTAGATACTTTTCTGTGTTTGTCCTCTCCTCTCAGTTCACATGATTCTTACCCCAATCCATGCTCTCCTCCCTTCAAGCCAGGCTCACTCTATTGCACCAAAAACAAGTGCCCTAGAGCCCTCCCCTTTTCACAAATCCACCTGATACCCTACTTTTTAAAAATGTTTCTTTCATTATCCTATTATAGGGATGGGAAAGGAAAAAAACAAATTTATTGGGCAGCTAACCATGACTTTCGCACTTGACACATGTTACCCCATGAAGTCCTCTCAATTAATAGCATGGGGCAGTTATGAGGATTTCTGTTTTATAGGTGATGGAAGCAAGCATCAGAAAGGTTAACAACCTGCTCAAGATCACCCATAGCTAATGATCAGTGGAGCCAATATTTGAACTTGTGCTATCTCAATTCCACCCTGCTGCTTCAATATCTTGTCATGGTTCCTCATTATCTAGTGCATTGGTCATCAAGCCTTTATGTTTTGAGTATCTACAGTACATAAGGAAGTACATGTATTAAAAAAAAAAAAAGAAAGATCAGGAAGAACAAGATCTTCCCTCCAGGAGTTTACAGTCTAGGAGGAAAGGTAATTTGTGGGAATTGTTATGTTTTGTTTCCTGTTGTAACTTCAGCATCCAGAAACGTTCAGTATTCACTTCCCAGGGCTGCTGAACCAAATTATCAGAATCCAGGTGGCTTAAAATAACAGAAGTGTATTCTCTCATATTTCTGGAGGCTAGAAGTCCAAAACCAAGGTGTCATCAGGACTGGTTCCTTCTGGAGGCTCTGAGAAAGCAGCTGCTCCAGGCCTCTCTCCCAACTTCTGCTATTTCTTGGCTTGTAGCTCCAACATTTTACTCTCTGCTGCCTTTGACACATGACCTTCTTCCTCTGTCCCTCCATGTCTTTCTCTCTCTATGACAAAATCTTCCCTTCCTTATAAGGACACCAGTCATTGGATTTAGGGATGCATCCTAATCCGGTATGATGCATCTCAACTTGATTGCATCGACAAAGAAGCTATTTTCAAATAAGGTCAAATTCCCAGGTTTCAGGTGAACATGAATTTGGGAAGGTCATTATTCAACCAATATACTGCAGTGCCTAACACAATAGCCATTCAATAAATAGTTGTTGATACAGAACTAATATAAAATAGGAAGTGTTATAAGGGAGACAGACATGTTTAAAAAATCACATTGGCATTTCTGACTGATTTTAAAAGTTGTCCATAATTTTCTTAACAATCTTACCTCTCACTACACTCTAACACAAAACTTGTCAATTGGTCTGATTTCCTCCCTGGCCCTCATATTCTCATTCCTAATCCCCTAAATACATACAAGCATGCCTTATTATTGCTGTCTCAAATTCATTTGCTTCTGTTGCTTCCTTAGCTTAGATACTTGCTTCTTCCTCTCAAGTGATCCATCTCCTCTTTTTCTTCCAAGGCAAGTTAAAATGACATATCTTTCATGAAGCTTTTCCATGGATCACGCGTGTTTTCATGTAATGACACCTCCTTCTCTAAACCTTTCATTACAGTTGCATCTTGCTCTGTATCACTTGGAGTTTCAGTTACCTATCAATGTGGAACAAACTACCCCCAAACTCACCTTACAACTGCAGATTGTTGTAATTGTTCTGCATAGTTCTTTGGCTGGTCTCACCTGGGCTCACTCATGTGGCTGCACATACTTGAGTGTTAGCTGGGCAGAAGGATCCTAGATGACCTCACCCACATGTCTAACAGCCAGTGCTGGTATTGGTTAGGGCATCTCCATTTTCCTCCATGGGCCTCTCATCCTCCAGCTGGCTAGACTAACTTCTTCCTGTGGAAGTCCCAGGACAGAGTGCTAAGCCAGTTATGATGGAAGCCACAATGTGTCTAAACACCTAGGGCTCCAGAACTCAACATAACTTCACATCCACCTCATTTCATTTGCCAGAATAAATCACAAAACCAGCCTAGACTCAAGGGTCAGGGAAATTAGTCTCCATCTCTTGGTGAGATGAGCAGCAAAGTCACTTTGCAGAGGCAAAAGGGAAGAGAAGGGGATGAAGGGTGTGGTCATCTTTGAAAACAATATACAACACTTGGGAAATAATGACGTCTGCATAACTATCTTTTATTGCTCTCCAAGTACACATGTTTAAACCTAATTGCTTCCCAAGTTGTAAGTTCCTTGAAATCAAAATTCAAAACACATAGCCCTGTTGAAACTCCTTAAATGCTTACTACCGACATGAGCACCACATTTTATGCTTTGCTAGACACTGTTCTAAGTACCTACTGGCATTTTAGCCTAAGTATATTAAGTAATTTAATTCTCACAATGACTACATGAGGTAGATACTATTATTATCCCTCTTTTACAAAGAAGAGAGGTGAGGCAGACTGAAGTTAATTATCTTTCTCGGTTTCTACAGCTACCAAGTGAAAGGCTGGTAGTCAAACCCAGGCATTCTGGCTCCAGATTTTAAGCTCTTAACTAATATGCTTTATTTGTATTGATAATATGATGATATAAAGTATCATCATTGTATTATACCTACATAAGTACATTTCACTCAAAACTACCTGGAAAATAAATAGCATGACTTCTATGATGAATGGACAGAAAAGTCAAATGATATATTTCCAGATAGACTGGGTTTCTATCTAAGATCATGAGCTATTTTTAAAGAAAATATATACGAAGACATCTAATAATCACAGAAATCATAGCTGAAGTTAAATCTCCCCTTTCTTTCTCTCACACCATTCCTCTAAGATCTCCCATCATGATGTGAACACCTGGCCTTTTTTTTTGGTGTATTTACAGGACAAACTTCCAGATATTAATATGCTCTATGAATAGTGTTTTATCTGGGCTTTGGTCATATCCTCCTGCTGTTCACATTAGCAGATTAGCACATGTCACAGATGAGACCCATGCCCATATGGGCCAGTTAACATGTCTCCATTTCATTTCCTTCTTAATGTGCTTGCCCCTAGTTACAGGTAGGATTAGGTAAAAAAGACCATCTATAATTGCTTCTCGGGAAAAAGAAAATGTATGTATTTATGACAGGCCAGTTTTCATCACCCTCATGCACTAGGTTTGTTTTGTGTTAACTGCTTGAGGTGGCAGGACCTGATGCTATGGATGCCAGAAGCTAAGTGAACCCAGGAATGAAACACTTCTGAATCTTGTTCATTCCTTTGTAGACATTCAACATAACACATTCTCCTCAAGGAAACAAAACAGTCTTGACCTGCTATATATTTTTCTAATAGATATTCTATTTTTTTCTGTTGCTTCCAGATACCTGTGATGTCCCCAGTTTTCCTTATGACTTCTTGCCTATAAGCAAGGGTATACATAGTAATAAAATCTAGATAAGATGTTTCGTGCACGACATGGAGTACCAGAAGTCTAGACATGGTCTATCTGATAACACTTTAAACCATGGGATAATCACGTAGACAAAATCCTTTTTAAAAAGAGCAGCAAGAATTGGGGGGGGGGGGGAAGGGCTCTTTTTAAAAGAGCCTTTAGAATTCACAGTAAATGTAGGTGAAGTTCTCTCTGTAAGTCAAGCATGAACAGGGATTTTGTCTAACTCTCTCAGCATGGTGAAGGTGATGTTCTTAATAAAATCAAGGAGACTTCTTAGAAAATAGTTGTTACGTGGCTCATGCCTGTAATCTCAGCACGTTGGGAGGCCACGGTGGGTGAATCACTTGAGGCCAGGAGTTCGAGACACCAGCCTGGTGAATATGGTGAAACCCCATCTCTACTAAAAATACAAAAATTAGCCAAGTGTGGTGGAACACGCCTGTAGTCCCAGCTACTCAGGAGGCTGAGGCAGGAGAATTGCTTGAACCTGGGAGGTGGAGGTTGAAGCGAACCAAGATCACGCCACTGCACTCCAGCCTGGGTGACAGAGGGAGAATCTGTCCCAAAAAAAAAAAAAAAAAGTTGTTATGGGTTAAATTGTGTCCCGCACAAAAGATGTTTAAGTCCTAACTCCTAGCACCTGTGAATGTGACCTTATTTGGAAAGAGAGTCTTTGTATATGATTAAGTTAAAATGTGCTCATTAGGGTGGACTCTATGTCTTTGTAAAAAGGGGAAATTTGGACACAGACACAGACGTGCCCAGAGGGAAGATGATATGAACACACAGGGAGAAAATAGCCATCTACAAGCCCAGGGATACCGAAGATTGCCAGTAAACCACTAGAAACTAAGAGAGAGGAATGGAACAGATTCTTTCTCACAACCCTCAAGGGAACCAACCCTGCTGACACCTTGATTTCAGACTTCTAATCTCCAGAGCTATGAGACAATAAATTGTATTGTTTAAGCCACCCAGCTTACAATCATTTATTATGGCAGCCCCAGGAAACTAATACAATAGTCTTCATACATTCTTTGTTACTTCAGGGCCGACATTAGTCATAGCGAATGGGGGGTAAATTCTGGGACTAGGAAACAAAGAAATCATTTAACATAAGAAGAATCATTATTTTCCTTTCATTTCCTTCCACCTCTGATTTGTAAAAGGAACTTTATACTATAAGTTAATATAGGATTAACCATAACCTTAACCTTATCTTCATTCAAACCATGGCTCTAGCTCATGTTTTCAGGAAGGAGAACAATTTTCCACCTGTTTTCATTTAATGAACATAATTTCATTTAATACTTGTTCTATATTTTATACTCATATAAGAAATATGGAAAACATGTTAAAAATGAGAATAAAATCCTATCTTTAAAGAGTTTATAATTATTTGGGGGTAAGCAGGCACTGATCAAATTAAAAATCAATTGAAGGTAATAGCTAATGGATTTCTAAATTGAGCAGTATAAGAATACCATGAAATTCAACAACTGTGTAAAAATCTCATAGGAAAACTGTCATCTTTTAAAATGATATACTTAATATGTACAAGCATAATATATAATATTCCCCAAAAGAAATAAACTTAAAATCAGCTTCTTTTTAAAGGTTTAACTTGTTCTATCTCTTCACTCATATCTAACAGGATCTTGAATACAATAGTGATTTCGTGTCCACCTAGTCTAAATATCCATGGGCAATACCTAGAGCAATGTCCATGACTCTGGACTTACCCAGCTAACAAAAATTATTAATTGAAAACAACTAAAATCATAATGCAGAATGTGAACTATATAGTGTTTTCCTTTCCAGTGAATTTATTATATATTCTATACTATTACTATATACTAAACCACAAATAATATGCTTTACTATAAGTTTCTTAAAGGCAGGGAGTGTCTTATTTCCACCCATGGTCCAGAGCTTTCAAAAATGTTGATTTAATAAACAAACAAATAAAAGAACAAAATGTGCTTCTGATATTAACTCTTGACTAAGGAGCACATTTACACCCTTAGCCAATTTTTCTGTTGCAATACATTTTTTCTTTTTTTAATGTTTATTACTTTCTATTGATCCTCAGTGTGTGGGCTACATTTCTCTTGTCTCACACCATTCAGTGCTGGGTTATTGACTCCCTGCATCAGTGTTCTTAAAAATATTGGCAGAAAATTCTAAGTCTTAGCCGATGTGCTTACTCAAAGTTTACTTTAAGTACAGAACCATTATCAACTATATTGCGAGGGAGACTCTGGTACGCTCCAGTGTGTTCAAGTACAAAGTTATTTTGGAGGTAAGCTTTTATTTTTTGTTTTTGAAACTGCAAGGCAATACCCATCAGTAGATCAAGAAATTAACCCAATAGGTGGACACCAGCAATTTTGGAAAGTAAACAGGTGGAGGGAGGGAAAGGAAAGGGAGAAAAAGGGAAGGGATGAGAGAGGAGGAGAAGGGAAGGGAAAAGGAAAAGGAAAGGAAGGGGAAGGAGGAAAGGGAAAGGAAAGGAAAAAAGAAAGGAACTTATGTATTTCTTACATAGAACCACAGTCAAAAAAGTATTTTTGAAAGAAGGAAAGAAGGAAGGAAGGAAGGAAGGAAGGAAGGAAGGAGGGAAGGAGGGAAGGAAGGAGAGAGAGAGAGAAGAAAGAAAGAAAGAAAGAAAAGAAAGAAAGAAAGAAAGAAAGAAAGAAAGAAAGAAAGAAAGAAAAAAGAAAGAAAGAAAGAAAGAAGGAAGGAAGGAAGGAAGGAAAGAAGAAAAGAAAGAAAAAGAAAGAAGAAAGAAAGAAAGAAAGGAAGGGAAGGAAGGAAGGAAGGAAGGAAGGAAGGAAGGAGAAATAGCCATCTATATGAAAGGATAGAGGAAGTCTTCCAGTCCAGGGCTCCGGGGAAAGGAAGAACTTAGCTGGTGATATGGTTTGCTGTGTCCAAGACCTAACCCCAAAATTCTCACCTGAAATGTAGTTTCCCATAATCCCCAGGTGACCTGGGAGGGACTCAGTGGGAGGTAATTGAATAATAGGGGTGGGTTTTTCTTGTGCTGTTCTTGTAATAGTGAATAAGTCTTAAGAGATCTGATGGTTTTATGAAGGGCAGTTCCCCTGCACACGCTCTCTTGCCTGCTGCCATTTAAGTTGTGCGTTTGCTCCTCCTTCACATTCCTCCATGATTGTGAGGCTTCCCCAGCTATGTGGAACTGTGAGTCCATTAAACTTCTTTTTCTTTATAAATTACCCAGCCTCGGGTATGTCTTTATTAGCAATGTAAGAACAGACTAATACAGCTGGCTAAAGGAAATGAAGGTGACACTGCATGAATGGCTGGAACAGAGAGAGATACGGGGAGGGTGGGAGGAGAGGAAGCTGGGGTGATGGAAGTAGTCATACAAGACCTTGCAGGTTATGGTAAGAAATTTGGATTTAATCTAAATGTAATAGAAGCCATTAAAGGGCTTTTAGCAGGAGAAGGACATGATAAGGCTTAAATTCTTAAAAGAACACTATCAATGTTGTGTGGTGAATGAGCTGGAGATAAAGAAAAGTAGCTAAGAAGACACAGGGATACTGCAGGGGTGATTTCAGTATCCAGGTGAGAGATGATGATGGCTGGGCTAGGGCTGTGCTTGAGGAATGGGCAGATGATTTTGAAGATAGACTGACTGGACTCTGCAATGGATTATATTTAGGAAAAAAAAGATGGAGGAATCAAGAATGACTCCAAAGGTTCCAATTCAAATGTTTAGGCGGATGTTTACTGAGATAGAGTCCCCTAGGAATCACAAGCTTCAGGGAGAAAATAAAGAGCTCAGCTTGGGACAGGCTAACTTGAGATGCCTGAGCAACTTGAAGTGAAAAGTTGGCAGCTGGAGGGCAGGCGAATAAACTCTAATGACACTTCTGCTGGGCTGCACTAATCATCAGAAACTTCCCCCACAGGGTTGCCCGGAGCCCCAGCTACTCCTAAACAAGGTAGGGGAATGAGGGAGTGGTCAGCAGAAGGAAACTCCATATTATATTTCATCAAATTACATACACTTTGTTGCATTTGACTTGGCAACTCCAAGGTGAACTGCTGCCAAGTCAAATTTTTATCCAGATAATGAACTGGATCTATTGCTACCACATCTGCTTCCTGTTTGCTGTAAGCAGAGAAGTTACCCAAGGTGGAACAATAGACAACATCATAGAAAGGGAAGCAGCTGGTATTGCCTGCTCCAATCGTGAGAAATCTGAGATGGGAAAGCCATATTTTTTAAAAAGTCAGAGAAGATTAAGATGTAAGATAATGTTGCCCCTCTCATTTTTGGAGGGATGTCATTCAGCATTAAGAAGAAAGCAGGAGTCTGAGAGAATGTAATTGATAGAAGGTCAGGGAGATCAAGAACTGTGCCAGCTGGAGCACTTCAGAACTCCCTAGGAAGCCAGACTCTTCTGTCTTATTTTAATATCTAGAGGAATCTGTACCAGTCTCCCTAAAGCATAAAGCATCTCTTTTTATAGTGGGGCAATAAAGTATTTAGACAACTGTTCAAAAAGGAGGTCACTGGATGGTTTCAAGCTTGCGTTTGCTGTACAGCTGAGTAGAAACATTCAGAATATTCTACTTTGGTCACAATCCCTGTATTTGCCATCCCCATTTACACATTAAAAACAGTTGAGGCTCAGAGAAGTTGAGATATGTGCCAAAGGTTATAAATCCAGTGAACTGGCAGAGGTAGAATTTAATCCAGGTTGATCTGATTTTCATGTCACAATGTTATTTATGAGAATCTGTCTCAAATAAATGAGCCAAGTAGAAAATTGAAGAAAAAAGTAGATCATTAATCAATAAATTTCCTATTGTTTTTCACTTTAGCAACCATTTCTGCAACTTTGTTTTAATAATAATCACTCCTACCTTCTACTCACTAAAAATATACCATAAATATTATTTTCAAATCGCAAAGATGATATACTGAAGAAAAAAATTAGCTCCAACAAGCAAAATATAAGAGGATTTCAAAAAGATGGAGGAAGGTAGAATTTAAAAATAAAAATATAATTATAACTTTATTTCTCAACATAAGCTCCATTAACTTTATGACATTTTTGTAAGAGTGATACCAGCCTTTTAGTCCATCTCTATAGAGCTGAAGTTCCTGGGACTTCAACCATGTTGATGCAGGCGTTTTTACATTATTAAAAGAAGAAAAATGGGTGCCTCTTAAATGCTTTTTAAGATTAGGGCAGTAAAGGGGTTAGAAAAAGCCAATTCAAGACTATAAGGTGAATTCCTAATGATTTCCATCAAAACTGACATAATTGTTCTTGCTTGATGAGAAGAATAAACAGTGACATTGTCATGGTAGAGAAGGACTCTCTGGTATAGCTTTCCCGGGCATTTTTCTGCTAAAGCTTTGGATAACTTTCTCAAAACACTCTGATAATGAGCAGCTGTTTTCATTTTGGGTCCTCAAGAAAGTCAACAAGCAAAGTGCCTTGCTCATCCCAAAAAAGCTGATGCCATGACCTTTGCTGTTGGCTGGTCCACTTTTGCTTTGATGGACCACTTCCGCTTCTTGGTAGCCATTGCTTTGATGGTGCTTTGTCTTCAGGATAGTACTGGTAAAGCCATGTTTCATCTCCTGTTACAATTATTTGAAAAAATGCGTCAAGATCTTCATCCCACTTGTTTAAAATTTACATTGAAAGCTCTGCTCTTGTCTGCAGCTTATCTGGACACAATGCTTTTGGCATCTATCGAGTGGGAAGTCTTCTCACCTTTAATTTTTCCGTCAGAATTGTGTAAGATGAACAATTGAGGTGTCATGGTGTTGGCTTTTGTTTCTGCTGTTAATCATCAGTCCTCTTCAATTAGGACATGAACAAGCCTAATCTTGTCCTCATAAATTATGCGGGTGGTCTGCCACTATAGATTTCATCTTTGATATCACCTCATCTCTTCCTAAAAGGAGTTATCTATTTGTAAACTGCTGCTTTCTTTGAGTCATTGTTTCCATAAACTTTTTTAAAGCATCAATGATTTCACCATTCTTCCACCTAAGTTTCGCCATCAATTTTACGTTTGTTCTTGCTTCGATTTTAGCAGAATTCATGTTGCTCTGAATGGGTCTCTTTTCAAACTGATGTCTTATTCTTGTTAGTGCCTCAAACTAGATTCTATTCAGACATATTATAACCAGTTAGTATAAGTTTATTTGGGTGCAAAAAAAGTTGAAATCTATGCATAGTTTTGTCAAAATACACGTTTACCTGAACTTTGTGAAGTCCCCTTATACAATGGTAAATGATCTATATAAATAGAAAATAGATTTTGAATTAGATGACAGCTGGTATTCTTTGACATCTAGGTTGAAGAGTAAAATGTACATATTGCTTATTTTTAGGACAGCCTGCAATTAATCGCCTCCTTCCAATAAACAAAAAATCCTAAAAATGAAAGTAAGAAAATTTCAAGATGCTGCCCAGGAGCAGTCTATATTTCCCTCTAATTATTGGTGTATTTGTTATTTCCTGGACTCACAGTATTCCCCGATGCCTTTGCTTTTGCTCAAGCTATTTCTTCTCCCCATAATGCCCATGTTCTCTTTTATCTTTCATAACTTCATGTACCAAAATTGGACCTATCTGCAATGACTACTGTAGAGGCCAAGGGAAAAACTTGCCCTTGTCCTCTGAAGGTTAGCTGAAAAATCAACTCAAAAGAGGCAGATTAATTGGGAAAAGGGCATACAAATTTATTAATATGCACACATGGGAGAAGTGCAGAGTGATTGCCGCATCCCACGACAAGGTTTAGAAGCTCATATACCATCTTCAGGTTACAGAAAGAGTGGGAGATGGATTGTAGCAAAACAGGTAGATAAGACCTGGCTAGCAAGGTGGTTTTGTAATGTAAATGAAATCTCACAGGTAGCAGGCTTCAGAAAGAATATTCAGTAAATATTTCTTTTGGATATTTAAAGGTATCAGACTCTTTTACTCCTTCCTAGATCCAGACAAGGGAAATCTTCAGAGAAAGCCTGGCTATATCAGTGCAGATTCTGCCTAGATGCAAATCTCCCCCACAAAAGACAGCTTTGCAGGATGACTTCTATTTGCTGGCTCCCTAAACAACCATCTCAAAATATGTCAAAAATATATTTTAGGGTAAACTATTTTTATTTTCTTCATTACTCAAATGAGAGTTCTTCCATAGACATTTGCACTAATAACAGATACCAAAGAACATTTTCATTATTTTTTCTACCTTCCCATAGCACCTTGCATTATACAGCATTTGTCTTGACTCTTCCTTCTCATGTGAAAGCCTCTTGAAAGCAGAAGTCGTATTTTCTGTATCTTTGTGTCCCTCCCCTTTCCTCTGAAAGCTAGGCATGCTTCACCGTAAAGGGAATACAAAGAGGTCAGCATACGAAATCAT
The DNA here is from genome assembly GCF_008728515.1 of Papio anubis. Taxonomy (NCBI): domain Eukaryota; kingdom Metazoa; phylum Chordata; class Mammalia; order Primates; family Cercopithecidae; genus Papio; species Papio anubis. The sequence goes on along the minus strand of NC_044978.1, from coordinate 133,380,084 downwards.
CTCATTGTAACAGTGAGAGAAATCTGACATCACTGACTTCATCTTGCTTCTATCCTCACAGGTTAACTGCCTTTGCTTATTCCTACATGTAGGCCAAACTAATCTTGGAAAGAGTTTAGATATTTTAACTTTAGAACTAATGACTATTTCTCTTTTGAAAGAGTCCTGCAAGGAGATAAGGAAGTATGCACACAGGTAACAATTCTGTTCAAGCGTTATAGAAACAAGGTGAACCTGACAAGCAGTTGACCACAGACAAGTTTTGCAACCTCTTCACACCCCTCCTGATGCCCAGATGTCTGTAGGCACCAGTTACCACTTGACTTTAACGCCACTTTGTTCCCCGCTCCCCTAACATAAAAGGAGCCTAAAAATTTTTTTAACTTAATATGGTTCTTTGGGACATTAGTCCTATATCTTCTTGGCTTACTAGCTCTCTGAAATACAGTCACTTTACTTGCCTCAACACTTTGTCTCTCAACTTACTGGCTTTCTTGCAGCAAGGAGTAAAAGCTTTGGATTCAACAGCATCATAAGGGCTAAAATATTTTCTGCAGAAGTAATATAGCCTTGAGTCTTATAAATTATCCCAAGGTAAATTTAATTTAGTCAATTAGTCTTTTCTAGATAAAGAAAAAAAATTGAGAGAAAGCCTCTACTGAGGACTCAGAGAATCTCCTGTGGGTCTATGGAAAGGTCCACACCAAGATAATCAGAATATAGAACACTTTCAGTGTCCACTGTTTGTCCTCTGAACAATTTCTCCTTCCTTGCTTTTTCTATTGTCTTTTAAAGAAAAAAGATCAAAAGCAAAATTAATTGATGGATTATTATTTAAAATAAAAGAGTAAAACAGTAACAAGGGTATGGCAACAACTCCCCCAACTTGGTAAACAAAGTTGCCATAAGAATCCAACAAGAACCTTTATGGGAATTGGAAATAATTAAATAAAGTATATCACATCTTGAGTGTCAAATGAGGTTTAATTCAGAATTTATTCATAAGAGAAGATGATGGATAAAGCATTGAAGGCTAACTTCCTTGGCCAGAAAGAAACCAGGAACAGATTTTAGAGACTCATAAACCTAATGATAACAGCACTCACAGAGTTGGCAAGCACCCTGGGACTACGCTACATGGCCAATGGAAAGGAAAATCAAGTTGAGAATGGAAATGAGAAGAAGTAGAATCATTAGGAATAACAGTAATCGTTAACATGCACCGAGCACTTACTAGGAAACAGGCACTGGACTAAGGGCTTCATTTACATCATTTCATTCTCATACCACCTAACTTGTCTCTGTTTTCTTTTTTTCCCCTGAAAGCTTATTCTCTTGATGACTGAATGATACTTTAAAATGTAAATATGAGCTTATCACCCCCCTCAAAATCCTCCAAAGTCTTCTAATCACATCTTCCAAAGCCTTCTAATCACACAAGATGTAGTATATTTTATTTAAAGATTTCCAATTCCCATAAAGATTCTTGTTGGATTCTTACGGCAATTATGTTTACCAAGTTGGAGTGGTTGTTGCCATACCCTTATTTTCTTATTTGCTATTGCTTTACTCCTTTATTTTAAAGAATAATCTGTCAATTAATTTTGCTTTTGACATTTTTCTTTAAAAGACAATAGGAAAAACAAGGAAGGGGGAACTGTTCTGAGGATAAGAACATTATAGGGAGAAGAAATAGCTTGAGCAAAGCAAAGGCATCAGATGGCTTACAGGCATGAATGATCCAGCCACCAGCTGACCCCAAGTTCATTTTCTAAAATTTCATAACCCCAGTGAGACTTCCACACTATCCTTTCTAAATTATTGCATTCATCTCTCTCTCTCTCTTTCTTTTTTTTTTTTTTTTTGTGAGACAAGGTCTCACTCTGTCACCTAGGCAGGAGTATAAAGGTGTGATCTTGGCTCACTGAAACCTCTGCCTCCTGAGCTCAAGCGATCCTCCCACCTCAACCTCCCAAGTAGCTGGGACCACAGGTGCACACCACCATGCCTGGATAATTTTTTGGGTGTTTTTTGTAGAGATTTGGTTTCACCATGTTGCTCAGGCTGGTCTCAAACTCCTGGGCTGAAAGCGATTCACCTGCCTCAGCCTCCCAAAGTGCTGGTATTACAGGTGTGAGACCCCACACTCTCATTCATCCCTTTTTCTATCCCCATACTCTACTTAATAGCACTTATCAGTACTTGAGAATATATTATATAAAATCAATTATTATTAATCATGGTACTTAAGTTCTGTAAAGTTTCTGTGAATACTGCATTAGCAAACACTGAACAATTACTCCTAGGAGAAATATAGGGTGAGGTTCCTATGAGTCTCTGGAGACAAAATGTTTGTCAATTGACAAATGTTTGTCAACTGACAAATGTTTGATAACCTTGTTTTGTGTGTGTTTCTGTTGAAAGATGTGATTTAATACATATTGTTGATTCATTAACATTGAACATATCACCAACAGCACTATAACTCATACCAGAAAGCAGCTTATCTAACATACATATTCTCTCTGTTTAAGGCACGTCACAGCCTTGTTGAGATTAGTAACACTAGACAGCACTTCAGCACTACTCTCAGGGGCCAGGGGAAACAGCAAAATAAACAGAAAACACAAAAATGTGAAAAATGTTGCACCAAGTAGAACACACAAAAAAAGCCCACTTTACATTATGAGGGTTAAAACAAGAATGCAGAGAGCATGGCCTTGACTAACTTCAGCTGAGAATGTGTACGCAGAGTGACTCAATTTTTTTGCCATTCTGAGCCGATGTGTGAATGACCACAAAGTTGTTATAATTGTCAATTTTGGAGATTACAAATATACTTTAGCAAGTAGATAATTAGCAAGCACAGAGTATGCAAATAATGAAGACTGGCTCTATGTATTCATCCATGTTGCATTATGTATCCCCTCTTCTTGATATCTAAGCAAGCTCTACAATAGCAAAGACGTTTTCTGGTTTGCTTTTTCTTCAGCATCTAGACCAGCACTGTCCACAAGAAATGTAATGTGTGTGCACCACAAATGTGAGCTACTTATGTAGTTTTAAATGTTTCAGTAAACACATTAAAAAAGAAACGTGAAATTAATTTTCATAACTTATTAATTTGCCATAATATATCCCAAATATTATTTGAACATCTAGTAAGTAACAAAGTATTAACATAAAATTTTACTTCCTTTATTTCAAATCTTTGAAATCCACATATATTTTATACTTACAGCACACTTCAATTTGGACTAGACACATTTTAGGTGCTCAATAGCTGCAAGTGGTTAGTGGCTTATCATATTAAACAGCACAGGTCTAGAACAATAACTGGTACATATTAAGTCCCCAGTAAACATTGATGAGTGAATTCATTTATTAATTGCTTCTAAATCCCAGACACTGGGCCGAGAAGTTTACATCTTTTACATCAGTTAATCCACACAATCACCCTTCCGTTAGCTATAATTATCCTCATTTTACACACTTAGTAATAGAGGTGCACTAATAGAGATGCCCACAGTCACACAAAATTCCAGAACAAGGAAGGACTTGAATATCCAACCATCTGACCAAATCTAACGTCTCCAAATATGTCTTCATTAAAAGGCACTAATACAGTTTTACTTACACTATCCATTAAAATATTAGTTGAAATATTTTTGACTATGGGAGGGACTACATGGTTCTAGAAGAATTTCAAGTTTGGCCAAATACAGAGTGTATAACTTACTGTTTTTAAAACTAGGCAATGCTAATGAACATTATTATATGCCTGAGTGGTATTGTCACCCAAGAGCCTATCTATCTGCTCTCTCCATAACTTACTGGAGACTAATTAGAAGGACAGTAGCAGTAGGCTTTGGGGCATGAAGCAACAGGCATCTTGCACTATTGTTGCTGACAACCTGAGATGCTTTGCATAATTGCAGGGAATGAGGTGGAAAAAGGCATTGTTTTCCTTGGAAACCACATGGTGCCCCCTCATTCTCAAAATCTGTGAAAGACCTTTCGCTCTTTTTCCTTATCCATGAAACAAACATTACATTTTTACACAAATTTATGAAATAAAAAATACTGCATGACATCTATTGAATGGCAATGTAATAATCAATTCACAATATTTACCACCTTATGATTCCAAAAACAACTCAGGACAGCTTAATCAATTAATAAGAACAACCCATCACTGCTTAACACAAACAACTTATTTTTTCTGCTCCAATCCTGCTTGCACAAAAATCTGCAAGATTAATCAGAGTTAATTCATTAGAGAGCAAAAAATGGAGACAAAAGAAATTTACTCAGTCAGAGCAGCCACCGAATAATAAAACTCATTTCGTTTCTGCTCAAATTGAAGAGCTCTTGGTATCAGACTAAAAATTGCAAATCATGTTTTCAATTTCCCTGAAGCCAGACTCTGATTACAGCCAATGTTACACCACTGGATTTCCTCGGTTGGCAGAATGTTACACACTCATGGAAAAAGTAACCAGGACACTTCAGTCCATGAAGAGGGCTCCACACTCCAGGCCTCTGCCTCTAAAATAAGCAACATGCAACAGGCGCTGCTACAGACCTTCAAGTGTGCTGCCTAAGTCATATTTTCCTACAGTGAAAGAGCTTTTAAATAGAAAAGACAATCAGCACTGTTTTCCTAATTCACATATTGTTTCTGTGTTGGGTTTTTGTTTTTGTTTTGCCTTAGTCTCTCTCTGAATGTGGAATTCCAAATAAATAAACCATGTATGTCTACCAGATATCATCACCAAAGCAACTTGAGCTGAGCCACAAGTTTGCATTCAGGTTTAAAATATTCTAACATGATGAGAAGAAATGGTCCATCTTCTCCGAGAAGATCGTAATGTTTTAGGGAAATGTCTAAGAAACAAATGACTGGAGTTGCTGGTATTTCAATGCAAACGAGAGAGGTATGCATTTAGAAGTGGCAGTGCTGAGAAAAAATTAGTCTAACATAGATTTTATTTTGATTTCGTTGGTTTTGGAAAATTTCCCAGTATGAAACTAAAAAACAAGTCCCATGAAAGTTGTTTTAAAAATTCAAATGTGTACAAGGTGGCAAAATATATGCTATAATGTGACCTGTAGTTCAATTGGCAATTTTAGTCAGGACACAGAAAATAGAGCAGAGCCCAACAGGGAAGGAAAACATTGTTCCTTTGGAGGTCAGATAGCATGGTTGGAGGCCATAGGGAGGCCTAGAAGAGAAATGAAAATAGACAGCTCTGGAAGGATCAGCATTCCAAACCTGCACCAGCCTTGGCTGCAGAGTCACTAGCTAAATTGGCTACATGTCACAATGCCCAATCTGCATTTCCTTATAGGAGATGATGTTGATGATATCCCTCATGTAATAATGTGTGTTCTGATATTCCTCACAAGACCCTGTGTAATGTCTTCCCTAAGTCCTCTCTGTCAAAGATATTGTGATCACCATGCATATAGCTGAGTTTTGAGAAGCTATGCTGTGAATGTAAAATATACTTCCTTCAGAGAAAGACTTTCCTTCATTATTCACTCATTCATTTACTAAACACATATTTATTGATGTGCCTTCCATGTGCCAGTTACTGTTAAAGGGTCAGTCATACAGAAATTTATGCCACAAACACAGCTCTTGACATTCTGGCACTTCCTTTCTTGATGGGGAAGACAGATATTAAATAAGACAAAATGTAAATAATATAATTCCAGACAATGAAACACCAGGGTCAAGAATCAGATCCAGGCAGGCAGTAGTGCAGCTTAGACTGGTTAACTCTTTCAAATCCCTTAGAAGCCTTGAGGTCTCCCAACTTGCTCTAGCATGGATTAGGTCTCATTTGAGCTAACTTATACAGAGTATCCTGAATGTTGGTGCCAACCCTACAAAAGAGCTGACACAAAGTAGCAACAAAAGGCAGGGCAAAACTGATGACAGTATGATCAGGGAAGGAGACAGGGTGACCAGGAAGCATGCTACGAAAATAGACAGTGGTGTTGTAGAGAGTGGAGGTTGTATTCTAAGTAGTGAGGTCAAGGAAGGCTTCTGAGGTACTGATACTTGAGAACAGAAGTCTCATGGTGCAAAACTCTGGAGGAAAACTGATAGAAGCAGAAGAATCCTGAGCTCAGATACAGTTTCAGATAATCAAGGAACTGTAAGAAAGTCAAGGAGTTTAAATTATGATGAGCAAGGAGAATCAGCAAAAGAAGACGAGGTCAGAAGGCAGATTACATAGGATCTTGTACACCATGGTAAGAAGTGGGGTGTTAATTTTCAATGTAGTGGGATGCCTTGGAGGGCATTAAACTGGAGCAAGCTGATGTGATTCAGAATGGTTAAACTCTTCATATGAAGGTGGCACAAAAAGAGGACATAACCAGCAATCATTTCTCTGCTGTAAGTTGACATCAGCCCTGGAAGTAGAGAAAATTAGAACAGGGAGCAGGCAGATTATGCAAAAAGGCGCTGTAGAAAAGATTTGAGAATTATCTGAAGCCAGTGACCTAGGTCAAGTGATAGAGCAGTATTATGGAACAGACACGCTTTTTCAAATATGTAGCACTCAGGGAAGATAATGGACTATCAACATGTCATGAAGTCTGCTGGGTCTTGTCAAACCTCCCGGCCATTGCTCACTCTTGCTGCTTTTTGTGGGAAGAAATGCCACCTCCAGAAAAGACTAGAAAAACATCTTTAGTAACTAGGATATGTTGGGATCAGAAACTGAAATGTTTACATTGAAAGGTGTTGATTCTCTGGTTACCTTCTATAGTAGCTAGGGTGGAGTTTCCTTAGACCTTCCTTCAAGAGATACTGCTGCAAGTTCCTCTTCTGCTGCAGTCCTTCAGGGTCCCCTGCAGAGACCCCTCTCTCTCACCTACTGTCCCCAGGTAACCCCCAGCCAATGACATGCATGGTAGAGGTACTGAGACCTGCCAATTTCTACCCAATGTACCACTCCTCTAATGAGTACTTTCTGCTCTAGAGAAACTGCCCAGCGGCTGGCCAAAATGCTCTTAGACCTAGCACCACAGTCTGAACTTCTTTTTACCCAATTCTTCTCCCATCACCCTTTCCTTTCACAGGATTCAGATCTGAATTGCCCTATACAGGTTTTTCCTACTCCTGTTGCTGCTCCTCTTTATCTTTCATGGACAAAACTTATAATAAACCTCTCATATCCCTAACTCCATCTTGGCATCTGCTTCTCAGAGAACCTGACATGACACAGAAATTGACACGCTTCCACTAAAAGTTGGAAGTGGAATGTGAATTGCAAGCAGAAACATGGCCTTGTGGTGAAGAGCCCACATGCCCTATCTTTTGTCCCAAAATTTTGACACAATTATTCATACTAACAGGATAGAGGCACAAAGCCAAATGTTCTAGGAGCTACAGGAGCTTTTAGAAAACATGTTTGATACATTCAAGGGGATAAGAGAAAGAAGGGCCTCTTAGGGAAAGAATGAATTCATAAGAAGAGAAAGGCTTAAGATGAGAACAGTTGTAAAAAAGGAACTGAATACAATAAGGAAATAATATGAAAATCCCCCAAATACAGCAACAAATTTAAAGTCAGCATTGGTGGCAATCGAAAAACAAAACATTAAAGGTGGAAAACTGCATTAAATGATATTAACAACCAAATTAATAGATAAAATAAAATAAGAGGTAAAACAGAGAAGCCAATGTATAAATCATGGATATTACTAAAGACCAAATATGAGAAATGGAAATGTAATAATAGTAAATAAGGAAATCTTTGCTGAACTGAATGGAAGCCTGTGTAGGTACAATGAAAACTTTATTGTGTTCCAAGGAAAATTAATTTTAAAATACATATATTATAGCAATTTTAATTTCAAGGATAAAGAAAAAAGGTTAACAATCACCCAACCAAGGGGGAAAAAGAGAGATTTACCTACAAAGCACAAAAATTAGGCTGGCTTCAACATATATGGTAGTTAATCACTATACAAAATATAATTACTTTTACTGGTAATTAAATAAATTTGTAGCAAGTAGCAAAGTTTTATGTTTCCTTATGTTTTTAATGATGGAAAGGAATATGTTAAGTATTTTCAAAACTGCTCTTGAAAGTAGATTTTGTGACAAAATATTTTGGATTAATTTGGTTTCATTCATCAACATTTCACTTAATAATTCTACTTCTGGCAATCACATCTAATGAAATAATGTGATATACAAACAAATATTTACGCATAAAGATGTTCATTAAGTTGTTCTAGAAAAAATGGAAGCAATGTCAACATCCAAAATAAAGAAAACTTTAAATAAATGATAATACATGATTACAATGGAATACTTGGCAGCTTTTAAAATAATATTCATAAGAAATTTAAATAACAAGGAAATGTTTTAATATTATAATCTAATGATAAGAGAGAAAACAGGACGTAAAGCTATCTAGCTATCTGTGTGTAGGCCTACTTCGGAGATATAGTTAATTGAGTGCCAGGCCACTGAAATAAGGCAAATACTACAATAAAGTAAATCGTGCAAACTTTTTGGTTTCCCAGTGCATCTGAAAGTTGTGTTTACACTATACAATAGTCTATTAACTGTGCAATTTATTATGTCTAAAGCAACAATGTAAATATCTTAATTTAAAAACACTTTATTGCTAGAAATTGCTAAAGATCATCTGAGCCTTCAGAAAGTCATAAACTTTTGGCTGGTGGAGGGTCTTGTCTTGAGGTTGATGGCTGCTGACTGATCAGGGTGGTGGTTACTGAAGCCTGGGGTAGCTGTGGCAATTTCTTAAAATATGACAATAAAGTTTGCTGCATCCATTGACTCTTCCTTTCATGAAAGATTTCTCTGTAGCTTGTGAGGCTGTTTGATAGCATTTTACCCACAGTAGAACTTCTTTCAACATGGAGTCAATCCTCTCAAACTCTGCCACTGCTTTTCCAACCAAGGTTGTATAATATTCTAAAGTCTTTTTCATCATTTTAACAATGTTAATGGCATCTTCGTCCAGAGTAGATTCTATTTCAAGAAACTGCTTCCTTTGCTCATCCATAAGAAGCAACCCCTCATCTGTTGAAGTTTTATCATAAGATTACAGCAATGCAGTCACATCTTCAGGCTCTACTACTAATTCTAGTTCTCTTACTATTTCTGCCATATCTGCAGTTACTTCCCCATCTTATGCCCCTCAAAATCATCCATGAGCGTTGGAACCAACTTCTTCCAAACTCCTGTTAATGTTGATATTTTGACTTCCTCTCATGAATGTTCTGAATGGCTACTAGAATGCTAAATAATTTCCCGAAGGTTTTCAATGTACTTTGCCCAGATAAACAGAGGAATCACTCACTATGGAAACTACAGGTTTACAAATTGTATTTCTTAAATAAGAGAACCTGAATGTCAAAATTACTTCTTAATCCATGGACTGAAGAATGGATGTTCTGTTAGAAGGCGTAAAACAGCTTTAATCTCCTTGTACCTCTCCATCAGAGCTCTTGTTTGACTAGGTGCCTTGTTAATGAGCAATAATATTTTGATAGGTATCTTCTTTTCCTGAGCAGTAGGTCTCAACAGTATGCTTAAAATATTCAGTAACCCACACTATGAACAGATGTGCTGTCACCCACACTTTGTTGTTCCATTTATTGAGCATAGGCAGAGTAAATTATCACATAATTCTAAAGAGCCCTGGGATATTCAGAATGGTAAATGAGCACTGACTTCAACTTAAAGTCACCAGCTGCATTAGTCCTTAACAAGTGAATCAGCCTGTCCTTGGAAGCTTTGAAGCAAACCAGTGACTTCTCCTCTCTAGCTATAAAAGTACTGCATGGCATCTTCTCCCAATAGAAGGCTGTTTTGTCTACACTGAAAGTCTGGTTTTTAGTGTAGCCACCTTCACCCATGATCTTAACTAGATCTTCTGATAACTTGACTGCAGCTTCTACATTACCTCTTGCTATTTCACTGGGTACTTTTGTGTTATAGAGAATGCTTCTTTTAATATTCATAAACTAACCCCTACTAGCTTCCAATTTTTCTTCTGCAGCTTCCTTACCTCTCTCAGCCTTCACAGAATTGAAGAGAGTTGGATTCTTGCTCTAGATTAGGCTCTGGCTTAAGAAAATGTGGCTGGTTTGATTTTCTATCCAGACACTCAAACTTCTCCTTATCAGCAATAAAGTTGTTTTACTTTATTATAAGTTCTTGTGTTCACTGAAATAGCACTTTTAATTTCCTTCAAGGACTTTACCTTTGTATTCACAACTTGATTATTTGGCACAAGAGACCTAGTTTTTGCCTGTCTCAGCTTTTGACATATCTTGCTCACTAAGCTTGCTCATCTCTAGCTTTGGATTTACAGTGCAAGACATGTGACTCTTCCTTTCACTTGAACACTTAGAGTTCATGATAAGGTTATTAATTGGCCTCATTTCAAATATTGTTATGTCTCGGGGAATAGGAAAGCCCAAGGGTTGATGGAGAAGTCAGAACACATACAACATTAATCAATTAAGTTTGCAACTTTATATGGACATGGCTTGTGGTGTCCCAAAACAATTACAATAGTAACGTCAAAGATCACTGATCATAGATCACCATAACAGAGATAAGAATAATGAAAAAGTTTCAAACATTGCAAGAATTACCCGAATGTAACACAGACACAAAGTAAGCAAGTGCTGTTGGAAAAATGGTGCTGGTAGACTTGCCCATTGCGAGGTTGCCATAAACCTTTGAGTTGTAAAAATTACAATATCTATAAGGTGCAATAAAGTGAAGGACAATATAACTTGATGTGCCTACACATGTAAGGATATTTGTGAGTGGGTAAGTACATATGTATTTTATCAGTGATCATTAATCTTAATCACAGAAAAGTGTACATCAGAATGTTATCTGGCATAGGAACAATAACTTTTTTGTTTCCACATTTTTATGCTTTTCTGTACTCTCGAATTCTACTTCTGAAATAAGAATGTGCTCATTCCATCATCAAAATTTTACATTTTGTACTTATTTATTTTTTTAAGGTCCTTGGATGTTTCAGAAAACATAATACTGAAGTAGAATTTTCAAAATTATAAGGTAGCGGTTGAACCTAGTGACCTGTGAGTTAGATTTAGACTACAGATCTGTTTTCGTTTCATTCATGGTGTGTTTTTGTAAGTTGATTTTGTTCCCAATATTGAAATGTAGAAAAATTTTTTATAAAAATCCAGATATCTGTCCTTTCTAGGAAAATGAGAATATCTCATCATGCTTGGCCTGAATGCCCACAGGGCAGCCATCACTGCTGAGTAGCAGCTGGTCCCTTTAAAAGGGGCATGAGCTTGTGTGACCCAGTCTGTTTTCCTCATTCATGTTACGTGCCCTGACCTTCATAAGCTTTTGACTTTGCTAGGAATGTTTTGGAAATGTAAAGCATTATCAGCACCACTGTATTCTACATAGTGAATGCCACCTCCTGGCTCCTGACTACCAAGCTCAGCTGTCTGGCAGCCTAGAGTGGAGCACATTCACTGCCATGAGGGCTTTGCGTGTAACAGGTGCATACTCCTCATCTCAAGACTTCCAAGCTGCTCCACCGTCTGTCTCTCTTCTCCAATGTCAGTGGTTGTTACATATCATCAACATAACCAGTCCTAATCGGTGGCTAAGTCACTCCATCATGGCTGGATTCCATTACTCTTTGCTTCCATTTCTTTTTTTTTTTTTTTTTTTTTTTTGGAGACGGAGTCTCGCTCTGTCGCCCAGGCTGGAGTGCAGTGGCCGGATCTCAGCTCACTGCAAGCTCCGCCTCCCGGGTCTACGCCATTCTCCTGCCTCAGCCTCCCGAGTAGCTGGGACTACAGGCGCCCGCCACCTCGCCCGGCTAGTTTTTTGTATTTTTTTAGTAGAGACGGGGTTTCACTGTGTTAGCCAGGATGGTCTCGATCTCCTGACCTCGTAATGTTTCATTTTTTGTTTCTTAAGCTTCCAATTTCTTCTGAAGTGCTTTTTGATTTTTATGTAGACTGGCTTTTATAGAGCATCCCAGCCCATTAAAGCATTTTTCCTTCATATTAAACTGTCCAGTTACACTTTATTTATTTAGTCGTTCATCAAATAGTAACAGCATAGTGTTAGGACATAGCAGTGGAAAGACAGACAAGCCCCTGCTGTCCCCACCTCTGGTGCAGTTACATTTTATGGAAAAGGAAGACAGACAACTAAGAAGTGAACAAATTAAATAATTTCAGAGTGATACACATGCTATGAAAATAAAACAGTATGATATAAACTAAAGACTATTTTATATTAAATGGATAAGGAAAGTCTCTCTGAGATCGTCCCCTCTGAGTCGAATGACAAGAAGCAACAAGTCATTGGAAGACCTGGAAGGAGAACATTGCAAGATGACAGAAGAGCCAGTATGAAGGCAGTAAACTGGGTGCTTGACTAAAAGCCAAAAGGAGAAACAGAAAGAGGTTGCTGTGGCTGAATCACCATGAAAGAGGAGGGGAGGAAGAGATGAGGCCAGTCAGCTGGGTAGGGCCAGTTCAAGAAGGTGGAGCCTTGCAGGTACTGTTAAGATATCTAGATTTTCTTCTGAATGCAAGGGGAAGCCATTGGAGAGTTTGCAGAGAGGCCATTTTGGAGGCTTTAGCGATTGCTCCAGTGAGAAATGATGACGGTTTGGACCAAGGTGGTATTAATGGAATTCTTAAGATTAATGGGATTCTGAATCTTTAGATTTTTATCAGGGATAGTCATTTTCCCCTGAGTCTTCAAATGCTATATTTACTCACTACCAATGAGATTTTTTTTTCTTAACTATTAGTCTAGAAGTTGGGAAAGTTATGAAAGGCTGCATTTTGAAGAGCTTATGTTTCACTGTACTTGAGGGAATAAATTACTGCATTTCCTTGACTCTGAGATGCCATTTATTGAAGATGAGCCATTATTTTATGTACTACTAAGAAAAAATATTACCAGTTAAACTATAGTACAAGGCTTGCTGATTATACAAAAATTTTGTTTCACACTTACTGAAAGGATCCTTTTAGCATTATTTAGACGTAGATTTATTTTTCACATTTCTGTTTTCACTTTTCTCCACATGCACTACATTTTAATTGCAAAGCTAAAGTCCACTGTAATCTTTTTGGAGACATTAGCAATGCCAATTAAAATCAGCATGTGTGATATCAATAATGCACATAACTCAATTGAAGTGGCTATGAAAATATGTAAATCTATTTCTGCATTCATGCATTTAAAGGCAATGATAGCCCATGCTAACTGCCCCAACTGACCAACAAGGATTGGAAAACATTTTTATTTGTAAGACACATCCTGATTTTGAAGATGTTAAAATGTAACTAAAATATGCATCTTATGATTGATGATGCAGTCGTAGTAGAAAATTTTCTTAATAAACAGAAATACAAATAGGGCTGGGATTGAGTCTCTTGATTTATTGCTGCTTCACTCTGCAATTTATCTTTCCAATAATCATAAAACTTGCATCTACCAAAAATTTCAAAAACACACCCACCCACAGACATAGTTACATCATATTATGTACATACTTGCACACATATGTTCACATAATAATTTAAAGTGTTCTAAAAATGTGAGGATAGATTGAAAAAATAAATTTCCTAGCCGGGCATGGTGACTCACACTTGTAATCCCAGCACTTTGGGAGGCTGAGGCGGGTGGATTGCCTGAGGACAGTAGTTTGAGACCAGCCTGGCCAACATAGTGAAACCTCATCTCTACTAAAAATACAAAAAAATAGCTGGGCATCATGGTGGGCTAGCTGTAATCTCAGCTACTAGGGAGGCTGAGGCACGAGAATCACTTGAACCCAGGACACAGAGGTTGTAGTGAGCTGAGATCACGCCATTACACTCCAGCCTGGGCGACAGAGCAAGACTTCAACTCAAAAAAAAAAAAGAAAGAAAAAAGAAATTTCCCTTCTTCCTCTCTTAGTGTAATAGCCAGTTGAGCCCCCACTTCAATGTTTCACTCCATCATTTATCTGCTCTGGCTCCCAGGGCAGTTTTCTCTCTGGGATTGAGAGGATTATGGTTAAAATTTTGTTTATTAAGAAACAATTCTTTCACTAGGAGCCCAAGCAAGATTTTTGTTTGCTTGTTTTAAGGGAGCTTCCTCCAAAAAATGCTAGACATAATAAGAAGAAAGTTTTCCTTGATAGCTAAAGAGAAGTTCACTGAAAAAAGGAGTCCCATCTGCTGTCAGCACAAAGCTCTTTAATGTATATGGGAACATTGTTGTAAATTAAATTACATCCCTGAAAAAGATACGTTCAAATCCTGACCACCGTATCTGTGACCATGGCCTATTTTGGAAGTAGTGTCTGCAGATGTAATAAAGTTAAGATGAGGCCATACTAGATTAAGGCGGATCTTGATTCAACGACTCCTGCCGTTGAATTTGGCCACAGAACCAGGGAGAAGGCCATGTGACTAGAGAGGCAGAGAAAGGAGTGAGGCATCTACTAATCAAGGAGCACAAAGGATGGTGGGCACCCACCAGAAGCCAAAAGTCAAGGAAGGATTTGCCCAGAACCTTCAGAGGAAGCATGTCCCTACTGAAACCTTGATTTTGGATTTCTAGCCCTCAAAACTATGAGACAACAATTTTCTGTTGTTTTAAGCCATCTGAATTTGTGGTAGTTTGTTAAGGCAGCCCTAGGAAATTAATACAGACTGTAAAGAAAGCTCTTTGCACCCAGGTGAGAAGCCCAGCTGGAGCTCTGGTAGCACGGACCGGACCGCAGCCCTTCCCATGTGGTCCAGAGGAGTTGGCAGCCATTGAGGGCAGTCACCCTAGAGGAGCAAAGCTACTACACGCACCAGAGCACAAGACTTGCAGAATGACGGGAGGCCGCTTTAATTACGTGATGGGTGACTTGCTACTCCTCTCCCTTCAGAACTGACCTGAAACGGCTTCTCCCCAAAGACAACTTCATGAACTACCTAATCTGAGTTATATTCCCCACTTTCTGAATTACTGGCCATTTTTGCACCTGACTTTTTACTTAGGGAGTTCGAAATTGTAACTTTTTTTTCTTTTTCCTCTTCTAGACTGAACTCCATGAGAGTCTGATCCACTATTGATCTCTAACACAAAGAAAAATGTCTGATAATTACCTGTACTCACAAGGTATTTCTTGAGTGAATGAAGGCACCCATCCTTTTGGGAGGATCTATCTGGAAGAGACAAAAGGAAGGATCACTCTTTAGCCCTGTGTCTTGACAGGTAAAGTTCTGTTAGTTCACAATATAATGGAGCCTGGAGAATATGCTGATCAGGTCCTGACTGCTTGGACCATTCCTGAAGTCCCTGGAGTTCACACTAATCTGACCCAAATCCTTTAGAAAGACACATCCAAAGTGGATCGTGTTTAGCAGTAGGTGCTAAGGGGAGACAGAACAGTGCCACGGAATGCCACAAAAAAAGGAAAATCTTTTGGGAACTAAAACATTTGGTACTATAATAATTATCTTCAACTGTAAAAGGCATAAGTGTAGAGAATACAGTTGTTGCGATATTTTTTTCCTGTTTCCTCAGAGGGCAAAACAGATATCAATGAGTAGAATTTATAAGAAAGCAAAATTTGGAGGAATTTTCAAGCAGCTAGGTGTATGGAGCTAATAAAGTTTGTATCATTAGTTATATTTCAGTTGCAGCTAAATAGTCTTTTATCAAAGGTAATATTTTAAAAAGATACAAATATCTAATGAGAGTGAGATGGAGATTAGTTGGATTAAATAGTTGCAGAAATCCCTTCCAATCATGCAAATTTATGCCTGTACGAAACAGGATACATAAAGCTTAAGTATATTTAGGTTATTTTACTTAAAAGTACGAATAAAATCTGAGTGAGGTTTTTTTTTGTTGGTTTTTTGTTGTTTTTTTTACTTTTTTCACATTGTTTTCAAACTATTGGGAGTTTAGTATTAGCATTTTTTTTTAGTACTTTTCTATACCTCCACTTATAAAATTTGGTTACTTGCCTCTGCTAACACAATTTTAATAGAGTTCTTTTGCACCGTGCTGCTTTATTGTCAAACATATTATGAGATACTTACAAAGCACAAAGTGCTTCAGGTTCATTTTAGAGGACACATTGAGGTCAGGAAGTAATCCACTTAATAAATGAAGCCTCACTGTAGTTTAATGACTTACAAACGTGGCTTAGCAAGTCTTAAGTGGGGCAGGGATTACAGTCTGTGTCTGCAGATCTGCTCCGCAACACAACCATTCTTTGCTTGGAGAGGAGGGAGTTTGGTTTCCTGACTTGCCAATTTCAGGAGCTTACCACAATGATAAAGTATCAGGGAAGAATGGCAGGAAATTTTAATTTATCCATTTTAAGAGAGCGCATCTGGAGGATACTGAAAGTAAATCTGTCACTTGGCAAAATAAGGAAATCAAGATGTTCTGAAAAATGATGACATTTCATCTAATACAAACCAAAATTACAGAATAAAAATGATGAATGTCTTAATTATCTTGAAATGGAGAACACAGTGAATTGTAGGAAAATAATAGATTGAAGCCACATTCTTGTCTACATCCACATTGTATTTCTTGGATGACGTACCATTTATATAACCACACATTGGTTGCTGGAGACAGCATTCTAGAAATAGGTTTAATATTACTTGGAATTTTGACATCTAAGATTGGCTACAAACACAAATCATCATTGGGCTTTCTCATGTCTCAATTTCCATTTAATTGGGAAGGGACTTAAATCATCTTCACCAAGCTGTGACTGCAATTGAATATATAAGTAATTGTATGGCATATGAGGTGCACAGTGCTTTATTAATGGGGAGAGAAAATGGGGGTAGGCAATGGAGGGTCATGGAAATAAAATTTGTAAAAAGCCATCCGCAAAGTTTACACTTATCAAAAATTTGATTCATGGATCATATCCTGGAGGGTTTTTTTCCAAACAAAAGTTCCCCTGGTTATTTACTGATTTGGCTTTTTTTAAGTGCTGTCAATGTGGAATCACGTCCCTAACAGAGACAGCCCCTCAGTGCTGCCCTGAACAGCCACCAGGAAACAATTATGATGCCACTCCTACCCATCAGCTAACCCATGGCATCCTTATCTGATTAGTACATTTCAAACAAAATCAAACCTTGGTAATTCCGTCAAAATGATTTATCACATAGAAATGATACTGAACCTACATGAGGTATTTTCATTGTCCCACAGCAATGCAGGTCTGCAGCAGTTACCACAGCTTTCTAGTAATGATCACAGCAGGCCCATGTCAGTGGTACACAAAAGGTTATTTTGTTGTCAATTGCTAAGTGAGTTTCTTAGCTACTTATGATTCTCTAGGGCCGCACAGTAAATCTTGGGGGTTGAAGCCATAGCTGATAAGACTGCTGAGTCATATTTGTGTTTATTTCAAAAGCAATTATAATGATTTATGCTTAGGAAGAAAATATAATAAAGGGAGACTCTCCCAGTTCTCCATCTCCTCACAACCATAAATTTTAATTGCCTGTTTTTTTAATTCAAAATGCAATCAAAGAACCTACGTATTTTCTCAAAGCTGAGGGCACATATCAGAATCTAAAATAACATGTTAAAATATTTGCCGAGGCAGATCTTTGTTCTAAATACACAATTCAATAATATGATTAGGTCAAGTTAATTAGCTAACCAGGAGCTCAGAAACAAAACCTTTAGTTGTCAAGTAGATTCTTCTTATGTGAATTCTAAGCCATTGGAGCTATTTAAATTTTTGTTTAGAAATTCAGAATGGTTATTTTAAAGCTTCCACTTTGCTTGAGCCATTTATACTTGGGATAGCAGAGAAATATTAAAATCATATTTTAAAAATATGGTTGATTCATTTAGAGAATAATTATTGAGTGATAGATATTTTACAGAAATTTTTCTCCTCATAGTATTAACAATGAAAATGTAAACACTTTTGGGGTACTCACAATCTAGATACAACAGACATGAGAAATTCTAGAATAGAGGTCTGTCCATTGTCCCACAGGAGCATAGCATTATAAATGAAATAGAAAAGTGTTGAATATAGGCTGCAAATGGAAGGAACTAACCCTAAGCCTCCATTTGGAGCAAAGGTACCTCTATGTACACCCTATTCCAAGAACTCTTAGTGTTCATTGGTCTAACTCCTGGGTATTAGAAATTAGAAAAAAAGGAAAAAAACATTGCATTAAAATTCAAAAACTAAGAATATTTCTCAGCTTAGTTTTGAAAACAGAAAGATGATATTTTGAAAAGTTAAAGCAAAAAGCACCATAAATTTTGAAACAATAAGAGGAAGATTTTGGAACATTTACCTAGACAATTTGGAAGAGTTAATCTGTTTTTGAAAAAAGTGATTTTAGCTATTCAACAGTAAAAATACTTATTGTTCTCAGTCCTCTGGAAAATACAAACTTATGACATAGTTTTTCAGTGCATAGAACGTATTATCTCACTGAATTCTGATGACAGCACAGAATGCAAGGAAAGTGATGTATCACTCAGCTCTAAACTGTTGACTAAGATGTCTGGCTTTATCTCTTTTCTTTCAAAAAAAATCATATTACAATGATATAACAAATACTCAGCAATCCTGTCAAACCGTGAAATGTGTCCTCAGCACATGAGAACAGAAAGATGTTTCTGATGAGAGTGAACTGATGGAGAAAGGCAACAGTGCTGAATCATTAAGTAATCCTAAATCTAAAGGCAATGGGGCCTAAAAGAGTAGTTTTCTTGTTGGCTGGGCCAATGTTTCCAGAAGCTGACTCTCAGCAACTGGACTTCAGCTAAAACCACATTTAGAGCCAATACAATGGGAGCCCGGGAATAGGGAATTAGGATTGCGCCCCAGGGGACTTCGTGCAGCCATAAGGACACTGGGAAGAGAGAAACAGGATTGTGCCTCAGGGGACTTAGTGCAGCCATAAGGACATAAAGGTCCTGCACTTAGAAAATACATAACAAGTATTCCCTGAAAGAAAGCTAACCTGGCCATGCTTTTGCTACATGCACACACATGTACACACATGCACACATATAGACAAGGAGTGAAGTCTCTTGTTGAATCTGTGTTCATTTCCAGGAAAACATAAACTTTCCTTTGAATATTGAAATGTTCTGCTGCCAACAGCAGTCCAAAATATCAACTATAGGTAGAAAAGACTAATGAATATTCAGCAATCGTTTCAGCAAATGCAGTGACATGAAAGAAGGCTAACAAAATCCATAAACAAAAGAACTAATGCCCTAAAGCAACCAAGGAGCATTTGAAAGTCAGCAAAACCAGTAACTTCTGAAAGATTCAAAAGGTTAATTCATCCATTAAGAATAAGGCTGCTAAGAGAAAGAAATTATTAAAATGATCAATAAGTGGGAAGAATAGAAAATGAAACACAGTTGAAAAATCAACCCTAGATATTGCCCCAGAATGTTATGCAAATAAATAGAAAAAAAAAGAGCTAAATCATCATAAATATGAAAGAACAGTTAGAAGATGATGCATGGAGTATAGGTCTAAGAATTCCAATGTCCATCAACCAGGTGCTTCTATGAAGGGATTGGGAGGAAAGGGAGAGAGATAGGGGAGAGGGAGAGGGAGAGGAAGACGGGAGAGGGAGAGAGAGAGAGGGAGAGAAAGCAAAAGAGAGAGAGAGGGAGAGGGAAGAAAGAAAGAAAAAGAAAGAAAGAAAGAGAGAGAGAGAGAGAGAGAAAGAAAGAAAGAAAGAAAGAAAGAAAGAAAGAAAGAAAGAAAGATGGAGAGAGAGAGAGAAGGAAGGAAAGAAGAAAGAAAGAGAAAAAGAGAAAGAAAGAAAGAAAGAAAGAAAGAAAGAAAGAAAGAAAAGAAAGAAAGAAAGAAAGAAAGAAAGAAAGAAAGAAAGAAAGAAAGAAAGAAAGAAAGAAAGAAAGAAAGAAAGAAAGATGGAGAGAGTGAGAGAGGGAAGGAAGGAAAGAAGAAAGAAGAGAAAGAAAGATGAAAAATAAGAACATATGTATTAAACTGTCCTATTCTTCCAAAAATACTCTAGGTCTATAGTTTTCATGGCTCCAACTACTGTGGTCAATTTTAGACTATCAAGTCAATTCTAAAATGTATTTGAGAGAATAAAGGACAAGGAAAATAGGAAATGTTGAAGAAAATCAAAATACGGGCTTCTCTTTTCAGATATCAAGTCAAGGTGGAGCAATTAAGATAATTGTGGTCTAGGACAAGGAAAGACAAACGGTGCTGTGGAACCTGGAAGAGAGCCCAGAAGGCATTTAGGAAAGCTTGATGAATAACTAAAGTGATACAAATCCGTGGGGAAGGAATGAGCTAGTCAATAAATGGTGCTGGGGTTAGCCAGATGGGAATCTACCTCACTTTTTACACAGATAAAAGCATTCCCATGTGAATTAAAAACTTAAATGTAAAAATCAAAACTTTAGTGAGTTCAGAAAATATTTGTAATGGGATATTTTTTAAAAATAGAAGGTACATATGCTCTAGGAGTCAGTGAAAATTGGTTCCACCTTTTTAAAGAGCAATCTGGCCATATTTATTTAATATCTATTATTAATGATTTCAATGGAATGTGTGCATATACCCAGCAATTCTATGTCTAGATATTTAGCCTAGGAAACCTAAAACGTACTCTCAAGAAGACATAACAGGGTTATTTAAACAGCAAAATACTAAATAAAATGAAACAAAGTTCAAAACTTAAACCTCAATCAAGAGGAGCATAAATAAATGATGGCAAATTTCAATCAAGTTCATAAATTGTGGTTTAATACCTCAAATACTATATAATAGGTGTAAAAACAAGCTGGAACTACTTAAAGCAACAAAAATAAATCTCAAAAAAAAGCAAGCTGCAAAATTCTGTAATAGTATAATATCACTTCTTAAAGTATAAAAATACACAAAACAGGCTAGGTGTAGTGGCTCATACCTATAATCCCAGCACTTTAGGAGACCAAGACAGACAGATCATGAGGTCAAGAGTTTGAGACCTGCCTGGCCAACATAGTGAAACCCCGTCTCTACTAAAAATACAGAAAATTAGCTGGGCGTGGTCGTGGGCGCCTGTAATCCCAGCTACTTAGGAGGCTGAGGCAGGAGAATCACTTGAAACCGGGAGGTGGAGGTTGCTGAGTCAAGATTGTGTTAGTGCACTCCAGCCCGGGGGACAGTACGAGACTCCATATCAAAAAAAACCAAAAAAACAAAAAAACAAAAACAACAACAAAACACAAAACAACGTCGTGTGTGTGTGTATACGTGTGTGTGTATGTGTGTGTGTGTTTCAAAATACTTGAAACAGCGTGGGAAATAAAGCACAGCACTGCATGGTGACAGGGCGTGGGTAAGGCAGTAGGACCAGGGAGAGGTACACAGAGGCTTCAACTGTGTCTAATTTTTTTTCACATGTGTAAGAAATATGGCAAAAATCTCAAGATTTTATAAACCTGTTACATAATTACTCAAGTCTGTCTTTTATTTTTCTCCACATTTTTCTGTATGTTTAAAATGTTTCATAACAGTCAAACATTTCACAATTAACAAATAATAAGTACAATATGATTTTAAAATAAACAGTGAGCAAATACATCTGTAAAATGTGTAGTTAATTCCAAATAAGGGTTAATGCAAGATATTTTAAAAATTATTTATAATCTGAAGACTCTAAGTGCCTTTCCTAGAGACACACAGCGGATAAATGGCAGAGCCACAATTTAAACTGAACTTCTCACCGAGGACCTCTCTCCTCTGCTTTAAATACTAGAACAAAATATAGGAGCTAATTCAGGATACTGGTTGCGGAGGACATCTTAAATAAGATATAATTCCCCAAAATCATAAAACCAAGCAACACAAACACAATTATAAAATGCAAATAAATCATGGGAAAATACTTGCAACATACATTTCTAAAAGGATTAATATTTAGAATACCTAAGGAGCTTCAACTCAAAGAAAAAGATGACACAATGAGAAAGCAAAACATATGAAGAAGCAATTAACTTTTTTAAAATACCACGAGACAAAAAAGGAGGAAATACTTTAAAATAAAAAATAATAAAAATAAATAACAAATAATAAAACAATATTAGAGTGGAAGATTTTGAACCGTCTCTCCATGTACTGCTGGCCAGAGTGTGGGGAAACACTTTCGTATATCATGGTTGAGACTTCAAAGCTGTAGGGTAATTTGGCAGGATCTTTCAAAACCATAAATGTGCAAATCTTACGTAATTCTAAAACAGTTTCCCTACATAAACTCAAAGCTGTATGTATAGCATTGTTTGAAATAATGAAAAATTGGAAGTATACAAATTACTCATCAATGGAAATGGCTAAAGTGTAGCGTACTCACACTGTGGAATATAGTGCAGTTATATACAGTTGTAGATACTCTCTCTATATAGTTATACTGACCTTTTGGTCAATGAGGAACCACATGTGCAGTGGTGCACTCATTAGATTATAATAGAGCTGAAAAATTCCTAACACCTAGTGACATTGTAGCCATCGTAACATTGTAGCACAAGGTATTAGTCATTTGTTTGCGATAATGCTGGTGTAAACAAACCTACTGCACTGTCAATCATATAGAAGTATGGCAGTATAGTTATGTACAGTATATAGTGCTTGATAATGATAATAGATGACTGTGTCACTGGTTTCTGTGTTTACTATACTACTCTTTTTATTGTTATTTTAGCGTGTGTTTTACTCCTACTTACTTATAGTTAACTGTAGCAGAGCCTTAGGCAGGCTCTTCAGGAGGTATCCAGAGGAAGGCACTGTTATCACAGGAGATGACAGCTCCATGGGTGTTATCATCCCTGAAGACCTTCTGGTGGGACAAGCTGTGGTGGTGGATGACAGCAACATTGATGATTCTGACCCTGTGTAGGCATAGGCCTGAACACATTAGTGTGTGTTGTTTATGTTTTAGTTTTTAGAGAAAAAAATTTTAAGGTTAAAAAATTTTAAAAGCTTATAGAATAAGATTGTGAAGAAAAAAGTATTTTGGACAGTTGTACAATATGTTCACGGTTTTTTGTTTTTTTTTTCTTTTTCTTTTTTGGGACAGAGTCTCGCTCTGTCGCCCAGGCTGGAGTGCAGTGGCGCGATCTCGGCTCACTGCAAGCTCCGCCTCCCGGGTTCACGCCATTCTCCTGCCTCAGCCTCCCGAGTAGCTGGGACTACAGGCGCCCACCACCTCGCCCGGCTAATTTTTTGTATTTTTAGTAGAGACGGAGTTTCACCGTGTTAGCCGGGATGGTCTCGATCGCCTGACCTCGTGGTCCCCCCGCCTCGGCCTCCCAAAGTGCTGGGATTACAGGCGTGAGCCACTGCGCGCGGCCAATATGTTCGTATGTTAAGCTAAGTGTTATTGTAAGGGAGTCAAAAAGTTAAAAAATAATTTAAAAGTGTATAAAGTAAAAAAGTTATAGTAAGGTAAGGTTAATTTACTATTAAAGAAAAAAGTAATTTATATAAATTTAGTGTAGCCTAGGTGTACAGTATTTATATAGTCCAAATAGTGTACAATAATGTCCTACGCCTTCACATTCACTCACCGCTCACTCACTGACTCACCCAGAACAACTTCCAATCCTGCAAACTCCAGTCATGGTAAGTGCCATATACAGACGTGTTATTTTTAATTTTTTAATACTACTTATTTATGGTACCTTTTCTGACTTTAGATATGTTTAAATACACAAATATTTACCGCTGTGTTGCCGTTGCCTGCAGTATTCAGCACACAACATACCATACAGGTTTATACAGCATATAGCCTAGGCTACGCAGTCTGTGATGTTCACACAATGACAAAATGTCCTAACGAATTGTTAGTGTATGTTCTCAGAACATATCCCTGTGTTAAGTGACACATGACTGCATATTACTTTATATTTTAAAATGATTTATTGTATCTAAAAATAATGAGCTCTGTACACTTGTACTGCCATGGAAAGGTCACCAAGAACAAAGAAAGCTAACTTAAAAAGCATATCAAATAACAATTTATTTAGGATAATTCTATTAACTTTAAAAACGATTAAATTATGTTATATGTAACATAATTGTAAAACACAATCATGATGACATATACATTACAATGTAATTCACACACACATATATATACCTAAAAGTTATTTTAAGAAACAATACTATCACAAGAGTGATTAAGGGGATAAAGGGGAAGATAATAAAAGGACTTCAACATTTTACTGCATGTGTTTCTGTACTACATGAATGTTTTTTATAATGTATGATTTGAATTACTTTTTAATCAAAAATTATGAAACATCCAAAAAATAATTTCATGCCATGATTATTGATAGTAAAAAATGCATACTTAGCATTTCATTTGTCTTTGCCTTTATAGACATAGCCTTAGTAAAAGAAGTATGTGGGAGAATATTGATGAAGCAGTGAGGTTTAGTTTGGTTTGATCGTGTGGCTCGTTATAGAATCCACTTTTTATTTTAATTTCCTTGGATATAATTAGGTGAACAAATAAATGCTTCTTATGGCAATGTTGATAATCTGTAAACATTATTAAACACTTACACTGTACCCTTTAAAGGCATAACATAAATTATCTCAGCTATTCCTTACAAAAACCTCCTGTAATAGGTACTAATTTTATCCCCATTTTATAGACAAGAACACCAAATTTGGAAAGATCCGGTGCACTTGCAATTTGAACCCAGGCAGTCAGGCTCTAGGACTTGTTTTTGTAACTGATTACCCTCTATAGCTCCTCAGACTCAAAGTCACATCTTCGTCTTTTTGTCTCTTCTGTACCATGTGTGCTGCCTTTAGAGCAGCTGGATATATTCAAGATTAAATCAGTGTGTTATCAAATCACTTAAATCCTCAAGTTTAATAGACTCTGACAAAATTCAGAATAAGCTGGCCATGCATGATATTACTAATTTACTTGCTATACCAATAATAATTATTCTTTGAATAGACTGTATGTTACTGAGTTAAGACATGCTGTCAATTGTTATTGTGGTATTCTTTTATTTTATTGACTACTCTGGCAGCCATACTTCATTTAGAGTGACAGTAAGTACTACCTGGCTTGTCTCTTTTGCTACAGTGCATCAATATTGATCCTTTTCCTAGCTCAACATTCTTAATGTGCCTGAGTATTTACTGCTAGTCTTGACTGAAAGTACAATAAATGATAACATATATCAAACTCTAAAAAGTCACAAATTTTAGAAAAGACAAAAGTGTATTTGATTTAAAAGCTTTTATTTTGAGGGTTTACCTCAACTGGCTTGTGATCTGAGTGTCAGTATCCTCTCTCTTCCATTGTTCCTTTCTTCTAGCTTAAGTTGGGAAAGAGGAGGTTTGTCTAGTATTTGTTCCTGAACCATCTTCCAGCCAGCTAGCTGCTCATCCTTAGCAGATGCTTCTCCCCACCTGTTCCAGCTTGCTGGGGCCACAGTTCATTCATTGATGGGTCTACCTTGAACTTCTGAGCTATAATAGGATCTTCTTCACGGATGTCAGGAGAGAAGTAAATATGAGGTGTACCTGGTGTTTAGTTACTGACACATCCCTTTATTTTCCACATCGCCATCAAAACTTCATGGTGTACCAGAATATACTGAAAGGTTAAGATAAGTACATTAAATTTGAATATTGCAAAGGAAAACATTTATAACTGTGCATGTGATCTGATTTTTATTTTTAGTAGTCCAAGAGATAAGCATCAAAAAGTTGCCTTTAACATTAAGTCTTCTGGGTATCTTGCCGCCTTGTTTTCCTGTCCTCAGGTCACCAGCATTGGAAAGAATGGCAGATGACATATATTCTAAACCGTTGTGAGGAAACTCACCCTCTACCCCAAAGTTGGTGTTGTTTTAAAATTTGCTTATACCAGCAGATAACACATGAAAGAGAGTTATACTCAACAACACATTTCCCAGCATCATGATTATTTAGTTTGGACAAACCTCTGGGCTGGGAAAAGTGTCATGCACGTCCGTGTGAAGAGACCACCAAATAGGCTTTGTGTGAGCAATATGGCTGTTTATTTCACCTGGGTGCAGGGGGGCTGAGTCCGAAAAGAGAGTCAGCGAAGGGAGATAAGGGTGGGGCTGTTTTATAGGATTTGGGTAGGTAAAGGAAAATTACAGTCAAAGGGGGGTTGTTCTCTGGCGGGCAGGAGTGGGCGTTACAAGGTGCTCAGTGGGGGAGATTTTTGAGCCAGGATGAGCCAGGAAAAGGAATTTCACAAGATAATATCATCGCTTAAGGCAGGGACCGGCCATTTTCACTTCTTTTGTGGTGGAATGTCATCGGTTAAGGTGAGGCAGGGCATTTGCACGTCTTTTGTGATTCTTCAGTTACTTCAGGCCATCTGGGCGTATACATGGAAGTCACAGGGGATGTGATGGCTTGGCTTGGGCTCAGAGGCCTGACAAAAAGGAAGTTCTAGGTAGTCCAGAGGGCTTCAGTGCGTTCTGGTATCAAGTGAGGAATCAAGATTTTTGCTGATCTTACAGGAGTACCTCTTGAATTGGACTTACACATCTCTTCCAAACATAAGCATTTATTCTTCTAGAGAGTAGAGTCTAGATCCATATTTAAAAAAAAAAAAAAAACAGTGTCCTAAATGCAACATAAGCTGCAAAGGCTCAGCACACAATAGAAGTCAGGCTTTGCACTATTCGAAAGAACAATATTGGGGGACTTCCAGTTCCAAAATAGTGTTATAAATGTAAGCTGGCTTTAGTCCCACTAAAGAAAACCAAAAACAAATATATAGCACCAAGATTATAACCAGCAATATCCCAGAACTCAAATATGAGGACGAGTCAGTTCCTGGGGCCACAGAGAAGTTAAAAAATTCTGAGCAGATGGTAAGAAAATCAGATTTTTTGGAAGAACATTCCATGTTCATGGATAAGAAGAATCAATATTGTGAAAATGGCCATAATGCCCAAGGTAATTTATGGATTCAATGCCATCCCCATCAAGCTACCAATGACTTTCTTCACAGAATTGGAAAAAAACTGCTTTAAAGTTCATATGGAACCAAAAAAGAGCCCACACTGCCAAGAGAATCCTAAGCCAAAAGAACAAAGCAGGAAGTATCATGCTACCTGACCTCAAACTATGCTACAAGGCTACAGTAACCAAAACAGCATGGTACTGGTACCAAAACAGAGATATAAACCAATAGAACAGAACAGAACCCTCAGAAATAATACCACACATGTACAACCATCTGATCTTTGACAAACCTGACAAATACAAAAAAATGGGGAAAGGATTCCCTATTTAATAAATGATGCTGGGAAAACTGGCTAGCCATATGTAGAAAGCTGAAACTGGATCCCTTCCTTACACCTTATACAAAAATTAACTCAAGATGGGTTAAAGACTTAAATGTTAGCCATAAAACCATGAAAACCCTAGAAGAAAACCTAGGCAATACCATTCAGGACATAGGCATGGGCAAGGACTTCATGTCTAAAACACCAAAAGCAATGGCAACAAAAGCCAAAATTGACAAATGGGATCTAATTAAACTAAAGAGCTTCTGCACAGCAAAAGAAACTACCATTAGAGTAAACAGGAAATCTACAGAATGGGAGAACATTTTTGCAATCTACCAATCTGACAAAGGGCTAATACCCAGAATCTACAAAGAACTTAAATAAATTTACAAGAAAAAATCAAACAACCCCATCAAAAAGTGGACAAAGGATATGAACAGACACTTCTCAAAAGAAGACATTTATGAAGCCAACAGACACATGAAAAAATGCTCAGCATTGCTGGCCATCAAAGAAATGCAAATCAAAACCACAATGAGATACCATCTCACACCAGTTAGAATGGCAATCATTAAAAAGTCAGGAAACAACAGGTGCTGGAGAGGATGTGGAGAAATAGGAACACTTTTACAGTGTTGGTGAGACTGTGAACTAGTTCACCCATTGTGGAAGACAGTGTGGGGATTCCTCAAGGATCTAGAACTAGAAATACCATTTGACCCAGTCATCCCATTACCGGGTATATACCCAAAGGATTATAAATCAGTCTGCTATAAAGACACATGCACACGTATGTTTACTGTGGCACTATTCACAATAGCAAAGACTTGGAACCAACACAAATGTCCACCAATGATAGACTGGATTAAGAAAATGTGGCACATATACACCATGGAATACTATGCAGCCATAAAAAAGGATGAGTTCATGTCCTTTGTAGGGACATGGATGAAGCCGGAAACCATCATTCTCAGCAAACTGTCACAAGGACAGAAAAGCAAACACCGCATGTTCTCACTCATATGTGGAAACTGAACAATGAGAACACTTGGACACAGGATGGGAAACATCACACATTGGGGTCTGTCATGGGGTGGAGGGAGAGAGGAGGGATAGCCTTAGGAGATACACCTAATGTAAATGATGAGTTAATGGGTGCAGCACAACAGCATGGCAGATGTATACATGTGTAACAAACCTGCATATTGTGCACATGTACTCTAGAACTTAAAGTATAATAATAATTTAAAAAAAGAGAATCAGATTTTTTCATATCCATGAAATCCCTCCCCTCAATCTTCCTAGCACCAAATACATAGAAAATTTCCCATAACTTGTGGTTTCTAAACTGAAAAAAGTGAGGTCAGGGTGGAAAACTACCTTCCACACAATCTTGGGTTCTTTGACAGGAGACCTGCCCATACCTCAAACTGTAGGAGATATCATGAGTTCCTGAAGGAAGACATATCTCTGAGGACAGCCAAAGACAAAGGTGGGAGGTAGGACTACCATTTCCAGCCTTGGAAACTGCTCTGTGACTCAACTAAAGGGGATGCCAAATCAGTGACTGTTCAGCAGTACCATGCTGTAGGAAGTATGTTTCACAGTTCCCCTGGGCACGAACTCCTGGCCAGACTTTCCATACTACTGGGATATCCTCTTTTGGACCTCCATATTCAGGATGCAGAATAGGACTTCTATCATTTAATAGAGACAAAGCAAACCTGGACTTAAGGCACCATTAGTATTGAAAAGGAGGCAGTGACCTAGGAGAGAAAAAAAAAAAGAAATTCAACAAGTAAATTCTAAATAATTCTTAAGCAAACATTTCCAATAAAAACCAAACCAAGCCAGACAGAGAAGACTGGAATAAGTAAATAATCCTTCAATGCAAAGACATAGATGTACATCTACAAGAAACAATAGCAAAGAGGAAATCATGACCTCCCCAAATAAAAAAAAGCAATATGGCCGGGCACCGTGGCTCAAGCCTGTAATCCTAGCACTTTGGGAGGCCGAGACGGGCGGACCACGAGGTCAGGAGATCGAGACCATCCTGGCTAACACGGTGAAACTCTGTCTCTACTAAAAAATACAAAAAACTAGCCGGGCGAGGTGGTGGGCACCTGTAGTCCCAACTACTCGGGAGGCTGAGGCAGGAGAATGGCGTAAACCCGGGAGGCAGAGCTTGCAGTGAGCTGAGATCCGGCCACTGTACTCCAGCCCCGGAGACAGAGCAAGACTCCATCTCAAAAAAAATGCAATAAACCAGTGACTAACACTAACAAGATAGTGATATATGAGCTCTCTGACACAAGAATTCAAAACAGCAGTTTTAAGGAGACTCAGTGATTTCCAAGATAACACAGAAGAGAAATTTGGAAATTTATCATAAAAACTTAACAAAAAGATTAAAATAATTTTAAAAATCAAACTGAAATCCTGTAACTGAGAAATATATTTGCTAAACAGAAAAATTCATTAGAAGCTCTCAACAGCAGACTAGATCTTAGAAGAGGAAAGAATCAGTGAATTTGAAGACAAGCTATTTGAAAATACAGTCAAAGAAGAAAAAAAGAATAAAAATAAATGAAGATTGCCTACACAATAGAGAAAATTACCTTAAAAAAATCTAAGAAATATTGGCATTCAAGAGGGAACCAAGCAAGAACAAGGGATGGAAAGCTTAAAGAAATAATAACTGACAACTTTCCAAAACTTGAGGAAGTTACAAATATCTAGGTACAAGAAAGTCAGAGAACACCAAACAGATTTGACCCCAACAAGACTATCCCAAGGCAGAAATGTTTAAACTTTGAGAGTTTAATCATCAAATTCTCAAAGGTCAAGGACAAAGAGAGGGAGGATCCTAAAGGCAGCAAGAGAAAAGAAGCTAATAACATACAAAATAACATACATCAATTTATCTGGCAACAGAGTGCTCAACAGAAACCACATAGGCCAAGAGGGAGTAGAACAACGTTTTCAAAGTGCTGAAGCAAACAAACAAACAAAAAAAACTACCATGCAAGAATATCTTATCCAGACAAGCTATCTTTAAAATATAAAGGAGGTATAAAGTCTTTTCTAAATAAACAAAAGTTGAAAAACTCATACAACCAGCCCCATCTCATAAGAAATGCTAAAGGAAGTTCTTCAATCAGAAGGGAAAAAAATCCCTAATGTGTAAAAAGAAAACATTTGAAGGTAGAAAACCCACTGGAAAACAACATAGACAACCCCAGAATACTCCCATACTGTAATTATGGTGTGAAATCCACTTACAACTCTAGTAAGAAGCCTGTAAGACAAATCTATCAAAAACAATAACTACTGCAACCTATTAAGAAATAGACAGTATAAAAATATATAAATTGAGACTGGACACTAGCTCATGCCTATAATCCCAGGACTCTGGGAGGCCAAGGCAGGGGGATTGCTTGAGGCCAGAAGGCCAAGACCAGCCTGGACAACATAGCAAGACCCATCTCTACCAAATATTAAAACATTAGTCAGATGTGGTGGAATGCACCCACTATAGTCCTAGCGACTCAGGAGACTGAAGTGGGAGAAACACTTGAGCCTTTGAGTTGGAGGCTTCAGTGAGCCATAATCACACCACTGCACTCCAGCCTGGATGACAGAGTGAGACCTTGTCTCAAAAAAAAAATGTAAATTGAGATGACAAAAAGTCAAATGGATTGGGGAAGGACTGGGGTGCAGCTAAAGAATAAAATGTTGTTGCTTTTTGTTTGTATCCTTTTTTGTTATCTAAGATAAGTTGTTGTATTAGGCCATTTTTGTGTGGTTATAAATAAATATTTGAGGCCGGGCAATTTATATAGAGAATAAGTTTAATTGGCTCACAGTTCTGCAGACTGTACAGGAAGCACAGTGCTGGCATTTGCTAAGCTTTTGATGAGGGCCTCATGAAGCCTACAGTCATGGCAGAAGGTGAAGGGGGAGCAGGCATGTCACACGGTGAGAGTAGGAGCAAGAGAAAGAGGGGAGAGGTGCTACACACTTTTAGACAATCAGATCTCACCTGAACTCAGAGTAACTCACTCATCTCCAAGGGGATGACACTAAGCCATTTATGAGGGATCTGTCCCCATGATCTAGACATCTCCTATCAGGCCTTACGTTCAACACTGGGGATTATATTTCAACATGAGATTTGGAGAGGACAAATATGCAAAACATATCAATTGTCATTTCTTTAAAATAACTTGTTGTATCTATGAGATGGTTTCTGTAAGCCACATAGTATTCACAATGCAAAATTCTATAATACATACTAAAAATACAAACTAAATAAATTAAAACATACTTAGAAAGAAAATCACTTAACCACAAAAGATTTCAGTATGAAAGAAACGAAGGAAAAGACTCGAGTTACAAAACAACCAGAAAATGAGGAACAAAATAGCAGTAGTAAGTTTTTCTTATCAAAGATAAGTATCGCTTATCAACAATAACACTGAATATAAACAGAATGAATTCTCCAATTAAAATACATAAAGTAGATGAATGGATTAAGGAAAAAAAAAAACAACTATATAGTGCCTACAAGAAACTCACCTCACCTACAAAGACACATGAACTAAAAGTGAAAGTATGGAAAAAGATATTCCAAGCAAGTGGAAACCAAAAAGAGCAGGAGTAGCTGTATTTATATCAGGTAAAATAGACTACAAGTCAAGGGACAGAAAAAGAGACAAAGAAAGTAACTACATTATGATAAAAAGATCAATATAGCAAGAGGATATAGCAATTATAAATATGTATGCATCCAACACCAGAGCTCCTAAGTATATAATGCGAACATTAATAGATCTAAAGAGAGAGACATACTGCAATACAATAATAGTAAGGGTTTTCAACACCTCACTCTCAGTAAGAGACAGATCATCCATACAGAACATCAACAAAGAAACATCGGAGTTGAACTCCGTACTAAACCAAAAAGGCCTCACCGACCTTTACAGAACATCTTACCCAACTGCTGCAGAATACACATTGTTTTCATCAGCACATGGAACATTCTCTAGATTAGACAAAATTTTAGGCCACAAAATAAGTCTGAAAAAATTCAAAAAAGCAGAAATTATAGAAAGTATATTTTCTGACCACATTGGAATAAAAGTAGAAATCAACAAGAGGGACCTTAGAAACTACACAGGCACATGGAAATTCAACAACATGCTTCTGAATGACCAATGAATCAATGAAGAAATTAAGAATGAAATTTAAAAAGCTTTTAAACAAATTAAAATGGAAATACAACATACCAAAATCTATGGGATACAGCAAAAGCGGTATGGGGAGAGTAGTTTGTAGCAATAAACACCTACATGAAGAAAGTTGAAATACCTTAAATAAACAACCTAACGATATACCTCAAGGAAACAGAAAAGCAAGCACAAACCAAACCCCAAGTTAGTAGAAGGAAAGAAATAATAAATACCAGAACAGAAATAAAAGAAATTGAGACTAAATAAACAATACAAATCAACAAAACAAAAAGTTGGTTTTTTAAAAAGATTAAATTGGCAAACCTTTAGTGAGACTAAGAAAAAAGGAAAACACCCAAATAAATAAAATCAGAAATGAAAGAGGAGACGTAAAAGCTGAGACCACAGAAATACATAAAACTAATGACTATTATGAACAGATGTATGCCAACAAATTGGAAAACCTGGGAGAAATGGATAAATTTCCGGACACATACAACCTACCAAGATTGAACCATGAAGAAATTTAAAAACCTCAACAAACCTATATAACAAGTAACAAGATCGAAGCTGTAATAAAAACTCTCTCAGCAAAGAAAAGCCCAGGACATGATGGCTTCACTACTGAATTCTACCAAACACTTAAAGAAGAGTTAATATCAATTCTATTCAAACTCTTCAAAAAAATTGAGAAGAGAATACTTCCAAATTCATTATATGTGGCCAGCATTACCCTAATACCAAAACCAGACAAAAACACAACACAAAAGAAAACTACAGGCCAATATCACTGATGAACATAGATGCAAAAATCCTCAACAAAATACTAGCAAACCAATTCAAGAATACATTAAAAAGATCATTCATTATGATCAAGTGGGATTCATCCCAGAGATGCAAGGATGTTTCAACATATGCAAATCAATAAATGGGAAACATCATGTTAACAGAAACAAGAACAAACCTTTATGGTTATTTCAGTAGATGCTGGAAAAACATTTGATGAAATTCAACAACACTATGATAAAAAACCCTCAACAAACTGGGCATAGAAAAAGCATACTGCAAAGTAATTAAAGCCACATATGACAAATCCACAGCCAACATAATACTGACAGGGAAAAATTGAATGTATTTTCTCTAAGGTCTGTACAAGACAAGGATGCCCACTTTCTCCACTTTTATTCAACATAATACTGGAAGTCCCAGCCAGATAAATTAGGCAAGAGAAAGTAAAGGACATCCAAGTTGGAAAAGAAGTCAAATTAGCCTTGTACACCGATGACATGACCTTATATTTAGAAAT
The DNA here is from genome assembly GCF_008728515.1 of Papio anubis. NCBI lineage: Eukaryota > Metazoa > Chordata > Mammalia > Primates > Cercopithecidae > Papio > Papio anubis. Next base: position 133,346,186 of record NC_044978.1, on the reverse strand, counting down.
ATGTACAGACTCCACAAGAAAACTGTCAGAACTGAAAAATTCAGCAAAGGTACAGGATATAAATTCAACAAAACAAAAATCAGTAGCGTTGATATAAACCAATAGCAAAAAATCTAAAAATGAAATCAAGAAAGCAATACCAATATACAATAGCTACAAAGAATATAAAATACTTGGAATCAATTTAACCAAAGATGTGAAAGATCTATACAAGAAATACTATAAAAAACACTGTTGAAAGAAATTGAAGAGGACACAAACTAATGAAAGATATTCCATGCTCATGGAATGGAAAATTAATATTGTTAAAATGACAATACTACCCAAAGTAATTTACCAGTTCAATACAATTTATCTCAAAATACCAATGACATTCTTCACAGCAATAGAAAAATTAATCTTAAAATTTATGTGTAACAAAAACTACCCTGCCTAGCCAAAGCAATTCTGAGAAAAAAGAACAAAGCTGGAAGCATCACACTACCTGACTTCAAAATATACTACAAAGCTATAGTAACCAAAACATCATGATACTCACATAGAAACAGACACATAGACTGATGGAACAGAATAGAAGATAAAGGGAATAATCAATAAAACGAAGAGACAACCCACAGAATGGGGGAAAAATTGGAAAACTAGCCATCTGAAAAGGGATTCACAAGTACTCAGAATCTATAAGGAGCTCAAAAAACTCAATAGTAAAAAAAAAAATTCAATTATCACATGTACCCAAAAAAATGTACATCTAATAAGTGTCAATACAAATAAAGTAAATAAAAATTAAAACAAAGAGAAACAAACACTGTATGTTCTCACTTACATATGGAATCTAAAATAGTTGACCTTACAGAAGTGGAGCGTGGAATGGTGGTTACTAGTGGCTGGGGAAGATGTTGGTCAAAGGATCCAAAATTTCAGCTAGATAAAAGGAGTAAGTTCAAGAGATCTATTGTACAACATGGTAACTATAGTTAATAATAACGTATTGTATTCTTGAAAATTGCTGAGATCAATTTTAAGTGTTCTTACAACAACAACAAAAAAGATAACGGTATGTGGTAATGCATATGTTAATTAGATCGATTTAGCTATTCCACAATGTATACATATATCAAAACATCATGTTGTACATGATAAATACACATCATTTTTATTTGTCAATTAAAAATAAATTAATTTGGCCAGGCATGAGGGCTCATACCTGTAATCCCAGCCAGCACTTTGGGAGGCCAAGACAGGCAGATCACTTGAGGCCAGGAGTTCAGGACGAGCCTAAACAACATGGCAAAATCCCATCTCTACAAAAAATACAAAATTAACCGAGTGTGGTGGTGTGCACCTGTAATCCCAGCTACTCGGGAGACTGAGGCACAAGAATCGCCTGAATTGAGGAGGCAGAGGTTTCAGTCAGCCAAGATGGTGTCACTGCACTCCAGCCTGGGTGACAGAGGGAGACTCGGTCTCAAAAAAAATTAAAACTAAAATTAATTAATTAATTAATCAACATAACAATGTTTGCTCTGTCCTCCCCTCTTCTCAGCTTTTGAGTTGTTTATTAAAAAAGCACAAATGCAAAATCATCCAGCCACGGGTACCTAGAGAAAAAGCACTCACGGTTCCCATTTTTCTATATCTCATCCCATTCCTATTTGCATATTACTCTCTGTAACAGAATGAAAAGTAGATATTTATAAGTGTTCTGTACAACACTGAGGATGGCAAGAATGAGAGGAGTCCTTTCTTCTACCTAGAGGAATAAAAGATGGCTTGATCATGTCTTTCTAGTGTGTAAAGGATGTGTGCTATGGTTTGTTTAAATGATTGGCTTTTTAAAAATCTATCCTTCTATATGTTGATTAAAATGCTTAATGAATTTTAATCTGTAATTTTCTCAAATTCTTTTAATTCCTCAGATTTGCAGATGATATAGAATTAAACTCTCAAAATATCATTTTATATACATAAACACCTCTCTATGGAATTCAAGTTCAGTTATGAGTTTTGTCCAAGTAATTTTTTCTAACATTAACGTTAAACTTACAGATACTGTCAATGAATATAGAACAGTGACCTAATACTTGAATGGCATTTTTACCCCCTAACTGAATAATTACTGTAATCTACTCTTCCTCTGAATTCATCTACTTTCTTAACTTCCACAACTATTGCTATGCAGATAATTTTCTGCTGGAAATAATATAGGTATACAAATTCCATTTTTTTTCTTTTTCTTTTTCTTTTTTTTTTTTTTTTTTTGAGACAGGGTCTTACTCTGTCACCCAGGCTGGATCTCCCAGACCCAAGTGATCCTTCCACCTCAGAATTTTGAGGACCTGGGACCACAGGCACATGCCATCATGCCCAGCTATATTTTTAAATTATTTGTAGAGATGGGGTCTTGTTGCCTAGGTTGATCTTGAACTCCTGGGCTCAACTGATCCTCCTGCCTCAGCCTCCCAGTGTGCTGGGATTACAGGTATGAGCCACTGCATCCTGCCTCAATTTATAATGCATGGTATTTTGGAGATAATTAGAAATGTGTATTTCAGAGTAACTTATTTGCATATCTAAGAAGAGTTGAGGTTTCTAAGCAAAAACTCTATTTTTTACAAATAAACATTTGAGGAAGATAAATCAGGATGGAAGACAAGCTCTCCATAACTTGAAGATTCTCACGTTCTAGCTACCAGGTAGGAATATGAGTAAGCTCCATGAGGGCAGGAGTCATTGTTGTACTTACTCATGTATTCTAACTGACTGGGAGAGGGCCTGGCACAGAATTGGTTAGCAATAAATACTTGTAGAATTAATGATTTAATTGATTAATTAATTAATTTAAGGTCCGTATCTTTATATGTAGGGAATTACATTGACACTATTTGCCATTTAGCTTCCATATTACAGTGTAAGGTCTCATTTGCCGAATTACACACTATATTATCTAGGTCTTTGTCCTTCTTGTTCCCTCATACATAATTATGGGCAGATATTACAAGACTGGAGGTAAGATCCTTGGGTAGAAAAGGGAGCAATTATAAAATTAGGAGAATTGGAGTCATTATGGTTTTAGGGTTGATTTGGGGACCATAAGAATCCTTTAATGTCTTTAACTTTTGGTATTTTAATTCAACATTCACTAAGTAATTATAGAAACTTACTGTGTGCCAAGCACCACTTAGGCACTAAAAGCATAGCAATGATTAACACACATGAAGATTCTTCTTTCGTTCATTTGCAGTTGGGAAGCAGGGAGACGGGTCAGTTTTCTTTAAAAAGGATAGAAAAAAAAAGTGATTAATTGATTGATTAGTTGATTTCAGAAGTGATAAATGCCAGAAAGTGAACTTTAAATTGTCTGATGTACTGGAGAATGACAAGTGGAGCACACACATGTATACGTACACGCACACACAAGAAAGGGAAGTCAGGGGCTTCCTGAGGTAAAGCAGGATCTGCGATCGAATGATGATGATGCCAGCAGTGGGAAGACATGAAACATGTTTTCCATGCAGAGAGTGAGTAACCTCAAAGGCTCCCAGACAGAAACAATCCTGGCAGGTTCAAGGATCTGATCCTATGCCAGCATAATCAGAGGATATCAAGCCAGAATGGATGAAGTAGTAGAGAATGAGATCAGAAATTAAGGGCATGTAGCCATGGAAATATTGTATTCCCAGTTCATTGGGAAGCCACTGAATATTTTAAAATTGGAAAGTAACACAGTCTGACATTTTTAAGAAGATCATATTAGTTGTTTGTTTTGTTTTCCTGTTGGTGGTGTATCCTCTGCCTGGAAAATATCTTCAGCTCTAGAGACTTAAAGAGATGAGGCCAAGCTAAGAGAAAAGAAGAGCTGAAAAAAGACACTTGGGAGAGTTCCTTACTAGTTGAGAATTCCTAAGAATCATCAACAGGGCTTGTTTAAAATATAGATGCCTAGAACCTACTTCTAGGAGATTCTGATTCAGGGAGTCTCAAGCAAACCCAGGAATTAGCATTTTAATTAACAATTACCCCAGGTAATTCAGGTGTAACTCACTGACAGATCACTTTGGTTAAAGAATTAATTTTAGTTGAAAAGAAAAGATTTAAGAGTCTTTTAGGTTGACCAACCCAGTTCAACATTAGAAGAAAATAGCAAGAATTCTGGGAAGGGGTTTTGTCTGGAAAACAGCTATACCCCTGACTAGAATTGGATCTCCAGCGGAAGTAAGTTTTTACATCTTCCTTCAAGAAAGAGAGAAATAAAGAAAGAAAGGGAGAGAACAGGAAGGATATACACTTGGTATGAATAAAGTCCAACCTTACCTGATGTTTTGACAGGACATCACAATAAAACGAGATCCAACACATTTTATTAAATGACTTCATTTCCTAATCTGCCCCACATATCCCATACTTCAATCCTTGCCCCAATTCTCTTCACAATTGTGCTTACATTTGCACTCCTCATTAAACTCTTGCTTCTTCTCCCTGAATCACAGCTAGTCTCATCTCTCATGGTTACAAATATTTGATTCCGGCTCTTGCATCTCTCTTTCAGCAGCACACAAAAAAAGCTACTGTGGATAATGAGCACCCTGACTCTCCCCAGTTTTCATACTGGCTCTTCCGACTCTTTTATACTTGAGGGGAGATAAAATGATAATAATAAGCCATTTTACACATGTGGTTGGGGATCACTTTCCTTTAAAACTGTACCCATTTCATTCTGCAACCTTGGTGGCAGAAATTGAAACTTGTCTCTTGACTCCTAAGAAAATAGATAGGGCTGGGCATGAGGCTCATTGTAGAATCCCATGTACTCACAATATGTGGTCTAAAAGAATGTTGTCCTGAGCATATGGCTTCAAGAGGGGATTATGAAATATTTTTCTACCCAAGGTATGAAGAAGTTATGCTTTAACTTTCACATTTTTTTTTTTTTTTTTTTTTTTTGTGACGAGGGGTCGCCCTTTTGCCCAGGCTGGGGTGCAGTGGCCGGATCTCGTCTCACTGCAAGCTCCGCCTCCCGGGTTCACGCCATTCTCCTGCCTCAGCCTCCAGAGTAGCTGGGACTACAGGCGCCCGCCACCTCGCCCGGCTAGTTTTTTGTATTTTTTAGTAGAGACGGGGTCTCACCGGGTTAGCCAGGATGGTCTCGATCTCCTGACCTTGTGATCCGCCCGTCTCGGCCTCCCAAAGTGCTGGGATTACAGGCTTGAGCCACCGCGCCCGGCTAACTTTCACATTTAAATCTATAATTCACCCAAAATTGATTTGGGGTTTATGTGAGAGAGAGATCAGCTAAATAGCCAATTAGCCCAGCACCACTTATTGAATAAAAAGCATTCTTCTGCCTATTGTACTTCTATCATTGTCATATCATATCATAGTCACTATCATCGTTATCATCATCTTCATTATTTGTTTATACACCTATCTTCTCCACTAAACCAAGACACCTTTGAATAAGACCATGTTTTGTTTACCAGTTTTCGTCTGTACATAACACAACTGCCAGTTAAAAGCCTATGATCAAAGAGATGTTTATTTGATAACTATGTCATGTCAATCTAAAATAGAGGTAGAGATCATGTAAGAAATCACATGATTATTTTCAAAGTTCCGGCATCCTGTCTAGTATATCATTTTAAAGGTATTAACAGAGTGTGGCAGACAGTGAAACACTATTGAAGATCCACAGAGAACAGGAAAACTGCTAAAAGACTGGCAATAGCCTTGTTTTGATTTTTTTACAGCATTCTTGTGAGTTTGATGTGGATTCTCAGAAATACAATCAAATGAATTTTAAGAACATAAAGAATGGAACAAAGAATTCTAGGAGCTTAACTGAGAACAAGTCATGACAGACTCAATTTAATTGCTCTTTTATAACACATTTAATTTGGTAAAGTAGGAAAATATAGTTTATGTATTTTAGAAACGCACTTGATATGCCCTCTCCTGATATCCTAGTGAAATAATAACTGTGACTCCTGGACAATAAGTTTCTTTGAGGACAGAAACCATGACTTTTTACCTATGTACTCTGCCTAGCCTCTAATAACACTATAATAACTCACTGTTAATAAGTGATTTATAATACAGTTAAGATTATTCTTTTACAACACAGTGCCTCTGTTGAGCATAAACTTGGACTCAGAACCTGCCTGTTTGATGAACTAGTAATCTATCCTATTTGCATGATTTCATGAGCATGGGGGTCTTTATTTGGGGCTGAAATGGAATGGAGAAGTTAAAGAAGAAATAAAGAAGAAAGATGAGGGGGACAGGGCTGGATAAGACAAGGTGACTCAGATCTACTTCTCTCTGGCTTGAGGAGCTGAATTCGCGCCCTGATGATGAGGAGAATTAAGGTCAGAAGGGTCAGGAGACGTTTTCATGAAAGATACCTGAGGCTGTGGGCATAAATGTCACTGCACGGGGTCCTCCAACTTTGTCATTGATCACTGAGGGGGATTTGGCAGTCTGTGGGCTCAGAGAAGCCACGTTGGGGGATTCCTATAAAGAATACCAGCAGCAGAGGACGTGGTGATGTGACTCAATGAAGAACACGAGCCACCATGTGACACACCCTGACATCCTAGAAATAACTACTGATGACTTTACCAGGGGGTGGAAGAAGTCCTTCAGTATCAAAGGCAGAGGCTAAGTCACTATAACTTGGAAAATAATGCTAATGTGACTTCATTTTAACATGCTACTAAGACTTAGGGAAATTCCATAACTTGTAAGTACTAAATGAACATATATAAAAGTAGTGATTTATTAAAATCTAATCAATCTCAAATTCTTGGCATGCAATACTTTATTTAAACTTTTATAACCTTACTAAGCTTTATTAGCAATAAATTTAGTTGTTTTTGTCTGTCTGTTTTTCTGGATAAACATTGTGAGCATTTGCAAAGCTGATTTGTAATCCCATTTGAATATTTATTAGTATTATATTTGTATATATACTTATTTAGAAGAAAAAAACATTGGCATATACAGACTCCTCATATATAGAGGAAGCCATGTTTCTCCAGTTCTCTTCTAGGTATATTGCCTATTCATTTAAAAAAATTAGTTTGCTTCATATAAGCCTTGTGGTGTTTGATAAGTTTATTTCTATCTTATTTCAAGTATTTTGCCAATACTGTGAATGAGCTCATCTTTCATTATATTTTCTAAATGTGAATTGTTGGAATAACCCATATTTATTGTTACATAGTTTTCATACATATCATTTTACTAAAGTTTATCATAATATTTTTTGACTTTAGCCATATGTACTTTCTAGGTATATCTTCCTATCTACAAATAAAAATAATGTTGTCTTCACATTTCCAAAACTTATGCACAACTTGCTTCTATTTGAGTCTTACCACCTTAACTAGAACTTGCAGAACATTGATAAATGATCGTGTGACTGTGAGAAGAATTATCTATTTTTAAACCCTTCCATGTGGTAAAATAGAAAGAATTTAGACGCTTCCTAACTCCTTTATAATTAAATTGAAGACAAGAGGAGAAACAATCCTAAAAGAAGGTTGGAAGGTGAGAGGGTGACAAGCATATTTATGAATCTACATATGGGAAACTGAGAAAGAAGCTATAAGGGGCAAGCTGGGATCCAACGACATTAGCATGAGTGAGTCTACGAGACTCATCCCTGCAAGCAGGTCTTGGAAGAAAGAAGTAAAGAATGAATGTGAATGTTAGATACAGCGTTGTTGGTGACATATAAAGGTGAGATGGCAGGTGGAGGGAAAGGAGGGAATGGGCCATAAAAAACAAATTTTGTCTTCCTCACAATCTCACCTGGGATTAAGATTGAAATCACATGACAGATTGTATGGTGCTGATTTTCAATGTTAGCCAGAGCAATGAGTTCATATATTTGATGTCTGTATTTCCATTCTGAAGTAAACAAAATTTCATTGTCACCATCTTACACATAATCAATTTGACCATTTTCTTGAGGAATTTGTGATAAGAATAAATATGAGGTCTTCGAGTCAAAGTAACAAATATTTGGAGAGAGATGGAATAATGTTTTTCCATAAGAATTGCCTGAAATTTTAAAACAGAACCAATGTATTGGCAGAATTGGCTGGAAGAGGAGAGTTAATTAGAATTGACTACCTTCCTAATCACATTGAGATGTCAAACTTGCAGATGGAACCAGTACCCTAGATTCTGACGAGGTTGAGATTTCTCTTCTGACAGAGAAAAGGCTTTGAAGGTTCAGAAAGATGCTCTCCACAATTGATACATTCCCAACTGATGATGGAAACCTCTTGATAGAAAATGCTGTTTTCCAGTCAGACGCTTTTCTTTCAGAGAATTAAATTTTAGAGAGCAGGGGGTGGGGTACCAGGAACAATGAGTGGAAAGACCGTGTCCTTGGAAGCAAAACATCAGCTCGAATCATAGCCTACCCTTTATCACACTCTATTGTTTGAGTGGTAACAAAACTCTACATACCTTCGTTTACTCACCAGTAAAATAAAACTATGCATATAATAGGTGGTTGTAAAGATGAACATATATATATATATATATATATATATATATTTCATGGCCTGACACCTGGCACTTTTGAAGGAAATTTTAAATATTGGTTTTCCTTCATTTTTGTGTAGCATTTTGAAATATGTTATTATTTTATTTACTGCTCCTTTTTTCATCTTTGCTCATGATCTTTCTCCTTTTAGCCAGCAGTGCCTATTGCCTCAGAGAAGTTTAGTATCTTTATAGCTGGGATGCACGCAGAATCTAAAAATCCATTTTCATTTCTAGACTTCCAAAATAGGCACTTGAAGTCCATCTCAGGAACAATAGTCCTGAAATCCAGGCATTTGAATGTAACTACTCAGTCTTTGAGATAGAAAAGAATGTTCTAAATCCCAAAAGCTTCTTTTTAAATATCAGAGAACAAAGCTTGAAGGCCTGACCACATTGTTTTCACTATAAGTCATAGGCCAGAAAAGAGGAAGAATGTATGGTACAAGTGCATGTCCTAAAGTGAGGGGATTATAATACTTAAAACATACACATTTTGTATTCCAAGTAGTTTGCATATATGAACTCATTCATCCTTATAGCAATCTTTTGTACAGATAAGAAAACTGAAGCTCAGAGAGGTTAAGTAATTTACTCAAGATTATACAGCTTGTCATTGATGGTGCTGGTATTTGACCCCTTTGATTTATCTTCATTTGGTGCTCTTAAAAATTACACCACAGTGCTATAAAAGCTGGTCCTGAAGTTGGTCCTGAAGGAGGTGCTTGGAGAGTGTTGGTAGGAATAAGACTGGTCTGCCTTCTGAGAGCCAAACATTTGGAGGGGGTAGATCAACAAATTTCCAGACATGTTTAGCAACTTCAAAGCAAAGGAGGCTGGGTCAAGATGGCCTCACACTTATAAAATGTTCCATATGGTGCCAGTGTCTCTTTCTTGGTCATCATGATGTGATTACTTTGTTGTACTAAGGAAATGTTTCTGATTCTCACTGAGTGTGATTCCAGGGACAGAAACTAAGTGCACAAGCCAGCTTCAGAGCAGGGGTCACTTTCTTCATTCGTTCAGCTGCCCTCTCTGCTCTGGAATTCTATTTTATATACTTCTCACAAGTCTGACACCTCTGTTCAATGTGTCTTGTCATTCTTGGTTAATAAAATTGGTCTTATGCCAAGTCAAGCATTCTCTCAAACCCTGGTTGTCCCATCTCATCATGTCTTCCTTTCGTCACTGAATAAAGTGCAGCTCTGTTTAACCAAAAAAATAGATGACTCCACAAAGGGTCTCTGGGCCCACCTGCACCCCCACCAAGCACACGTGCAGCACACATCCTAACACTGGTGGGTGATCTGGCATGGAGTGTTTGTTCTGAAAGGGGCCTTGGAGTCCCATGCCCTCTGCTGCCCACGCTTCACATGCCCGTGATGCCAGTGGGGCATCCTGAATGTCACTGAGGCATCCAGTGCTTCTGAAATTCAGAACTGGACAGAGGTGTGCTGAAATGCTCCTGCTCAGGGACCACTGACCAGGACATTTCTGGGGTCTGGACACTGAGAATGCAGAATGAGCTGCCTCAGGCTGGGGTCCAGGGCCCCTTGTGTCAGCACACAATGTTCACTGATCAAGGGACATAGAGAAGGCCAGGTCAGGTCCATACGGCCTGCAGTGTATGGAATTTTAGGAGCCCACTTTAAGAAAAAAGTATACAAAATGATCAATATCATTCTAAGAAGGAAAGTGAATATTTATTTATTTATTTATTTATTTATTTTGAGATGGAGTCTCGCTCTGTTGCGCAGGCTGGAGTGCAGTGGCACCATCTCAGCTCACTGCAACCATCACCTCCCAGGATCAAGCAATTCTCCTCCTGCCTCAGCCACCCGAGTAGCTGAGATTACAGGCATGTGCCACAATATCTGGCTAGTTTTTGTATTTTTAGTAAAGATAGGGTTTCACCATGTTGGCCAGACTGGCCTCGAACTCCTGGCATCAAGCACTTCTCCCACCTCAGCCTCTCCAAGTGCTGAGATGACAGGCCTGAGCCACTGTGCCTGGCCAAAAGTGAATTGTTTTTTATATTGAGAAAAAAAATGTAAGAAAGCTTACAAATACTGCAAGTCTAACAAAATCTAAGTAACATTTTTATTAATTATTTGTTTATGCCTTAGTAAGACATTTTTCCTACATTTTGGACTGCATACTTTTTGATCACCTCGGCATAGGATAATTATTTTGTAACATTTTCTATAGAGAGGATAAAAAGGTAGATAATTCACATTTTCCTCAAGTATGCTTAACTTTTTTTATTATTGATCATTGAAAAGCATAAAACCCATGACTTCACGCATAGATATACCTCTGTCCTACAAACACAGAAATTCTGAGTTCCATTTTGCATGATTTCCATCAGAAAAAATATATGTATGCATGACATTTACAAGTATATATGCTACATTATTCAGTATATTCCTGGCCTGAGAAAACTTCTGTATATCCAGTTGTCAATGAAAATTGAATCCTCTGTTACTATTTTACCTCTCAGATGACTGGAGGAAACTTCTATAGGCTTCTCCCTAGGCTTTTTCTCCTCCACTCCCAACACACTTCTGGTGCCAGGCATTCTAAGCAGTATATCCTGATACCACTCCAGCCCTGCACATTGTAAGTAGGTATAGCAAGTGACAGGAATATTTCTGGAAGCCATTATTACCAAAGGTTGTCCAGCATATAACTTAACCATTTGTGGAAGTGACTCCAAACCATATAAATATATCACACTAAATACAAACTGAGGGTATCCCTATGTCACCTTCCCCTTAAATGACCAATATTCCTACAGCCACTCGAAAGCCACTTTATATGGCAGACAGCTTTAGTGGAGGGGAAGTCAAGTGGTGGGCAACAGTGTCTCAATCAATTGCTGTTAAAGTGTTTTACTTTCATTAATGTGACAAAAACTATGACCATGTGAATCCATCATTAAGGCCCTTTCTAAGAGCCTGCAGATGAGAAGCTCTGTAGTTTGAGCTTCATTAACTACATAGGAAATTCAACCCTGGGCATGAGACACCTCAGGGAATAGAAAGGACAAGAGGACAGAGGGAGGACTAGGAGCTTTCCCCCTGGCTTCTCCATCCAGGGTCTGGATCTCATCCTGGGGAAGGGAAGGAAGCAGAAACACTGACTCACCCTGGAAAAGAAGAAGATTTAAACTGAAAATGAGAAAACGTGGACGGGCAACTTAAAGTTTTTCCTCATTCTTGACCAGAATCGGAGGTCTTATGGGTAAGGTGAGTTCAGGTACAGAAAATAAAACTACATTTCTGGATTTCTAAGCAATAACTTTAAGTAACCACCCCACTACATATGAAAATAAAATGACTGAAACAGGAAAAGCCAAATAATATAACCCTCTGTTTTAACAGAATTGTGAGTTAATATGAACACTTAAAAAAGGAACAGATAACAGCTTGGAGAGCTTTAAATAACTTTCTGTGATAACTCCTAAATCCCCAAGGTTCTGTGTAACTTTGACAAAGACATGGACCCAGAATGAACTGATCTGATCTTGGTTTCACTATGGCACTGGCTGGTGATGGCAAGGTCTGGAAATAACACCTGGTGTCTGCAAGGAAGTTTACCCCCATGTTGACCCTTTTCTCTGGGTTTGCCAGGAAGACAGACAGTTGCAGCAGGAACAAATTACTCCACCAAAAGATAATGTAAAACAGTAAATTTGGTTGATCACTGCTCTGGGCTAGATTGCATCCCTGCAAAATTCATATGGTAAAGTCCTAACCCTCAGCATCTCAAAATGTGACTATATTTTGAGATGAGGTTTTAAAAGAGGCAAATAGTTTAAAATAAGGTCATGTGGGTGGGCCTTAGTCTAACATGACTGGTGTCTTTATAAGAAGAGATTAGGGATGTGGACAGGCACAGAGGGAAGACCAGGTGAAGGCACAAGGAGAAGACAGACCAAGGAAGAAGACCTAGAAAGAAACCAATCCTACTGTCACCTTGATCTCAGATTTCTAGCCTGTAGAAGTATAAGGAAACACATTTCTGTGTTTCTCTACCCAGTCTGTACTACTTTGCTAGGGAAGCCTAGTAAACTAATACAACTCCTAACTGGGGTCTGGGTAAAATGGAAGATTCATTTTATGCCCATAAATGACCATGATTTTATAAAAGTTTAAAAAATAATCTCTTGTTCATATCTACCAATTTTTTCTTCATATCAGCCAATCCTTTCTGGGCATTGATGAGATCTTTTTTAAAAAAGGAAAATGTCCTAAAAATTAACATGTCACAATAGGACTCATACCCCTGTTGTTGTGTGTTGTAAGCACACACTGAGGATCCTGGGGACTGGTAACAACTTCTGCGCAAAAAATTATTCTTCCTCTGTGATGTTTCTTGGTTTCTCTTGTAAGGGGAATTTAATATTTTTTGTTCTTGAATTAAATAACTGAGCCTATATTTGGGATGGGGTGTGGTTGGCTGAATGAATAATGCCCTCCTACCAAAGATGCCCACATTGTAATCCCCAGAACCTATGGATATGTTACCTAATGTGGTAAAGAGACTTTGCAGATGGACTTAAATTAAAGATGTTGAGATGGGAGATTACCCTGGACTGTCATTATGATATTATCACAAGGGTCCTTGTAAGTGAAAGAAAGAGGCAGGAGAGTCTGAGTAGGAGATGTGATGATGGAAGCAGAACTCAAACAGAGAAAGGTATTTGAAGGTGCAGATAAGGGGACGGAGTGGGCAGGAACTGCTGTGGATGGAGTAGGCAGGAAGTGCTGTGGATGGAGTGGGCAGGAAGGGGCCACGGCCAATGAACACAGCTGGAAAAGGCAAGAAAATCAATTTTTCTCTTCGAGCCTCCAGAAGGAGCACAGCCCTGCCAACTCATTTTAGACTTCTGACTCCTGAACTGTGAGATAATAACTCTGTGTTGTTTTGAGCCACCAAATTTGTGAAAATTTGTTACTGTCATAGGAACTAACACTCAGTGTGTACTGCAGGCTGCCCGCAGCCCTGAGCCCTTTCTTGACCCTGAGAACATTAGGATAAGGAACAGGAAGTATGTCAAGACCTTCAGTTCCACTCTCTACTGGAACATGAATTAAGTTGTGCCATTATCTGCCCAATAACTGGCCCCCTCGGGGAGAATCCTGAGCAAATCTCACAGCGCTTGAATCCATAGCACTTCCTGCCCAGCCCATCCCCTGATCTGCGTGGGCCTAGTCTCCGTGCACACAGACTCCCATCTTGACACCCACTCCAGCAGCCTGCTGCCCAGAGCATGTCTCAGGCCTTAGCAATCCTACTTTTCAGTAGGAGAAACCATTCTGTAAGAACTGGAATTGAGAAGAGAGATATATAGTTTCAGAATCATATGCCTCTTGGTTGTTAAAATAAAACTGGATTTTGAAGAAGAGTAGCAGTGACAGAACACCTCAAAAGGATGTGAATTTCATGTCAGCAACATTGCCAGTCCAACCTCACTTTGCCTTTGATTTATGTGAAAGAAAAATTAACCTCAATCAGCATTGCCCTGTTTAAGACTTCTGGGGTTTTCCTTAGAGCTGAATCAATAAAGAAAGGCCTAATGGCTTCAGAGCAAATTGATAGAAATTTTATTTCAAGTCTGACAGTTAAAGCAAAGCCATTATAAGTAGCTTATTTACCCTCAAGGAAAACTTAGATATAGACATGTGGTGAGTTCAAACTGTTCTTCAGGAATGAGAAAGGCTGAGATTCATTAAAATAATAACCATGATGATAATGATAACTGCCATTCATCGGACATCAACTACAATGCCAGACACAGAAGTGCATTCCTTACAAGCATCATCTTGAGTCCTTGCAACAATTCCAAATAAAGTAATTGATATTATCTTTACATATGAGAAACTTGAGATTAAATACTTTGCTTAAAGTTGCACAGATAGAATATGGAAGGGTGTGTAATATTTACATGACAGATAAAAGTCACTTTGTTTTATTCACATGAATAATTTATAATGTGCATTTTTCTAAAGACTACCTACTACTTCGGTTTTCTCTTACTTCTGTCACTTATATTTTTATCTTCAGACGTTACATGACTATGTGATGTTTCCCCAAAATTCCAAGAAGCAATGGTAGACATCTGTTGTTCTTGCCTGTTTGGCACTCACACCCACTTCAGGTAATAAATAGCACCTCTGTGCACCCTCAATCCAGATGACTAAAGTGGGCCTACCCCATCTCCTGGCTCCAGAGCTGGGAATTTTGGTTAGGATTTTGGGTCTGGATTTTGACTGGGTCTAGCCAATCAAAGAACTGTATTACCCTGGCACAAGGTGACTGTTTCCAAGATGATCCTATAACCTTGCAGGGTAAAATAATTGTTACCCAAACTTTTGATGGAATGCATAAGAAAAGTCTTTTGCATTTGTCTTTCCATTGGAGTTACTCAAATGATGAGGCAAAAGCTCCTACAGACAGAGAGATAACCTACCTGAATTTGTAATTAGCACAGAGAAAAGGAGCACCAAGTGATGAAAAGAGGCAAATTCCTGAAGATCTGTTTGAACCCCTGGATCCACCTGTGCCTGAAGTCACCTAGACTTCTTCATTTAATGTCCTAATAAATATCTATTTTTTCTTTATCTCATATTAATCAAAAAATTCTAACATGGAGTATACTTTCCCTTTGAAGATGAAGGAAGTGGGCCATGAGTCAAAGAACGTGTGTCCTCTAGAAGCTGAGAATGACTTTCAGCAGGCAGGAAGAAAATGAGAACCTCAGTCCTCCAACCACAAGGAACTGCCAACAACCTGAGAGCCATATTCTCCCCTGGAGCCTCCAAAAAGAAACAGACTGCTGGCATCTTGATTTTAGTCTAATGAGACCCACACCAGGCTTCTGACCAGCAAAATATAAGATAACAAATTTGTGTTGTTTCAAGTCACTACATACGTAGTGATTTGTTACAGAAGAAATAAAAAATTAATATGGATTCTAATCACTATATTTGTCTTGGAGAGTCTGGAGACTCAGACAATACCACCCAGAGTTCTTTTGGAAAAATTATCTGGGCTTTGGGGAAGGAAACTTTGGTCCTGAACTTCAGGTTGATGATGTTAGCACACTCACACCAAAAGGGAGGCTAGGAGGAGAGGCTGCAGAAGTATAATATAGAGAAGGTAGGGATCTTAGGCTACCAAAATATGGCAAACATGTGCCCATTTTGTGTTACTGAGCAATCACTGGCGAGGAATATGTTTGCTGTGTTACTCTTGGGCTTTGGCAATTATGTTCGAAATTCCTAATGTGGTATGAGTAAAGAAAAAGCAGGACATTGGACCCTTAGAGGTCCAGAAAGCATTCATTGGTAATGGAAATACTTCCCTCTGACACTGTTGGTACCAACAGCAGAAGTTCTGATGGCAAGTCAAAGTATTGATAGGGAGAGAGAGCACCAAGACTACTGAATAGAAGTAGCAGCAGCAGCAATAACAGTGACTGGGCTGGGGTGATCTAAGCTGAGTTGTAGCAGCCACTGAGAAAGAACATGGGGTCCCCAGGGCCCACTCAGTGAGAGAAGAAGAAAGGAGAGTGCTGGGATCCCAGTGAGAATTCTGGAGAAGGGACAGGGAAAGTCAAGGAAATAACTGTTGCAATTATTGTAGAAATTCTAAGTGTTCCCAAGGGCCCCACAGTCTGGCAATATAAGGGTTACCATGCACACTAGTTTATATCCACTGAGACTTCTCAGAATGTTCTAAATGAGCTTATGTCCCTTTCTTCAAGGATGTTGTTGCCCTCCGGATGATGCCTCAGAGGCCCTATCAAGGTCCCTCATTCAAGGCTCATGATAATGATTTTATACTACAATAGCCAAACACCAAGGTTTAAAACACACGACTCACTTGGCTGATTGGACACAATGCAGAGAAGGCCTAGGTACTTCTGGCAAGATATTCCTTCTACTTCTCCATTTACCTGGCTTCTGACGTCTTCTGAAGGGAATTAATCGGGGATTCTGAAGAGACTTAATCATAAATCTCTGAAGAAAGTACTTGAGAAAAAGAAATGGAGCTTATAAAGTGGAAATCTCCAGAAAGATATTCTTTTCTTCATTCAAGGAAAGTTACATTTATTACTAAAGCACCCAAGTCAGCTTTCTTTCTTAAGTAAATCACTGTTTCTTTTCTTTCTTTTTTGTAATGAGCTGTTTATACTTTTAAAATAAAAGGTGATGTCTTTAGAAAGTTTGTATTTTTGAAATTCTGAGAATAATTGAATTATTGATTTAACTTTTTAGGAATACCAGAACCCTATTTAAAGGTACTTCTGGCCCTGGTATGTGATCAAAAGCCTGTCGGGGGATGAGGGGCAAGAGGAGGGAGAGCATTAGGACAAATACCTAATGTATGCGGGGCTTAAAACCTAGATGACGGGTTGATGGGTGCAGCAAACCACCATGGCACGTGTATACCTATGTGACAAATCTACACTTTCTGCATATGTATCCCAGACTTAAAGTAAAATAAATAAATAAAAAGAACTTACAAATGAAATGCTCCTCGTTTTTCCCTGTGTCATCAGCTTTAGCGCTTATTTTATGTAATCAGTCTGTAAGCTCCATGAGGACAGTTTTATTCATTGCTATTATCTTCTAGAACTGTCAAATGTGTGAAGGTGAAACAGATAAACATTAGTATCAAATATAGCAACTTGAACAGGGGTTGGCAAGAGGCTAAGTATATTGGATAAACATATTGAATGGATGGCCCTTGTGTTAAGAAAAATTTCCAAGAAAAAAATTTAAAAACCATCTTTCACCAAAGCATTTAATAGGGGAAGCCCTTCCTATATCAACCTTCCTATCATTAATAATGACTATGAAATCTCACTGGGTCCCTGGATGTGTTTTATGTACTTATAAACAGTAAAGCATTAACAAGAAAAAATAAAGACACTTCTAGCTATTCATACTTTGATATTACATGTGTCAAGACAGAAACAACAGAGAAATTAATAATTGTGTTAGAAAAAAACAAGAATTCTTTGGGACCTAAACATACTGTGTACTGAGGAATCATAAGGAATTCATAAGGATAAATACTATGGTTTTAAAAGTCATAGCTTATCTGTTTTATTCACACATTCTTTTTCTTATTCATACACAGCTATAATGCCTCTACCCATTAATGACTCAATTGAGCTGATTGCAGATAATCTATAAAATGGAAGCTTGTGGTCTCTTGATATACACAACTTGGAAGAAAGGATTCTAGTTCATATTTCTTACAGCAGCCTGAGCTTGGGAAATTTTGAAGAAGACAACGAAAAGAGTTTTTTCTACAAAGCTATATTTAGTTTTATTTGTTTATCTTCCTTGCTACTTAATTGAAATGTGAACAGAAGATAATTCGATTCCTTATTTACCAATAGATGTCTACCAAACAGAAAACAATGACAGGTCCTTCCTAAGCCACAGTGTTCTCTGAGCTGAGAAGGGCAGTTAATTGCATTCACATAAATTATCCAGTGGTAAATAGCAATGCACAACCTTTCTTTGATCCCTAAGATTAGTTGTTCTTTGTGATTCTGAGAAGTAGCAATCAATAAGGCTAATAACATACAGTAACCCAATGTGGGTTTTTCTGCTCTTTGCTTTTCTTAAGAAGTAAGGGCTAGAATTTAAAGTGACATTAAACAAATGTTGCTCATTAAACTCTTGCAGTAGAGACAGATAAACAATTCTGTGGAGAAATTCTGTTCTGTGAATTGCTTTGATTCCTGGGTTTATAAGAAGTCCTTTTATATGATATCAGGAGATTGATTTTTAAAATATTTTAGGAGTCGTCATTTTCTTACCAGCCAGCCTTTCTTTCTACTTGTGAAGAGCTGCTAACAAAAACAATAAAACTACCACAGAACAACAAAAAAACAGGAATTTGGATTTCATGAAATCTCTAATTTCAGCTTTGGTTGCCTAATGGTGGAGAGAGTGTCTAAGATGACTTAGAGAATTCAAGAAGTGGAAAGGACATTGACATCATCTGCCCTGTGCTCTCCCCCCGACACCCCACAGACCTACTCTCTGGGCAAAGAACTTGCCTTGTTTGCTCTTCACTGAACTTCATTACAAAAGAGGAAGTCAAGGCCCAGAGAGTATGAAGTGACCATCATCACTCCACTGACTACTAAGACAACAGGACTTCTAACTTCCTGTTCAATTTTCATTTCCTGCATCTACGGTCCCTGGAGGATGCGAAGGGTCAGATCAAAATACAAATAATGATGTTGATATAATGTTAGGACTAGAAGGAATGTAGACATCTAGTCCAACTCCCATATTTTTGGGGTGAAAAATATGAGACTCAGATAGACTGTGACTTGTCTGAGATCAGATGCCTTGTCAGAGGAAAAGCAGAACTCAGTGGTACTGTGCCCCGACCACCATCACCATCAATGGTCAACAGGCTCTATGTAGTGTGACCTGAAAAAGTGAGGCCAGCTCCAGGGACCTCACTGTCTCTGTCATTTTCTTGTGTCTCATAGAGTTCTGTGTAGGTGACTTTCTCCAAATGGAGTAAGGCAAACTATTTCAAAGGTCCAAATAATGAAAATCTGCAAGACATTCCTAAATTCCTTAACTTAATAATGTCATACAATTGACCTTTGGAAAGAAACACAGTAACCTGCCTGTCATGTCCCCCTGCCTATGGTACTTGAAGGAACAAAGCCATCTTCTGCTCTAACTTGGGGTTAAACCTCACAGTTACTTTGTAGATATCCCAACAGAAAATAGAAGTTATGATGTACCATTGGAGTACAACTCCAATAGGACACTTTTTAATTAAGATAGAAAACATGTCCCTGAGGAGAGGCAATTGTTTAATGGATCAAGAGAGGCAGACTGTTGCTTTTCTTTGTGAATTTTATTTAACCTATAGTCTACATTTTCAATAGGAAGAACAGTGAAATACACATTACTAGACTCTCAAACTTGGCAGGGCATTTGGGAGCCTTGGTGAGAAAAATATTAAGTAGATTTAATAGGGATAGCTTTATAATTGGGTACTAAAGACTACTCTTGTCAGAGCCAAGCTCTTTAGACTCCCTGCCACATTTACTTGATACCCCAGGATAAGTATATGTTTGCCACAATGCCTCTGGAAATTTTAATTCTTAATTCATTTACAAGCCCTGCTCTCTGCAAAGCAAATAATAATAATAATAACTGCTATTAAATGAGTTCTACCTATATGCTAGGCACTGGGCTGTGTGCTATTTCCAGTCTCACAAGAATAAGACCAGTCATAAGACCTACACAATAGGTCTTATGATGCACCCTTTATAGGTGATAAGTCTCAGAAGTCCAGAATTTGCCCAAAGTCACACACGTAAGGTAAGGACAGAGATTACTTCCACTTGTGTCTCAGTTGATTCAGGGGATCTTTACAGATTTCTCCTCTCTTCTAACCCTATTTTGGCTTACAGTCCCCGTCCTCTGGCTATATTACATCTAAATTGAAGGTTTGAAAATGACGTCCACCCTCAGAGAAATTGCTGTTGCTCTAGCCTTGGAGATAGCTTGCTTTCTTTTTATTGTTCAGGTTGAAATAACGAAGAGCTGGGGAAGTTGTGCGTTTCACTTAAGCTGCAGCCTACATTTTCAATAAGAAATACAGCAAAATCCACATTCCTAGACTCTCCAACTCAGCAGGGCATATGGGGACCCTGATGAGATAAGCATTTGAGTGGGTTGAAGAAGATGTTTGAGCAAAGGAAAACTTAGAGATTGAAGCTTGACACTCCTTAATCAGAATAATATTCAAATCCAAAAAAAGTGGAGCAAAAATAAGTACTAACTTTGGGATAGAGTGGGAGAAGGAAACAATAAGATTAAAAAGGTTTTAGAAATACGAAGTAAGATAGAAGGAATGTAGGAGGTGATGAGGGTAATAGTGTGGTTGGCAGGGTGGAGTTTTGGTATAATTTTAAGTGTATACCTAATAAGATTTAAACATGAGCTGTCAAAGGAGTCATTTCTAGGTTAGAATAAGGTATATACAGAGACTCAGGATCAGAGATTTATTACTGTCTCTTAACTCCTTTTAAAATATTACATAATTATGTGGACTCCCTCTGCTATAGAAATTGACCTACCCTTCACAATAACATAGAAGTTAATCTTGTCCATGGTTATTCAACAATCCTGTAGCATTGACACATTGCCCAAGAGAAATTAGGCCTTATGTTTTTAGTGAGATTAATCATTGAGTTGGTTCATATATTAAATCAGTGAAGAAATAGTATTTCTGAATCCAGTGCCTTTTCTCTCTGATTCTAGTGATGCATTAAACTGTTATCTTTACCCTTACAGGAGTGGGCCTATTTACTCTCAAAGGCAATTATAGATTGGAATGGACTAAAAGGTAAAGAGTACATGCATTGTAACCTATGAGTGAAAAACGTATAATGTCTGTTTCCTGGGTTTCAACTATTAAGCAACATATTAAAAAATATTGTTACTGTTCACTCTAACCTGTGCAGGCTTCATTACTCTTGTAACTATAGATTTTTTGTCTGTTGGTTTGTTTTGAGACAGGGTCTCATTTTGTCACCCAGGCTGGAGTGCAGTGACACCACCACTGCTCACTGCAGCCTTGACCTCCCAGGCTCAAGGAATCCTTTCATCTCAGCCTCCTAAGTAGCTGGGACAACAGGTGTGTTCCACCACATCTGGCTATTTTTTTAAAACTTTTTTATTTCTTGTAGAGACAAGATTTCACCGTATTGCCCAGACTGGTCTGGAACCCCTGGGCTCAAGCAATCCACCCACCTCAGCCTCTCAAAGTGCTGGAATTTCAGGTGTGAGCAACCGCACCCAGCCTGTAATTATAGTTTTTAAACTGTGCATAGTTGTCAACAATGCTCTGAAATTGATATTTGCTATAGAGTAATAGATGATTAGATTAGATAGATAGATAGAAATGGATAGGCAGGCAAATACATGCATGCATTTGTGTAAGTCTTTGTGATATGTGCATATTTTATTATTTTGATCAAATTTTGATTAACTAAGATATATCTAGATTTTAGAATTTTTAAATACTCATCTCCAGGCTCATATCTGGCTATTTGTCATCTTTAGAAGTTTTTAGTATTAAAATCTCTTGCAAATTACAAAATCAGCCCATGTTGCAACAATCATGAAAAAATATTCAAAAGAGAAAACGAATAAACACTCTTGCCCCTGTGTCCCTCCATGCCTACCTACCAACCATCCCTACCCTGAGACAACCTTTCTTGTCTTTTTACTTCTTTGCATAGTAATCAGCTCAGGTTTGGGATAAGTCCATTTTTCTCAATGCCCTGATAATTTTAATGCTATTTTGTATCCATTTTTTGACAGAAACATGTTACCTCACATGTCCCAAAGGTTTACATGTATGCTCATGAAGTTCTGAAATTGAACAGCAAAGAGGTCCCTTTACAGTCTAGGAAGCCCTAGGAAGCTTCAATTTCTGTCACAAGAGCAATAGAATATAGGAGGAAATAAGTTCATCGGTTTTAAGTCTTCCTCCACTGACAATATAGAGGATGAGGAGACCAACTCTTCCCATGGTTAAAATCTGGAGAGGGTCCTGAAAGAGAAAAAATTTATAAATCCTTTGGTCTCATGGATCTTAACCTCTGTGGGTTAATAATGTCATTCAACCAGTCCGGAATAAAACATGTATTTCTTAACACTGCAAAGTAAGGTTACTCTGCACTCATTTTTATATTAGCAGGGTTTTTATTTTTTTAGATAAAAGTTGAAAAATACCGCTCCATGCCACATAGATTTTCCTTTCCTTCCTGTTATTGATTATTTAGTTGCTGGACAATACACACACAATCATTAAAAGTTCTACAGAAAATCAGTGTTATTTTACTCTTATCCCTTTGCATAATTTTCTCATTGTATTTTCCACAATGCCATTTCCGAGCTTTTTGCCCACTGTGAAGACTCTCCTTTAATAAGCCCTGAAGCATCTATTTGTACAGAGGCTTCTAAAGGTGCAGGTAAATATCTTTTAAATAACTTTATGCTCTGCATGAAATACCTGCAGGAAAGCCTAGAGATGACCAGAGACAGTAAGATATTTGGCCAGATACTTAGAGAACGTACTTCACACAAGCAACAGTGACTGAGTTCAGTTGAGGATGCAAGGTAAATGTGACTGGATTCCTGTCATCAGGGGCTCACATCTATTGTTCTTGGCTTATGGAGAGTACAACAATATAGCACTTGATATAAGTGGGGATTAAGGGTGAGTTGAGAAAGAATTAGGAAGACGATTCATATTTAAGAAAGTAATATGAACAGGAGGTAACATGGCTGGGCATTATCACATAAATTAGCAGTTGGAAAATATTTTCCATAGAGGGCAAGATAGAAAATATTTTAGCCTATGCAGTCCCTGTCATAACTACTCAACTCTGGTGTGTTCTAATTAAACTTCACTGACAAAAACAGGTGGCAGCTGGAGTTGGCCTGAGGGCCATAGTCTATTGACCCCTGACATAAATTATCACAGTTTCAAATTAGATGTCTGTTTAGAGGGTGATGCCATTAATAAAGAAGAAAATGGAAAGTAAGACAGGTTTCCTGAGGAAAAAAAACAATGGGTTTGAAATTAATAAATATTTTATTTAATATGAAAAATATTTCCTGAGCACTTCTAGGCATGAAATCCAGTGTCAAGGATAAGGAAGTAGACAAAATATGAGCTCCACTCTAACGGAACTTGCAATCTATCATACAATGTGGTAAAATTATAAGATTATATCACACTGCCATGGTTTTAAGGACATATTGTGTACTAGAGTAAGCAAGCCATGAACAGGGACTCAATGAAGCGCCTCCATTCAAATCACTTTAGTCCACAAAGCCACTCATGATTCAGTGAGTTGGGGTGAGTAGGGCAGGTAGAAAAATATGGCAGTGAGTGCTGGCAAAGCGAGGATAGGAGGACTTGATGAGTTTTGAAGCATGCAGTTGGGAATGTGATGAGTAATCCAGGCAGATCAAGGCTAAATTGTTATCAGTGGTGAAAATCATACTTATCCCCTTCAGTGGAGTAGTGGAAGTTGGAACAGGGCATAAAACTTTAAGTGCAACAATATCGTGGGGATATTGATGTTTTCGGTAAGCAGATCATCTACTTTAAACAGGGTGTGCTCTGTGTTCCAAAAGTTACGTAGGAAGAGAAAAGGATGTGCCACTATGGTTTCCAGATGCTAGTGTTCAATCAGAAGACTTTCCCTACATGTCAATTTTGTGGTTTTGATGAAGGAAGGGAATACAACTATCCCATTCCTAGAGAAGTTGAAAGAAAAAGAGAAATGTCATTATAATTATCCAATGCAATGATTTGAGTATTTGAAAAACATGTAGACTCAGAAAATATAATGAAAAATAGAGATAATATTTCCCCCATGTTCACATATACGAACAAAAATTTCATGTAAATCCAGAGAATCAAAAATCTATTAAAAACTATTAATTCCCTAGAAATTTGCATATGAGAGTTTGAGAAACTCCACCCACAGTATGTCAACTGGTTTTCATAGTCATCTCAGTTGATCTTCAGACCACAGACAACAGTTGACAGAGGTACCATTATCACTGCTGTGGAAAGATGAAGAAACCAAGGGCCACAGAGACTAAACTTGCTGGAGATCATCAGACAACAGTGTATTAGAGCTGAATCTCTGAACACCGTGATCCCATAGCATAGTGGAACTCACACTTGCCTTCATGCTCTAGTGGTCTACCTGCAATCTGTGAGAAAGAGAATGGAATCATTCTTCTATAAAACAATTTGTATGACATTTTAACTGAAGCTTTCCCAAAAAGAAAATACTTTCTTTGGTCTTAAATATTGAAAAAGTGTGGTAGCCTAAACAGCATGCTCCCTTTCCCCAAAAATATCTATATTCTAATCCCCAGAGCCTGTGAATATGTTATTTTCCATTGCAAAAGACACTTTGCAAATGTGATTAAGTTAGTGATCTTGTGATGAGGTTATCTGGGATTATTCCAGTGAGCCTGAATAAAATCCCCAGGCTTCTTTATAAGAAGAACATAGGAAGCTCAGGCAGAAGAGAGGGTAATCTGATTGTAGAAGCAGAGATTGGAGTGATGTAGTCACAAGCCAAGGAATACCAGCAGCCTCTAAAAGCTGGAAGAGACAAAGCACAGGTGCTTTCCTGGGGCCTCCTGAAGGAACCAGTCTTGCCAAACCCTCCATTTTAGCGCCATAGGCCTCATTCCAGAACTGTAAGAGAATAAATTTGTGCTGTTTTTAGCCACTAAGCTTCTAACTATGGTAACTGGAAATTAATACAAAAAGTGAAACCAAACTAAGTCATATTATTTAATATAATCAAACGCCTTTTTTTTCCTGAGCTCCACAAGAGCAGGAAGTTTTATATTCCAAGTACCTAGAAGACTGCCAGAAACAGAGTACATGCGCCACAAAAAATAAAATAAAGCACCCAATTCTTGGTAGTGACATGGCACTTCATTTTAAATTTGCCAAAGACAGCCGGGCGCGGTGGCTCACGCCTATAATCCCAGCACTTTGGGAGGCCGAGGCGGGTGGGTCACCTGAGGTCAGGAGTTTAAGACCAGTCTGACCAACATGGAGAAACCCCGTGTCTACTAAAAATAACAAAATTAGCCAGGTGTGGTGGCGCATGCCTGTAATTCCAGCTACTCAGGAGGCTGAGGCAGGAGAATTGCTTGAGCCCAGGAGGCGGAGGTTGCAGTGAGCCAAGATCACACCACTGCACTCCAGTCTGGGCAAAAAAGCGAAACTCTGTCTCAAAAAAAAAAAAAAAAAAAAATTGCCAAAGACAGGCAAGTTTAAAATGCAGCTAGGGGACCATTTCCACAGGGAGAAAAAAAGAAATGTTTTAAAATATTGTTGGGAACCACAAAAACAACTATCTTAGCCACATGTCTGCACCAAAAGATGAAGAGGCAGGGAAAGCATTATGCAAATTTTAAGGTGAATTTATTAATGAATGAGCCAAATTCTTCCATACACAAGTACTTTCCTCATACGATCTTTTTTTACTTATAAAGGAAGTGATCTAACTTCAGTTCTAATAGATAACTATATTTTTCTTTTTCTGATTTGTTCTGATCATTCCTGCTATTCTTGTTGGAACTGGTCAGGAAAAGAATCGGGTAGAGGCAGCTGTGGGCAGAGGCTGCAGCTGAGAACCCTCGCAACCTGGAAGCTGATGTCTGCACCTCTCCACATCACTAAAACAAAGTAGGATGACCATCCCTCTTCTCTTTAAAACAAAAACTTTCAAATTGATCTTCTGTGGCCACTTTGCTTCCCTAGGGTTGTCTAATCTAGGGGATATAGGGTAAAGAATGAAAACAAAATAAACTCAAGGGTCAGCTTTATTAAACACTTCTTTTTAAACCGTAATTATTCCAAAGCTTTATTAGTGAGGGCCCCCACATTTTGGTGCCTTAGTATAATTAACTGTATTATGTGCTTATACAAAGTCCAATGTAAATATTCCTAGTTAAGTAATCGGAGACCCAGGACTCCCCAGAGCCTTTAGGTCTTCTGTGGGATCCTGTGCATCTGGCAAGCAAACAGAAGAGAGAATCACACACAACATTTATATGAGTAAGTCTGAAAGTGATACATTCCATTAGGCAGAAATATTTCATGTGTCTACATACCTAACTGCAAGGCATGCTGAGAAATACAGTATAGCTACCTAATTAGGAAGTAGAAAAAATAGCTTTGGTAAATTCAAAGACTTTGCATAAGCTAGCCACTTCTGCCAACTCATTTCCTGTTATTCGTCTACTCATTTAGGTTGCTCCAGACACTCTGGCCTCTTTGCTGATCCTTAAGCATACCAAGCCATGGTCCTGCCTCAGAGCTTTTGTACAGGCTGTTCCTAGTATCTGCAATGCTCTTCCTCACTAGACAGTCACATGGCTTGCCCCCTAACTTCATTCAGGTCTCTGCTCAAAACCGCCTCTTTAGAGAGGTTTCCTTAACCTCTTGTCCCTCAATTTAAAATAGCACCCTGTCACTTTCCAGGCCCTGACCCTGCTTTTTTTCTTTTATGACATTTATTACTCTCTGACATTGTGGCATACATTTATTTGTATGTTCAATTTTTATCTGTTTGCCACACTAGAGTTTAACTTCCAAAAGGTCAGAGATTTTTTATTCTTTCATTAATCATCATGTTTGCAGCACCTAGAACCTATTGCCCAGTACACAATAAAACACTCAGTAGGCATTTTATTTAATGAATTATGTTTCTTAATAAGCACTTCAAACATGTGCACATTGCAATGATTCTGTTTTCTGATGACCCAATCTTGAGCAGAGCCTGAATTACCCACTCTCTAAATTATCTCTGTTCATTCCACTTCCTCACTTCATTAACCCGTTTTTGTCTTACATTTAAATCCTCATTTCAAAGATCCTCTCTTTTCCCAAAACTCTAGCTGCCCTGTGCCCTATAGAGCCTCATGCATAACTCATGCTTGTTTGGAAATCTGCTACAAGACCAGGGCAAAGCTACATATTACTCAAATTTGTATCTTCATTGCCTAATATACTGTGTCTGGCATACTGTCGAATCTTATTAAATGTTTGCTAGTCAGAACTTTTCAATAATTTTTAAGACTTCTTCTTGCTTCAGGAAATCAAGAAAAAAAATTATGCAAACTTCCCTAAGCAGTTTCAGTGCAAATATAACAAAACATTATTTCCTCCATCATCTTCTGAATCACAAGAATACAAGCAAAATTAATCCTTGAATCATGTGTAATTAAAACCATGGCTATTAGAGCTATAACATTTGTTTTAAATAAGTAATGTGAGTGTGTGTTATAATTGTTAAGGGTTATATATGTACATTGTGGTACAATGGGATTCCTTGAATAGTTGATGTACACAACTTATTTGTATTATTTTTATGGATTTTAGAACATAACCTTATTTTAAATGACTGCAGAGATTTTAGTATATGTTTCTATGAAACAGTGTTAGTTTTTAAACTCTGAATTATTTTATTATTGTACTCATGATCAGAGAAGACAGGCCTAATTACAACACTATTGCTATAGGGAAAAAGAACCCACTTCATACTGATATGCATTGTGATTCAACTTCTACAAACATGGAGATTTCCTATAGTAAATGAATAATTAGAGAGACAAGCCATTCCTTGAAATAACAAATTGAAATGATTTTCAATTAGATGATTAGAAAAATTAAGTGTTTTTGTTAACTAGATAGGGCTTTTTTGTATTTATCTTTCATGTGTATAAAAGATTTCCATAAAATCTGGTAGCATTTAGACAAATGTAATATTATCAGAGACACCTTCAATCTATATAGAATAAAACATATTATTTTTGTATCTAGATTTATGGATCCATATATATATATTCTGTGTAATAGGCAACAGAAAAAATAAGATATAGAGAACCATTTTTTTGAGGTTCCAAATTTCTTTCAGGTACCATTCTAGAAGATTTATTGGGTAAATCAGACTTTCCATCTTCTACAACCTAGAAGGCACGACATTTGCAAAGAGCATAATTCAAGTCATACTGATTGAGTGGTCCAATTTCATCATAACCAGACAAACTTAACCAATCTGGGGCAAACTGAACACATTCATCAATCCATAAACATTATGCTTATGGCATGAGTTCATTCATTAACTCAGTCATTAACAGATATAATGGTGGTGCTGAATGCCAAATCACTGTTTATTCTTGCTTTGTTCTCACACCCATTACAGAAAACAAAATCTAGAACTATATTTTAGTTTTAATTTATTTTGCTTTATTTTTCTCTTGTTATGTGATACCACATGTTTCCACCAGAAATATTTATAGTTCTGCATTGAAAAAATAATATCCTATTTAATATACGGCAGATTAGACTTGTCAAGAAGAAAGAACAAGAGGCCAACTGGTTGGCTCATGGGCTATTTTAAGTAGGGTTCCTTGGGGATGTAGTACCTGTGCGAGATTAACACAGGCCAGGTGTTTAGTTGTGTGGTTTGCTAAAGTCAATTCTATCAGTTCACTCCAAGTGTGATCACACTCTGGGGAAATTATTTAGACTGGAAAAACCTGTAAGAGAAGGACGTGAAAACCAGAGTATCCATTTATTTATATAAGTTGACATTTTGGCAGGATAAGTGTCATTGATCAGGGTAATACAGCAGGGAAACTGACTTAGAAATTAAAAGGTTGCTCAGTGAGCTCAGCCTAAGTGTAATGGTAGTTAAGAATTCTTAAAAAGTATTCCGTCAGACTAAACTAGTTGTTCAAATAATATTTTTAAGCAGCTTTATTGAGCTATAACTCACACACTATACAATTCACCCTTCTAATGTGTACAATTCAATGTTTTAGTTCATCCACAGGGTTGTGAAACCATTACCGTAATCTAATTTTAGAACATTTCATCACCCCAACAAAAATCTCATACCCATTAGAAGTCAGTTCCCATTCCCTCTTTCCCCCAACCTTACTGCCCTAGGCAAACACCAATCTACTTTCTGTCCAATAGATCTGACTATTCTGGATATTTTATATTAATGGAATTCTGCAGTATGTGGTCTTTTGCGACTGGCTTTTTTTTTTTTTAACTTAGTGTAGTGATTTCAAGGTTCATCCATGCTATAGTATGTATCAATACTTTGTTTCTTTTATTTCTGAACAAAATTCCATTTTATAAATATGCCACATTTTACTTATCCATTCATTCATCAGTTGGTAAATATTTGAGTTGGTTATTCTGTGTGGATATCAGTTATAATGTTGCCATGAACATTTATGTACAAGTTTTTGTATGGACATATGTTTTCATTTCTCGAGGGTATATACTCAGGATTGAATTGCTGGGTCATATGGTAACTGAAGTAGCTTCACCATTCTTCATGCCCATGAGTAATGTGTGAGTGCTCAGTTTCCCCATATCCTCACTAGCACTTGCTAGTTTCTAGTTTTTGATAATAGACATCTTAATGGGTATAAGGTGGTACTTTACACTTTATTATGGTTTTGATTTGCATTTCCCTGATGGCTAATGATGTTGAGCATTATTTTATGTGCTTATTGGCCATTTTTATGTCTTCTTTACAGAAATGTCTGTTGTCTATTTTCAAACTGGAGCATATATTAATATCATTATTTCACTCTTTTGTTGACAAATTATATATATATACTGCATTTTATGTTTCCATTCATCAGTTGATGTCCTGAATAGAATAAAAAGGCAATGGAAAGACAAATGTGCTCTTGTCTTGAGCTGGGATATCCATCTTCTCCTCGCCTTGGACTTTGGCACTCCTGGTTCTTGGACCTTCGGGTTTGGACGGGAACTATGCCACCAGCTTTCCTGGGCCTCCAACTTACAGATGGCAGATTATGGGAGTGCCCAGCCTCCATATTCACATGCGCCATCAACATCATACCTCTCTTTCATTATATCTCTGTATCTCCTAGTGGTTCTGTTTTTCTGCAGAACCCTGAATAACACAAGTGACTATGAGGAAAGGGAATTTCAGGAGGAGACAGGATGGGGCACAAATAACAAATTCGTGTTGTTGTGAAACAATATATTAGTGTGTTATAAAAACTACTATTGCAGGAATGGAACATGTAAAATTAGGAGCCGCAAAAGATGAGGCAGTAGGACAAGGAGCGATTCGAGTATCTATTATCCAATCAGTTGAACAAGCCTATGTTAAGAGTATTCCAGATGGAGACAATCTAAACACTCAACAATAGGGCATTGATTAAACATACAATGGAATACTAAGTATGGCCAAAAATTGATGCTGGAGAAGCCTTATTTAGTAACAAATAGAAAGGGGTGGAGAAAGAAGAAGGGGAGGAAGGAAAGAAGAAAGGGAATAAGAGGGGAAGGGAAGCAGGGAGGAAGCAAGGAGTGAGGGAGCGAGCGAAGGAGGGAGAAAGGAGGTAATAAACAGGAGCCTGAGTTATACGCTTGCCATGATCTTCCAGAAATCCAGACACACTCTGGTAACATCAAAATGGACTTTAATGTGAGCCTTCAGTGTTTCTCCAGTGATTTTCTGGGAAAGACACTGCTATGGGATGATCCAACAACCTGCCTTCCTTCTCCGTTACCAACACAAGCTCAGTTTTAATTGAGGTAGCAAGATGTCCAGCCTAGAAAAAGCAAGGCAACACCATAGCTGCATGCTTGGTGCTTATTTCCACAGCCTCCTTGAGTGATCTGGTGACCACATGCTGGTCAATGGCTCTAGGGAAGGCAATGGGTTCTAGAAAATACATTTTCCTCCATGAAAGACAAATATATATAAATATATATATAAATATAAATAAATATATATATAATATATATACACATATATATACTGTTGTTTTCACTGAGATTCTATTTCTTCTGGCTTTGTGTGCAGTTTGTAAAGATACGATTTTTAAGAAGATGGCAGCCTTCTTATAGTCATCCAGTGACAAGTCTATTTTGAGTCCAGTACTGGGCAGAAGGCAGGGATATAAAAGAATTAGAAGTGATGGTCCCTGTGCCCAGAGAGCCTGTAATACCAAGTGTCAAGATGTGCACACACAAATTAACTTGAAAAAATTACAAAGCAACTTACAGTATTACTCAGTGCCAAATAACTCAGAACCAATGGCAGCCCTCCAGAATCCACTGTTGGTAACTTTGTCCTGCCAATTCTTCTTGCCAATCCGGTTAAACTGATGAAGTTTTTAGGAAAGATGTGACATTTAGAGAAGATTCTAGTCTCAAATTCTTATATTTTAAAAATTCATTGCTGCTCCTGTTTAAACATCACTAACACTTTCACTTGGAAAGGAAACACATTGTCCAAAAAGCACTGGGCTGGACATTGGATTTTAGTCTTCGTAAAGTCACTGAATAGCTGTAGGACATTGTAAAGCTTCACTTAAATATCTGGGATTTTGGTTCCCTAATTGGCAAACTGAGAGTAACAATTCAGTAACAAATATTTACTGAACATTTAATAAGTGTTGGACACTGTTTTAGGCAACAGAAATACAGCAATGAACTAAAGAGCCAAAGATCTCTATCCCACCGAAGGTAGACGTACAATAAGCAAATCTATACCAATCAAGCTGTAGTACTAAATTCAACAGAAAAACATAAAGCAGGGTAAGGAGGATAGAAAGTATGCCAGGTAAGTGTTGAGGGGAGCTGCTAATTTATATAGAACAGTCAAGAAAGTCTCTTTGATAAGAGGCTCGCATTTCCTTTCCCACGTTGGGTATGTGTGCGTGTGTGTGTGTGTGTGTGTGTATGCACTTCCACATGCACTGGTATGCTGGTATGCTTGTCTAGGGGGAGAGAAGAGGAGGTCAAATGACTGAAAATACATAAAAAGCACTTAGTAAATTACTTGGCACTATGTGAACATAATGTATTATTACCATTGTTATCACTGTAGATTAAGTCTAAACTCCTTAGCTTGACATTTAAGATCCTTACAACACAACCTTCCAACCTACGTTTTGTCTCCATTCCCCTGGATAAACCTAACTTGCAAATGAAATGTTCACTTCATCTACTTCACTTGTCAATTAGTAACGTACCAGGTCAAGTCGCTTCTATTGTTTTTTCTGTTTAAATCCTTTATGATTTCATTTTTTATAAATTCTGTGTTCCCAATGAAATGACAAACTTCCATATATCAGTCTTTCTACAAATGCTTTGAGTACAAAAGCCATTCAATAGCATTTATTGATTTCGTTTGATGGACTGATTTAATGTGTATCATCACTCTGAAAACTATGACCCTGTTTAGAATTTGGTGCTGTACTCAATTCTGCATGAGTTTTGAATCACCTTATTCATCATGGAACTGTGTACTGTTTGAGTTGCAGAATTTTTAAAACCTTTGTATTGCTAAAGAGGTCCTTTAATTGTATTCAGGATGTCCCTCAAGGATCATCTCAGAGTCAATCAGACCAAAAGCAGCTCTACATCTTACATGTCTTTTTCGTGATCATAATCCTATGTGTCCTTTTCATGACTTTTTCATGACTTTGGGGTATTTCTTGCCAGTACTGATTTGTTATTGTTGTATCTTGAATAACTTTCCTGTGTATTTTTGAGCTGTAAAAACTTCCCAGCAGTCTGAGAAATGAAACAGCGGAGAAGGATGAATAAGGTCTAGTAGAAACTACAGTGTAAGTACTAAATGTGGTTTTGATAGGCAGAATAATGACCCTCCCCAGTGATATCTACACCCTGGGACCTATGAATATGTTACTTTACACGACAAAGGGACTTTGCAGATGTGATTAAGAACATTGAAATGGGGAGATTACTCTGGGTTATCCAGGTGGACCCCATGTCATTACAAGGGTCCTTCCAGGAGGGGTGCAGGAGGATCAGAGTTGGAGGAGATGAGGCAAGAGAAGTAGAAGTTAGAGTTCTCCAACCAAGGAATGCAGGCAGCCTCTAGAAGCTGGAAAAGACAAGGAGGTAATAGGTGATCCCCTCAGTCTCCAGAAAGAGTGTACAGCCTCTGTGGGCCTTTGATTTCAACTCTAAAATATCCATTTTCAGATGTCTGACTTCCAGAACTGTTAGCTAATGAATTTGTATTTTATTCAGTTAGTGGTACTTTGTTGGCAGCAACAGGAAATGAATACAGTAACATAGTAAAAACAGCCCTAGACAGAACTAGAGCTTGGTCACAATCTAGTCCCTACAACTCATATAATATATTCATTGTATAATCTCAGGAAAATCACCCTATCTCAGTTTCCTTTCCTGTAAAGTGAAATTATATCTGCCTTACAGTGTTGTATAAAGACAAATAAAATTATTCACATGAGCACTTTGTAAAGGGTTTCATCCTATACAAATGTTAGGACTAAAATTTTGGCTTAGTTTGCTTAATGAGGGGGAGAACTGGAATAAAGACATCTGTGTTTAGCATATTTATGATATGAATACGATGATGACATAAATATTATGCCACAACCACTCCTGTAATAAAGATGTCCTTTGGGAAGCGGCCTAGTGTAGGGAAGACGACCCAGCTCCCTTCATCTTCAACCAAAATGAACACGGCTAGCCCGAGAACCCAGACGCAGCCTGAGAATCCTTCTTAACCCACCTTCAGGAAGCAGCTATCAATTAACTACACCCGGCATAAAAGAAGAAACTTATTTAAAATCCCTGATCTAGTGGCTTAGAAAGTTTGATCTTTTGGCCACTAGCATGGGCATTACCTGGGAGCTTGTTAGAAATGCCTATCCTGGGCTGGGTGTGGCTCACGCCTGTAATTCCAGCACTTTGGGAGGCCGAGGCGCGGGGATCACCTGAGGTCAGGAGTTCCAGACCAGCCTGGCCAACGTGGAGAAACCCTGTCTCTACTAAAAATACAAAAAGTAGCCGGGCGTGATGGTGGGCGCCTGTAATCCCAGCCACTTGGGAGGCTGAGGCAGGAGAATCGCTTGACCCCGGGAGGCAGAGCTAGCACTGAGCTGAGATCGCACCACTGCACTCCAGCCTAGGAGACTGAGTCTCCGCCTAAAAAAAAAAAAAAGAAAAGAAAAGAAAAGAAAGAAACTAAAGAAGCGTTTCTTCAGTCCCTACCCCAGACCTATTGGATCACAATCAGCATTTTAACAAGACCCCCTAGGTGAGTGCTGTGTACTAGTTGAGAGGATATATTTTGGATTGGTTTGAATCCCAGCTGAACAGGTTACTACTGTGCGACCTCAAGCAAAGTGTTTAGATCATCTAAGTCCGTTTCCTAGTCCACATAGTGAGGCACCTCAATGGGTTGTAGTAAGAATTAAAGAGGCTGAGGCTGTATGTAAGGCATTTTGCACAGAGCCCTCCAACAAATACCCACTTAATAATGAAACTCTTTTCATCATATCATTTCGCACCATCTACAGCTGCTAACCATACTACACATCCATTCAGAATTCTGGAGCTGCTCAACAAGGACGATTTCCAAAGCCCACAAAGCCCTCCAAGCCCATGGGGTAAGGGGAAAGGGGTGGGGACAGGAACACTGTCAGCAGTGCCTCTCGGAATACGCAGGATACTGTACATTTTGCAAAACATATTACTCATCGGATCATCTTGCTTTCAGATCTTCACTGCACGTGGCTTTACTGGAAACCTTCTGCTAGAGTCTAGACTCAGCCATGGAGTCTGGTGACCTGTGGGAGGGAGCAAGGGCCAGAATGCTTGTTAAATCGCTCTGGGCCCCCAGCCCTCTTCCTTAATCCCTTCTTAACTTTCCATCTATCTCTGGTCTCCAGGGGTGCAGAACTGCAACCCACCAGCCCTTTCCCAGCTCCCCGGCCCGGGGCTCAGCAGCCTGGGCTGCAACACTTTCCCCCAGGACCGGGAAGGCGGGGGAGGGGGTTTGGAGGGGGCGGAGCTCGGCCTCCTGCTGCCGCCGCTGCTGCTGCTGCCGCCGCCGCCGCCTGCAAAGCTGTCGCCCCTCTCTCGGATGCTCAGGCTGGCCAGCGCTAGACAGATGGGTGCACCCCGGGCCTGACGGATGAACAGTCGGGCAAGTGAACTCTCACCTCCAAACTGGCTCTGCGCCCGGCTGGGGCGGCGGCGGCGGCGGCGTCTGCAGCCCAGCGGTGGGGGCAGCCCCTTCGGTCTCCGCCAGACTGCTGCGCGCCTCCTCTGCTCTTGGCATAGTAATTTCAGTTCCTGAACGCACGGAGCTCGCTCCGGGACCGGGCTGAGAAGGACCTGAGCTCGCTGGCCCGCCGGAGCCATCGGTGTGGCGCCGAGAGACGGTGCTTGGGATATGCGACGGGGAGCCCCCGCCACAGCGCAGGCAGTGGCCCCGCCGCGCCGCGGAGCCGGGCAGAGCAGGTAGGAGACCCGCGGCCGTGGGAGGAGACGCCCCCTGCGCACCTACGCCCGGCGGCCAGCGCGGGGGACCGGAGCCTGGTGGTGTGCTCTGGAGGGATGCGGAAGGGATTCGATCCCACATTTTGCCCAGGGATCCTTTGCCTGTTGCTCTTGTCTCAGTCCCATCCTGCGCTCTAGGAGGGGCAGTCTTTCTGGCAGGTGATGAATTTCTCTGCAAGGTCATTGCTCTCTTAGGCTCTGGCTTTGAAGGTAAATGGGAGAAGACGCCTGCTGATCGTGGGCAGGGGGATTTATAATCAATCCGGTCTGCACACTGCGAATATTCGAATATGGGGGTGTGTGTGTGTGTGTGTGTAACATTTATCTCATTTTCCTATGCTTATCCCCTTTAAGATCAAAACACCATAGAAATATATATTACATATGCATTTATATATGTGTGTGTATACACACATACATACATTCGTATGTATATAGGTTTTCTTGAGGTAGGCAGAAAGAAGAGGAAGGGCGGGCAGGGGTTGATAAAGGGAAATCGTTGTAGAGACCTGTTCACATAGAGGCGAACTTTGGAACCACATTAAATCAGGGTAGAGACTAGAGGTGATAAACAGTTCTTTCAAGATGGGCTTTAGAAGAGGTCTGAAGGAGCCTGTCAGCCAACACACACAGATCTTCATGCTCTCCAGGCAGATGGAGACGATGTAAGGAACATTTCAGACGCAACAATGGATAGTGAAAGAGGAAAAAAAGGAGAGGTACTTAATATGCCACTGGGAAGTGATTTTTGGGTGGTGGGAAGGCATTGAATCCAGACCAGGTTTCAAGGGCTTGCTGGAGGGGCGTTGGGAGAAATCACCGCTTGGGGTGTAGACAGTTCAAGGTTAAGACGATGTGAATGTCCACAAAGCAGCCGAGGAGATGAGCAAAAGGCCTGGAGGGGGAGGGGAGAAACGGAGCTCTGAGCAGTCACTCAAGAAGCACCCACCTTTGAGTAAGGTGTCTTCTTCCTCTTGGTTAAAGCAGTACTTGGATATGCGCCATCTAAATATTTTCACAACACATTTGTTTAAAGATCCATTGGACTATGTTTTTACTTTGTTTTTGCAAGGTATCTGGGTCATGGTGGGACTGGAAGAAACTGAAGTGTTTACAACACCAGCAAGATTTGGAAGAGAGGGTTGATTAAGGCTTAGCTTCATGAAATATTTACACATCTCCTGCGTGGGCTTTTGTTTGCTCTTGTTGGTGCTGCTGCTTGATAATGCTTTGAGTGTACTTCTCCCGTATGTGCTTATTTTCCAGTTATAAACTATTCTTTCTTTTCCCATTGTGCTCACCATTGGCCTGCCCTGAGTAACAATTGTGGGAATAAAGGTACATGAGTCACAGCCCAAAGCAGAAAATCTCTGCTGCTATCTGCAAAAGACAGGAGTTTGCATTAGAGAATGTTCTTTTGAAATAGAAGCAGGAAGAACATTTTTCGAGTTTTTGTGTGTGTTTAGTTTTTCAAGTTTTGTGTGTCTTTAATCAGGGGAATAGGTTATTGACTCAAAAGAGAAAAAAAAACCAGTAATTGCAATTGCAAGTCTAGATGTTATATGATTGAAATTTGTTTTGGAAACAGCAGAGGAACTCATGGAGAGCCATGTACAGTGTATTGTGGTGTGGTGAGCCTTCACCTAACCACTAACTAGACTTCTGCGAAAATGATTAGGACAAAATCACAAGTGCATCAGCTTCACATGGGAAGTAGAGGACTGAAGCGTTATATGAGTCAGATCAGTGTCAATTGGAGGGCAGGCTGGATTCCAGCAAGCTGTTTTGAAATTTGAGTGTTTTAATTGCCTCAAAAGAATTGCCCAATATGCTTAATTATTTGTTCCTGCAACATTTTCTTAATTATGCCTCAACATACTTAAAAGACTATATTTAGATCTAGCTATCCTTCACCGTTTGAATTTCCAGTCGCAAAATCTGCAGCCTGCAGGAAGCATGGAAATATTGGTCCTGGAATCACAAAATTATAAAATATTGGGCTCAGAGAAGGAGGACACATTATTCTAGCCACAGCTCATATTTGAGCTCTTTCATTGGCAGTTGCTCCTGCCCTTTATGCACTCATTTATTCACTTTTTCGTGAATATATGTTGATATATTTAATCCTGGACTAAACATGATCCTAGATTGTGGAATAGAAGAATAAACAAGACATAGTCTCAGCCTGCAAAACTTGGGAGGGATACTGACAGCAACCGCTGGTGGAGTGCCCTGACGGGGTGCTGTGGAGGCCAGGGTAGAGGTGGAGAGAATAAGGAGAGTTTCCCATGGACCTGAAAGATGAGAGGACCTAGTCCAGTGAAGAGGCGAGGAAAGGACATTCCTGGTGTAGGAACCAAAATAAGCAGAGACCAAGGAAAATACGCAGCTCCAGGTGGTTGAAAAACAGTGTGAGTACGTAAAGATGGCAAGATGAGAATGGAGAGGGCAGCAGGATCCACCTACAAACTGAAGTCCTAAAGGCCTGCCAACTCATCTGGTCAGTAAACCATTTTATCAGGGTGACTTAGGTGAATGCATTCATTTTAAGGGTCTATGGTATTCGGATTACCCAAATTTATATTCTTCAAATATCTGAAAACTGTATTTACCTTAATTTACAATAGACTGCTTAAACGGGGAAAAGTCTTAATTCTTTTTGGCTCAAATATTTCATCCACAAATGTCTACCACCTACTTTGCATATTAGAAAAATAAGAGAGAGAATGGGGGAGCAGAGGTTTGAATTTTATACAAATGAGTTATAAAAACTCAAGGATTCTTATTTTTATGAGAATAGAATTCAGGGGAAAAGAATTACAAATAGTATATATTCTAAGTATTTACTTGTCCTAGATGACTCCAAGAGGCAAATGTATGATAGTGTAAAAAACAGACTGAACAAACAAGTAACTCAGAAACACAGGCTAAAGAGACCCCAAAGGCCACATACATTTTTAAAAATTATTTTTTAAATGAGAGAAATAGTACAGTAATCCCACGGTAATCATTAAGTGCCCTTCAAGAATGGTGCTTTTCAAACCAACACACTGTGAAGTCAGTTTAGTGGGTCCGATCAGCATTTTTATTTTTGAAAAATAAAAGACTGAATCAGAAGAGTAAATATTGTTCATGAAATTCCTTAAATATATATACATATATGTGTGTATGTGTGCACGCCTGCATAATGGACTGTGATGTAAAATGTATACCTCATTATACATTATGTTCCAAAAAGTCTGAAAGCTCCTGCTTTAAGTGATACAAAGAAGAGATGCTCCCAGTTTGCAAGATGCCAAGAGCCGACCAAGAGATCTGACAGATCTGATAGACAAGCATTTTCCGCAATATTCTGAATAGCATAATTGCCTGATTGAGGAAGGCAAGACTTATGATTTACCGACTGCATGGCAGTAAAGTCAAAGAGCAAGATCCTTGGGTACTGAATTAGTCTGGAAAGACTTCAAGGAGGAGGGCAACCTTGAGTTAGTTTATAAAAGACGGATGCATCTGGATGGGCAGCGAGGAAGGGGTGCTGATTTTGTGTCTATAGAAGGAGGAAGCAAAGAATGAGTGGAGTAATGGCAGTTATATTGAAGAATCATTAAGAAAAGAAAAAATAAGTATCAAGTTGGGGGAAGAGAATTGCAGTAGAATTTCTGATGGACTGAAATATTACATGAGTTACTTTTAAAAAAAGTAAAATTCATTGTGTATATTTAAGGTATACAACATGATGTTATAAGATATATACATTGTGTGTGTGTGTGTATATATATATAGTAAAATGGTGACGGTGTCTGTAGTGGAACCAAATAACGTATACATCATCTTTTATATCTACTACTTTGTATCCTTTGGCCTGGATGTCCCCTTTTCCTCCCTGACCATTTTCACCCTGGTAATCACTGTTCTATTCTCTATCTCCGTATATTTGACCTTTTTTGAGTTGTTAATTATTTTATGACTAAGATCTATTTTCCTAATACTGCTACTTTAAGAAAATCTAGCCAGAGTGGCCATAACATCATAAATCTGCCATTTCCTGCCATCTTTTTATTTGTTTTGCAGTAATTTACTGGTTAGGCCTTGTTCAGTTGAATCTTGCTGTTGAACTATTGACATTACGATATACACCACATTGTGGCGTGATTATTTCATTTCTCAGAATGCAACTACAATCATTGGCACAGAAGGCAGAGGTGGTCATGTGAGGAATTGACAGGCTGTGAAGATGAACCAGATCGCTTGGTAGCCATGAGCTCCTGAAGGAAGGGCAGCATCTGCCATATTTTCTTTTTGTCAGTTGCTCTGTGACTTGTCCGTCTTCTTAGTTCGATATTTAAATATGTTTGTATGCATTTTTAGACATTTTATTCTTGTGTTTTGCTGTCCCCTAACAGTTATTCTGAGGAAAACAGTTATTCTGAGGAAAAGTTAGAGAAGAAAACCTTTACTTGTGTTCCTGAACATTTTCTTGGTGGGCTTCATTCAGCTCTCGCTGTCTTTTCTCTGGAATAGAACAATTTTGTGATATTGACACACTTTTAAATGAAGCTATGCCTTTAAATAGAAGAACAATGCCAGTTAATTCAGAGATTCATCTGCTTGAATTAGTTGGAGTGCAACCAAATATGGAACTTTGCTTTAAAAAAAAAAATTACTTGGACCTCTTTCTTGTCCTTATCAGCGTGTTCAAATTAGTGATAAACTAACTTTTTTCACATCAACATCAAGTCTGGAATAATAAAAACATTTAGAGTCTGCATTTGGATTGAAATTCTGAAATTACTGAATTTCAGGGAGAAAATGTATATACTCTTACAATTTAAATCACGTACTGTCTTGAATGCCAGTGAGAAAAGTTTTCACAGCTTTTTAACTGGGCATATTGGAGTTGGCAACATAGTAACAGCTTTCTAATTGTTCATGTCGGTAATTAAATTATTGGCTTTATTTTGAAGCTAGCAGCATAATCTGGGACCCCAATTATTATTACCAGGCAGTTATAAATGACCTTAATCTGAATCTGAATCTGAATCTGGAGGTGGGGCTTAGAAATCTGTATTTTTATGAAGGTCCCAAAAGGATTCCAGTACCCAGATTTGGAAACCATTGCCTTTATCTACAAAGAAATAAAATGATTACAGATGAGTCCCAAGGAAGTTAATAACTAATTTCTAGTCACTAATAGAGCTGAAGCTAAAAATCCAGAACTCCTCTTTCTAATTCCCCATTAATTCTGGGCTAAGGGGAAAATGACCAGGACCTGAAGACAACGTCCAAGAGTCCTCTCCATGGTGAGGGAGGAGAATCAGTTACTATGCACCTCT
Source organism: Papio anubis (assembly GCF_008728515.1). NCBI lineage: Eukaryota > Metazoa > Chordata > Mammalia > Primates > Cercopithecidae > Papio > Papio anubis. The sequence goes on along the minus strand of NC_044978.1, from coordinate 133,305,327 downwards.
TCCTCCAAAATTGAGAGTCAATTCAGTAAGTCTGCCTAAATGACAATGCCATGATCTCATCTCTGTCCCAAGGGTCTAGTGTAGCAGAAATATCGTGGGGAACAGCTGGGTGATCTAAGACAAGACAATTTATTGGCCTTACACACCAGATTCCATTTAAAATTTTTAATTCTTGGATCCTAAATAGTGCGGATATCAAGCCACCTCTAGAAGATTGGTTTAGTCAGGATTCACAGCCTTGTGACTCTTACAGAAGCAAGAGAACCCTAAAAAAAATTCTGGAGGCTAGAGAGTAAAAACTCACAGTGTCAGGCATCTCCGGGGACCTCAACATTGTTGCTAATTCAGTAATGGACAGACGGAGATCTATCTCCAAAGCTCCTTTGACAATCACATTTGCATCTGTTAATTTTCTGGAGGAAAAAAGAGTTACGTTACAGAGAATGTTTTTAAAACTTGAATTGCAAATAGTCAATCCAAGTGGGAGATCTGGTTTATGAAGAATAATCAGATGCTTTATGTTAATAGATTCCTGATTGTTTTTCAGAAATCAGTTGTTAATGATTTCTAAATAGTGTAAAGTTAAAATAACCATATTGTGTCTATGGGAGACTCCTCTCTTTCTTTATAATGTATAACTTTGGTTAAATGAAATGCCTGAGGGAGTAAAGTGTTTGTGTGAACTATATTTTCTGAGTAATCAGAGCATTTTTTGTTTCAATTCTTGTCAACAGTTTTTCTAAAATGTAACAGCCTGCAAATATTATCAAGATTCTAAATTTTGCATTGCCTCTGTGTCTTTATTCTGAATTATGACTGTATGGGACAGACATGCTGAATATAACATAGAAGTTTTTCTTGCATTTCTTCCTTTTTACTCTGTAATGTGAATGTGCTTTCTCAGCATACATTTAAAAAAAAAATTGTTGTTCAAAAATGCAAAAGACATTTGACTCGTTGTGAGTTCCACTTTCCTGGAGTTTGCTCTCTGCTTTTGCCATGACATCACTTTGAAATGCTCATTCCTTCACTCCACATTAGTTTCTCAATCCATTCAAAGTATGGCTTACAGCTCCGTGATTGCAGCAAAACTTTCATAATCCTTAAGACCTGTTTCTAATTTGTTTTATACGTAGCATGATTCTTAAATTTATACTTAGTCATATTGTTAATTAAGCATGACTTTCTTTGAATTTTTCTACAAGGTATTTCTCCCTGAAAAATGCAGGTAAAAATGAAGCAGCTAAAATTTTAATTGTTAATTAAAATTAACAATTTTAAATTCCAGTAAAAATTTTAGTCGGGGCTAAAGTTAGTAAATGCATATTCGTTTTCACCTGCATCCTTGGTTGAGTAAAAATTGCTTATGACAAGTGGGTATGGATGATTGTTCTTATTTTCATGTCGAACATGTTCTGAAAACAGTCAGAGAGCAGAAGTCTATCATTGTCAGGGTAAGGGGCTGAGCTCTGATTAAGTGAGTGAAAATGCACTTACAGTCTCCTTTCACATGAGGGATTGTCTACCCAAGTGGATTCTCAGAGTAGAAGAAAGCTTTGCTGTGAGCATCTGAGACACTTGGTACACTTCACTTTACTTGTCTGGGCCTCAGATTTGGAGATGTACGTACCAAATCAGAATTGAAAATTGGCAGTCTGTGGGCCCAGCAGGAAAACTGTGACCTTCAGGTATTTATTTTTTAATTAAGCCATTGTTTAAACATCAGATCTATTATAAAAAAAAATGAAGCCCTCACCCACATTCTCTAGGCTGGAGCTGAACAGCAATATATATGCTACTTCATTATTTTGCTGTAGTCCCCACTTCTCTATGTCTCACTGACATTGAGCATTTATATAAGTCACTTGTGCCTAACAGCTTCACTTCGTTGTGTTACTACCTCAAACCTGTAGGTACTGAGTCTGTAAAGTCTGGACTACTTAGGTGTTCTCTAAGTACCATTGAGCTCCAAAATGCTATGACTATACTCATGAAATGGATGTGTCTACAAAGCCGAAAGGTAATGCACCAAATATAGTTAACCCCCATGAACCATAGTGAGGGTCTCAAAATTTTACAATATCAAAATATGTAGAGTCTGTGAAAGTTTAATGAATTAAAATTGAGTTAACGTAGTCTGTTAAAGAATAACAGAGTTTTTCATCTGTGTACTTGCTTGCTTTTTACTGCACCACGAGTGGCGAATAAAAAATATTAGCAGTTTTAACAATAATGTAATTTATTTTTTCTTTACCGTAAAGACCAACGACTGAGATCTCACATTGGATTGCTTTATGTACTTTTAAATGCACCATATCTTTATCTTATGTATAATTTTTAACATATAGGCCAAACTTGCATAGATAGCTTCCTGAAAGTCCAGAGTATATCTCAATCTTTCAAGTAATGCTGCATTTTATTTAGCAGGCCTGGCAGTCGAGATGAACTTTCAGGAGTAGCATCAACTTGTGTCGCAGCTTGTATTTCTGTATAGCCTAGAAATGCTCAGTTATTGATTGCAGTAGGCAGTGTTTGCAACCCCTCTCTGAGGCTAGGCAGATCACTGCACAGCCTGGCCACTTGTGCTATGTTAATATGGCTAAAAAATGAGATGACTGCATCAGGGTTGATTTATTCATGTTGCAAACAAAGACAAATGCCCTTTTGAGGCAACAAGATGGAAAACTCAGGCAGATCTCTTTGATAGAGAAAGCTGTGTTCCCAGCGCTCTGAAATCTCTCATGCCTTCTCAACTTCTGCTGCCACTTTCCTTCCTCATGCACACTTCACGGCATACCACCCCCACTTCGTGCCTCCTACTTTATTTCTAAAAACATCCCCTCATCTAATTATTAATCCTAAAGTGTCGGTGCTTCAGCAACTTCACTTAAAGACAGTGCCGAGAATAGTACCGATCGAAACGAACAGAGGACACAGTGCCACATTGACTCTGCGCTTTCTTTGGAGAGAGTGGCATTTCCTTATAGAATGGTGACCGTGTTTAAGTATCAGGCGTCCTGTCACCTAAAATGAATTGATAATATATAAAAGACCATAGGTGTTAAAAGTCTTTAGAGATAAAGTTATTTTTCTGAAAGTGCCATTTAAAACACAAATTTAGTTCACTGAAATGTTTATGTTCTCTTATGAAGAAACTGTTCTGCTATTCCCCTGGTGGCTATTTTGATGTTTAGAACTATAATGATAGGTTTTTTAAAAATCCTCCCTGTGGGGTTTGTGGCTTTTGAGTGATGAAATCTGAGTGTCCAAGAGGGAGGGGAAACGTTAATAACCTGAGCTGGACTGGATTGAGGGCATCTCAGCTCCTTTTACTTTGCAGATTGAATCAAAGCTTTCCTCCAACTGGAAATAGGAATTTATTTAGGAGGTGAGAGATAGAATGTGAAATGGGGTTGGCAGAAGGCCCTGGTTTAAGAAAGGTGAATTCTTTGGATCATTTAATAAATCTGTATCAAGCACTTTAGATATATATATATGTGTGTGTGTGTGTGTGTGTGTGTGTATCCCTGTTCTGTGTGCTAAGGGCTCAAAATTGAATAATACATAGTCTGAACTCTCAAATAATTCCCAGATGATGGGAATAAGCTTAGTAATAAATATAGTTCAACAAAATTAGAATGAGCTCTTTTCCTGGTCATGATCTCAGAGAATTCCCCTGGTAGCCTAACAACCTGGGTCCCTCCTCTGTCCTAACCAAGAAGCCCTGTACCTCTTTCTTCCTTCCTGTATGCTGAGCAATTCAGCTTCATTTCCGTTCCTCTTCACAGCTTCACCACCTGCTTGCCACACCTGGGTTCCTTTCCTCCCTGCCAGGCTAACTTGAAAAGTATATGTCTTTCCCATACTCCACTTCCTTAATGTTGTAGAAAATAAAGTCACAGACACGTGCATTTTTGACTTAATTCTGTTAAAAACAACTAAGAAGCAGAGGGTAGCAGAAGTGACAAAAATGGAACAGATATAAGATGTAGAATTCTTATTAAGAGTCTGCTGGTCTGCGTACTACAAGAAATTTCTTTCTCCTGAGGGTACCAGAACCTCAGTGTAACTTCATTTCCATTTTTTTTCCTATTCAAGAAAATATCCACACATGCCAGTGAGATGAGTGAGAGTGACATTATCATAGAAATAACTTGATTTTTGAGGTTAATATAATTCATTAGAGAAAACGGCTCTAAATTATACTTTAATAAATAATTTGCTGTCATTGGTGCTTTATCATTGCTCATAAACTCTCTGTGATACATGAGTGTATTTTAAGATTGTTTAAGGGCCACTGTTTTAGATAATTGCTTAGACTCTCAGGAAGCTCTTCCACCGTTGGGGAATGATCTTGAGTCAGATCAGTATTGGGGAATGTACCCATTCCAATGGTACTGTAAATGCCCAGCTGTTTACATAGCTGCTCTGTGAAATACCCCATGCCTTCTTGCTATCTTTTTATCCTGAGGAGGTGCTCACCACTCTCCATTGGTCTCCCTCTCCAGGGCTTCAACTTTGGAAGTTTAAGTGGTAATTCATGCCTCTGGAATGCCTAGTAAGTGATTCCATCTCTGTGTATTTTCCCCGACTGGGAGGAGAGCCTCCTTTGCTTTGGAGCGCAGAGAATAGTGGTGTAGGGGAAATAAAAGAAATGGAGCCTCCATTGTAGAATTAATGATGATGAGTGGAAAAGAATGAAACACCAACTAAACACATGCAGGGAGAGGGTTTAAAATTCATTAAAGAAGGAACAAGAAATAAAACAAAACAAACAAAAAAACACTTGAGGCACTTTGCCATCTTGATTCTAGAGCATGAGAGAACCCTAACACGTGTATCCGTATATATCCATCTACTTTCCAAAGGAAATGGGTGAGGGTTAGACTACAGATATGTAAAAATCCTTCAAAATTTTATTCTTCAGGCTTATCTGCCACTGGCATTTTGCTAAAACCACTTCTCCTTTAAAGAAATCTCTGAGGTTTGTACTATTAAATAATAGCACATTAATAATTCACCATTCTAGAGATGAGGAAATAGGTAACTTGCCCAAAGTCCCACAGATGGTAATGGAGCTGTGTCAATTCAGTTGTCCAACTTCAAAGGCCGTGAGCTTCACCACTTTGCTGCACTGCAGGACTCTGTTGGTGATGCAAATCACAGTGGGTCAAAATGTAATGACTCAGTACGATTTTATGAACTTCTGTCTTCTATCTTGGATTTCATCTTGTGTTGCCTAAAAAACAAATGTGAAAGCTTCTAAATCAGCAATAAGACATTAAAAAAAAACAGGATGAGTTCAAGGACAGGTATTTTAGGTTAAAATTTTATAGAGCATTGCATAGGTGATAAAATTGGCAAACATAACTTTTTATCAAGATACCAGGTAACACGTGTGTTCAGCAAACAACATTTCTTTGTTTCTCAAAAGAAAAACCAATTGCTTTTCTTATGACACATGTGCGTGCACACCCAGACACATACACACACACACACACATACACAAAAACAGAAAAAACAAACATGTGTCTTTGTTTAACTGCCTATGGACTTTGGACCTAGAAACTATTTATAGAACTAGTGTTTCCGTGATTGATGTTTTAATCATAGACATTCATTTACTTATGAAAGTTAAGCGATTCCTTATTATAGCTTACAGCTAAGTGTTCTCATTGCAAATGGAATACTAAAAAAAAAAAAGGTAATCCACGCACAGGAGGCCCATTTGAGACAATTCCTTCTTAAAACTATAGTTCTAATGAATTAATGGTACTTGGTAGGAGGATGAATATACCTGTCTGTCCATTTGGAAGGTGAAAATCCAATAACTGAAAAAAGCCATGATTTCTGCCTTAGTTTTTGAGTTCCTTAATAAACGATTGATTTTTTTTTTCTAGTAAAAGAAAATGGACAGAAGTCACCTAGAGGCATTAGTCTTATAACTGGATCCTTTGAATCACTCTGGAATATCTTTACCACCTCATGTCATTTCAGAATTCAAACTCTTTGTTCCTGGAGGTAACACAGTAGAGGGCACTGCTTTTCAAAGTGCAGATTTCCGGCAGCGACCTGTGAGAGGATTTTAGGTGGTATACAGACTTCCTTTTGATTTTAATACTTATGAATTTATTTAAATGTAGAAATATGTTCAGAACACATTTCAAAATAGATTTTTAAAAATATATGCTATGAAAAATAATATAACCAATACATCAAACCTGTAATTTCACAGATATTATTTTTTAGAACAAGGCTAATGTTTTCAACTAGTGCACTAGTTAAAGTCAATTTAATGGAAAATTGAGTAAAAAAAAAAGTGGTTTAGATAGGAAGCACATGAGACTAAAATCATGAAATGGGTACACAAATGTCACAGTCCCTGGGAGTGGTACATGAAGTCATTTCATTGCCCATGGCACCTCAGGTTCTCTCTAGAAATGAGAGGGCTGGTCCAGAAATCCCTAAGATCAATTCTAGCTCAGATGCCCCACCACTTGTTTTTTTAAATCTTACTTGTTTTCTTCTTCATTCATGGGTTTACTTTCTGAATTTTAGGCCCCTTCTGCCATTGTTGGAACCCAAACGGGCCCTTCTTATCTCCCCCTCTTATCATCACCAAGCATGTATGCCGTCATTCATTTATGCATGTAGTCATTTCGCCCTACACCCTAGGGAGAGCTTATGGACTAGGTAATGTGGGCATGCAAGAAAGCTACAGAGTTCTAGACCTCTGACTTCTGGGTAAAATGAGTATATTTGTCTATGTTTTACATTGAAGTTAAAGCCGTTGAATGAAAGGCCTGGACTTCTGCCATCATTTTGTCTTTGCAGTTCTTGAACAACTGAGAGATCTTCAAGGAAGGCCCCTTCATTGATAAAATGCATTATCAAGGCTCATGTTACAAATTTAAAATGTGTGTTGAGGTCCATATGAGTGCATAACGTGTGAGAATGGAAAAAAGGGGGTTCTACATTTCATAGCTAGAAATGTCTAATTCTTGGGTCGTTTTGAATACAAAGGGAAAAAATTAGTACTTTCGTTATTTTGGAGTAGCTGTTAATACATCTTTGATCTGTTAGAAATCTTTATACGTCTGAGTCATATGAGGAATTTTAACACTTATCAGTTTTTTGGGCTACATTGAGAGGGGAATCAAGTTTCAATACTGCTTATTGCTTTTTCATATAATTAAACTCCGAACACGTGGTTAAGGTATATGATTATTTTTCCTTGGGAATTTGTCCTTGAGAAACATTGTTAAGATGTTTTACAGCATTTGAGTGTGGTGAGTATAAATTGTCACAAACATTTATGTGATGTCAATGGAACTGTTTTATGCTTGCCAGCAATTCATAAGATTTTGCTATAGTGGTGAAAAGGATATAGCAGTGGTTTCCTGCTGGAGTTTCTATATAATAGTGAGAAAAGCATCAGAGGATGTAGTTGGTTGTGGTTGTTTGCTCATACCCTGCTGCTCTTTTCTTTTTTGTAAAAAACAGGAAGCTGAAATGTGTTCTTTACTTAGTTCAATTGATGTTTAATAAGGACTTATCTGTGTGCCAGTATGGGAGGATGTAAAAATGAGAAGATGCATCTCTGCCTTTAAAGACCATAAAATCTTCAGAAATTATGTAAAACATTAGGAATTTAAGTAAAAAGTTCGAAGTGCTTCATGGCAATATTTGTTTATTCTCAATGCACATATATTATGATAAAAATTGATTAACTGAAATTGGTTTCAATTTTCTTTCTTAGAGGAGGTGGGTCTCATTTTGTTGGCAAGGCTGGTCTTAAACTCCTGGGTCAACTGATCCTCCCACCTTTGCCTCCCAAAGTGCTGAGATTACAAGTGTGAGCCACCATGCCCAGCCTGTTATTGAAATGTTAATGTTTAGATTTCATCATGAGTGATACAACTTTCCAAGTGTCACATTAAAACATATTTCAAAGAAACAGCTAATTCACTCAGGTAGTTTTTAACTCATTTTTACTCTGAAGTTCAAATTAATTGTTAGTTTTTCTGTATTCTCTGGTTATGGAGCAGACTCCCAATTCCTCAGCTTACCAGTTTTGAGAGGAATTGTGTGAAAGAGCATATTCCAAGTCCCTATTCCCAAAACAAGAGAGAATAAAATAACATACTTAGGCTCAGTACGTTAGTACTATTTCATTTGACAGTATCATACATTTTAAAAAAAGAAAGGCATGCACAAAAGAATATTTGTAACCCAGTACGTATTCTGAATAGAAATGATTTAATGGAATCCCTATCACTTAGAGAAGCAGAACCACTATGGTGATATGGAATAATGGATTTAGTTTCAGTTTTAGACCTTGCACAATTGTGGGAGCTTTGCAGTTGCTTTCACATCTGGTATGGAGCTAAAGTCATCATAGGTTAGCAGAGCTGGCAATTGGGAAGAAAAGCTGAATTTGAAGTAGAGCTGAGCAAGGGCAAACTAGAACCTGCAGGAGAATATGAAACCCATAAAGATAAACTGGAACTTGTATTTGACTCATACTTCTCCGTCCTCAATGACCCTGACTTGAACAGCCTGAAAGGGACTGGCACTCTTCACTGCAAAGCCATTCATGCACCTGGCCCAGAAACCAAAAGAGGAGATCTGTGGGGAACTAAAGGTCCGGCAGCCTGGCTGCTGCCTAACATGGACAAGGTGAGCTGGGAGGTCAGTGAGCTGCGCTTGTTGACTACACTGACCTTCAGGGCAGAATGCTGTTGTTTCACTTTTACCTTCCAAAGGTCACACAAATTCCCCTTGTAGCCAACTGGAATGAAGAACGATTTAGGAAAGGGCATTCTGAGAATGAGTTTCCATCAGATCTAGACAGTGATACAAAACCAACACAGAGGATGCTAGCCCATAAAAGGAGAAATATTTGCAGTCAGGAAATCTCTTGCTTTTAGTTCTCCAAGAAACCTTCCAACTGAAGGATAACTAATCCATGCTGCTCATGAACTATGTCTAAGAAGTTTTCTTCTGTAGACTTCTATAGACTTCTATAGACTTCTATAGACTATACACAACTAGAACTTGTTGGTTTACTTCCATTCAAAAACTGAAGTTTCAGAAGAAGTAGATATTAATGTAAAGAAATTCCAAGATGCATGTCATTTACCACTGAACTCATCTCTCTAAAGTATGCATCATCCTGTGATATAAGTTAATGAGATTAACTCCCATGTGGCTGGTTGATGTAGTGACAAACTTATTTTCTGCCACAATAGATTCTAATCTCCATTTTTAGATTTCTGTAGGTGCTACAGAAAGTTTACATAATATAATGTTACAGAAAAATGAAAGTTCAGTTAAGAAGTTGCCTCCCCCATGTTTCTTTTATTTATTGTTTTGTTTTGAATCTCTTGCTTGTAAGGATGTATGAATTGGTGCTGTATGAAGTGGTGAGCTTACCAATGGTGGAAGCCAGATGCTGTAGCCAGGATTCTTTCAATAAATGGGAGATTGGCCTCTGTATCTTCTGAGAACCTTTCCGTTTTCAAGATTCTTTGAGTCTTCATCAGTGACTCTCAACCTCTTTTTTGCCCCAACTCACTTGACAAATGGTATGTACAGATCAGGTCCCCTCTGTAATTCCAATTCCTTCTCTCTCGCCTAAAAAACACATTGAAATATATGTGATCTAATTTGTGAAGTTAATTAATTAATAATTCTTAATTTCTTACTTAAGTACCAGTGATAGCAATCTTGTCTTCTGTATAAGCACAAGAAATTTATTACACAAACATTTCACAATCTCAAATATGTTTCCCAATTTAGCCCTTGGTAAAGCAAGAAAACAGAAATCTGTTTTTTCAGACATATAAATGAAAATGGAAAAATTCGTGAAAAGGGAAGGAAGTATATAGTTTTATTAAAATTCTTTTGGTGTTCCACAATTGACAAAATTAGCCAATGCTAGGTTAGCCTTTGGATGTATTAATTGTGTCACTGTATGTATTAATCTAATCTGATCACACAGAAGCGTTTATTTAAGTAGCATGTGTTATTTGCAAAACCCTGCACTTGGGATGGGGTGGCAGAGCTTCATGTATACAAGGATGACTTACCCACAAAGAAACCTTTCGTCTAGTGGGAGAGCTAATACAAATAACCAAATGAAGGGAGAGGAGGAAAAACTGAATGTGGGCTGAGTATCAAAGTAGAAATATTTTGGTTCTAAAAAGATGAAATGTTAAAATTCCATCCCACGCTATATACTAAGAATGGCAGAGAAAAAGCAAAAAAAGCCGGGCGTGATGGCTCATGCCTGTAATCCCAGCACTTTGGGAGGCTGAGACAGGCGGATTACCTGAGGTCAGGAGTTCGAGACCAGCCTGACCAACATGGAGAAACCCCATCTCTACTAAAGATACAAAATTAGCTGGGCGTGGTGGCGCATGCCTGTAATCCCAGCTACTTGGGAGGCTGAGGCAGGAGAATCGCTTGAACCCGGGAGGCAGAGGTTGAGGTGAGCCAAGATCGTTCCGCTGCACTCCAGCCTGGGCAACAGAGCGAAACTCTGTCTCAAATAAATAAATAAATAAACCATATACTAAAAAGAAAAAAAAAAAGCCCTGACAGTACCAAGTGTTGGTAAGGATGTGAAGCAACTGGAACGCTACTATGTTATTAGTGAGAATACAAAATATGGTAGAGAAACCATGGAAGATATTTTGGCAGTTTCCTATAAAGTTAAACGTTCACTTACTATATGACCACTCCTATTTAGCTAAGTGACGAGAAAACCTATGATAACATAAAAACCTATTTATAGTGGCTTTATTCATAATCTCCAAAAATAGGAAATAACTCAAATGTCCCTCAACTGGTAAATGAATAAACAAACAGTGGCACATTCATGCAGTGAAACAATATCCAGAAATAAAAAGGAACAAAGTATTGATATGCACAATAACAGGGATGAATGTCAAGTACATTATGCTAATTAAAGAAGCCAGACTGAAACAGCTAGGTGCTTTTATATTTATGTGACATTCTGGAGAAAACAAAACTATGCAGGTGGAGAAGGAGGTCCGCATTAAAGGTGAGGAGAGTTTGACTACAAAGTGTCATGAAGGGGAATTTCTTGGTGAGGGGCAATGGAAATTATTCTGTCTTGATTGTGGTGGTGGTTACACAGAAGCGTTTGTCAAAACTCATAGACCTGTACACCAAAAAAGAGTAAATATAACTGAATGTAACTTGTGTTAATTCTTAAAGAAAAAAAACCAGTCCCAAATCATGGTCAGGAATATAGCGAATTCCTAGTTCTGAGGTCAGAAAAGCAGGCATATGGAGGAGATGTTAATCCTGCTCTCTGTTTATTGACTCAGAAAAGTGTACTCTCTGAACAGATTTGCACTCTGATATCCAGAAATCTTGGGTTAGTTTCTGTCTCAAACGTCTCTTTAAATGGATGGAGGCAAGTATCATGGGACCCTGGATGTCAGCTGACAGTTCTGTTGCCTAAAATAATGTTATGTTCACCATCTGGTGAGCATGTGTGGGAGTAGTGTGTGCTCACTGTGTCCTCTGCTGTTTGTGTGTGAATGGAGCATGCGGCAGGCTCTCCCCAACCTCATACTCATAGAAGCTGAGAAAAATTATTTATTCCAATAGTGTTTATTGAGGACTTGTTAAATGAGAAGTCCTGTACTACATGCTGTGAGGGCTAAATAGGGAGCTCCATAGAGTCCCTATCAAAAATGGAGCTTATAACATAGTATGAGAGATAAGACATATGCCTCAATAACTGTAATCCAATCAGATTATGGTAAATCCCATAATCGAGGTTTCCTCACTGTTCTATGGCTGCTGAGAAGAGAAAGTCCTCACTTCCGGCCGAGGGTATCAGGAAAGGATTATTTTGTGGAGAGTATGGCATTTGTTCTGAAACTTAATGCTTCCAGCAGATCCTAAGCCCTTTGAGAAATGGATCCTTCCTGCCTTGTTCACCGGCTTTTTTCTGTACCTAGCCCAGTCCCTGATACACTATTGCTCCATCAATGCTTTGGTGTTAATTCATGAATAAAAGAAAGAACAATCAGCATTTTCAAAGGCAGAGAAGACATTCCAGGGGGCATGACCTAAGCAGAGGAATGCAGGCAAATGCTTCAAGCATATTTGAAAAACTAAGAGTAGGGCCAAGTGCAGTGGCTCACTCCTGTAATCCCAGCACTTTGGGAGGCCTACGCAAGAGGATGGGTTGAGCCTCAGGAGTTTGAGGCCAGCTTGGGCAACATGGCAAAACTCCATCTCTACAAAAAAATACAAAAATTAGCCAGGCATGGTGACACCCGCCTGTAGCCCAGGTCTCACTCTGGCCGCCCAGGCTGGAGTCTAATGTGCGCCACTGCCCTCCAGCCTGGGTGTCAGGGTGAGACCCTGTCTCAAAAACAAAACAAAACAAAAACACTGAGAATAGTTCAGCCTGGCTGGCGTATGGGAGGATATGGGAAGCAATGTTTCAAAATGGTGTTGGAAACAAACTGGAGAGTGCCAGGTTAAGTGATTTGAACATTTTTCAGTCTAAGAAGCTACTGACAGATTTTTGAACTGAGAGCGATGTGATCAGATCTGTGTTTTAAAAAAGATGTCATTTAACAATGGTTATTAGACAGTCACTATTAGTGACTACATAAGCTGCATTGGAGCAGTGGAAAAACTGTGTCTGAGGCAGCTATACCTCACGCATGAAGGTACAGGCAGTTGTTGGACTATTACACCTGGAAAACAGGAATCAGAAGACCTGGGATCAAGTCCTCACTTTGCTTCTACACTGTGTAACAAAATTCATACATTTCTGAAACCTCGGTTTTTGTATCTGTGAGGTTAGTGTGGAAATTATAAGAAATAGTATCTGTGGGAGCTTCTTTAATTTTAAAGAGCTATATAAACATAACAGTTATTGACATTTGAGTCTCAGATGTTGGAAAGATAGTTGCAAATGTTTCTGGAGAGATGCCATAGGAGTCAGTGATTCTGTGACTCTAGGAGCTAAGGGACAGAAGCTGTCAAAATGACTTCAGGTTTTGACTCGGAGAACGCTGGTGCCATGAACAGAATTAGTGATGTCAACAGGGAAAGTTTGTTTTGGCAGAATGATGTTGAATCTAGTGGTGGGTGTTATTTGGGACCCTGGCAGAATATGCAAGTCAGATATCTGGTCCGCACTTATTATATAATAGAAGAGGACCAGGCACGTGAGGAAAGGGAGATGCCTGGATTGAGAGCAATTAAGGTCAGTACCATTAGATATCCTAAGATTAGACGAGATTATCAAGGACAAGAAAGAAGAGGCCTAAAGGAGAGAATTTTCAGTAAAACCGACATTTCGGGTCCAAGAAGGGATTAGTTTGATCTCAGGCTACAAAGGGATGATCTGAAAGTGGAAAGAAAAGTCGACATAGGAAAATGTCAGAGAGGTAACCAGTGGTAAAAATGATGCCATGAGTTCAAGGTGGATGAAGAATAAAATTCTGTTTCTTGATCTTAAAACTGAAAAACTAATGCCTGCCTGTGGGTTTGTTGTGGAGCGTAAATAAGGGACAGTGCTGAGTGCCATCTCTTATATACAAGAGGCCAAAAAGTAGGAGCTATTATTAGTACTGTTATTGAAATTTATTCTCATTTTTAACGTTACCCAGATCTTGTGAGGGTTATATGTGATGATTCCTTTTTATTTTAAGATAAATCATAGGCTAAATCTGCTGCATAATAATATCTCCTGACCTTAAAAGGGTAAAATGTAGTTCAGCCCCAGTTTTAGAAGAACTGCATACTGTTCTGACAAGAGCATATTGTTTTTCGGAAACTCTCATGAGAGTGCCCTGCATGGAAAAACAAATTCCCCTCGTCCGGGCCAAAGTTGAATCCTATCAAGGTACACAGATTAAGAACAACTTGCTCATCAGCTGCCTGCTGCCCTCATGTAGAATATATTAAACCTGAATTTCACTCCTGAAGGTGGCAATGAGATGCATTTATGCAAACTTCATTGACCCAGAAAATCATTTGTGAAAAGGAAAAAGGTGAAAAGAATATTGGTTTAATATATACACTTTCGACAATTTCTTATAAGTGAGTGACCAAGACAGCATAGAACGACCATCAGATCTATTTATGTCGTATTGATTATATTTTATTCTTGATCTAGAAAGCCAAGCAACAGCTAGTTGGCTTTGCAGAGAAAAAAACAAAAAACCTCTCTTTGGAATCACATGTCTTTTCTCAAATCGGCCACCTTAAAAATGTATGCAGTTAAGATGTCACAGAGAGAAAACAGACATGGCTCAGGGACAGCTGTTACTGCTTTGGGAAAAACTATCCAGCACCAGGAGCAAGATTCTGTGATCTGCATGAGCCCTCGAGGCACCGAAATTAGACAGTACCTTATTCCATGTGTTCAAATGATCAGTCAAAACTCATGAGCACTCCCAAGAAAACTGATGAAAACAATTTTTTTTTTGTCATTATCTGGTATAAGTTTGCTGGCCTGATGCTGAAAATATGCAAATTTTCTTCCATATTTGCAGGGATCAGTAAAAATCAAGATTATCATGGCATCAACGTATCAGTCTTTCTTAACTTTAGGATTTATTATGATTTTCCTAATATTCAATAATGCTTCTGAACACCCCCAATATTTCTCTCTTCTCTTTCAGATTCCACATTTTATTTAATGGAGTCATTCATGTTTTACTCATTTCAGGGTTAGAACTTTGAAACAGTTTCTGGAATTAAATCTATTTCCTTAACCTGGCATTGAAGTCTATTCATAACAGGCTTGTGTCTAGAACTGAATTTCCTAGTGAGTATCCCAAGCCCCAGCCCATTTTCTCCCCACCCCAGCTCTTCCTGCATATACTCTTAAGTTCCTGGTAACAGTGTACCACAGGGACCACAGTAAGTCTGTACCTCCCTGCCTTTGAATCTTTCCTTAGCCTCTTCCCTCTGCCCAAAGGCTCAGCTTTTAAAACCCAACTCAAATATTTATCCTGTGCTAGGAAATAGCACACAGTTCAATTTGATCAGTTTCATTGTATTAACCACAGGTTGTAACATACAACCCCAAAATTTCAATAGCTTAAGGAAATAAAACTATATGCATTTAAAAAAAATCTCTGCCAGATACCTCCAAAATACCTTTTAAATCCATCCTAATGTTAATTAACTATTTGCTTTCTTGCTCTCTCATGGCATTTTTCTCTACATGTCTAGTACAAGAGTTATTTTTCATGGTGTACCTTCTCTGAAATATTTAGTTTTGGAGGCCAGTTTTGTATATCTTGTATATATCTTTGTATAGCCCCCACAGAATTTAGCACAATGCCTTATACATAAGAAGCCTCAATAAATAGTTCTTGAATTCATTTCAGTTTTCCATTGAGTTCACTACTGAATTCCTCCAGATTCTGAGGCCAGAGTAGTTGTTTTGTTTTTTAGAGACAGGGTCTCCTTATGTTACCCAGACTGAAGTGCAGTGGCTATTCTCAGGCATGATCATAGCTCACTATAGCCTCAAACTCCTGGGCTCAAGTGATCCTCCTGCCACATCCTCCCAAGTGCCTGGGAATACAGGCACATACCACTGGGTCCAGCTGGAGTAGTAGAATTCAAACATAATTTGCTTTCTAAGTATTTTGGGGGTACTACCTTCTAAATCCTTGTAAGATTAATAGTTGTTTCTTTTTGTGTGTTTTAAGTGTCTTGGTGTCTTTATTATAATGGGAGAAAGAAAATATTCTCCAGTAATTGGTGACTTTTCTTCTTTGAGAGTATTGTTTTCTCAAAGGAAAAAGAGAAAATTAATGTATAAAAAGGTATGTACATAAGAAACAAAAAAATTGAAATTGGAGTCCCATTCTAAAAAACACAAAGAAAAAAGGCAAGAGAACTATAAACTTGTTTAAAGTAAGCTTTCTGAATATGATGAGGCAGATTCTCTGATGAAAAGAAATACCCGCTGTGATAAAGACACAGTGTAGGAAAGCACCAGCGAAAGGCAAACTTGGCTGAAAGGGAAATACCAAAGCTGTTCCCAAGCAGGTCCTAGACAAAGAACAAGCAATCAAAAAGTTGAGCACAAGATTTTGGGGACCATCATTATACCATAGTTGTAATGAACTCCGTCCACCTGATACCATCTGTACAACTTTAATAAGACCATCAGCAAAAAACATAGTTTAGTTGAAACATTCTTATATTTTGCAAGTTGTTGTTCCTCCTAACTTCTGCCTCCATTCACTACCATTGTTAAAACAGTCAGAGAATAACACAACTATTCAAACATTATTTTTCTTAATTTTTATTAACAAATTAATATGTCATCTTAGTTTATGTATATGTACATATACATGTAGTAGAGTAACCTCTGCAAAAAGGAAAATGTCTAAAATTTAAAGAAAAGGATATGTTCCACAAAAGAAAAAGTGAGAGAGCTGACAATCTGTGCAACTGAGGAAGTCAAGCTAGAAAATGACTAATCCAAATGAAGAACTAGTATATGGCTTCTCTTTCCCCTGAGGATAAATTAAGCAGTTGGAGGAGCAGAGTTAGAGATTCAGGCAAAGAATGAACATTCTAACAAGCTACTTTTCCATTGTAATTCCCTCCCAAACACCAGTTCATGAGCCAGTTCTTCTTGGATACACTGATTTACTTTACATGCCTTTCCCCATCTCTCTCAGTTTCAGTTTGTTTACAGAAGAATATTTTAGGAGTAATTATGGAGAAAGGAGATAGTAAAATTTGGGAAAAGTAAAAAGTGAACTGGGTGACAGAACAGGAAGTTGAGATACTTGTGATGCAGCCTGAGGCATCCAACACATTTTCAGAATTAAAATGGCATGTTATAAAGCATGATCTTTGATCTTTTGGTTATTCTATATTGTGGGATCGATGGGGTTGAAACCACCAGAGGGTTCTTCCTGCCCACTGCACAAATAAAGACCATGGCACTGCAGTAAAGAAAGAGTTTAATTGATGCGAGGCTGGCCATGCCACATGGTAGACAAAGTTATTACTCAAATCAATCTCATAAAAGCTCATATGTTAGGGATTTTTCTTTTCTTTATTATTATACTTTAAGTTCCAGGGTACATGTGCACAAGGTGCAGGTTTGTTACATAAGTGTACATGTGCCATGTTGGTTTGCTGCACCCATCAACTTGTCATTTACATTAGGTATTTCTCCTAATACTATCCCTCCCCTGCCCCGGTGTATGATGTTCCGTGCCCTGTGTAGGTTAGGGATTTTTCAAAGGCAGTTTGGGAGAAGGGGTGGAAGTGGCTAGGAAATGGTGCTTGCTGCTGATTGGTTGGGGTGGAGATGAAATCATAGGGAGTCAAAGCCATCTGTCCTCTTGAGCTGAGTCACTGCTCTGTGGGGCCACAGGAGCAGTTTGGCAGGACCAGGTGGAGCCATCAGTGTCAGACATGCAAAAAACCTGAAAAGATATCTCAAAAGGCCAGTCTACATTGGTGATGTATTTGCAGTAGTAATTGGGGAAGCTGCATATCTTGTGACCAGCCTATTAGCAGAATTCAGGCTCCTCTCCTTCCCCTGGCCTGATGGTCTCATTATTCTCATTTAAACTATAACCTAAATGTCTTCCAAAGTTTGGCCTAAGTCCAGGAATAATTAAGGCAGCTTGAAAGCTAAAGACAAGGAATGGGAAGTTGGGTTGGCTAGATCAGATTTCCCTCACTGTCATAATATTCTCACTGATATAATTTTTGCAAAGACAATTTCAGGGTGAGAAAAGGGAGCTAGGGAAGGGGCAGTGAACTTGGAAAGTAGGCCTGGTGGTGAGTTCCTGTTAGTAAGAAAGCCCAAGTAATTCTACTACCATGATCACTAATATTATCGCTGTCACTGCTAGCTAATCTGTGTGCAAAGCTCTCTTCTAAGAGAGCATAACAATCCTAGAGGTAGGTGTTATTTTCACTCATGGGTGGCAAGTGTTACAAACCTTAGGCACTGGGGAGTCAACTAATTTGCCTGAGGCTACACAGCTTGCAAGTGGCCAACCAGATGTGAACCTGAATAATTTGATCCTAGAGGCATTGTTAACCACCGTGCCTCTCACACAGAGAAATGTTTCCAGAAGGTAAGGGACAGTAATTCTGAATGGCTGGCAGTCCTCCAGCATGTGGTCTTCAGCCTCCTGTCTCTGCTCATGCGTTCATTTGCTTTAGTGGCCTCTTCCACCCACCCATTCCTTCACCTGGCTGACTCCCCATCCTTCAGGGCTCATCCTGCCCAGCACACCTTTCCAGAATCCTGCTGAGGCTCTTACCTCACCAGCTTGTGGTGGATACCCTGTGATTCCATCTGTCGTAGCATTTACCTCGGCACAGTTGCTTTTCTGCCTTGTCTTAAAACCTTGGATCCTTCCATTCTTTCATCCTTCACATTCAATCAGAGGGCACAGCTGATTTGACCTTTTCAGTATTTCTAGGTCCATCCTTCCCTCAGTTCCTGCTGCCGGTGCCCTACTTCTCACAGTTCCACTTACAAAGCCCCCCGCAGTCTTACTTTGTCACTCCCTTTAACCCTATATCTTGCATCCCGAGCTGCAGCCATGCCAACTAAATATTGTTCCAGCCCCACCCCACCCTCAACCACTTCTCCAGCAGCTGCCGGTTTATCTGTTCATGCTTTGTCCATATGCACCTGAAATGCCCTTTCCTCACCACTGGTGAAGTCCTGCTCAGTTTTCAAGGCAGCATTGCTGTTGCTTACACTCAGAGGCCTTGGGTGGGCCTTCTCTTAGATGTGCCAGCATTGTGCACTCCTAATTCCCTATGCCGAGCTCTACCGAAGGGTTCACAGTTATACTGTAGTCCAGTCTCCCTTTATGTTTCTGCCTCCCCCACTAGACAGGAAATTCCTGAAGGTGAGGACTGGCAGATTCTACCCACCTTGTGTGTACCATGATCTGTGTGATTACTTACTCTGTTCCTGGTATTTTTTTCCTTCCCTGTTTTACAGCAGATCTCCACTGGTTCCCTGGAAGCCTTCCCTGATTGCAAAAGTTGGAATGAGTCATTCTTCTCTTGTGTCACCATTGACATCTGTGGCAATGAAATCACCTTTCTCCCCAGTAGATGTGAGCCTCTGAAGGCAGGGATTCAGTCTTTGTGGCTCTCTAGTACCTACCACAGGACTGGCACATTGTATATGTTAAACAATTTGGGATAGCCTAAAAAGTAATGTTTTATGTTTGTGCTACATAGGCCTGTTGTTTAGCTGCATGAGTTGAGTGAATAAGAAAAATAATTACTCTGAAGGCCTGGCTTTACTTCATCTCATAGCCCTCAATGAAGCAAGGGATTTTACAAACAAAACACTAAAGGCCTTGGCTATCTTTGTTAATATTAATAACAATTGGTCTTTTAGGTCCAAATATATGTGCATAATGTTCTTATCACTTTCAGAAAAACAGTCCTCCATTACCATCTGAGGGTAACATAATCGCATGTGTGGCAAGTCATCAAATTAGTGAATTCTTACAAGTCCAGCTTATTATATGTTTATGAGGCAAATTTCCACAGATTTGTGAGGTCTTCAATGTAGACTCTGAGACTGTGATTCATAGTTCCCATGACAGCAAAGTGGGGACAGCTCACTGAGCCACCTCGGGCCACGAAGAGGTAGTTTTTACTGGGTAAAAATCCCATACTTCTGAGAAGTGATTTGTCAGACTGATGTTCTACACCAGGGTTGTCCAGTCTTTTGGCTTCCCTGGGTCATATTGGAAGAAGAATTGTCTTGGGCAACACATAAAACACACTAACACTAACAATAGCTGATCAACTTAAAAAAAAATAAATCACATAAAGTTTCAAGAAAGTTTACAGATTTGTGTTGAGCTATGTTCAAAGCTATCCAGGGCTGCATAAGGACAAGCTTGTTCTACACACTTTGGATCCTTCCTTTCCTAATGAGCCTTATAAACCTGTGAGTTTATCCCAATAATAGATGCACACCGCTGAAGCAGGTGACAGATTATAACCCCTTACGGGTCAAGGTAACAAGGCATGTTGGAAACATTCCTGACTCCCAGTATCTTATTGTTTACAAAGGATATTTCTGTTATTTAGATACTCATATGACATTGATTTTTGTTATAAACTACTATTCAAAGCAGTAAAATAAATTCGAAGCAAATAATTCATGATTTGAGATAGCATGAACATAATTCTCATCATTGCTAGTGAATATAATTAACTTCAGTAATAGAAACAGCTATTCTTTTATGTTACAGTAATTTTATTGGCAATGCATTATACACATTGGCCTTACGTGAGATTTTATTTTTCCTATTAACATGTCCACTCTACTTAATGATTTGTAATACTCCATTTGAATGAAATAAAAATCACACTTCTTTTGAGGCATGTTAACATTCACCAAACAGTAACTGTACTTCTTTTTCTTCTTGCCAGTGCCATGCAGGATACTGAGACTACCAGGTAGGCACCCACTCACTCTCTACAGTACTCTTACTAAAGAGACCCCAAAAAAAAAAAAAAAAAAGCTGACAGCATAGCAGTGCATTATAATAAAGATCTTCAGAATGCAATGAGACAACAGAGGAAAGACTTGTAAATAAGGGGGAATGGTTTAGCGATGGGAAAGTGCAAGGAAGGCTTCCCATAGAAGAAAATGCTGAGTCGTGTTGAGATTATTAGCAATGCAAGAAAGAGTAGAGAGGGTATTTTAGTTTCCTAGAGCTGTCATAACAAAATACCACAAACTGGATAGCTTAAAACAACAGAAATGTGTTCTGTCCTTGTTCTGTGGGCTAATGATCTGAGATCAAGGTGTCAGCAGGGTTAGTTCCTTCCAGTGGCTCTAAGGGATAATTTGTTCCATGTCTGATGTAGATTGGATCTGTGTCCCCGCCTAAATCTCATGTTGAAATGTAATCCCCAGTGTTGGAGATGGGGTCCGGTGGGAGGTGATTGGATCATGCAGGCAGATTTCTCTTGCATAGTTTAGTACCATCCTCTTAGTGTTGCCTTCACGACAGTGAGTGACTTCTCTGTGAGAAGTGAGATCTGACTGTTTAAAACTATGTGGCGGCTGGGCGTGGTCGCCACACCTGTAATCCCAGCACTTTGGGAGGCTGAAGTGGGCAGATCACGAGGTCAGGAGTTCAACATCAGTCTGGCCAACATGGTGATACCCGGTCTCTACTAACAATACAAAAATTAGCCAGGTGTGGTGGTAGGCACCTGTAATCCCAGCTACTTGGGAGGCTGAGGCAGGGGAATCACTTGAACCCAGGAAGTGGAGGTTGCAGTGAGCCGAGTTCACACTATTGCACTCTAGCCTGGGTGACAAGAGTGAGACTCTGTCTCAAAAAAAAAAAAAAAAAAAAAAAAAAAGGAACTGTGTGGCACCTTGCTCTCTGTCTTGCTCCTATTCTGGCTATGTGATGTGCGTATCCCCGCCTTCACCTTCCAACATGATTGTAAGTTTCCTGAGGCCTCCCCAGAAACCTAGCAGATGCCAGCACCATGCTTCCCATAAAGCCTGAAGAACTGTGAGCCAACTCAACCTCTTTTCTTTATAAATTATCCAGTCTCAGCTGTTCCTTTATAGCAATGCAGGAATAGCCTAATATAATGCCCCTCTTCTAAATTCTGGTGGTTGCTAGCAATCCTTGGCATTTTTTGGTTAATAGATGCATCACTTCAATCTCTGTTTCAGTTTACATGGGACTTTCCTCCCTTCTTGCTTGTGTGTCTGTGTCTATGTCTGTGTCTATGTCAAATTTCTTTCTTATAAGGACACCCGTCATATTGGATGTAGGGCCCACCCTAACCCCGTATGACCTTGTCCTAACTTGATTATATCTACAAAAATCTATTTTCAAATAAAATCACATTCACCAGTTCTAGGCAGACCTGAATTTTAGGGGACAGTGTCCAACACAGTAGAGAGCATTCAAGAAACAGGAAGCAGCATGGAAGAAGGCAGAGAGGCTATGACATATTTGAGCAACCATTGATCCTTCCTTATGGTTGTATTGAAAGACTCTGGGGGACCTAACAAGAGGCATGAAGCTTAAGAGGCAACAGAAGCCTCATCTCACTTGTGTGCCAGACTCAAGAATTTGAACTTCATCTTGAAATATGTGGGTACCATAAAACGACTTTAATTCTGGGACTTACATGATCATATTTGCATTTTAGAAAAATTTCTCTGGCAGCAATGTAGAGAATTGAAGACGGTACAGATCGGAGGCAGAGAGATCACTTAAGAAGGCTTATTTCTGGCAAGAAATGATAGAGCCTACATTATATCAGTAGGAAGACTAGAGAGGAGGTGGGTAGATATAGGAGATACTACAAAGGAAGGGTCTATAAGATTTTGTGTTTAGTTGGATGTGAGGAATGAGAAGAGAGAGGCGAGAATGGCTTTGAAGTTTCTGGCTTGGATGAGAAGATGAAGATGACATTTGCTGAGATAATTAAGAAGGAAGAACATGCTTAGAGGTGAAAACGGATCAGTTTTGGACATACTTAATTTGAGATATCAATAGGACTTCTAAATGGAGAGTTGCTATTTTGGATATCGATAGGGAGCTCTGGTTGGAGATGAATTTTGAGATTTATGAACATGTAAGTAATTAGGTCCTCCAGGTTGAGTGTATAGAGTGAGAAGAACAGAAGGTCTGGAAAATGCCAACATTTAGGAAATGAACTGAGAAAAAAGAACTGAAGAAGGGTGTTAAGGAGGAGACTTCTGTAGAGAAAAGAGGAAAACCAAATAAAAGCCTAGTGCAGATAAGAGCTTCCAGAGGACAGAGTGGTCAGAATATCAAGTGCTGCAGAGAAGGCAACAAAAATAAGGAGAGAAACATGTTCATTTGTTTGGGCAAAGTCCAGTGATTGGACTTTGAGCAAGGGCAGTTTCACTGGAATGGCAGAAATGATGAAGAAACAACACGATAGTAGATTTTGGAGTGACTGTGCAAGAAGTGGGGAGTTTGGGGATTGTAGACTGTCTTTTTAAGAAGTCGAGTTGTGAGGAAAGCAGAGCTGTATAGAAGTCAGTAGCTACATGGGCCAGGAAAGACTTTTCGCTGATGATAGAGGCTTGAGCACACTGTCATCCAACTGAGGTGGGAACACATGGACTCTATAGAGTGACCATGTTGGCGGGGCACGGGTGGTGAGACAGGAAAAAGTTGGGACATCTCTTCCAAATAAAAGAGTCTACTGAGGACACGTTTTAAAGGCAGTTGAGGAATTTCTCACACAGCTGTCATTGTGAGCTATTTGTTAATAGGAAATAAAAATCTCCTTTCCTTCATGCTCCATGTAATGGGCAGTGTTTTGCTGTCCAACCTCCCAAATTCATTGTTTTCTTTTTATAATCCTCCTGTCTTCTCTAGGGGAACTGGTTCTTCCCTCTGCGCTCAGCATTTGGTGAAACTGCCAGTCAAGGTGCCCTGCCTTCTCCTCATCAAGGCTGAATTGGGCCTCTCTCCCAGGACTTTGGATCTGGAGCCTTTAAATGGAATCAAGGGTTAGGGAGATGAGGGTGATTAGAGTTTCTTCCAGTGACAGGCCTCTTCCATGACCTGGTTTCTACCCTCTTTGAACCTGCTTCCATAGGTTTCCCCTCAATTCTGTGACTGCCCCAGATCCTTGGACAAGATGTAATGCCTAAGACTCTGGAGCTACACATCTTGGGTTCAGATCCATATTTAGCCATACCCTAACTGCACAACCTGGAGCAAGTTACTTGACTTCTATGTGCCTTGATTTCCTCATCTGTAAAGTGGGGCTAATAGCAGTACCTACTACATAGGCATTAATCTTGAAATTAATGAGTCCAGTGCTTAGAATGGTGCCTAATCAAAGTAAGTGCTATAGGTGCTGGTTATTGTTATTCTAATAAATTCTTCTTGTCTGTATGCTAGCCAGGATATTTTCTTCTGTGTGCTGCCAAAGAATCTTAATGGATGCCTCCTTTATTCCAAATTAGTAACATTTTATTGTACTGAACTTGAAAATGTAGACATAATTAATAATTTTATAGAAACTGATTATTTTTGACAATTTGGAAAAAGAAGGAGAATTTAAATATGTCATTATAGCTGTGGCAAATGAACGAAAGCTCTCATTTAAGAATCAGATAAAGGCAGTTAACGAGAGACACTAATGGCATGTTTTTACAGAATTTTGGAGAACAAAAATAAGGGAGAGATTTTTGAAAAATTTTTGAAATATGGTAGCTCATTAGCTGTTCATAGAAATGAGACAGATAATGATCGATCCTTTCTTTAAGTTCAGAACACAGTAGAAAATACAGTGAACTGGAAATCTGATTTAGAACACATGTCACTCATGTCCCCGAGAAGTTCATTTTTCTCACTGAGCCTCACTTTCCTCACTCAGAAAATGCCAACTTCTGTCTGACACTGAGTTTCAGGGTAGTCGGTTACATAGCAATATTGCAGCAATAGCTAACTGATACATGGGGTTATAAAGCGGTGGGATTAGGAGAGATCACCCAGAGAAAATAGAGGACAGTGAAAAACACCAAGGAATGGATCTAGCTGAGGAGCAGGAACTACCCAAGATGAACCAGGTAGAAAGACAGAAGAAAACAAATAGGCTGTGTGGGTCATGGAGGCCAACAGAAGCGCATATTTCAAAGATATTTCAAACATGCACATGTTGCTAAGAGATCAACTAAGATGAGGGCAGAAAGTCCTTTGGGTCCCTCCACATGAAGGTCATCAGTGACCATAGCGTGAAACTAGATGGACTCCAGTGATGAAGGCTGGACTTTCTGAGTCAAACAATGGGCAAGTGGTGACAAGACAGTGAACCCAGAAGGCTCAGATACCCAAAGGCAGAGGATGAAAAAGGAGTTTGGAATTACTAAGATGTTCACGTCAGGTGACTCAGCAGTCGGCTGACAGGGCAGACATGGCAGTCTCCTTGTTGCAGACAAGCAGCCTGAAGGTCAGCATTGTCCACTGACCCTATAAGGTCCTGTGACAACAGAGGCAAAGCCAAGCTGTAGACCTGGTGAGCGGAATGAGGGTCAGCAGCCAGGGATAGTGAACAGGAAACATTCAGTCCTGCTTTCCCTGGGGGTCCTGGTCCCTTCCCTGGCATGCCCAGTCTGTGGACTGCAGACCTCTCCTTGGGGATGGACCTTCTGCTCCTGCAGGTCACTCATGCCTCCCACCTGGACAAATTCTATCAGTTTTCTTGTGAATTTAGCCCACAAATGAAGGGAATACTGGCCACTGTGGTTACCATTTGGGCCTGGATCTAAACTATTTTGAGAAGTCAGCCATGACCCCAAAAGCTACTACAATGGAAAATAGATTGTTCTAAGGCCACAGCACCCTCCAACTTTAATAGTTCTAGGAGAAGAATTCTTTGTTTGTACTGAAGACTCCTCCCAAGATGTGTATGAGAAGCTCGTGTATCAGAATAAATAGTTGAAAAGTAAGAAAAGACATTAAAAATTATCTTTTTGATGTAAATTATTATACATAGGTCCACCTAAACCAGCATATTTGACACATATCTTTATGAGCTTTCATTTCATAGGACACATCCTCCTCCCACCCCCATATAGGAATATTAATTATGCGTTCCAACTAGAGCTGCAGGAGCTCATCTCATCCTGCTAGATTCTCAGCAGGTGAAGCACCACCCAGCCAACGTGCCCCCTCCACAAATGAGAGTAAGAGAAACGATGTCATCAACTTTGAACTCCCTTCGTGGGGTAATAGGAAAGTGGCTGGGAAACACTGTACTGTGCTAATATGCCTGACAAGAATAATGGTCTCTAACTTCTTCCTTCATTTCTTAATGGTTTGCAGTACACTCACATTATCTTCTTCTTTTACTTTTCAAGGCTTTCAGGTGAGGGGAGGCTCTATGTCTCACGTGTAACAGATTACCTGTACTTTCTGCAGAGGAACACTAGAGAGATAGCTAGTTTTTCAAAAGAAATTGCTGATGGTGTCTTTTTCAACTAGTTCTGTCTGTGCATATAAATGATAAGCAAAAGCAAAATTCAAAATCTAGGTGATAATTGAAGTGACTAGTGCAGTATTAACTAATAAAAGGGGTCTGTAGTTATGAAAGATTCCATTAAAAGATAAATTAGAATATCATCAGCAAGAACTATAATAATCTTACTAAAATAAATATTTTAAAGACACCTAAAGAGCAGTGCATAGGCAAGTTGCAGAATAAATAAGAAGAGAAGTAAAAATTATATAAAATAAAATTGTACATGTTATCTGGTGCATAGTAGGCACTCAATAAGTATCTTTTAAAAGAATGGCCGGTCTATTCAAAATTCATTGTTATCATAAAAAAATACCCTATATTATTTGCTGTGTGGCAAGGGACAAGATGGGCTCTGGGCTCAGAGAAAAGTACTACTGTTTATCCCAATTCTACTAATTATAGCAAGAATTTCTTGGAATTCAGTTCTCTTGAGGCAGGTAAAACTCGCAGAACCTTTCCTTGAAATTAAATCGGCCTGGCCTAGGTTAATTGTAGACATTATTCATTATGGAACTGGGAGCTCCACATAAAACAGGCCCCCGTTAAGGTGAGTTAGGCAGATTGGAGTTTTTTCTTTGTGAAATGTGTTGGCAAATATTAACCCATCTGATCACTATCCCAGATTGCATTACCATGACGGCATTACAGTTCGTCATTGCTGGTGACGTGCACAAGGAGGCAAACAAAGGTCTACTTCATTAAAGGAAGGAAAAAATAACAACTGAGTCAAAGGTTACACAACCATTTCTTGGGCAGCTCTGTGCAGGGCTGGTAGGAAATGAGTGAGAGGAGGAAGGAGAGCTGCATTCTGCTCCTCCAAGAGTGGATGCAATTATTATCTTGTTAGCCAGGGCACCGAACTGCCAGAGCAGATCTTACCCAACTGTCAGGGAGTCTGTTCTGAAGAAAGAAGAGGAAAACTATCCTTTTGTCTTTTATGTCTGTTTTGATTCTCTTTTTCTACTGATTCCAAGATACCCACATAACCTAAGGTCAAGGAATGTGCTAACTCAATCCAGCATTGACTGGCTGCTGGCTCTCGGCAGGGTACTATTATTTTAACATCGATTAGAATATCTTGACTAGCAAAATATAGACATTATCGGTAAAAATTTCAAATTAGATATGCAGCTTTTGTTCTGTTACCCAAATCACAGGGCCAAACCTGTCTTGCAATTGAGCCTTCTTTGCAAACAAAGTCATTGCTTTACTCTTAGGGTAACTGCTTCCCATCCACACCCTGTGTGTGGGCTCACATACCATACACTGTGCACATGCGTGCGCTTGCGCGCGCACACACACACACACACACCCCCCACACACAGAGTTACTTGGTCCATTACTGGAAAATATAGAAGCTACCAGAACACAGTGCTTGTGAAAGAGGCTGAAGCTCTTCTGGCCACATCCACAGCTCCTATACCCATCCTGCCTCAGTGTTCATATTTGGTGCCAAACACCAGTCATCCACGCCTCCTCGTCTACCTCATTTACCTGTCAGTAATGGGTCTTTTCTGGAGTAGGACAGCAGCTACCTGTCATCATTCCCCTGCCTCAGTACCAATCTAATTAGCTCTGAAAGGTTTTCAGGAAGGCAGGCAACACTGGAAAGACAAGGGGTTGGGAGAGCATTGCTGACAAATGTAGTCCTTTCTACCCTTTCCCACCCACAGCATCATCCCAGAAGGCCCAATCTCTGCCTTATCTTACAAGTTCCTGACACCTGTAATTTTTTTAAAGCCTTCCAGATCATTGTGCTGCACAACTAAGTTTGGGATCCACAACCTAGGCCAACCTTCTCATTTTCCAGATGAAGACACTAAGGCTCCAAAATCATCAAGTCTGTGTCTTCTAAATAAGTGTTTTCCCCATTGCCCTGTGCTGCCTTGCTGCAAGTTTTCTTTTGGACATGCCTTCAGGGACACGGTGAAAATCAAGATGATTACTATCAAATAATTACCCTTTTGTCCAGTCAGTGCAAATATCAACATAGTCAAAAAGGCAAGTAACTTTTAGTACAATTATGAAAGAAATTTTGACCTCACAAACCCCCTGAAAAGAGACCCTGGAACCCCAGAAAAGCCCAGGAACTATACTTTGAGAACTTCCAAATAGATAATCAGCCTCCTTGCTGTTATCCTATGCCTTAGTAAGGATAGCAACAACAGGCAAAAATAAATGTGTTTCATCTCAATAAGCACAATTAAACACAAACATACTTCACCTTGACAACAACACAGTTAAGCAGCACTTTGGGGTTATTTTGTCTTCTATCACCAATCGTTTATTCGGCGTGCTGCTGTCTGTGCTAGATTCTTTGTCATGAGAGAAATGACACCACTCATCGGGCAGAATCTTTGTCTGTCTTAGTCAAGCCCTCTTCCCCCATTTGTCTCATCCTCTCATTGTGTGCCTTTCCCACTCTGGAATTATCATTTGTTTAGACATCTGCCTTTCTGACTTCATAATACGCTTCTTGAGGGCAGAGTCTATGTTTACTCGTGTCGTATCCTCAGTGCTCTTAGTATACAATTGTTTAATTAATTGGACTAAATTACACTGACATTGGATATAACAGTGAAGAAGATCTACCATATGGAAGGAGGGACACAGACCATAACATATCAAGTCATGAGTGTTTTACACACAGGTCATTTCTAGGGGGTTCGTGAGGTCATATCACAGAGATTTGCTTGCTGGAATAGAGCGCCTGTGAAAAAAGTGTTTCTGTAATCATGAGGCATGTTTTTGTTTGTTTGTTTGTTTGCTTGCTTGTTTGTTTTTTGAGA
This sequence comes from Papio anubis, assembly GCF_008728515.1. Lineage (NCBI taxonomy): Eukaryota > Metazoa > Chordata > Mammalia > Primates > Cercopithecidae > Papio > Papio anubis. The sequence goes on along the minus strand of NC_044978.1, from coordinate 133,276,450 downwards.
CGGAGTCTCACTCTGTTGCCCAAGCTGGAGTGCAGTGGCCCGATCTCGGCTCACTGCAACCTCTGCCTCCCTGGTTCAAGCAATTCCCTGCCTCAGCCTCCCGAGTAGCTGGGATTACAGGTGCCCACCACCACACCCAGCTAATTTTTGTATTTTTAGTAGGGACAGGGTTTCACCATCTTGGCCAGGTCTTGAACTGGCCTTGAACTCCTGACTTCGTGATCCACCTGCCTTGGCCTCCCAAAGTGCTGGGGTTACAGGTGTGAGCCACCATGCCCGAACCAGGCACATTTTTTAACATTAGTATATGTTCTAGCAATTACCGAGGCAGGAATGGTGAGATTGTGTTGCCATACATATATTTGATTCCAGATTAACTACTTTTTGCAGCTTATTGAAATTCTATATCAATAAATGTTATGTTCTAAATCGATGTAATATTCTGCTTTGTCATGAATATGACCTTCAGGAGACGTAAACCCCAATTTTAGATTTAAGCTCCAATTTTTAGTGGTGATTGGATTCAAGTTATAACTGAGGTTATCAATTAACTTGAATTTGGGATTGGTAACACATTTACTAAATTTTCAGATGGCATAAACTTAGTGAGATTGCCATGTAATGTATTTACTGAATGTTTCTTAAATTCAGAAAAATAAATGATCTACAAAAAAAATATGTGGTTCACTCCTTCTTTCTTGTTTTCAACACTTCTTAAGCTCTATGTGCCAGTTTCTGTGAGAGCAGAGAGCCCAAGCTGAACACATGGTCACCTACTTGGATGGAGCTCTGAATTAAGCTCGCTGTTTTCAATCTGTGGGTCACTATGGATGTCAATTTGGAGAGTTTCAGTGAGCATTTTAAAATGGAATCGAATTGAGTAGAAAATATGAGAAGGTAAGTGTTGTTTTATTAACACTGGATTTTGGTAAAATAGGTAGGTGGTTGAATATGAATGTGTGTACTGGATTGTTATATCATTTTTTTTCACACTGGATGGTGCCAGAAAAGCATGAAATCCACTGGTATAGCTGATTAACAGAGAAAGTTTGTGATAGCCTAAATATTCCATTAAAGCAAAAGTTCTACTAACCACAGTCATTTTAAAACAATCAGAAACATACCATCAGAAAAGTACCAGACAAATTCAGGGGAAATGGAAGTTTGAGTCAAAGGCTCAGAGAGTAATGGAGAATGTCAAAAGAAATTTCATTTTCATAAATTCTAAACTGATAAATGCAGTGATAATCGTGATTGCCACTCTGGTATGACTGATCATGAATCTTCAAAAGGAAATTGCTTATGGAGTCAGCAGAGATGTATGTGATATGGTAGGCATGATCCCACTCAGTACCCAACACCAGCAATTGCCATTTTGTGAGTCCATTGCCTTCCTCTTTCCACTCATTTCCTGCAGTCTTTTTCTAGAAACCCAACTTTTACAGCCTTCCCACTAAGATCCAGGCCCCGTCTCCAGGTTCTTGTTTCCTCCACCACCCTTCATAATCCGTTAGTCTGTCTTAGTTCTTTCAGGTTGCTATAACAGAATACCACAGACTGCGTAGCTTACAAACAGCAGAAATTTATTTCTGGAGGCTGGAAAGTCCAAGGTCAAGGTGCCAGCAGTTAGTGTCTAGAGAAGGCTCCCTTTCTGGTTCATTGACAGCTGTCTTCTTGCTGCATCCTCACATGGTGGAAGGAGGTTTCTGGAGTACTCTGGGGTCTCCTTTACAAAAGCAATAATCTGAGAATTCATTAGGTCCTTGACCTCATGACCTAATCACTTCCCAAAGGCCCCACCTCCAAATAACCATCACATTGGGTTTGAGGTTTCAACATGAGTTGTGGGGAGACACAAATATTCAGTCTGTAATAGAGAGCAAGTTCCGATCATTCTGGCTTCAAAACTTGAATTGCACTCTTGTCTTTCTTTCTTTACTGCCCTTCTCATTGCTTGTCCAGGGACTATTGTTTTAACCATTTGTCCATCTCCTTTATTCCACTATCCCCAATACAGCCAGCCCTCCCTATCCATGAATTTCACATTCATGGATTCCTCCAACCATGGATCAAAAATATTACTCAAAAAAATAAAAATAAAAAATAGCAGGAGCAAGATGGCCGAATAGGAACAGCTCCAGTCTCCAACTCCCAGCGCGAGCGACACAGAAGACCGGTGATTTCTGCATTTTCAACTGAGGTACTGGGTTCATCTCACTAGGGAGTGCCGGACAAAAAAGAGCCCGCATTGCCAAGACAATCCTAAGTCAAAAGAACAAAGCTGGAGGCATCACGCTACCTGACTTCAAACTATACTACAAGGTTACAGTAACCAAAACAGCATGGTACTGCTACCAAAACAGAGATATAGACCAATGGAACAGAACAGAGTCCTCAGAAATAATACCACACATCTACAGCCATCTGATCTTTGACAAACCTGAGAGAAACAAGAAATGGGGAAAGGATTCCCTATTTAATAAATGGTGCTGGGAAAATTGGCTAGCCATAAGTAGAAAGCTGAAACTGGATCCTTTCCTCACTCCTTATACGAAAATTAATTCAAGATGGATTAGAGACTTAAATGTTAGACCTAATTACCATAAAAACCCTAGAGGAAAACCTAGGTAGTACCATTCAGGACATAAGCATGGGCAAAGACTTCATGTCTAAAACACCAAAAGCAACGGCAGCAAAAGCCAAAATTGACAAATGGGATCTCATTAAACTAAAGAGCTTCTGCACAGCAAAAGAAACTACCATCAGAGTGAACAGGCAACCTACAGAATGGGAGAACATTTTTGCAATCTACTCATCTGACAAAGGGTTAATATCCAGAACCTACAAAGAACTCAAACAAATTTACAAGAAAAAAACAAACAACCCCATCAAAAAGTGGGCAAAGGATATGAACAGACATTTCTCAAAAGAAGACATTCATACAGCCAACAGACACATGAAAAAATGCTCATCATCACTTGCCATCAGAGAAATGCAAATCAAAACCACAATGAGATACCATCTCACACCAGTTAGAATGGTGATCATTAAAAAGTCAGGAAACAACAGGTGCTGGAGAGGATGTGGAGAAATAGGAACACTTTTACACTGTTGGTGGGATTGTAAACTAGTTCAACCATTATGGAAAACAGTATGGCGATTCCTCAAGGATCTAGAACTAGATGTACCATATGACCCAGCCATCCCATTACTGGGTATATACTCAAAGGATTATAAATCATGCTGCTATAAAGACACATGCACACGTATGTTTATTGCAGCACTATTCACAATAGCAAAGACTTGGAATCAACCCAAATGTCCATCAGTGACAGACTGGATTAAGAAAATGTGGCACATATACACCATGGAATACTATGCAGCCATAAAAAAGGATGAGTTTGTGTCCTTTGTAGGGACATGGATGCAGCTGGAAACCATCATTCTTAGCAAACTATCACAAGAACACCAAACCAAACACTGCATGTTCTCACTCATAGGTGGGAACTGAACAATGAGATCACTTGGACTCGGGAAGGGGAACATCACACACCGGGGCCTATCATGGGGAGGGGGGAGGGGGGAGGGATTGCATTGGGAGTTATACCTGATGTAAATGACGAGTTGATGGGTGCTGACGAGTTGATGGGTGCAGCACAGCAACATGGCACAAGTATACATATGTAACAAACCTGCACGTTATGCACATGTACCCTAGAACTTAAAGTATAATAATAATAAAAAATAAATAAATAAATAAATAAATAAATAAATAAGAATTACCGATATACAAATGTTCATAAGCTAATACTAAAAATAACTACAGTCCAACAAATTTCCCTACAAGAAAGGTGCAGGAACAGATTATTTTACTGGATAATTCTGCCTAATATTTAAGAATGAATTAATATCAATCCTCCTCCAACTCCTCCAAGAAATTGAAGAGGAGAGAACACATCAAAACTCATTTTACATGAGACAAAAGCTATACAAGAACACTAAAAGAAAAGAAAATTCGGCCGATATCCCTGATGATGGTAGATGCAGAAATCCTGTACACCAAATTCAATAATACAACAAAAAGATTATTCACCAACATAAAGTAGGATTTATCCCTCGGACACAAGAATAGTTTAACATATGCAAGTAAATAAATGGGATACACTGAGTTAGGAGAATGAAGGATTAAAAAGTATACAATCATCTGAATAGTTGCAAAAACCCACATTTGACAAAACTCAATATCCTTTCATGACAACATTTCTCAATAATTTAGGTCTAGAATAAATACATATCAACATAATAAAGGCCATATATGACAAGTGCATATCAAGCTGACATCATGGTAAAAAACTGAAACCATATCCTCTCAGATCAGGAATAAGACAAGAATGCCCACTCTCACCACTTCTGTTCAGCATAATACTAAATGATCTAGTCAGAGTAATCAGGCAAGAAAAAGAAATAAAAGCATCCAAAACAGAAAGGAAGAAGTTAAATTGTTTCTGTTTGCAGATGACATGATCTTATATAGAGAGAATTTTAAAGTCTCCATCAAAATATTGTTAGAACTAGTGAATGAAATCAGTAAAGTGGCAGGATACAAAATTAACATTAAAAAATAGTTGCATTTTTATGCACTGAACAAACTATCTGGAAATAAAATTTTAAAAAATCCCAAAAAAAATAAAAAAATTAAAAAAATTTAAAAAATAAAAAATAGCAATACAACAATAAAAAATACAAGTTTTAAAAATACCATATAACAACTCTTTACAGAGCATTTACATTGTATTTGGTATTATAAGTAATATAGAAAAAATGTAAAATACATGGAAGGATGTATATAGGCTATATGCAAATACCGTGTTTTGTTTAATGGGCTTGAGCATCCATGGATTTTGGTGTCCGAAGGGGGTCCTGGATGATGGTATGTCTATACCACGCACTGTCAATGGGTCTTTGATCCTGCCATTCCTACCATGGTACCATGTCAATAAGCTTACAAAGAATGCAGGCTCTAAAGTTAGTAGTATTTCTTACTAGCTATTTGACTTTGGGCAAGTTGGTTAAATTTTCTGAGCTTCAGTTTCATTGACTATAAAATATGAGTTAAATGAGTTCTACCTCCTAGGATTATTGTGAAGTTTCAATAAAGATAATGCTTATGAAATCTTTAGAACATAAAAGCACCTAGAGCATAGTAACTGTTCACAAAATATGTTCCTACATCATAGTATATTGCTAACCTCTAGGATGGGGTGTATACTCTTCAGGCCACTAATCAGCTCCATAGTCTGGCATTCAAAACACTAGTCAGATCACATTGTATTCAAAACACTAGTCAGATCCTTCCGCTTCACAGCATGACCATGGTACCTATCCCTCAGCATTGTAGCCTTTGACACGTTTGTCTTCTCTTTCAGTCGCCACTTACGCAATGCATATTTATTCTTCTAGGCTGCACCAAGTTCCAATTTCTACATAGTACTTTTTGTTTTCTGTCATTCACTTGGCCCTTAGCAATATGTCTAATTAGTTATTGTTTCTCCTATGTGTACCTTGATGCATGAAATTTATAGCAAACCAGCCTGGGCAACCTGGTTAAACCTCCTTTCTTCAAATATGAAAAAAATTAGCCAGGTGCAGTGATGTACCCCTAAATTACCAGAGAGGTATACATTTGTCTGACAACTTTGATAAGTTACTTGATTTCAGTTAACTCACTTTTGTTTTTTTGGCTTTTTTGTTTGTTTGTTTGTTTTGGCAAAAAAAAGAATTGAAGAGAGACTGACTTCACCAGATTTTTTATACCGACGTTACAAGTCATGAACATTAATCTACCATCTTCATTCCTGAGAAGCTGTAGCACCACTAGACAAAGGGAAGTCTTCTTATCTTTATTTCTCCTGTTCCTTTTCCCCTTTTTATGGTGAATAAATTCATCATATCTCTCTTGTCACTTTCTTTATACTTTTTAATATCACCATGTATTCTGTTTGGGCAACTTTAAAATGGTAATGAATTGATAAATCATGCTAAATATTTTCTCCTTAAGTGAGAATTAAAGATACTCAAGCTAAGAGAATTAATACTCAAGATTTGCATATTATTCATTGAGTAAATTAATCCAACAGTTGAAAACATTATTTTAAGTTAAAAGGGCATTTATTCTCTTAGTTCCTCAAATATTTGATATAAAGCTTAGTGTAATGGAACCCTACTGTTACAGGAAAATATTCCAGTCTTTCCATAAACATTTTTGAGCACCAGTTATGTGCTCAAACCACACAGCAAGAGATTGGATTACTTTGTAGCACCTAATCATCTTTCTTGAAGATGAAATGGAAATTCCTACTGCACAATCCTCACTTTTTTTCAACAGTTGACTAGGCTTAAAGAACCATATTTTGTCTTGTATAGGAGAATATGGTTCTAAATCATGGTATCTTAACCTTAATCCAAGCAAAACATCAGTTAGATATAATCATCTCTTGTATCTTGCCTGCTCTAGTGAACAATTTCTGTAATAAATTTCACAGTTGAAGGATTAAGCCTTAGAAATGATTCATTATGAAAAGAGTGAGTACAAAATACACTAGCCTTTTGGAGGAGGTAGGAGAAAGACTGTGCAGATGGGGCTTGTAGAGGGGGCGGTGTGGACGTTGTAACACAGATCTAGTTCTGAAAAGATACCCTGAAAGAGAAGTTTAGTATTATACTACCATGGTGATTTGCTATCTCCTTCATAATTGCTTCCCACATTCAGCAGGCTAGCCTACTGAAGATTTTCATTATTGCTCAATTTAAGTATTCATCTAATTTGTAAAGGAAACCCAGCAGGACCATTCTAACAGGAAGAATGAGAAGCAGGAACAACGGTCATCTTTGAAAAACATTATTTGTACTAGAGTATTAAACATTGTTTAAAAAAAGCAGAGGAAATTTTTTTCCTCGAGGTACCGATGAGTAACCTAGAAATATTTGGAGATCCCTTCTGCAAGGGAATAAATTTGCCATCCCACCTTTCATGAACTTTCATAGCCATGCATATCAATCATACCTCAAACTCATGAGCTTCTCCTTTTTCTCCTTCCAGCTGATATTCTTAAAGTTTATCTTAAGAGTCATTCAAGGGTTATGTAATACTTCACTATTTTTCTTGCTTTCATAGCCAGTTCCTCAAGAGAGATATAAATATTTAGCAACTGGCTTTCTAGGGGAAAAGTGCCTGAATTTAGAGGGTTTGCCAATTTCTGGGGTGTGAATATTCCCACAGTGGCCCAGTTTCAGGCTACCTACATGATGTCACTGTCATGGCGTTGGGAAGAGATGAACACAAGCAGCTCTGTGAGCCAGCTCCACCACACAGTTGGTTGTGGGCCTGCTATTCCCATCTTTCCACACTTGTATACTTTAGTAGTGGCTTCGGAATTTTTACATAAAAGGGAATTTCAGGATCAACTCAGTTGGAAAGGGAGGCTTCATGGGAAGTACACTGCTTTTATTGGATTATACATTTATTTGAAGTGAGTTGTGGGGGGATTCGGGAGGGGTAGCAGAGCTGCCCAGCCTGTGCTCTTTGCCTACCCTTGGCATAGCTACCCATAGACATCTTCTAGTCTAGCCTTGTTCCCTGAGCTTGAACCATCTTTGCAACCTCTCCAACATTCTCCTAGTCACTCTGCTTTGAAATCTTAGAATCATCCCTGATTCTTTTTCTAGCCTTGCTTCCTACATGCCACCAGTCATTAAATGCTGCCAATGCCACTTCTGTAATAATTTCCATATCTCTTCTCTTTGTATTCTTACTAACAACATTGATGGATTCTTTCCTATCTCTTGTATGGAAATAGCCTCATAGTTGATATCTCTACCTGTGGACTTTCCCCTGCTAATCAGTGCAACTTTAAATCTGCTTCCTTTGTAAGTTTTCTAATTGTTTCACTGGTCTGTTGGAAAACCTCTAGTAGCTTCTTATTGCCCACCACAAAAGCCCAAACTTGTTGAGGCTATTAAGGCTTTCCAATTTTGGGAAATAAGATAATTTCCCAAACTATCTTAAATTCAATTCCAAGGGGTAGAATTACTGGTTCAAAGGGTATAAATATTGGTAATATTCTTAATCCATTGGTTAATTTGTGTTCCCATAAGCAGTGCTAAGAATACTGCACCCCACCCTTACAACAAGATAAGATGTTTGGGAGATAAGATGTTTGTTATCTCCCAGTAATAGCCACTTTTGTGTAACTACATGCCGGTATTATGGTTTTACAAATATCACCCAATCTGATAAGTCAGGCACATCTAGGTGAGTGCTAGATGATAAATGTTTCTAGTGATACCTCTGCTTATGAATATACTATGCTGAAGCTTTCAGGACAACCCACCCTTTCCTGAATAAGTGAAATATTCCTCCAACATCTGCACCTTTCTTTGTATAGGTTTCTCTGATGTCCTCCCTCCTGTACAGTTGAAATCTTCCCTATTCAAAGTCCAACTCAAATGCATGTAGTACTTATAGACATTAATAACAAAAGAAGAAAAAATAGATCCTAAAATCAGAAGTAAAAGAGACTGTGGCATCTATATGGCTTACACCAGAAGCCAGAGATGGACTGGGGCCCAGACAGGAAAGAATGTTAAGGACCAATGAGGAGCAGTGAAAAGCAACTCCTAGAAAAGGCATTTTAATGCTGTTGAACCAGAGGCATCATGTGCCTCCATGTCAGGGTGACAGTGAACCTTCTAAAGCTGGTTAGTACTATCAAGCAGCAATGCATAAGAGTACCTCAACTAGGCAGGTCTAATCCCAGATTTCTTCCCAGATATCTAGTAGAGCCTAATTATATACTTGATACGAGTGTGTGGAACTGATTTAAACCAAGTCAGAATGAGTGTAATACTGGAAACCCCAGAGAGTGCATTGAGATTAAACAAGATTCAAAAGTGCAATTGCTGAGAGGAACACGCTTCTCAATTTTGCACCATGAGTAAGTATTCTTAGCGGTGGTTAACTTGGAAGATTTAACAAGGATTGTAAAATGGGAAACCTCTTGGCTATGGGGTTCAACTTGGTAGGAATCTTGTTGTCCCAGTCTTACCCTTCTTTACATTTCGCTACATTTTACACAGTTGAAGTAAGACTATGTTTCCAGAGTTTTTCAAATACAAAAGAATAGTTTTAAAAATCACCCATAACCGCACCATATGGTAACCAACTGACATTTAGTCTACTTCCTTCTAATATTTTTTCTACATATATATTTCTCTACATGTTATGTTAGGTATAAATTTCTTGCAGCCTATAGCATCACAATTTATTGATATAATTTATCAAAAAATAGTAAAAATGAAGAATTATAAAAATGACACATATATTCCTAAGGTTTTTCTTTCAACAAAACACTTGAATTTGTATCATTCACTAACGATTTAGTGAGTTTATATCATTCACTAATCATTTATAAGGCCAGATGTCTTTGAGAATGGATCCATTGGTTGGAGTTTTGGTTCATCTTTCTTACAGAAACTCACTATGGAACGTCAGTATTTTTCTGCTTCCATTTTGTTACAATGGAGAGAGGCAATCATAATTAAGAATAAGAATGTTAGGTGTTCGCAACGATTTTCCTATCTTTTACAGCTGTCTCACTCACCCTTAATTCAATAGTAACTTGGTTTTAGCAGCCCACCTTTGTCAAGTTTTCCCAAACCATTCAACTTCATTTCAAAGGAACAAGAACACTTTTTGAACTCATGCTTCATCCTCTTTATATAATATAACTGTAGTCAAATTATGTGGTGACAAGAACAAGAGTAAGTGCCATGCGTAAGTTTATGAAGAGCCACTTACTCTTGGTCTCATGCAATATCGGTGACAGGTACTGGGCCAGCCTGCCAGAGAGAGGTCCACTAGCTACCACGATTCCTTGAGTCATGGCCTCCTCAGGAAGTCCTACCTTGGGAACAGAAAGCTTGTCTGTCTGTTGGGGGCAGGTTATTGAGAAAGTTTCTTCTGTATAACCCTGTAATGAACTTGATTGTTCATAAACCCTAACCAGTTATTTTGTTAACTATCTTAAATTCAATTCCAAGGGGTAGAATTACTGGCTCAAAGGGTATAAATATTGGTAATATTCTTAATCCGTTGGTTAATTTGTGTTCCTATAAGCAGTACTGAGAATACTGCACCCCACCCTTACAACTGAACATTATTCTTAATCTTTGACATTAAATATACAAAAATACAGAGCTTTGTGTTAATTTACTTGAGTATGGTATTACATAACATGGTGGAGCTCACCCATGCGTGCATTTCAACTTCTCCTAAGAAGTGGCTTAAAAATTGTCATATCTTATCATTTCAGTTACAAACTATATTACATTGCAACAAAGTAAGTAATGAAAAACAGCATATTGATTCTGTTATAAAATATTGGCAAATAAATTCTATTAGGCCTATGCCAAATAAAAAGGAGGGGCAAGGGAAGAAGGGAAAAAAGGAAGGAAGGAAGGGTGGAAGGAAGGAAGGAAGGAACGAAGGAAGGAAGGCAAGCCCAATAATTCATGGTATATTATAATAAATAAGCATCAGCTGAAATTTTATTGGAAGGGAAACAGTATTTTAATGTTTAGCTTTGTTCTAAAGTATAGTAGTCTGCAAGGTCAACATATGTTCCTAGCCACTGTTACCCTAATGAACTCATCACAAAGTTTTAAATGTTCCAGAAAACGTCCAAGGAGCAAATATAGTTATAATAAGTATTCCCTAGGTTAGAAAGACAAATTTGAAAGAATATTATTTAATTTGGGGTATTTTTCTGTAAATGTATTTATTATTACATTTTCCAAAGTATTTTAAACAAAAAGAGGTATTGTAATCAGTTGCTTACAAGTCCCCAAATAAGATGTACCCTATCTACAAATAGAATTTGAAATTTCCTGTCTCCATAGCAGATGACTTTAGAGGAATAGAATTTATTATCTAAATTAGCCCCCCAAAACACTGATCTATATCCCTTTATATTAAAACCATATCTTAAGTGAAAATTGAGAGTAGCATAATAATACTTATGGTGGCATTATTGCTTAGTATTTGAACTATAATTATTCCCAAAACACCCAGGATGTATGATTACCTCACCTATATATGTCCTCAGAGAAAAATCTATCTTTGAGTGCAATTAGTCAAAGCTAACTGAAAACCATAAAAACTGTAGAGTACTACAAATGCAGGCTAAAACACAAAAGGCAGTATTTATTCATTTAACAAGTGTTTGCTGAGAGCTTATCATGGGCTGTTCCCTGATCTAGGCACTTAGGGTATCAATGAGCAAAAAAGGACGAAATCTTGCCCCTTGAAGCCTGCATTCCAGCAGGGGAAGACATTTCATATATAATACTCACAATAAATGGGTAAATGTTTTGGTATTTTAGGTGATTAATGTTATGGAAAAAAATAATAAGTTCAGCTGGGCTTCAGAAGTGGCAGAGAGTGGAAGTCAGTGGACTTGCAGTTTGAAATAGCTTGGTCTGCAGGAACCTCTTTGCAAATAGATGCATGTGCAAAGCCCTGCATAAATCCCTCCACCTTGTGTCTCTAATCTTGCCCCTTATTCTCTCCTCACCTGGTTGGCTCCAGCTGCCATTCTGAACTCCTCACTCTTCCCCATGAGCCCCTGCACAGGGGCTTTGCACCAGCTGCACCCTCTGCCTAGAACTCTGTTTCCCAAGCATGCAGGGAAGAGAAGGCAGCCAAAAAATAACCAAGTATAAGGCTTAGTTTGTTTGTGTTGTTGTAAAGGAATACCTGAGGCTAGGTAACTTATAAAGAAAAGAAGTTTATTTCACTCACAGTTCTACAGGTTGTACAAGAAGCCTGGCACCAGTATCTGCTTCTGGAGAAGGCTTCAGGCTGCTTCCACTCATGGTAGAAGGCAAGAGGGAGCCAGTGTGTGCAGAGATGAAATGGGGATGGAGGAAGGAAAAGAGGGACAGTAGGTGCCAGACTCTTTTTATCTATCAGCTCTCATGGGAACTAATGGAGAACTCATTCATCTTCAAGGGAGGACATTATTCACAAGGAATCCACCCCCATAACCTAAACACATCTCACTAGGCCCAACCTCCAACATTGGGGATTAAATTTCAACATGAGGTTTGGAAAGACAAACACTGAAACTACAGAAGAGGCAATATGTGCAAAGTGTCCTGAGGTTGGTAAAACAACAAACGGATATAGAAGAGGAGAAATGGAACAATTGCTGCTGTTTGGTGTTATCAGAAAAGATCTTGGGGCAAAGTTACTTTTCAAAAATGCTTTTGAAATTTACCCCTTTTGTCTGTATTTTCTTTTATCCACATACATCATGAGTTCATGTTTATTTCCCATTCTGTACTCTTGGAGACACTTAACATGAGTTTGGGAGTCAGACTTGGTTTTGAATTTCAACTCTGCTACTTAGTAAATGCACACCTTGGATAAGCTGAAATTCTCTGGGCCTCAGTTTCCTCATCTGTAAAATGAAGACCATAATCCTTCTTTGAAGCTTGTTTTCAGATACATAACTAACACACAGAGTCTGACAAATGACAATAATGCTGCAGGACTTTTTCCTTAGTTCAGCTAAAGATGGAGTTCTTTGTCCAACAGCCACGAAAATTCGGGCTCGCAGACAATTAGCAAGACAGGGTTTTACTGAGTGAAAAGGAAGAAAAGGGGGAAAAAGGGACTCTCCCAAGGCCTGAGTCCCTACTAGAGCACTTCCTGCCCGGCGTTTGAATCCCAGGTTTCACACAGGAAGAGGAAGGGCCAGGCTCCTCCCTGCCGCAAATGGTGCAGACTTCCTGGGGCTCCACCCCAGTGCACGTTCCCTGCAGTGCACAGGCTGGTTGGAGATTCTCTGGAGACCCCCTTCCCACCTGGCTATCTCAATAAGAGAACATACCGATCAGAAAATGAAATGGATCAGATAGTGAAGGACATTTTTTAAACTGTGCCAAAATATACACATCTTATTTTGTAGGTGAATGGGGAACCATTAAACTTTTTTGTGTGTGTGTACAGATAAGTGGCATATTTGTTTGTTTTACAAAGGTAACATTAGCAGCAAGTGGAGGGTAAGTGTTTAGCATTGACTAAATGAGGGCAGTTAGTATAATATTGCGCTTTCATGAGATATGATAAATTCAGTTAAGCCCAGTACTGACAGAAGAGGTGGATTTGATAACTGGCAATTAAAATATGTTTTTCTAAATTTTGTAGGTTGACATTTAGTCAATTCCGAAAATACAGACTAGAGAAATAAAAATAAACGCCGTTTTTTCTTAATCATTTTTATTGATGTTTTGACTTAATTTCGTAGTTGTTTGTCTAGGTCATCTTTGGATTTATTGTTTGAGGAATGTATGATTTGAAAACCAACTGCTAGAGCTACCAGGAATAGGAAAGTAGGCGGGTGGCGGGGAGTGGGCAGGGCAGAGAAATCAACTAATAAACAGGAGTCAGAAAGTCTGGGAAAAGTAACTTAAGTAAACTTTTATTTTGTGACCTAACAGACATTACTTTAAAAAGCATTTCTCAGCTGTTGACTTTGAAAACTACTCACATTGCCCAGCTTGGAGCTTTTAGATAACCAAGATGGATAAGAAAATTATGGTTTCCTTAGTTGCATGGCCAGGCTGACCTCCCCGTACAGCAAAGAGCAGACGAAAAGGGTGTTGAAGCATAGACCAGCACGAATCCATCATCACTGACAGAAACTTCGGAGTGCATGCTTGCTCAGTTTTGCCTAGGTGAGGAGCACCAGATCTTAAATTTTTTATTATTTTTGAGTAGGTAATAAGTTCATATAGTTTAAAATTCCAAAAATACAAAAGGATGTTAAGCTAAAACTGTTCCATCCATTCTGTTCCCCAGGCACCATTTTCCTTCTCTGATAGCAATTTTTTATTAATCCTTGCAGCAATATTTTATATATCTACAAGCAAATATACTCATTTTTCTCTTCTTAATACAAAAGGTAGCATACAAAATATGTCTGTATCTTGAAATTGTGTTATTATTATTGGATTTTTGTTTTGTTTTAGTTGTTGTTTTACTTAAAAATGTATTTTGGAGATTATTCCATATCAATACTTTTTTTTTTTTTTTTTTTTTTGAGACTGGGTCTCACTCTATCATCTAGGCTGGAATGCAGTGGTACCATCTTAGCTCACTGCAACCTCTGCCTCCCAGGCTCAAACATTTCCGCCACCTCAGGCTCCCAACCAAGTAGCTGGGACCACAGGTGCGTGCCACCATGCCAGGCTCATTTTTTTTTTTTTTTTTCATTTTCAATAGAGATGAAGTTTCACCATGTTGCCCAGGCTGGTCTTGAACTCCTAAGCTCAGGCGATCCGCCCCCTCACAGCCTCCCAACGTCCTAGGATTACAGCGGGAGCCACCTCACCCAGCCCCATATCAATTCTTAAAGAGCTTCCTCATTATTGAATATGGCTGCTTAGTATTCATTACATAAAAATAGTATAATTTTTATAACTAACTCTTATTAATGGACATTTAAATTGCTTCTAATCTTTTGTTATTTCATGCAGTGAAAAACCTTGTGCATATATCAATTAGCACATTTATTTATTTTACTCACAACATTAGTACCTAAGGTGGAATTGCAGAGTCAGTGTGTATACAACCTGGTATTTTTGATAAACATTGTCAAGTTGTTCTTTATAGGAATTATACTAATTTGCATTCTCACAGGTCAAGTATGAGAAGTGCTCTCTTTGACTGGAGAGCCGAAAACTATATCATTAAGTCATATCCAGCTGGAGGAAGTTCTCTTACATCAACTCACAGGCATTCATTCTAAGGACGTTTCTGTCTATCAAAGGTGAATATGCTCACCTCCTGGATTGGTGGTTCCCTCAATCAGAGACAATTATGTCCTCCCAGAAATGTCTGGAGACATTTTTGATTGTCACAGCTGGAAGTGGGGGCACTACTGGGATCTAGGGAGTGGTCAGGGATGGGCTGCTAAACATCCTACGGTGCGTAGGACAATCCTCCTTTCTTCCCTTCCCTGCCACAAGCTATCTGGTCCAAAATGTCAATAGTTCCAGGGTGAGAAACTCTACCCTAGATTACCATCTGGCTCCTCTTGATCATATTAAATACATCTCACAAAGCTTAGGATTCTCCACTGTAATTTAAGATCTATGCTGAATAAAATGATAAATCCTCTGTACTTCTATAGTACATTTAGGGGAGTTGTGTTCTGTTTCTTCTATAACACTTTAATTCTGTTTAATGCAGAAAGTGTGAGCTCCTCGTAGACATAAGTGTATCTTATTTATATTTGTATACTGAATATCTGGCACAAAAAGGCAGTCCGCTTATTAAATGAATGAATGGATGTCAACAGTATTTCTTAATTGTCTTTGTATGATTTAAGGGGTTATTTTATCTTTAATCAAAGACCATTCTTTTTCACCCTTACTTGATTCACCTTTCTCTTATTTCAAATGTTCACTTTTCTTTAGACTTACATAGGGGCAACTTTTTCTAGCCTACAGAACTTTTTCTAGCCTACAGAATACAGGAAACATCAATTGAATTAGAAATATTGGCCTTTTCCCTGATTTGAACATCTATAAAGTAGTTTATTACCACCGCATTAAGTCACTTAATTATATACATTCTTGCTCACTTATAGCTTCTGATTGAATTTGTCTTGTCTCCTCAAAAAGATTGATATCTCCTTAAGGGCAAAAAGCAAAACCTTTATGTACTCGCGATGCCTAACTTAATGTTTTACACACTGTAAAGCAAGAGAGTGATGGGTTCCTTCCTTCTCTCCCTTGCTTTTTCAATCACAACTGACAGACCAAACCTGAAGATTGCAGCCCCAGCAAAGAAGCTGTTCATTCTCAAGAGCAGAGCACCCCAGATTCTCTCAGGCAGCCTGGTTCTCCTTGCAAACAGCAAATGGGGAGCACAGAGCAGGTATAGACCACAAGACCCTGAGGAATCTGCTTCACAACTTTGCCTATTCCTGGGTTTCTCCGTATTCTTTAAGAGTGGAAGAGCCCTAAGGCACCATCTCAGTGAACAGCTCCCTTTCCACTTCGATTCCTCACTGCATATATATTACCACCAGACATTTTTCCATCCTCCATTGTGATTAAAGACCCAAGTAGGGCCAGGCGCAGTGGCTCACGCCTGGAATCCCAGCAGTTTGGGAGGCTGAAGCGGACGGATCACCTGAGGTCAGGAGTTCTAGACCAGCCTGGCCAGCATGACGAAACCCCGTCTCTATTAAAAATACAAAAAAATTAACCAGATGTGGTGGCACATGCCTGTAATCCCAGCTACTCAGGAGGCTGAGGCAAGAGAATTGCTCGAACCTGGGAGATGGAGGTTGCAGTGAGTTGAGATCACCCCACTGCACTCCAGCCTGGGTGACATAGCGAGACTCCATCTCAATTTAAAAAAAAAAACCCAAGTTGGGGAACTAGAGGAAAAACTTGGTGGTGTCTGATGTGAGCTAAAAGCAGAAATCACCAATAAGTTCTCAGCCTGTTACAGCGCAGCAGGGGTCTCCCACTTAGATGTCCACCTCTGCATTTGGAAGACGCCTTTGCCAAAAGGCAAGCAAGTGGAGTGGAAGACTTGTTTTAATGAGAACCTGGAATAGTTGGGGGTGGTAGAAGGGGGCAGTGTGGCAGCCAGGGAAAACGGTAGCAAGATCAGTAAGGTCAAGAATGCAGCAAGGACAAGAATACTTGTTCATAAGGCTGAATGGCACTTTACTGGTGCTAAATATATCCTGTAGAAAATTGGGATGCAGAGCAGCTTTGATCATATCTAACACAGGATTTTAAAATGCAAATGCAAAAACATGCAAATGGAAGCTGCCTAGTTTACTTCTATTAGCATGTTGTTTAACCACCACTTAGCCCTGAGATCCTGTTGCATTCTCTTTGCAATTAAAATAAGCTTGCAATTGAAGTCCTTCAAAGCTGAGCTGCAAAAGAAGAAAATATTCAGATTTGAATATTCGTCAGGCAAACCAAGTAGATGATAAGATCCAGCTTGATTAGAGAAGGTAAGAATAACAAACCTAAATGTTTTAATCACTTCTTCTGGAGAAGAGTTCAAGCTTAAAAAAAAATGTTTTTGTTGAAAACGGAGCAAAAAAGTCTATTCCTCTCACCTTATTGAAAGAGAGTAAAGCGCATTGTGGGTTAATTTTCAAGTTAGCTAAATGTTACCTCTTCAAGTGATAGTCTTTAGATTGGGGTTTGGGGGAACATGTAGTAAACTTATTTAAATGTTGGACCATGTGAGATGGACTCTGCAAAATGTATTGCATAATTCCTGCCTCCATAGATAAATTATGCCAAAATACTAATTTTTAGGAATAATAACTCATGATTGTTTATTATATTCTAAGCAGCATGCTAAGTGTTTAACTTATTTCATTTGAGCTCACAAGTCTTTGAAGCAGGTCCATTTTATTTTGTGATGTTTTCCAGTGCCACAGAGAAAAGGATACTGATGTACAGCCGTGGAAAGGCTGCCAGTGACAGGGCTCAGAACACATTACCCCGAAATAGGGCGCCTTGGCAGAGTGACTATTTTAAGCTGAAGGAATTTGAGAAATGGCAAGTACAGGAAGGACTCTCACGCCCCTTTCTCTCTCATAAGACCCTCATGTGAGGGGCGCCCTCCCCATAGCCAGAGGGAATCCAAGTGAAGGAACAGGCTTTGCTAAGTTTCCTGCAGTTTACTACTCTTAGCTCCTGCCCATTTGTCTTATCACATTTTTCCACGATTTTCCATTCTTCATCAACTCTACTATAAAAATGCGCAGGTTTGGCCAGGCACGGTGGCTCATGCCTGTAATCCCAGCACTTTGGGAGGCCAAGGGGGCAGATCACGAGATCAGGAGATGGAGACTGTCTTAATTTAATTTAATTTAATAATTGTCTTAATTTAATACTTAATTTAGGAGAGCTAAATAATTAAACAGTAGGCCAAAGTACATAAGAAAGCGGCAGTCTTTTGTTGCAAATATGCACACACTCTCCGGCGAGGTTCTCCGGTCCTCAAGTATGGGGCCAAGGAAGTCACACCGGTGCTCTCGGGTGAGGTTCTCCGGTCCACAAGTAGGAGGGGCTGAAGAAGTCATGCCGGCTCCTGCCAGCAGCCGGGGACTTTTATGCATTGGTACTGGAAGGGGGAGGGCAGTGGTCAGGATAAGGGCGTGATAGGGGCGTCTCCATAGGCGTGGCCAGGTAAGTTGAGATCTCTTCGGATTGACATCACCTGGCCCATGCTCAGTTGATCTGCATCTTGGGTGGAGGGAGGCTGCATTTTCCCACGCCCGGGAAAGTTGGTGAGGAAGAACCGGGAAGCAACATGGATTGTGCCTTCTTGTTCACCTTCCTCCATCTTGTCCTTTCACCCTCACCCAAACAGAGACCATCCTGGCTAACATGGTGAAACCCCATCTCTACTAAAAATACAAAAATTACCTGGGTGTGGTGGCCTGTGCCTGTAATCCCAGCTACTCGGAATGCTGAGGCACGAGAATTGCTTGAACCCAGGAGGTGGAAGTTGCAGGATGGCGCCACTGCACTCCAGCCTGGTGACAGAGCAAGACCCTGTCTCAAAACAAACAAACAAACAAAAAAAAACAATGCTCAGACTTAACCATTTCTACAAGTCTTCGTTTCCTTATGAAGGCGTCTATGTCACATAAAGCTTATATTAAATACAGTCATATGCTTTTCTTTTGAAATTCTTTTTCCTCCTACCTTCCTGGGTTCTCAGGGCTCCAGCCAGAGAACCCAGGAAGGTAAGAGGAAAAAGAATTTTCCCTCCCCTACAACACCAAGCGTAAACCTTCTAAAATGATCTGCAAATATGTGTGTGTGCACACGTACATGCATGTGATTCTATAGGGTTCATGGTTTTCATCAACTTCTCAGAAGAGTCTATGGCTCTTAAAATGTCCAAATTGGATTAATCGTTATGAAGAGCAGGAATTTCTGTATTGCCTAATTGACCTTTATTAGCTTGGGTTAGTAATAGGTTTAAAGGAGTGTTCCTCTACCGCTATGCTTTTTGAGTTTTCTGTTACTGTTCCTATTGTCTGATGATGCTGCTTGCCCAAGTCATTGAGTTTGCCTCCACAAAAAAATAAAAATAAAAAAGGTCTCTCTTCCCTGTGTAAAACTGGTGGACAACATGGACTCAGGAACCAGATGGTCTGGATTTAAATTCCGTCTGCACAACTCACTAGTGGTGTGACTTTGCCTCAGATTCCAGATCTGCAAAGCAGGGCACACAGTAAGACCATCCTTATAGAGTTGTTCTAAGGAGTAAATGAGTTCACATACAGAATAGTGTCTGCAATAGAGAAAGCAAGAAATAAGTGCTTGCTGTCCCATGATTCTATTCTGTTGTGAATTTAGAAGCCATCTGTTCAAATTGTATTTGACAAAAGAGGGGGGATATTTAGGGTCATCATGCTTCTTAAAGCCCTTTTTTTTAACCTCTTAGTTTTTATCCAGTCCTGCTTACAGTGGAATTCAGTAAGATAACAGGTCATGCACTCGTTTTTCTAGAACAATGTTGAAAAGACAAACTGGATGGGGAGAAGGGATGCAGCTTGTTTCTCGTGAGCCTTTTATTAAAGTAACCATTATAATTGAAAGTCTGCATGACACTGTTAGTAGCACTAAGCAAAGCAGCCTTCCTTTCTCTTCAGCCATTCTGACTTGCTTTAGCCACAGTCTGAAAGGACAAAACAATTTTTCAGCTAGTGTCTTCAAAAAGAGCATTTTAGGCAGCTGTTAGTGCCAGGGTATGATGTTTTCAAAGAAAGAAGAAGGGACTGCTCTTCCCAGCCTGTGGGTGTTTCCTGGGATTGAATCGCCTCTCCTTGAAACTCTGCACTGGCACAATCTGCTGGGTTCAGAATGCAAATGACCCAGGCAAAAGTTCCCAATTAAAGGGAGCAATTAGATGAGATTGAATAGGATGCCAGATGATGTTTTTTCTTTACTCTTTTCTTGAGGATTAGTAATCTCTTACTTTTTGCCTTGCTGTTCTCTGGGGGTCTTTGCATGAGCTATCTGATTACTAAAAACGGCTGTCCAATGGCTGGAAAGAAAGGTGCTCACTGAGGTCCCTGTAACTCTTATTTAATATCAGTAAAGAGGCTTGATGACATCCCGGAGCCCTTGTTCTAGCAGTGCAGTGGTTCCGAAGTGGGCTAAGGTAATTGCTGCCCACAGGATTATCACCATGACCTGCACTGCATCAGCCTCCTGTCGGTCCAGGGCCACCACGCCTCTCCCCATCCTTTCTGCTTAATGCTCTTCCCATCAGCGTGGCTTTGGGGGAAGTCACAAAGGGTTCAGATTCCCTGCTGCCTCTCTTAGTAAGTGCAGGTGTCTGTTATGAAAATAGGCAGTGTGGCATAGTAGCGGAACTCATTATTTTCAGAATGGGCAGTGGCAGTGTCAGCTTTCAACAAGCTGGCTGGACTTTTCCTAAGGTGACCAGTTATGAATGTCACTGTCGTGGATGTTAATGCCATCTAGGCTGCCCCTGGATTGCAAATAACTTGCAAATAGAAGGTTCCCTCTCCTCTAGGGAGATATATATAGATATATAGATATCTATAAAAATTTAAAAATGTTTTCTTTCTTTCCATTTTCTTCTCAGAGTTACAGTTAATAAGGAAGCAGCATAAGAAGGGCCCAGGCATTAGCATCCATTAGAATTCAGTTCAACAAGAATTACAGGTATTCCACCTTGAGTGGGTTACTTAGCCTCTGGGCCTCAGTTTCCCTCCCTGTAAAAGGTGGATAATGTTTACCCTGCAGTCTTGCTGTATTACCAGAACAAGGCTTTAAGTCTTTGCTCATGATTTTAAGGATAGGTGCCAAAAGAGTCTGCTGTTAAGGAGACAGTGCCCATTAAACTTAAAGACAAACTCACTTAGAGTACCATTAGCTTCTGTGTGATTTCTGCTCAATTCAGGAAGAATTTATAATGTTACAGTGAGTCTTTTAAGAAAATCCTTATTTGCTGAGCCCTTCTCTCAACCAGGTCTTGACTTTAGGCATCTGTGTTCATCTTTTGCAGAGTCCAGTTTTAGCAAGAATCTTGTTAAGCCAGTTTAGAGAGAATTCCCCCTCCCTGACATCTGATCACTTTCCCCCTCCCGGACATCTGATCATGCTTTCAGCAAGAATTTGTTAAGTGGTTTAGTAAAAATCCCCCTTCACTTGATGTCTCCTCTTAGTAATTTTAAATCCACTGACACACCTGCCCCCCACCACAACCCTCTCCTTGGCTATATATCTCTACTTGTTCTTGTTGTATTTGAATTTGAGGCCCATCTCTCTACCCTATTGCAATATTCTTGATACCCATCACAAAAGTCCTGAATAAAGTATTCTTACCATTTTAACAAGTGTCAGAATAACTTTTTCTTTAACATAGATAAAAGCTTAAATTACCCAGGTTTCTAAAAGAGGCTAACACTTATATGGTGCTAAATATGTGCCAAGATGCTGTTTGTTCTAAAGGCCAAATCTATTCCTCATGACAACCCAGTGAGGCAGTATTATTATTATCCTCAGTTTATAGATTAAACTGGGGCCCTGAGAGGTTGAGTTACTTGTCCAGGCACACAGAGCTAAAGCTAGGTAGTGAAACTGATATTCTAATCCAAGGAGTCTGCCCCAGAGTCCATGTTCTTAAACACAATGTCAGACTGCCCTCAGAGGCCTGAAAATTAGAGTGGAAAGTCTACTTTGTCAGTACTTTTAGCACAAGGTCTTCAAACCCAGCTGCACACACAACCCCAGCTAAGTAATGTTAACAAGTGTAGCAGGACTCCTGGGGAATGGGTCACTTGGAGAGTCCCCGCCCATCAAGAGGGACAGTTCTTCTCAGTGCCACCTAGTTGATGCCATCTGGAAATGCAAACCTTACAATAAATAGAAGCAAGGGAGAAATCTGGATTTGTATGAAAGATCTCTTCAATTCAAAAGAAAAAGAAGGAAAAGAAAGGGAAGGGAATAGGGAAAGAGCTCCATCACTGTGGAAAACAGTGTGGCGATTCCTCAAAGACCTAAAAAGAGAACTACTATTCAACCCAGCAATTCCATTATTGTGTCTATTCCAAAGGATTATAAATCATTCTGTCGTAAAGACACATGCATGTGGATGTTCATTGCAGCACTATTCACAATAGCAAAGACATGGAATCAACCTAAATGCCCAACAATGATAGACTGGATAAAGAACATGTGATACATATACGCTATGGAATACTATGCAGCCATAAAAAAAGAATGAGATCATGTCTTTTGCAGAAACATGGATGGAGCTGGAGGCCATTATCCTTAGCAAACTAATGCAGGAACAGAAAATCAAATAACTGCATGTTCTCACTTTTCAGTGGGAGCTAAATGATGAGAACACATGAACATATACAGGAGAACAACAGACACTAGGGCCTATCAGAGGGTGGAGAGTGGGAGGAGGGAGAGGATCAGAAAAAACTAACTAATGAGTACTAGGCTTAATATCTGGGTGATGAAGTAATCTGTGCAGCAAACCCCTGTGACATGCGTTTACCCATATAACAGACCTACACATTTACCCCTGTACTTAAAAAGAAGTTTAAAAAAAGAGAAAGAAGGAAAAAGAAAGGGAAGGGGAAGGGGAAAGGAAGGAGGAAGAGAAAACCACGCAGCAAACACACTCCACACACACACGCACACACACGCGCACACACACACACACACACACACTGATGCAACACGCCCTTCTGTAGAAGGGACTCATTCAGTCTGGTAGCCATCTGTTTGCATCTTATTTTTAGTCCAAGTTATTAAATCTTACCATAATGGACTCTGGTTGATGATAAAGACACATACTCCCCACTCTAAACCAACAAGTAGTTATACTTTTTAAATGTCCGATTTGTCTTGTCTGACCTACTGGAGCCCATAGATTTCTGCCATTCAGTGAGGGAGGGAAGGAGGGTTGGTTCAGAGCTTGGGGGAGTCTCTTCTGGGCTCGGGGAGATGCTGTGACAATTCCATTAGCAGACAGATTGGAGAGTAGTATTGATTTGTTATCTATGCATAAATACAGAGATTTCGAGTGCCAGGTGTTAGCCAAGCAATTTGGGCTTTTCTTCTTGATCTTCAGCTGATGGACAATTAAACCTCTATTAGCAAAGCAAATGAAATAAAACACTTTCAAAGTTAAACTAACAGTTAGCTGTGTGTTGGAAATGGAAGTGAACACAATGGACTTCTGAGAGTTTTGTGAAGTCATCTTCATCTAAATCTTTTAACTTTCAGTTGCTGAACTTTGAGCTGCTCATGTTTTATAGTCCTCTTTGGCGAACAAGCTTCCTTGACACCAGCCTTACAACACAGGAGATATTCTGTGTCCCTGGCTTTATGAGACCTTCCAACTTTTCATAGCAGGTGTTCAGTGTTCTTGGTTTTAGTTATCTAAACCTGGATTACAGATACATAAAGTTTAATAAGTAAGATAACACCATTTTCTCACTTCCAAAAGCACTCTTTTACATTGTGTTTTTATCAACATTTCATGCCATGGATCAAATTTTCCTGTAAGTTTGACATTTGGCAGAGCTGCAATAATGGCCATTTTGGAGGGTAACAGGATCAATTAACAACTTTTTATACACAAGACCCTGCACTATGTCCTGTTGAGTCAACAGAAAAGAATCAAAAGGCTTCTTTCTTTTCCTTCTGGGGCTTGCAGTGTTTTTGGAAAAATGAGGCATTTATGTAAGTAACAATGGAGCAAAAACAGTGCATAAAAAGAACAATGCAAAGGACACAGATGACCAACTAACCTGGAGGAGTTCTTTTTTAAGAAAAGAGAGACTTCATAACTTGAAGTCTTTAGAGGGCTTCAGAAAAAAAATGGGATTTAAGTGGGGCCTTGAAGAATGGGTAGGTTTTTTGAGGATGAGGAGGGCAGACAGTGGGAGGAAAAGTATAAAAAACGCAAATGCAAAAGAGAGTGAAAGACTGGCTGAGGCAGGGCAAATGATTTTGCAACAGAATACTGGGGTAAGGAAGAAATAGAAGAGAAACCTAGAGAAATGGTTTGAGCAGAAAGCAGGTAAGACCAGGGATGGGAAAATATTCAACCTATTCATATAAAGAATGAAGTTAGAAGGAAGAACTTGTGTAGAGGAGAAAATACATTCTATTTATTGTTAGATCTTATGTGATAATAGGTCTGCTGGATTACATGGAGCTAAAAGATAAAATTATGTATTTTCAAAATCTGGGCCCAGCCGGATTTGATTTTGCCTTATTTTGACACTTTGTAGCCTGAGTGAAGATCACACAGTTTGATGTATTATTCATCATGTGCAAAGAAGTAGAATCCGTGAATTTTGGAGCTAGAACAATCCTCAGAAATCATTTAATTCATTTTGCCAGTGAGTCAATTTGGGGTTCAGAAAGATTAAGTGATTAGCCTGAGGTAACATGACTTATTAATGATAAATATTAAAACAGAGTCATCCACTAATTTCTGAGCCATTGCTTTATCCACATGACCTAGTGTATAGTTACCTTTCTAAAAAATGCTTATAGGCCAGGTCCATGGGCTTACACCTATAATCCTATAGCACTTTCAGAGGCTGAGGCAGGAGGATCACTTGAGTCCGGGAGTTGAAGACTACCCTGGGCAACATGGAGAGACCCTGTCTCTACAAAAAAATTAAAAATTAGTTGAGCATTGTGGCATTCACCTGTAGTCCCAGCTACTTGGGAGGCCGAGGTGGGAAGATAGCCTGAGCCTGGGAGGTCGAGGCTGCAGTGAGCCATGACTGCATCCCTGAACTCCAGCCTAGGTGACAGAGCAAGACTCTGTCTCAAAAAAAGTTTATACATAAACACACACATATAATTTTACATAATCATATGCCCTAAATCATTTCAGATTTTTTAAATTCAGCATTTCTCCACCTTTGGGTACTTTCATCTCCCCTCTCTGTCCCCAGCTTATCACTCCCCCTCTATTTAGTAAAACCTAGTATGTCTCATTCCAAATGTTTTTAGAATTTATGTTATCATACACAAACATATCTCTGTGTGTGCCTGTTTGTGTGCACACATATGCAGTGTTTTAGGTCATTGTTTTACAAAAATGAGAATGTATATGCCGTTTTCTGGACCTTGTTTTTCTCATTCAGTCATACCTTGAGGAAATCTCTTCCACGTGAAAAGTTATAGCTGAATATTTACTTTACTGGTTGCCTAATACTCTGTAGTAGAAATATGTCATGACTTATCCTATCATTCTCCCTATTTATAAAGACCAGTCTGTTTTTATTCGATAAATAGTACCTCAGGAAACGTCCCCATATTCATATATGTTGGTGTTTTTATTTCTGTTGATAGAGTTGGTATCATTGAGTCAAGGAAATGTGTATTTTTAGTTTTAAAAGTTAAACTGCCTCCATAAGAAAGCTGTAACAATACATATTTATTTGCACCTACAATTAATAAAAACACTTCCTTTTGCTAGGTCTCCCTAGGGCTTACTATTAAAAGTCTATTTTTTTAAAGCTTTTGCTGATGCAACTTGTGTGAAGTAAAATTGCATTGTTACTTTATTGGCATTATTTGACTACAGATGAATTTGATCGTCTTTTCATAAGCTTGATGGTTATTTAAATTTCGTATCTTGTAAACTATGTTCTTATATTTGTTATCCATTTTTTCAATGGATTATTTGGTCTCCTTGTAAATGTTAAAGAGCTCCTTCTATATTATAGGTATTTTTGCCTGCCCTCTAGGGCTATACACTTTTTATTTCCCCCAAACATCTTGTATTTTTTATGGCATCTTTTGTCATGCCATAAAATTCAGGTTTTGAATATTATTTAGTCACCTATGTTTATGTTTTCTCCTACAGTGTGTCTACCTTCTCAGAAAAAGCCTAGCTCACCTGTCTCTAGATTACATTTATGATTCCTAGGTTTTCTTATATGAGTTTATTTATTTATTTTATATTTTAACCTTTAATCCACTGCATCCACCTAGGATTTATTTTTGGAATTGGTATAATATAAAGATCTACTTTTCTTTTCTTCCAGATGAATAAACAGTTTGCCAGCTCCTTCTGTGAAATAGCTCAGCCTTTCACCACCAAATTGTAATGCCTCTTTTGTCATAGATTAAGTCCCCATTTGTATTTGGATCTGTCCCTAAATTTCCTATTTCACATATCTGTTTATGCCTATTTCAATACTTACTTAACGATTTAATTAGAGTGGCTTTACAGGATTTTCTGATATCTGCTAAATCAGATTGCACCAGTAACTTTTGAGGTAGTTAGCAAACTTTGGTAGATACAAGAAAAACCTATTTGCTAGACATTAGCGGGATGCAAGCAGAAACTAATATATCCGAATAACATTTTTGTAATTATAATTTTTTTCAAAATCTTTTTCTCGTCTATTTTTATTTATTTTTTTCTTCTCCCTCCCCACAAGGCCTATTTTTATATCAACAGATATAGGAAGAAAAGTTTTTAATGTGCTCTTATAAAAATGACAGTTTGGTTTATTTTTCAATCCTTAAGCGACGTAGTGTATTAATGATGCTGTTTCCTTGATTCACAGACTGGTTCTTCAGAGGAATCATCCCTGACTGTGTCATCACTCTGAGCTCTGACTGCACTCCCCCTCCCCTACCAGTGGGAACACTACCCAAGAGAGAGCTCTGGAGTGCTCCTGACGAGAAATTCCATGGGGACTGTACCTGACCCTCTCAGATCAGCTAAAACTTCCCTGATTGCAGCTTCCGGAAAAGAAGAGGATCTAGGAGAGCCACAGGCTGCCTCACCTCGGCATCGACCAGCTCTCTTGTGTAAGAATGCCAATGGCTTTTCAGGTGCCCCTGCAGAGCCAGACCTCAGCCCCAGGGCAGCTGCCGAAGCCCTGATGCAGGCTTGTGAGCATGAGACCACCCAGCCAGGTATGTCTTCTCCTGGTGTCTTCAATGAAGTGGAGAAAGCACCTGCCACATTCAACTCTCCCGGCAATTCCCAGCTGCCAGGGAGCAGCCAGCCTGCAGCGCCAGCCCCGAGTTCTGCAGCAGGAAGGGATCTTATACACACACCATTGACAATGCCTGCCAATCAGTACACCCGCCAGTCCATCCCAGGTGATCAGCCCAATGCCATCACCTCATCCGCACCTGAAGATTCCCTGAGGAGATCACAGAGAACCTCAAATAGAGAGCAACCTGAGAAACCAAGTTGTCCTGTGGGAGACATCCTCAGTAGCAGCAAAGATCAGGTGTCCTGTGAGTTTCCTTCCCCAGAAACAATCCAGGGAACAGTGCAGACTCCAGTGACAGCAGCCAGGGTGGTCAGTCACTCATCCTCTCCTGTAGGTGGACCCGAAGGGGAAAGGCAGGGAGCCATCTGTGATTCTGAAATGAGGTCCTGCAAACCTCTAACTAGAGAACCTGGATGTTCAGAGAACAAGCAGCCCTCTGTCACTGCCTCGGGCCCCCAGGGCACAACTTCTGTGACACCTCAACCGGCCCCTCTCACTAGCGAACTTTCGGCATGTCCCCCAGGTCCAGAGAAGGTGCTGCTACCAGTACAGCATCCGATGTCAAGGTTCAAAGAAGCCAGTACGATGACCAGCCAAGCTGAAGGTGAAATCAAGGAAGTTCCCAGCAGGGCTTGGCAAGATGCGGAGGTGCAGGCAGTGGCGAGTGTGGAGAGCAGATCCGTCTCCACCAGTCCCAGTATCCTCACTGCATTTCTGAAGGAAAGCCCTGCTCCTGAGCATTTCGAACAAGAGCAGCTGCGTGTCATTTGCCACAGCAGTGGGAGCCACACCCTGGAGCTCTCTGACGGCACGCTAGCCCCCCAGGAGTCCAGCCAGTGCCCTGGCATCATGCCACAGGTGCACATTCAGGCAGCTGCAGCTGTGCCCACCACTTTCCAAAGGGAAAATAAACTAGTGAGCCTACCAGGTGGGGTCCTTAAAACCTCGTCAATCAATTTGGCCTCCAGTAATGCCCAGCATCTGCGTAAAGAAGATGGGAAGTTAGCAGGAATGACTCCAGCAGGGGAAGAATCAACTGCTAAAAAGCTCGCAGGTACTAATTCTAGCTCCCTGAAAGCTACAGCCATTGACCAGATTTCTATCAGTGCATGCAGTCAAGCTGAAACAAGTTATGGATTGGGGAAATCTGAAACCAGGCCATCTGAGTTTTCAGAGAAAACCACAAACGGTCACAAAACAGACCCAGGTTGCAAACTATCTGACTCTTGTGGCTCTATCAGCAAAGCTGACCATTCCGGGAGCTTGGATCCCACTAATAAAGAAGATGCAAGGGAAAAGAAGCCTGCATCTCCTCAGGTAGTAAAAGAAAAAGAGTCTGCTGGCACTGATACCTCCAATACCAAAACCCTACTGCTCAATCCTAAATCTCAAGAAAGTGGAGGCACAGAATCAGCTGCTAATCCTACACCCTCCCCAATTAGGAAGAACCAGGAGAGCACCTTAGAAGAAAGCAGACAGACCAAGACAGCCACCAGCCTGAGCCTGCCATCTGATCCCATGGGTGACTCCAGCCCAGGTTCTGGCAAGAAGACCCCATCTCGCTCGGTCAAAGCCAGCCCACGCAGGCCCAGCCGCGTCAGCGAGTTCCTCAAGGAGCAAAAGTTAAATGTGACAGCAGCTGCTGCTCAGGTAGGACTCGCTCCGGGAGATAAGAAAAAGCAGCTCGGTGCAGATTCCAAGCTCCAGCTGAAACAGTCCAAGCGTGTCAGGGACGTCGTGTGGGATGAGCAGGGAATGACCTGGGAAGTGTATGGTGCGTCCTTGGACGCAGAGTCCCTGGGAATTGCGATCCAGAACCATTTACAAAGACAAATCAGGGAACATGAGAAATTAGTCAAAACTCAAAATAGCCAGACCCGGAGATCCATTTCCTCAGATTCTTCTTCAAATAAGAAGCTCAAAGGAAGGCAGCACAGTGTTTTCCAGTCCATGCTGCAGAACTTCCGACGCCCCAACTGCTGCGTCCGCCCTGCCCCTTCTTCTGTGTTAGATTGAAAGGGAGTATTTATGGGAGTTTGTGTATAAATTTACGGTATTCACATGTGTCCCTCTATGTCAAAGCTTGCTTAGCTTTTTGCTGCAAGACTAGGAAGAAAAAGCAAGTATTCGCTATAGGAAATTGCTATTAAAAATTGTTAGATCCTTTGACCTGGAGCTCTATAAACAAAAATGTCATTTCAGTTTGAAAGAAGGAACAAGAGAAGAGAAACAAGCTTTGCTGAAGGTTTGCAACCTTAATAAATTGAAAATAATACTCACTGGGTTTTTAAAAATATGATGTTGTTCGTAGAAATAGCATTATTATTATATCATTATACATGTATTATTTTGTATTACTGCCTCAATTTAGCACACAATAGTATTCCCATTAAAATCCCTGCTTCATATTGAAAGTAGCAAAAACACTATTGGCAAAAACATTGTTATAATTTCTAGTCCTATTGCAGTAAGAGTGCTGTAATCACACAAATTTTAAATAGGTGATAAGAACCAGAATGAAAAAAAAATGAGAACAAATTTGACTCATTCCTAGGCCAGACAACATTAAATAAAAGCAGTTAAATGTGTAAAATATGAAATCTGAATTGATTTTGTAAACATCTGCAGACAACTCTTTTTATAAACCTTCTTATAGCTGTTAATAAATATAAGAAAGTTATATTAGGAACATTAGCTAAGCTTTTGACTATGAAAACTGCCTACATTAAACATGGATTTATATAGACACATTTTCTTGCACTGAAGGGGCAAGGCGCCTCTCTGTGATTCTGACCAGACATATTCATATTTTCTTACCCTAGAGGAAGTACATGGGACTGAATTCTTAAAAAGCGTCATCAAATTAGGGATAATACTAAATTGATATTGTGCAGGTGTTCTCCATTCTACTGAGAATGCTAAGGTTCTGGTAAGGAACTATAAATAGCAGATTAGCAAACACTGCTTTTTCTGTGATGATAAAAGCCTCATAAGTAACAAAAACAATGTTTAATTTAGACTCCTGTAAACAGGATGCAATTTGTGATTTTTTTTTAATTGGGTTCAGTAACTTCCAGTAACAAATGTGATCAACACCAAATTAGAATGTGAGCTTCTTTACAATTTTTGTACATAGACTACTATCATCTAATTGCTTAAGTGTATACTCTGGAGTAAAAGGGTAACTTCTGCAAACTTACTGATTTTAAGAGAAATACCCATAATATCCTTCAAACCCAATGAAAGAAGAGGCCTTTACGAAAACATGGCTTGTGATTTAGGTGGATTATACTTCCTGGGACCTTGGCCCTACCGTGTCTCCAAAAGAGATGCGTGTCCCAAGACACATGCATGTCCTCCAAGGCACTGGCCTGGATGAGCAGCATTGGCTTGAGAACTGGAGTAGTGTGGAAAGGAAAAATGAACAACGGCCCTGGGAAGGCTTCCCTTCTGCAGACATTGTTGGGGGAGTGCTGGTCTCCATTTTGCATTTAGAAAACCAGACTTAGATGCTGGAGGGGCACCGGTTGCCCTCTTTGAACTCATTCCCCGGAATGAGCTAGAAAAGAGTATCTAACCATAGGTATTCTCTCTAGAGACTCATGTGTCCCGTGGGTACAGTCAATTCACAGTATCTGTTCTGGCTTTTTTCACTTTAATTCTGTTTTGCACATTCTGAACATATGCAGGAAAAAAATCATTCCTGAACTTTAACAGCACAACCTACACTCGGCACAACCTAAAAAGCCTTTGATTTATTCTGAAGCAATTTAACTGTAGACAAAGCTTGCATACGTGGACCAGTATTCCTCAGAGCCTGAGAGTTGTTACAGTTGTTATATTTGGAAATTAGAAGGAATTTTTTAATAAGGCACATTTTTCAGTTTCTTACCCATTGGTGTCCATTAACAATACTATGTAATACGAAATTTCCATCAAATTACCAAGCAAATTACTATTAATGATTAGAGATTCAGCCTAAAACTCTCTCTTTGGGCCTTAAATACCCATTTGTAGTTGTGTTCGTGTCACTTCTGTCTCAGATGCCTCTGCCAGGACATAATCTCTCTGCTAGTTCTCGCTAGCTGGCTTCTCCCTCCCACATGGGCATACATGCTGTGTATACACAGAGTACAGCCTGTGTACACAGTAGCAGCTGTCAACAGTGCCTACTCCAGATGGGTGGCCCCAGGTAATCCTCTGCTGTGAAGTGGCTAGAACAGGCTGTCCCTGCATTAAAATAGGCGAGAATAAGGAATTTCGCATCTGGTAATAATATTTATTTTCATGACTTTAGAGTAACCACATGATTTGTAAACAGTTAAATGAAGCAGAGGCCTGAGAGAGTTGTAGGCATTTGTCTCACATTAAATACATTAAAATTGCTAGCTTTGCTATTGTGGTTATGCCTCTCAAAACTTTAAGAAAATTTGTTTAATGTGCTAAGTTTAACTGGTTTTCTTTGGTGCTGGAACCAAATTATTCACTTGTACAACACTCAAGAGATTGTCACAAAATATTACAAAAATATTGTTTGTTTTGTTGCTCATTAAGTCCTATGGAACTAACAGCTTTTAAGGACAATAACAGAAATATATCTTCAGATGGATAAATAAGATAGGGACCTACTCAAGACAGCAGCATTTTTATATTGTGATACCTCCCCTAAGTTACTCTCACAGTAAAACCATTTAGTATACCTTATTTGTAAAACCTAAGGTTCATTCAACAGATGAAGTTGCAAAACAGTTTTCGTGGCAGACTCTTTGAACTTGCTCAGTTTTTTCCTTACTTTACCTGCATGACACACATTGGGTTGAAAGTTGTCTGGTTTTACCCTTCATTTCTCTTACATATGATTTGGTTCTTTTTCATGCATTCTGTTGTGAAATATATGGAGGAAATATTTTATTGAATCAAGAAATAGAAAATATTCCTTAAACCAGTAGTAAAAAAATGAGTTAGAACTCCATGTCTGGAAGACAATTCAACATTTAAAATATTAAGATGCTCTGCCACTTAACAAGTGAATACTAAAATTTTTAATTTAAAGATTGATTGTTCTATTTTTATGACCATGAGAAAAATGTGGCAGCTTTAGCTGTCATTTGTTTATCTTGAATGCTTTTCTAATTATGTATTTCTGGATGATTGATTTCGAATGCCACAGACCAACTACTTTACATAGAGTAAAATATTGATTAACCTTTGTGCTTTGGGTCACTGGCAAAAGTTGAACGGATTGATAAGTCAAGGTTAACCAGAAACCTTTTTGTTCACGTCTGAAATGAAATATTTATAAAATGTGTTAGTATGTTTCCTGCCTTGATAAGTTCATCTATATTGAATGTAATTTGATCTTTGATGATTTTTTTAATCTTGAGAATTCTCTGATACTGTTTTGATTACCAGTGTTCACCGTGTTATACAGTTAAACATAAAAATTGAACTAAATTGAACTAAATATGCATGTGTAACATATACCTTAGAGGCTGGATTTCAGAACCAAATTCATAATAGGAGCTTACTGTCTTAAAGTAGAAAGCAGAAGAGGAAAATAGCGTTTGTTTGTATTATAGCGTATTGAGGTTTCACTGTTCCTAGCTTATACTAATGTTTTTCCTCTCATTTCTGGGAATGCCTGTCATTCTGGGAATCCCTATATATAGCATACCAAGAACAGAGTAAGATGTTACTTTAAAATGTGTTTACAGAGGATATGTGCAAGTGTGCTGTTAATATAAATTGTTTGGCCTTTTCTGCATCCACTTTGTTACTGTTTTGCTGCCAAAATGTGAGAAATGTGTGTCTTCTCTTCCTCCTACATATTGTGCCAAGTGTTTAAAATTTTGTCTACTCCTAGTAACACATAATTCACCACATCCTTTGTCTACTTTTATGAATCAGTATAAAGAAAAACAATGCATTAGGATAAGGTTTGCATATATGTATATGTGTTTTTATTGAAAACTGGGCACTTGTAGCCTTGTGTAGCCCTCTCCCTGCCTGATTTACTAATTATCTGTAATGCTGCCATGGAGATGATGCTGTTTACTCTCCCCTGCTTTGTTCTAAGTGGTGTTTGAGAAATGAGGCCTGTGAATTTCCCTTTGTGATAAAACAGTGAACTCAGCAGTATCTTGGATAAGTGAGCCGACTACCTTATTCCCACACTGCTTTTGTCTACATGGTGAAATCAGAAGTCAAACATCCTCTTCAGTGTTTGTTATTTTACATATGTATCTGAGCATTTTGTTTTCTGTTAGCAATGCTTCCTGATGTTGTGCGTGGCCCTTTTTGGTTGATTCTCTCCAAATTCGGGTCAGCTGCTGCCACCTGGCAAATAACAGGGGATATGCTGAATCTCCTGTCCATCCTTGTAACAATATCCTTCTTAATGAAATTCTTCAACTGGCTGAGCAATTGCAAATGTCATCTGTCCAGATACATGGGCTTAAGGATGTCTACAAAACTTGAGACATTTTTGCAAATGGGAAAAAATAGTCTTGTAAATACTGAAACAGATTTCCATGAACTTTATCCTACTCTTGGAAAGAAAACAATTCTCCTTGGCTGCAGAAATCAAATAAGCTGGGTTTGCAATGTCCAAGGACATAAATGAAGATGGATTGAAGTGGAAAAATTCTGTCTCCCAAGTGATCAGTGACATCTGCCAGAGGTCATTACAGCTACTTTTAACTGTGAACAGTCACCAGCTAAACTACTCACTTGCCACAACCAAATAACCTCTCTCAAAGTAAATCCAGTACATCTGTATATATGTGTAGAAAGCAGCAACAAACAATCCTGAAACATTACGTTTGGCTGTTAGGCAAGTAAAAGTGATGATAATTATAAACAACATTCAAATAACCATGGACCTTGGTGAAATGACTTGTAGTGGCCAGAATGGTGCAACAAGATGTTATTTACAAGTTTTTTTTAAGACACAGATATCTCAGATACTAATAATGAGAATAAAGACTGTTGAATATGAAATTAAAGTCAAGCAATAATGTGCCAAAAAGAGGCAGTTATACCAGCAAATGCATCTATTATGGGCACACCATTATATAATGATGGTTTGCTTTATGAAGACTGACTGTAACCCACAGGATAAAATAAGCAAAGGCATAGTTTCTGCTTTCTTCCTGGAAAAACTTGTTTAGAAGCTTCATAAAGAGGTACAGCACTAATGATCATTAGTAAGGATACAGTTGGCATCTATGTTTTTATGCGAGCCCAGAGTGAAGAGGAGCCACTCAAAGTCTTGCTGGCTTAAAACTCAAGACAGCTGCAACCAGAAGTTTTGTTGAAATGGAGACTTTAAACTTATGGTAATTACTCTTTCTGGACACTAGCATGTAGAAAGCAATTCAATTAACTCTGCCCAGAGGATTACCAGCTTTAGCTGTGAAAAAATGGGCTCCCAGATGTAAAATCACTAAAACATGAGTACTTGTATCCAAAGAGGCTTCAAATGATGCCTTACAGAAAATGATGCTCCAGATGGGCACTTCTAAATGCTAACTCTTCATCAAGTATCTTTCTGGATTCAAGCTCAAAATTAATTGGCTGCAAAATAGTAGGAATAAAAAATTTTACACTTTAGAAAAAGATACTGATGATCAACCTGCATGGTAATAATTATAATGAGATACCCCAGTGATTTAATGATGTTAGAAAGAATTAAATGGGAGAGAAATGCTAACAACTTTATCTCTTAACTATGGAGATGTCATTCATTTATTTCTGGGGCGAAAATTATAGCTTGCTTTTTGACATCGCTGCTAGCATTGTTCTTTGTTGCTTTAAAAATTGTCTGTCTTTAGAAAAACTCTTGAACAGTTAAACAATTCTTTTCTGATTCATATCATTACTTTTAATAACATGTAAAGGCTGTGTGTAGAGCAAACTATATAAAATGAGTAGAAAGGGCTTACTCATGTTAATGGCATCGTTAATGATTTTAGTTTAGATTCCTTAACATTTGTTTCAGATCACATCTTTAAGTAACTTATTTTTCCTAATGTTTTCCATCGTGTCTTAAAATGATGCTGGTATATCCGGAGATTGCAGTATTATAGTCATACTCCCCAATCCCTAGAGGAGAGGAGAGACTAATTCTTGTTTTGAGGGCCCCTGGAGATTCCTTTTATTAAGGTTGAAAAAGGTCAACACAGCCTGAAAACAAGAAAAATATATACTAGCAATTACTAAATTTCTAAATGTGTGTATCTCTGCTTTACTAATGTGTGAACAATATGTCGTGCATAATACTGTAGCTGGTCATGGTATGTCAATACATTCTGTGAGTTTTACAGTCTGAGTGATCAGTTTTCTATTTTTATGTGTAGAAAAAAGTAACTTGTCATATCCCATTTAAAGGCCAATTTCTGTATTCAGGCAGGCACATGTAAATACGTGAATAAAGCCAACAAAAGTGTGCACATGTATTCAGTAACAGAATTTGTCCTTTTATTTTTGAAGGTCAGAAAGGGCTGTTTGATCTGTTTTTTTTTTTTTTTAATTGTCTCCTTGAGTAGGTAACATAATTATCACAAAGGCTGAATATAGTAATCAGTACATTGGCATATTATTAAATATGCCAGGGCTAATTAACCATGCCATTAGTCACAGGTAAGGTCAGTTCTTTGACCACTGGGATAATTTACATTCCTCACACATCCTCTCTGTGTTAAGTGTGTGACTAGGATGTACATACTATGGGTGTGATTGTGTACATACCTTGTATGAATTATCTAAATCCTCAAAGCAGTTGCAGGAAAGACGGAAGATGAAACAGTTGTTCAAAAGCCTCAAAAGGGCTAATCAATATATATTTTCATTTTCTACACATAAAAATGTAAATAGCTTATCCACATATATATGCACACATAATACATTTTATTTATACTAGTATATTCAAATAAATCACAAATTAAAACCACTAATTGAAAGCTACATATTTCCATGACTGCTCTGTTTTGCAAATATTATTATTGGATCAGATGCCCCCCATTTAATGGTGTTACTCCCTGGTAGCAGATTTTGTGCTTAGAAAAGTCCAGCCTCTGAAGCACAGACTGGTAACTGAGTAGCTACAGAGAATTAATGCTGTTCTTTAAGCACCTAATTTTATATCTGGAAATGGTAAACAGTGATGAAAACCAATTATGTTTTGGAGACTCCTTTTGGACATGTATCAATGTGTTGATTTGCACAAACCAATAAAAACCCTACATTTTTTGGAAATGGATCCCTAGATTTCAAGCACGTATAATCACTCGAAGTGAATATGATCACAGGCATTCTTCTCTTGAGCTCAGCAAAACTATGCACTATGATTACCAACACCGAAGAGAAGTCAAAGATTTAAATGGAGAAAAATTGCAGATGATGTTGGTGAGATAATAGGATATGAGCAATGAACCCATGGGTGGGGTTCCAGGGCACTTAAATTGCCTCATGTCTTGAGTTCCTTAAGATGGACTCAAATAAAAAATTAGTATTATCAGTAACAGGTGATACTGTGTGGACTAGGTAACAATGTTAGAATCATTAGCTGGCAAGTGTCAACTCTGGACAAGATTTGTTAGCTTATCACAATTCCAACCAGTTAATTGATATTGTTCGAATTTATCTCATTTCTTCTGAAAGGAAGTGCTTGATTAGGGATCAAAAATTCTGACCTGGTTCTTAAAACCTAACACAATTTGACCTTGAATCCTTGACACTAAAAATTACGTTGGCTGAGTATCAGATTGAAAATACGCATGGAGGCTGGGCGCAGTGGCTCACGCCTGCAATCCCAGCACTTTGGGAGGCCAAGGTGAGCGGATCACCTGAGGTCAGGAGTTCAAGACCAGCCTGGTCAACATGGCAAAACCCCGTCTCTACTAAAAATACAAAAGTTAGCTGGGCATGGTGGTGTGTGCCTGCAATCCCAGCTACTTGGGAGGCTGAGGCGGGAAAATCACTTGAACCTGGGAGGCAGAGGTTACAGTGAGCCAAGATCATGCCATTGCACTCCAGCCTGGACGACAGGGCAAGACTCCATCTCAAAAAAAAAAAAAAAAGAAAAGAAAAAGAAAGAAAATATGAATGGAAATACCAGAATCACCCCTGATAGAGAATTTCATTTGACAAAGTACAAACAACCACTTCTCAGTAGAAAGTTAAGAATCACATTTAAAAACATATTCATGTTTTAGAGAATGAATGTGCCATCTTTGTATATTAAATAAAAATAAAAGATTAACCAGATACAAGAACACTACAGTTACAACTAGAGTGGCAGTGTTTTTTAACTAATAAAAGTATAGATGTTTATAAGTGCAGCATACCTGAAATCTTGATGTTTGTCAATACGTATGGTTGCTTAAAAGATAAATTTATGTGATTGTTTTTGGAAGATGTGTATTAATTTAAATAATACCCAGAAAAAATATAACTTTAAAAATTACAGTTTTCAATATGAGAATCATTTATGTGTATAAATATT
Source organism: Papio anubis (assembly GCF_008728515.1). Taxonomy (NCBI): domain Eukaryota; kingdom Metazoa; phylum Chordata; class Mammalia; order Primates; family Cercopithecidae; genus Papio; species Papio anubis. Next base: position 133,238,791 of record NC_044978.1, on the reverse strand, counting down.
CAACTAAGAAAGATCAAAAGTATGGTATAATATTAAATCACTGAAGAAAAAATATTCAAAATGGAAAGTCCATTTATGAATGTATTAATATTAAAATCTAAAGTTTTTTTTTATAATGTCTATATACAAAGGTCATAAAATCATTTCAGAAAGTTCTCATCCTCCAGATATTGACTAATACAACTTATTTCCTAGAAAAAAGAAGGAATATTATAATTTATACAAAGATGAAATAAGATTTTGGAATGGCATATACTTACACCTTCATTTTGGATTTGATTTTTGAATGGATGCTTAAAATTCTGAAATTCAACTAATGACTTAGTTTTACCCTCAAAAAATTTAGAATATGATTTTTTTGCATCTCACTTTTCATAATAAATGTAATGTAGATACAATTTATTCTGGGTTTTGTTGATGTTATTGTTGTTTCCATTGCTATTGAAATCGTTCTTTTAACCATGGATGCGCAGAATCAGTTGATTTTCCACGTGACACACTTCTGCTAGGAATCTGCAGTGGAATTGGAAGTATTTGCAATGAAAGAATATTTTTCTTTAATTAAAATAGAATTCCCATAGAATCAACAATGCCTCCTAGTCATCAAAAGCGAGGTTTTTCCTGTACTTGGCAGAGCAGAGTGTGTGTGTGTTTGTGTGTTGTGTGTGTGTTGTTTGGTGAGAATGATGAGAGCTGAGCATTGTGAAAATACAGGTGGGGGTGGGGTAACAGGGCTGGGTAGGGGTCCAGGGCACTTAGATTGCCTTATTGTCCAGGCTTAGATGCCTCTTACCCAGAGCCATCTGTGTAGTTCCAGCCTTTCTGCTTACTCCTGAGAAGATAAATTGGGATCCTGCAGTCTGGATTCCTAGAAGGAGACGGAAAGCCCAGCCATATGCCCCAGTTTGACTTGACCAGTAGTAAAATTGGCACTACAATTTCATCCCTTTTTACCTCCTTGAATGTCTTCAATTCATCAAGGGTCTATAAAGAAGGAGAGGTACAAGATATATGGAGCCCAAATCTCAAAACAATGATTTAGTGAATTTTCCATGAACTTTAAATAGTGATTGCTTTAAAATTTCCAAGAACCATACTCTCCCTCCAACTGCTGTGTGTGTGTATAAATGCACACTATTTTAACCTAAAATAGTGCCCTGTGGCTGCCATTCTCTAACTCTTGCATACTTAGACATTTATTCTTGGCCAAATTAAACCTCATCATTTCCAAAGATATAAATGCCATGCATGAAGAAGTTAGATCCTGCAAGTCTCAGGAGGGCTGAGATAGTTTGTCTTATGCCTATAGCTGTATATGTCCCACCAGCAGGTGTTTGTTTCATTAGGTGCCATTTCCAGCCAAATGTTCTCATTCTTCACATCTTCAATGTTGAGTAGCAAACAGAAGAACATCCTTCTTAGCATAATCTTGCTTCACTGGACTGATGGCGAACTCAAAATACCTCTTGTTTCTTGTGAAAGATTTGCCTTTTGTAAACAATATAAGATCACTTTCGGTCAACCACCCTATCTGAGTTTATAGCACCCTGGGCTGCTATAGTAAAGGATCATAAACTGGGAGGCTTGTAAATAAATTTATTTCTTACAGTTTTGGAAGCTGGGAACTCCAAAATCAAGGCTAATTTGGTGTCTGGTGAGGGCCTACTTGCTGGCTCACATGCGGTGCCTGTTTGCTGTGTGCTCACACAGTAAAAGGGATGAACGGTCCCTCCTGGGCCACTTTCAAAAGGACACTAATCTCACTTATGAGGGCTCTGTGACCACCATCTAATCACCACCCAAAGCCCCCACTTTCTAACACCATGGGAGTTCAGATTTCAGCATGAGTTTTGGAGGGATATAGACATTTAGACCATAGCACACACATTCTTAATGAACTTCTGAATGCCAACATTAAATTTTCTTCAACACCATTCTACACAACCACTGAGCTAATTTACAGAGCTCTGAAATGTTTAGACCCTTGTAACTACCTTAGCAATGTTCTGAAGCTGGTTTTTCTAAATATATCACAGAGGTCTAACATAGTTGAAATTCAAATTGTCTGGATGGAAGCTGAAAGTGCTTGCAGAGATTTGTGGTGGGAGTACTGGCATCTCAAGAATAGTATTTCCCTACACATTTTTTAGTCCTGATTGACACCTCTCAATCAAACTACAAAAGAGCCTTGACCTGCCGTTAAAAGTAATAATAAGCAGAATATCATTGCCAAAGATATTATAGGTGTTTAAAAGCAAGATAAGACTTCTTAAAGGACTCAAAAGCATTTGCTTGTAATCTATGTTTTTTTAGCCCAAAGCCAAAACAAAAAATAACGCCTTTGTGTCAAATGGTTTTCTGGGCACTTCCACCTATGTCTCAACCTTTGGAGGTATAATGTATACATGCATGGTTTCTCAATTTTTCAAGTGGCACAGATACTTGAGACATATAAATTGGATGATCACCGAGATATTGTGGTAAATATCTGGGCTTAGAATCAAAGGAGCCTGGGTTCAAACCTCAGCTTCAAATCAAACAAGCTAAATTCTTTGGCTGAGTAAACCAAAACACCTCCATCCAGACCCCACGTCCAAATTTCAACATGAAATTTGGAGAGGATAAATATCCAAATTATTTCAGTGCATTCATCTGGAAACTAAGAATAATAATGCTCACTTTGCAAATTTGTGGGAAGTAAATGGCACAGGCAAAATATTGTTCTTTTCTTCTCTTACTCTGAGTTTTGCTTTCTTCTACTTGAACTTTACCACTCTACTGTTAAAAGCCTTCAATTTTGCCATTTTATTCTATTTAATACACTTAATAAATCTAGATAATACTAATAATTTTTACCCCCCTCAGAGTCTCGCTCTGTCACCCAGGCTGGAGTGTGCAGTGGTGCGATCTCAGCTCGCTACAAGCTCCACCTCCTGGGTTCACACCATTCTCCTGCCTCAACCTCCTGAGTAGCCGGGACTACAGATGCCCACCACCACACCCGGCTAATTTTTTGTATTTTTGGTAGAGACAGGGTTTCACCATGTTAGGCAGGATGGTCTCGATCTCGTGACCTCGTAATCCACTTGCTTTGGCCTCCCAAAGTGCTGGGATTATAGGCGTGAGCCACCACACCCAGCCTAAGAATGGTTTTAATGTATGACTGTGAGATACATAAAATGTGACTTTAAAATTATTTTCTCTTTTGTTTAAAACATGAGGGCAATACATTGAAACATGTAAAATTGTCAGACCTTTAAGAATTAGGAAAACATTTTAATTAAATTTAACTAGGTCACATTAAATGTGATTTCTAAAATATAAAGTTAAATACTAATAAAATATTACCAATTCAAAAAGGGAGGAAAGGGGAACAAAATTGGTAAATTTACCTACATTAACATTTAAAACTTTGATAAAAAGACTTCATAGACAAATTGAAAGAGAAGTCATGTACTGGAATCTAGAAAATAGAAAGAACACCTACAATTAATTTAAAAAGATGAACAATAAAATAGATTACTCAAACTATATAAGCAAGCATCATAAACATATGAAAATATGCTAAACTTCACTAACAAATCTCTAATCCCCACAGTTTAATGTTGCTGGGGGAAACTGTCCAGATTCATGGGAGTTGAATTAAGAGCTTTATGTGCAAGAGTTAGAAGAGAGTCCTTCACCTGTATTAAGAGATCTTCCAGTTGGAGATACCTGGTGATGTGGGAGTGTGTGTATTAGTCTGTTTTCATATGCTATAAAGAACTACTCAAGACTGAGTAATTTGTAAAGGAAAAAGACTTAATTGATTCACAGTTCAGCATGGCTGGGGAGGGCTCAGGAAACTTACAATCATGGCAGAAGCCTAAGGGGAAGCAAAATACCTTCTTCACAAGGTGGCAGGAAGAAGTGCCCAGCAAGGGGGAAAAGCCCCTCATAAAACCATCAGATCGTGTGACAACTCACTCATTATCACAAGAACAGCATGGGGGAAACCACCCCCATGATTCAATTACCTCCACCTGCTCTCTCCCTGGACACAGGGTTATGGAGATTACAATTCAAGATGAGATTTGGGTGGGGACACAAAGCTTAACCATATCAGTGTCTGAGTGAGGCCCATGAGAAGAGTTCAATGTAAACACCTGCCACAGGCAGAGTACAGCACTCAGGAAAGTGTGACCTTTCCAGACCCTCCTTCTTCCTCTCCCTCCCTGGTCTCCAACCAGATTATTTGGCAGAAATGGAATCTCTAGGGATGGAAAGAGAAAAGAATCAAAATCACAACCCTCTCCCCAGTGTAGGTCTATAGGGCTGGTAAGGAGGGAACCCTAAATTATAAGCAAGTATTACAGTATTACTTACATGATTATTACATGAGAGTTGGCATTTTAAATTTGAATTGAGACTATATTTGCAATTTTGAATGACCTGTGGCTGAATCAAGAAGTGTATCCAAAACTGAAATAGATGTTGTCATTAATGATGACCTTACCATGATTATGAGATCTACTTAGCCCCTAAAGGCGTGTACATTTGTGGCTCCTGCTAGTCTAGAGACCCCAAAGTTACCGTAGGTTTTAGAGGTCAGCAACAACATCAGATCCTCCACAAGGAGTGGAAAGAAAGAGGGCTGCAATGTTTTTAAGGTCCACTGTGGTAGGCAAAACCTGAAGATGCTCCCCAAGATTCCCAGCCTCTGGCGTACACACACCTTTTCCCAGTTATTCAGTCACTGCTGGATGTAATACAGGTTGTAACTGGGGAGATTATCTGGGTGGGCCTGACATAATCGCATGAGCCCTTTAAAAGACAGAGTATTCTCCCACTGGTTCCAGAAGAGGAAGTCAGCAAGATGCTTCAGCTGGCCTAGGAGAAAGCAAACATCCCTGTGAACTGCCTACAGAGGCCACATTTGCAGGAATTGCAGACCACCTCTAGGACCTGAGAGTGATCTCGGCTAATAGCTAGAAGGGAAACAGGAATGCAATTATACAATTGCAAGGAAATCAATTCTGCCAACAACCATGTTAGAAGAGGACACCCAAGCTCAGATGAAGACTGCAGCCCTGACGGTCACCTTGATTTCAGCCAGACAAAACCCTAACCAGAGAATCAAGCTAGCGTGTGCCTGGACTACAGAAATTGTGAGAAAATGAATTTATAGTATGTTAAGTTGCTAAGTTTGCAGTAGTTCATTGTGTGGCCACAGAAAACTAATACAACACCATTCAACTCAATTAGGGATTCAAAATTGCCAAAGATCAATTTTGTAGTAAAGGACGTGCTTATATCTATGCTACTCAAACCAGGACACACAAATCTTTCTGTCCTGATGCATCAATTTTACTGAAAAATGTGATGGTAGTTTTAATGGGTAAATGCTGAAGTCATTTTAATATTGTAGCAAACATAAATTTATTGTACTGGATATCTTTCATTTGTTCTTCTCTATCCATTCTTCACCCTTATTCATCTTGTCCTATGCACTTGGAGGCTGACTTGCATAGGCAGATTCAACAGGCTCCCTTGCTATCCTGCTATCTATTGCATTCAACCATTCAGAAGTGCTGACTAGAGATGGTGGCAGGGAGAAGAGTAAGGTTGGAGCATTTGTTTCCTGAATCCCCCCCACCCCTAATAGGATGCCTCATGTTGGCCATGTCAAGCTCAACAAAGTCAGAACCCCTGCCAGGCAGACCTATACATTAGGCTGGGTCCTGGCAACTCCTCCTTCCCCTTGATTCGTCAGACCTAAGAGTGATGTGCCTGACCCCAGTGTGTTGCTAGACAGTACTGTGCTATTACTTCGTGACTGCCCTAAAACCTACTTATACCTTTATAAATAATCTCTTTATAACACTCTCTTCAATTACCCAGTTTGAAAATGACAGCTGTCTCCTGCCAGAAGTTGACTGATACAGGCATCAAAAGACAAATTCACAGTCTTCAAATGATAAAACATGAGATTTTAGACAGATTTTTATTTGGCTGTCTTTTTTCATCAATTCCCCTTTACCCTCCAGTTTTATTAGTTTACTATTCTCACCCACCTTTAGTGATAATACTGCATAAAATTTTAAAAGCATTTCTTTGTGTAAATAGTGTAGATCATATGTATATATGATTTTCGTTACTATATAATAAAATGTCATTTTCAGTAAAAGAGAAGCTACTGATGTAAAGTAGGTACTAACTTGTCACAGATGTCTTCATGTATAAATATTTCATGAAACTGTATGCCTCATTTTCCCCATTCACAAAAATAGGACAGTTAGTACTATTTGTCTCTGGTCACAACTAAATGTATATATAAATTCTATCAGTCTGTTTTTCCACTGCTAATAAAGACTGAGTAATTTATAAAGGAAAGAGGATTAATGGACTCACACTTCCACATGGCTAGGGAGGCCTCACAATCATGGCGGGAGGCAAATGAGGAGCAAAGTCATGTCTTACAAGGAGGCAGGCAAGGAAGACAGCATGTGCAGAGGAACTTTCCTTTATAAAACCATCATATATGATGAGACTTATTCACTGAGAAAAGCACCAGAAAGACCCACCCTCATGATTCAATTACGTCTTACTGAGTCCCTCCCATGACACATGGGAATTATGGGAGCTACAATTCAAGATTTGGGTGGAGATACAGTCAAAGCATATCATAAGTGATTATGCTTTGATATTTTGTCCAGACTGTTTCAATTATTACTAATAATGGCCCAGGCATATTAAGTGTTTACTACACACTAGATATTATTCTATGTTTCTCGCACATAGAATGCTGGGAGGGGCTGCTGTGAAGGTCACTGACATGCCCGTGCCCTGGAGACATTTTCCTCATGGTCTTGGTGATTAACATTTGGCTCCTCATTACTTATGCAAATTTCTGCAGCCAGCTTGAATTTCTCCCCAGAAATGGGTTTTTCTTTTCTATTGGATTGTCAGGCTGCAAACTTTCCAAACTTTTACGCTCTGTCACCTCTTGAATGCTTTGTTGCTTAAAAATTTTTCCCACCAGATACCCTAAACCATCTCTCTTACATTCAAAGTTACACAGATCTCTAGGGAAAGGGCAAAATGCCACCAGTTTCTTTGGTAAAGCACAGCAAGAGTAATGTTTACTCCAGTTCCCAGTAAGTTCCTCATCTCCATTTGAGACCAATTCAGCCTGGATTTTGTTGTCCACATCACTATCAGCATTTTGGTCAAAACCATTTAACAAGTCTCTAACAAGTTTCAGACTTTCCCACATCCATCTTCTTCTGACCCCTCCAAACTCTTCTACCCTCTACTACCCGGCACTGGGTAATTTATAAAGTAAAGGACTCACAGTTCCACACGGCTGGGTAGGCCTCAGGAAACTTACAATTATGGCTTAGGTGAAGGGGAAGCAAGAACCTTCTTCACATGGCAGCAGGGGAGAGAAGTACAAGGAGAGGAAATGCCAGATGCTTATAAGATCATCAGATCTCGTCAGAATTCACTCACTATCAAAAGAACAGCATGGGGAAACTGTCCCCATGATCCAATCACCTCCCTCCCTCAACATATGGGGATTATAGGTCACTCCCTTGAAACATGGGGATTGAAACATGGGGATTACAATTTGAGATGAGATTTGGGTGGGGACACAGAGCCAAATCATATCAATGATCTTATTATGCTTCACAATAACCTACAATGTAAACACTATTATTCTTATTATTATTATTGTGCCTATTTTATAGATGTCAAGCCAAAATGCAGAGAGGAGCATATAGTGAGTAAATGGTGGCACCAAGACTCAAACCACTCGCACCTGGTGTTATCATCCAGGCACCTAACTAGGCACTGCATTATTGTATATTGACATGCTGATTAAAAACAAAAATAATTATCAGGATGTTAAATACTACCTGAATAAAACCTAATGGTTTTCTCCTTGTGACCTACCTGATACATTCTCCTATCGACCATTACAATGTGTTAGTAATTCAATGTTTTATTAACTCAGAGAATTATTTGATGTCACAAATATAGTAACAACTTTCCCTAAATCAAGGTCAGAATATAAAAAGGGGAATAATTACTTTTAGAAAGTAAATAAGGATCACTCAAATATATTTCCTCTAAAAAGTGGCAGAAAAGAAAAAAAAAAACAGATTAAGCCATCAAAATACCCACTTATACTCTATGCAAACCTTACATTCACATTAACAACAATTTTATGTCATGACTGCATAAAACATAGGAAAACACTAAGAAATGATGTAAAGATATAAAGAGAAAGGCTATAAAATTACTTGTCCTTTTCTTGGGAAAAGAAAACAACATATGAGTGTATGAAGGGATTTTATGTTCAATCTGAAGTACGATTGTACAAATTAACTAAAGGCTATGTATTGTCTCATGTAGCAAATAAGATTGTGGCAAATGGGATTACTTTCTACCCTCACTAGTGTTTTGATAATTAAGTTAAATTTTTATAAACTTTATATATGCAACCCATGAACAAGCCTTGAGCATATTTGAAAATAATTAATAAAATTATTGGAAGATATAAATAAATTTTTAATTTTACCACTAGGCTCCCTGATGAAAGAACTGAGACCTAATGTAATTTCCTTTTTCCCTTGAAGGAGAACTGCTCATTTAAAGATACTAATCTTAGTAACATTGGCCCAAGGTAGGGCTTTAAAGTAATTATGAATGTATAGGTGTTGCAATCATTTCATTTTGTGACAATTTTTAATCTATTTTCAAAGGTGGCACATTGCAACAAGACAGGAGCCAGCAACACATCTGACACAGGTGAAGAAGGAAGGTTTGATTGCGGTCATCACATCACAATGCATATGTATCTCAAAACATGGCGTGCACGCTTAAGATATAAAATTTTTATTTGTTAATTATATCTCAATAAAGCTAGGGAGAAATTTTTACAAATAAACATTTTTATAAAGGAAGGAAAGGAAGTCACAAACACAATGCATTAATACTTACTCTTTGGGAAAAGTATCAGAAACACTAAAGAAATAAGCACTGACACAGATGACTTGCTAGATAACTGGTCAATTTAGAAAAAACAAGAACAGATCATATCTCCTTCTGAAAACTTTCCAGGGCATAATAACCAGCTCTGCCTATATTTGGGAGAATTTTTCTACACTAGATCAAATGTCAAGCTGAATCTGAATTCTAGAACCCAAAATGGACTCAAACAAAATGAAATCAGAAGAACCACTCTTTTACTCAATAGACACATATTAAGCACCTGCACTGAACATGTGTTAGGAATTTGAATGACCCTCAGCTCTTACCCTTCTGAGGCTCCCAGATACATAAACCACTAAACACAGCAATATGAGAAAGGCGATGGCAGAGCCATTATCAGTTACTTTAGGAGCCCAGAAGATGAGCACTTGCCTGCCTATAGAGTTCAATCATGAAAATAAAGAATGGAAATAGAAGAACACAGTACATACTGTCTGTGTGTATATTTGCACTCCTATATATTTATAGTTTCTTATATTATAATGTCATAAATTATTTGTCACTGGACACATAATACCCACCACATAGATAAATTTTTACTAATGCAATTTTTTCAGGTCACACAATTGATTAGATGTGATACTTTAAAGTGGACTGTAATGTGAAAAATCATTGCGTGAATGAACACTGAAAAGAAAAACTATGTATGTATTACGTAATATATATATAATATGAGGAGATGATACAGTATGATATATGACATGAAGAGATGAACCTTCGTTATTCAGAATCCCTAAATCATATTTGGAGCCAGTAGTTGAGGAAGGTGCTTTTTTTTCTCCTACAAAACGTATAAGGCTCATTGTTTCCTTTTGCTTTCACCTATTGTGTTTGTGATCTATAAGATATACACATAACAAAGAATGCCAGATGTCAGTGCAGAAAAAAAAATGGCCTCCCAGTGTTCAATGTTTCCTAATACAAAAACAATAAATCACATTATATTCTTGAGTGGAGAAGTCATGTGAATCAACACAAAATTGGTCTAAAACAGGAATCTACTTCTCATCATGCTCATCTTGGGGGTCCTCTTACTTGGTTCGGCTTGAAGTGCTCTGTATCCTCACACCCCCACACTAGGAACTACAGTGTAGAAGTAGTGTTCTCACATAGCCATCAGGAATTTGGTATGTCAGGATTTGAGGCAGACGCAATTTAGTGACTGCACTCTTGTGACAGCAGATACCAATGCATTAGCAGCCCTGTTCAGACAACAGGGCTCCTCACTGTCCATGTCTTGCCTGGTTATTGATGAACATTAAAGAAGCAACAGGAATGAATAAGAAATTATGCCATTGGTCTAAATCTATCTAACACATCCTTTCAAGTTCTCAAGAGACAACACGTTTATTTTTCCAACCTTGTTCTACATGGTCAAAGGTTGTACAGTTCTTTTTCATAATGCTTATCTGTGTTTAGTGCATCTCTTAGTCATGGAAAGAAGCAAGATTATGGTGGCCTGGGTTTTCTTTTTTAGTCTCTACTATTCTCTTGGGATATTGAAGAATCTTCAAAAACAAAATTATCCCAGTTTAATTTAAAAGAGCCAGAGAGAAATCCTCTTTTCACAATTTGACTATTCAATCTATAGATTTCATAGGGTTTCTATCCCTGTAAGATGAATAGGAGTAATGTTAAAATCTTCTAAGCCCACATGCTGCCTATAATATAAGCTGACACCTTAAAAGTGTTAGCATTTGTAGCTGTCAACACCACTCCTTGATGTCCCCTGCACCTGGCACAGCACTCCTATAGGTCCCTCCAGTAGAGACAGGCAGAAACTACATCCCATTTATGAACTAGCACTAGAAATTGTATAGCATCCCTTCTGAGATACTCCATTAGTCAAGGCAGTTACAAGCCCTGCCCAAACTCAAGGGGAGAAAACAAACCCCACTCTGAGGTGTGTTAATCGCCTTGTAAGGAAAGCATGCAAGTTTGATAAATATATTGGTGCCGCCATCTTTAGTACATAAAATCTATGCTGTCATGTCCTTCCTCCAAAGGTAAGGCGGGCCCAGTTCTTAGAAATATAATGACCTTTCTCTCCTGGTTCAATTGGAACCAAAGACTTACTTTACTCAGCTGTAGTATCAGTAACTAATAACTTTACATCATTCATGAAAGTTCAGCTAGAAATGAATAATATTTAAATTAAGAATGCACTGTGTAAGACTGTCTTCTTGGCAGTTTATTGTGAGGTTAAGTCTCTCGAACTAACTTCCCTAATGAAACGGGAAAAATTTTTTTTAATAATTTGGCAAAAATAAATATTGAATCCTAAATTTAAATAAGAGAAGAGAAGGAAACAGTAATTAACTGAAATCATTTATACCACATCATTATCTAAAACCTAGTTGTTGATAGAATGGCATAACATTCCATTTTAATTTTCAAATATAAAGTTAATTAACAGAGATTTCTGGACTATGGACTTTAATAAATTATCAATAATCACTAACAAAATAAGTATTCGAATATAAGTGCCTTCTAGGTGTTTGAAGTTCCTCAAGCCGGTGGAGGGGGAAAGGAGTGTCCTCATATATTTCTTAAGTGTCTTAAAGTTTTCCACCTTCAAATGTCTAAATTTTTTCTCTTTTACAATAAACTTTCAATTAAGCAACCGTAACTTCAAGCCTTTGTCTAAATCATATTAAATTCTGAACAGACACGTTCCAACATGATCGTTAATCCAACTCAAGAGCAGGGAAGCAAAAAGAAAATCTACGTGGATATATCTTCATTTCTGTACCCTGCATGAAAAAAAAAATGTAGTTACAATATCACCAAGGTCTTCTCTGGAATTTGAGACCTCAATAAAAGCCTTTTTCGTATCCATGGATTAGAGAAAAAGAGAGGGAACTGCTCTACCCTAAGCGTTGGAACCTGGAGTTAGCCTTGCCCAGGCAGTGAAACCCAAGGAACGAAGCCAGGGGTTGCCTGAGAAAAACCAAGCTGTGACTGCCCTCTGTTGGAGAGGTGTGGATGACCTGTCTCTGAAACTCTTTGGTAGGCCCTAGAGGTAGTTTCCTTCCACGCTCGCTCCTGCCAACTGTGAACAAAAGTTCTCTGAAAAGGAATTTAAAGGAAAGAGACTTTATTCCAGTGAACAGTTTGCAAACTGTTGAGACACAGCCTTAGGTGTAAAACAAAGGTGGTTCCAGAGAACAAAGAAAGAGTGTGAGTTTTGTAGCAAAAGTTTCAGCCCAGCTTCCCGAGCAGGTCCTTTATGCAAAGGATTCAACCCTTCTTATTTCTGATTGGCTGGCACAGCTGAGTTCTGATTGACTGATAAGAGCCGGGCTCTGACTGGTTGGTTCAGGTGAGTTCTGAAAGTCCCAAAGTTAAAAAAAGTGTGGCTTTTTGTGCAACTCAGAGTATGTGTGTGACCTTTAGTCAGCAAATAGCTCCTTGGCTCTATTTTAAAGTTAGGTCCAGTTAGCCACTTGGGATTCATTTTGAAGGATTGACTCTTTCAAGTTCACATTTGTTCACACAACTAAGCCCATAAATGCCCCATTGGCTAGTTGCTACAGCCTCCACCCTGTCTGCTCCAGCCGGCCACCGTGCTAGATCTTTCTTCTCCTTAGGTGTGTACTGTGACTTCTTAATTAGTAGTAAGTAAGCCGTAGATCTTTGCTTTCCCTATTAATTGCCAAGGTGACATTCTGCCACAAGCCTGAGACATCTGTCTCTTCACCAATTCCACCCAAAACACTAAAGTATTTTATCTGTAGAGATGAGATGAGCAAAATAGGCTACAAGCATAGCTGATCGCTGTACAATCCACTCATGCCTCTGAGTTATCTTCTTTAACACACAGCTATTCTAGAATGGAATAGAAAGGATCTGTGCCCTACAAGAGACCCATGCATGAATGGTAATGTGTATGCTAACTAAAATAACGTATTTCTAAAGAACTTAATTATAATTGCATAATTATAATTACTTTTGCCCTAGATTGATACATTTGAAAAAATAAATTATTTACATAATTCAAAAACCTTGAGCTCTTACCTCTCTTTGGATTTGAATGACCATACATCATGATTTAAGCCAAAATTTATCTGATTTATCACGCTCATCTGTACAATTATCAGCTACCTCCTTAATCATATTTCCCATAGCTACTTCCGAGAATCCCTGGGGAGTTACACAAATGACCACAAAACAGTAAAATTGTATTCTTCCCCTCCTAGCTTTTAGATGGTTTCTGCTGTCTGCAAATCCATCGTAAATACCATTACCACAGCTCCAGGTACTTTCCGGGGATTGTCTGCCAAGCCCATGAAGTTGTCTCCCTGACTTTCCAATGCTGCAAAACCCTTGAGCTAATGAACCCTATAGTTTCACTGCACTTAAGTTAAACTCAATTCAGCACATAAGGAAAAACAATGGTGTCTCTACGTAAGGCTCAGAGAAAGCCCATAAACCTTGGCCAAACTCAGAGCTAAAAGTCCACCTCCTCTTAACCTCTCTATCTTATGGTCTCTGCTGCCCCAAACTCATCGTCTCCTTATTATCTGGAGAGGAAAAGGAGAAAAAATCTCTCCCCCTCCAAATTCTGTTCTCCCACGCACATTACTTATTAATTCACTGACAGATCAACTCTCTTGGTCAACCGATTTATTCAATGGAGTAGATGGAGGAAAAAGTAATAAAAGAAAGTCTTGCTGGTGATCAAATTTAAGAACCCTGAGCTATGTTATGCTTAAGCCCCACTACAGGACTTTTTTTTCTTGATGATACAACTTCTGACATCAACTTGCTCACCAGGAATGTGGAAGTTTTTCTTATCTAACTTTCCTGGAGTACTTTCTCCCTATCACCATTCCTACCACTACCACTTCCAACCAATCCAATACTTATTCTCAATTTTTCCTCCCTTGTCCTGTCTAATAAGCATTACATATCTTATCTATGAAGTACAGTTTGTCTCTAGGTAGTTCTATATTGCAGGGATTTTTTTTTCAGCTTGCGAGACTAATTTTTGTATTTTATTGTCTAAACTCTTCCTATTTATCCTACCCTCAGATGTCACCAAATAGCAATTTAAGAGTTTGATGTTGATAAGCCTCTTTATGTATTAAAAACATAATATTTATAACTTATTGAGTGTTGCAGGAAGTCAGGGACCCTGAATGGAGGGACTGGCTGAAGCTGCGGCAGAAGAACATAAATTGTGAAGATTTCATGGGCATTTATTAGTTCCCCAAATTAATACTTTTATAATTTCTTATGCCTGTCTTTACTGCAATCTCTGAACATAAATTGTGAAGATTTCATGGACACTTATCACTTCCCCTGTCAATACCCTTGTGATTTCCTATGCCTGTCTTTACTTTAATCTCTTAATCCCATCATGTTCATAAACTGAGGAGGATGTATATCACCTCAGGACCCTGTGATAATTGCATTAACTGCATAAATTGTTTGCAGAGCATGTGTGCTTGAACAATATGAAATCTGGGCACCTTGACAAAAGGAACAGGATAACAGCAACGTTCAGGGAACAAGGGAGATGGCCTTGGACTCTGACTGCCAGTGAGCCAGACGGAACAGAGCCATATTTCTCTTCTTTCACAAGCAAATAGGAGAAATATCACTGAATTCTTTTTCTCAGCAAGGAACATCCCTGAGAAAGAGAATGCACCCTGAGGGTAGGTCTATGGATGGCCCGCTGGGGGCGGCCGTCTTTTACAGTAGAAGCCAAAAGGATGAAATAAGCCCCAGTCTCCTGTAGCACTCCCAGGCTTATTAGGAAATTCCTACCTAATAAATTTCGGTCAGACAGGTTGTCTGCTCTCAAACCCTGTCTCCTGATAAGATGTTATCAATGACAATGCGTACCCAAAACTTCATTAGCAATTTTAATTTTACCCCATCCCGTGTTCCTGTGATCTCGCCCTGCCTCCACTTGCTTTGTGATATTTTATTACCTTGTGAAGTATGTGATCTCTGTGACCCACACCCTATTCGTGCACTCCCTCCCCTTTTGAAAATCACTAATAAAAACTTGCTGGTTTTACGGCTCAAAGAGCATCACGGATCCTGCCGACATGTGATGTCTCCGCCGGACACCCAGCTTTAAATTTCTCTCTTTGTACTCTTTCCCTCTATTTCTCAGACCAGCCGAGACACTTAGGGAAATAGAAAAGAACCCATGTTAAATATTGGGGGTGGGATTTTCCCCGATAATTGAGTGCTTTAAAGATATCATCTTATATTATGGCATACTGTGATCAATACATTCCTATCCTCATTTAGATAATTTTAATGGAGTGATTTATTCTTTAAAAATATCAATAAGATGACAGAGCAAGTACTCAAAACCAAATTTGTTTGTTTTCAAGTCCATACTCCCACATTTCTGCTCAGTAAAACTTGAGAATAAGAAAGGAAACAAAAAGAGGTCTCTGCAACCAAAATAAATGTCACAAAGTCCATGTGCTAAAGCTCATTAACTTATCCCAGAGGGAATTCCTCAGACTCATAATCAGAGCCTATTCAGTCTAATCCTTATCACAATTCTAGATTATCTGTTTTCTAAATCTGTGTCAGATAGGAAACAGCATGTTGAAAGCACTGAAATTAATAAGAGATATAATTAGGCTGGGGGTGGTGGCTCAAGCCTGTAATCCCAGCGCTTTGGGAGGCCAAGGCAGGCAGATCACAAGGTCAGGAGATTGAGACCATCCTGACTAACACGGTGAAACCCTGTCCCTACTAAAAATACAAAAAAATTAGCCGGGTGTGGTGGCGGATGCCTGTAGTTCCAGCTACTTGGGAGGCTGAGGCAGGAGAATGGTATGAACCCAGGAGGCAGAGCTTGCAGTGAGCCAAGATTGTGCCACTGCACTCCAGCCTGGGCGACAGAGTGAGACTCCATCTCAAAAAATAAAATAAAATAAGAGATATAATTAACAGATTTGGCATAAGGAAGAGACATGAAAGCTACAAAAATTAGTCTCACAAAGTGAAAAACAAAATCGCTGCAGGAGAGACCTACCTAGAGGCAAATACCTCTACACTCTAATCAAATGAGTGTAATAGTTGATGTTCATAAGTCCTAAGAACATCTTTTTGTTGTTCTTATACCCACTTACAATAACTCCATTAAATCTTCCAAAAGACAAGAATCAGAAGCCCTGTTTTCCCATTTGTAATCTTTTCTTTCTTAAAGATAACTTTCTGCTTTAAATATCGTAGTACCATTGTTGGAAAACAATTGTTTTCGCCCAACATGAAAACTTAATATAGGAAGACACTCAGGATTTTATGTTAAAGACTCCATGCAATATAAATCCATTTTTTATAAAGCTCAAAAAGAAGCAAAACAATGTGTTGTTTAGGAATACGTGGTGGGAAACAATTTTTTAAATGCAAAGGAATAATGACCTTAAAATTTGACATAGTGCTGGCAGGGCATGGTGGCTCACGCCTGTAATCCCAGCACTTTCGGAGGTCAAGGCTGGCAGATCACCTGAGGTCAGGAGTTTGAGACCAGCCTGACCAACATGGAGAAACCCCATCTCTACAAAAAACACAAAATCAGCCAGACGTGGTGGCTCATGCCTATAATCCCAGCTAGTCGGGAGGCTGAGACAGGAGAATTGCTTGAACCTGGCAGCAGAGGTTGCAGTGAGCTGAGATCACGCCATTGCACTCCAGTCTTGGCAATAAGAGTAAAACTCCCTCTCAAAAAAAAAAAAAAAAATTGAGATAGTGCTTCCATCCTGGAGGTAAAAAGGAGATGAATAAGAGAATAACCCAATTTAAAAGGACTTCATATCTAAAACACCAAAAGCATTGGCAACAAAAGCCAAAATTGACAAATGGGATCTAATTAAACTAAAGAGCTTCTGCAAAGCAAAAGAAACTACCACCAGAGTGAAAAGGCAACCTACAGAATGGGAGAAAATTTTTGCAATCTACTTATCTGACAAAGGGCTAATATCCAGAACCTACAAAGAACACAAACAAATTTACAAGAAAAAAACAACCCCATCAAAAAGTGGGCAAAGGATATGAACAGCCACTTCTCAAAAGAAGACATTTATGCAGCCAACAGACACATGAAAAAATGCTCATCATCACTAGCCATCAGAGAAATGCAAATCAAAACCACAATGAGATACCATCTCACACCAGTCAGAATGGCAATCATTAAAAAGTCAGGAAACAACAGGTGCTGGAGAGGATGTGGAGAAATAGGAACACTTTTACACTGTTAGTGGGAATGTAAACTAGTTTAACCATTGTGGAAGACAGTGTGGCGATTCCTCAAGGATGTAGAACTGGAAATACCATTTGACCCAGCCATCTCATTACTGGGTATATTACCCAAAGGATTATAAATCATGCTGCTATAAAGACACGTGCACACGTATGTTTATTGCGGCACTATTCACAATAGCAAAGACTTGGAACCAACCCAAATGTCCATCAATGACAGACTAGATTAAGAAAATGTGGCACATATATACCATGGAGTACCATGCAGCCATAAAAAAGGATGAATTCATGTCCTTTGTAGGGACATGGATGCAGCTGGAAACCATCACTCTCAGCAAACTATCGCAAGAACAGAAAGTCAATCTCCACCTCCCAGGTTCAAACGATTCTCGTGTTTCAGCCTCCCAAGTAGCTGGGACTACAGGCATGAGCCACCACGCCCAGCTAATTTTTGTATTTGTAGTAGAGATGGGGTTTCACCATGTTGGCCAGGCTGGTCTCGAACTCCTGACTTCAGGTGATCCACCTGCCTCAGCCTCCCAAAGCGCTGGGATTACAGGCGTAAGCCACCACACCTGGCCAGCAATTTCACTCTTTAATGTCATAAAAACGTGCACACAAATATTCATGGGAATATTACTCACGTTGGTCAAAACCTGGAATAACCCCAATATCTATTAATGAGTGAACAGATAAAATGGGATCTATCCACAAAATAGAGAACTATTCAGCAAGGAAAAGGAATGAAGTGCTAATATACTTCATTATATGTGGATGGACCTCAGTAACATTATTCTTGATGAAAGAAGCCAGACACAAGAGAACACCCACTGTATGATTTTATTTAAATGAAATGTCCTGGAAAGATAAATACCGTATATAGAGACAGAAAGTACATTAGTGGCTGCCTAGGACTGGTGGTGGAAATAGGGAGTAACTGTAAATGGACACAAAGGATTTTTTTTTAATAATGGAAATGTTCTAAAACTGGATTGTGATGACTGTACAACTCTGTAAATATATCAAAATTCAAAGAATTGTATGCTTAAAATGGGTGAGCTTTATGGTATGTAAATTATACCTCAATAAAACTTTTTTAAAAACATAACAGTTTCTAACTTTTTCCTCTTTAACATTTTAATCACCTACCCACATTACTCAAAATTCTTATGAAATGCTTCTTAGTTGAAGCAACACATAACTATGCTGTTCATCTCCTTCTAGTTTGCATAACTGTCAGGTGGAAAGGAGAGACTTAATTACCCACAAATTACTCTCATTATCATCCCCACCTATTTAAACAACCACAGTGTGCTTATGAGTAATGTCACTAAAAATGTGCTAGTTTGCAATCCCACCGATGACAGGAAATAGCGATGACTAGTGACCTGTGCACCATTGTCCTTGATCATAGGGGCACCTCTAGCTTGCAGTCCTGCCTCTACCTTAGGTCATACCACAATATATCCACAGTTTTTAATCTCAAAGTCAAAGAATGGAAATTGGCACTAGCTCTTTTATTTAAAAAAAAAAATCAGAAAAACAAATGCTATATGGTCTCATGTGTAAAAAAGGTAAACACATAGAAATAGAAAGTAGCATGGTGTTTGCCAGGGGTAAGGGAGTGGGGGAAATAGGGAGATGTTGGTCAAAGTGTATAAACTTTCAGTTATAAGATGAGTAAGTTCTGGGGATCTAAATCTAATATACAGCATGGTGACTGGAGTTAACAGCACTGTGTTTTTGCTTGAAATTTTCTAAGAGAGATCTTAAATGTTTTTACCACAAATAAAGGTTTAAAAAAACCTTTCTTAATGTATCAATTTTTCCTGACTCTTTTTTAAAAATATATAGATAGATAGTCCACCTGTAGGACAGGATGGAAAAGTAGATGAACATGGTTGAATGTCATCAAATCCTATAAGAACAAAGAAGATTAACTTGTAGAACTTGGCCAGGTTTAAGATTTTCTATCATGAATATTTCCCCAGAAACTCAGGTGCCTGTTTCTGACATAGCTGTTTTTAATGGAGATATACTCTTTAAACGTATGTCCAGTGTACTATTGTTCTATGGGTTTGTGGGTGTTTGTTCGTTTTTAAAAACAGGCTATTTGGAAAGCCTTTTAGAAAGAAGGCCCTTGGCCGGGCGCGGTGGCTCAAACCTGTAATCCCAGCACTTTGGGAGGCCGAGACAGGTGGATCGCGAGGTCGGGAGATCGAGACCATCCTGGTTAACACGGTGAAACCCCGTCTCTACTAAAAAATACAAAAAACTAGCCGGGCGAAGTGGCGGGTGCCTGTAGTCCCAGCTACTCGGGAGGCTGAGGCAGGAGAATGGCGTGAACCCGAGAGGAGGAGCTTGCAGTGAGCTGAGATCCGGCCACTGCACTCCAGCCTGGGTGACAGAGCAAGACTCCGTCTCAAAAAAAAAAAAAAAAAGAAAGAAGGCCCTTGATGAAAATGCCTTTGTTTTTCCCTTTTTATACAGCACGTTATCATCAGTTCTTTCTACCCTGCAAAATAAAAAAGTTGTTTGGGAAAACACAGCATAGACTGGCATATTTTTCTCCAATCAGTAGTGTGATGCAATGAGGCGAAAGCTGGAAGGCCAAGGCAGAAAAACCATTGGAGTGCATTAACACTGAAATGCTGCCTAGTTTTCTCTTACTGGTGGTGCAGAAGGAAAATGCAACAGTGCAGCAAGGACACAAAATGAATTATTTTCCTCTTTATTTATCACCTTCTATTCAACCTGACAGAGCTAACTGGCAGGATAGAAAACAGCAATCTAGAGAGAGAATTCTCTACTTGTTAATAGGGTAATTTAGATTGAATAAGTGTTATTGATCATCTTCTATGTATCCTGGACTGTATTAGTTTTCAGTATTAAGTACTTCCCCTTCTCTCAAATATCCTCCTCTTCCATCTTTTAATAAAATTCTATTTATTGGAGCCCAGAACAGAAAAAGAACATTAGTGGAAAAATGGAGAAATTTGAATAAAACCTACAGTTTAGGGGTAGTGTTGTATCAATATTAATTTTCTAGTTGTGCCAAGGATATATAAGATGAGGGGGAAATTGTTAACATGAGGG
Organism: Papio anubis; assembly: GCF_008728515.1. Classification (NCBI taxonomy): domain Eukaryota; kingdom Metazoa; phylum Chordata; class Mammalia; order Primates; family Cercopithecidae; genus Papio; species Papio anubis. The sequence goes on along the minus strand of NC_044978.1, from coordinate 133,218,424 downwards.
GAAATTGAGTGAAGGATAGATATAAATTCTATATGTATTGTTTGCAAGTTTAGGGGGGAAATCATAACCCTCATACATTTGTGGTTGGAACACAGACTTCTGTTACAAAAGACAGATTAACAAGAAAAAAACAAACAGAAGTTTACGTGTATATTTCTTATATACATGGAAGACACCCAGAAAATGAGTAGTGCTCAAAGAGGTGACTTTGAATTCTGGTTTATATGGCATTTTCAACAAAGAATAGTAAATTCTAAGAGAAGAAACAACACAAAAGAAAATAACTCTGAGTTTCTGTGGACAGCAAAGTGGGAAAAGGTAAATATATGGCAGATAAAGACTAGTGAGTAAAGCTTGCTAATATAAATTCCTCTGGTATCATCTCCAGGCAGATAAGGGTCTAAAGCTCTCTTCAGGGGTTAAACTTTGCTCTTGCTCGGGGGAAGAATAAAGGGTACGGGCAGAATATCTTCTGTGTTTATAAATCTATGTCCTGCTTTCAGGCAAATAGAGGGAGGCAGAGAGCTCTGCTGTATCTGTTTCTTCTTAAATGCCTTCAACTCAACAGTCCTTCATGCTATGGTAAGGCGTATTCTAAATCCAAATATACAGCCATGTGTCATTTAATACTGGGACACATTCTGAGACATGCATCATTAGGCAATTTTATCATTGTGCAAACATCATAGAGCTCACTTACACAAATCCAGATGGTATCGCCTCCTGTACACCTAGGCTATATGGTATAGCCCAGCAGTCCCCAAACTTTTTGACACCAGGGACCAGTTTCATGGAAGACAATTTTTCCACGGATGGGACTAGGGGGTGGGAATGGTCTTGGGGTGAAACTGTTTGACCTCAGATCATCTGGCATTAGATTCTCTTTAGAAGTCTGCGACCTACCTAGATCCCTTGCATGCACAATTCACAATAGGGTTAGTGCTCCTATGAGAATTTAACGCTGCCGTTGACCTGAAACAGGAGGTGGAGCTTAGGTGGTAATGATGCTTGCCCACGGCTCACCGACTGCTGTGCAGCCTGGTACTGGTACTGGTCCATGGTCCAGGAGTTGGGGAACCCTGGTCTAGCCTATTGCTCCTAAGCTATAAACCTGCATGGCATGTTACTGTACTGAATACTGTAGGCAATTGAAATACAATGGTAAGTATTTGTGCATTTAAACATAGAAAATGTACAGTAAAAATATGGTATTATAATCTTATGGGTATAGCATTTATGTGGCCCATCATTGACCAAAATGTCTTTATGCAGAATATAACTGTAATAAATACTTTCTAAAGAAAAAATTTCAGGAGAGTTAATAAACTCAGAACAATGGGAAAAATTACTCCTCATGTTAGACTTATTAACCGATATTACCTTCCCTATGATGTCTGCTTCTACACCCTTGGTTAGAAGTAAAATTGTATAGTACATTCTCTGATGGACTTTTTAAATTTCTTATAGCACATTCTAAATCTTATCACTATACGTTTAATTTCACCTATTAGGTGACATTTTTATATGTTTAATTTCACCTATTAGGAAGGCAGAATGGGTTAGAACTGGAAAAATATGAGTTTAAATCCTAGTTCTACCAACCTAGGTCAAATGACTTACTTTCCCTAAGCCTTGGGCACTTCATCTAAAAAAAGTGAGGATAATAAGTTATTGTGAAGATTAGATGACACACACACATAAAGATATTTGGACAATATCTGGCACATAGTTGATGCTCAAAATATGTATTCTATTGTGGTTCCCATTACCATTTTTATTAACTAAATTTCTTGGCACCGGGACATTCTTGTTGAAGTTCACAGAAACTTGAAATGTGAATGCTCAAAAAATGGGTTAGTGAATTGAAGTGGTTTCAGAGTATGGTTTTTCAGGTTTATATGTTTGTCAAACATTCTCATTTTACCAATATTCTGCTCCAAATTAGTGCTGTCCTTTTTATACAATTTTCAACTCTCAAAAGTACATATTTATATTCTATATAGCCCATCCCTTTGAAGTTTCTTGTCAACCTACAGCAAATAAATGACGTTTTTCTACAAAGATACTGAGTAAATACTAAATGTTTCCCTTTTCTATTTCTCTCTATGAGGCAGGACCTTACCTCCCATTGCCAGCTCACTAGCTTGGGTCCCATTCCTGGACCTGTCACTACCTTTTCAAGGAGACCCTGCTCAAAACCCACAGTGTGTGCACACCTTTGTTAATATCTTCTGTATCAGTCTGTTCTCACATTGCTATAAAGAAATACCTGAGACTGGGTAATTTATGAAGAAAAGAGGTTTAATTGGCTCACAGTTCCACAGGTGGTACACGAAGCATACTGTTGGCATCTTGTCAGCTTCTGGGGAGGCCTCAGGAAACTTAGAATTATGGGGGAAGGCAAAGGGGAAACAGAGTCCTACATGGCAAGCTCAAGAGCAGGTTGGGGGAGGCATTACACACTTGTAAACGACCAGATCGCATGAGAACTCACCATCACAAGGACGACAACACCAAAAGAAAGGATGGTGCTAAACCATACATGAGAAATCCACCCCATAATCTAATCACCTCCCAGGCCCCACCTCCATCATTGGGAATTACAGTTCAACATGAGATTTGGTGGGGACACAGATCTGAACTGTATCATTTTCATCCCAAAATTAATAGAACATACTTTATTTATTCCAACCTTATTTTTTATGCCTATGTGCTTTGGATCTTACAAAAAAAATGAACAGCACTGAAGTGAAACAGGAGGACAGTTTAACTCACTTATATATGAATATTCTGAAAATGTTTATTAGCCTAAGCTTAGTTGTTCTCTCATTCATTTGTTCTTTCATAAAGGCTGGTTAAACATTTGGTACCTAGCAGTCACTAAGCTAAATACTGAAAATACAAACTACAGTGAAAACAGCTCCTACCCTAAAGGAGCTCATATCCTCTAGGGAGACAAACTTGTAAACAGCTCATTATAGTGCATTCTGGAATGTGCAATAATACAGATGTTATAGAACATCACGGTATCATAACAGAGCATTTTAATCTGAGGAGAAAAAGAGTGTCAGATCAGATAAGGCATCCTTGGAGAGAGGATGACTAAACTGACTCTAAAGCAGTGTTCTCAGCCATAGCTTCCATGGAAGTCACCTGGGAAACTGATTATTCAAACTCTGATTCTTATATTTTTTAATTCACTCACTTACATTCTGTAGTAATTGACCTGGGGTGTTGCCTATGCATAAGGACTTTTTAAAGCTCTAATATTCCAAGGAATGAATGGAAACTACCCAAGATGAAAACAGAGAAGGTGGGAAAGGGCACGGAGAGAAGCTATGCCAAGCAGAGAAGAGCGTGAGCAAAGGCACTAAGACAAGAAGGAGCTTGGTTAGCAAGAAAAGCATTCTAACAAAAGGTTTTTTTTTTTTTTTTTTAAAAAAAGGCCCGGTATGAAAGTTCAGACCACAGGAGTGGGGAGAAATGAGGCATGGGAGATGGGCAGGGATGCCAGTGTGCTGCCGTTAGGACAACACATTTAAGGCTAGGAAATGGCATGGTCAGATTTACATGATGGATAGCTTACTGTGCTAGCTGAGAGGAGGCACGGAGGTGAAGCAGGAGATCCAGGTGAAGCACAATCAAGAACAGACTCTTGACACAGCATTTGAGAGGGATTCCTAAAAACTGTTTAGGAAGTCATATTAGATGGCCTCAAGTATTGTTTGGAAGTGCCAAGTGAGGTAGAAAGAGCAATCTGGTGAACAGGTGGAAGATTAACACCTACTGAGATAGAGAAGATAATAATAGCAGTATGTTTAGGAGGAAATATGACATGCCTGTTTGGAACACAATGCATTTGAGATGCCTGTGGAGTGTTCAGGTGGATGTATTGCATTAGGCCACCTGGTCCAGATTCAAGAATGGGTGAGAATATTGACTTGGACTCATGCAAGGTTGCTTCTGCTTGGCTTGCTTCTGAAGCAGCAAATAAGCAATGCAAAGATAAGGATGCAAATGGCTGACACATATCCTCCTTGTCTCCTTTTTATCTTAAGGAGATATTAAAAAAGCACTGTCTTAGCAATGTATATGGAAATTTTGCCCACTAAGACAAAAGAATTACGAATCTATGGGCTTGTTGGCTTTTGTACTCTCAGCCATGTCAGTACCAGCAACTTATGGTAATATTTGAAGCCACAGTTCTGCTATTCCACAAACCACATCACACAGGCCTAAGAATTGAGCTATGAACCTTGAAATTCTTGCTCTGTTAGCACTGGGGAAAAATACCTTATCTACCCAAGTCAACTTGGTCATGTACAACTCTAAGGTTCTTTTTACCATATCTCAATGACCAAGAATGTTTAGAGGTAGATCATAAGGACTAAATGTCCCTAAAACTTCAATGTTAGGTTATAAACAGAGCAAGTCTCACGTCAAACTCTGTAGCACAGACAGACATTTATTACTGTTCTGGCTATCCATTCTCATAGCAAACCACCCTAAGACCTAATGGATTGAAAACAATTTGATTATTACCTCTTACAATTCTGACATATGACCAATCTCAGCTGGATTCTTGAGGACTTTCAGGGGTCATTCCAGTTGGGGTTCTGGAGGATGGATTGAACTAAATATGCAAGATGGCTATTCACATGGCTGGTTTTTGATGATGACTTTGACTGGGAGCTCAGCTGGGGCCAGGACACCTATGCACATTCTCTCCATAGAGCTTGGACCCCCCCCCCCCCCCACAGCATGGCAACTGGAAGCAGAAACTGCCAGGCCAGTTAAGGGCTAGGCCCAGAAATGGCACAGAGTCATTTCTGCCATATTCTAACACCAAAGCATCCACAGGCCTTCTCCAGATTCAACAGGGTAAAGAAAGAGGCTCCTGTATCTTACTGGGAGAATGACAAGGTCACATCTTTCTGGGGAAAATACAATCTGTGCTGGCTGGCTCTGGCACATACAATCTGCCACAATTAGCAAACAGGCACAGCACAGTCGTGTAACCTGTTCTTTAACAATGATGAGAAAAGAAAATGATGAAGTCTCAGCTCTTTATCCTTTAGCTCCAAAAATACTTTTCATGAAAAGCTTCACCTGAGGCAAGTGTAAAGCCATTCCAAAGATAGGCTTTGGCTAGCATTTGTTTTAATCACATGGTATCAAAGAATCCAGACTGCCTGAGGACCATGGGACACTTCAGGCCCATGGGAACCAGCTTAGAACATCATTACAAAGGTTACAGCCTATAGAACTCATTAAACTCTTATATTCTATTCATGCAAGATTGGTGAATGTCTCTAAAATATTCATATATATACTTTTGTACTATCTATGAGACAATATTTTAAATCAATATGCAAATGTCATAACAAGGTGGTAGGACTTTGCCATATATGTCTACTTGGGGGTTTCTGAGAGTAAATTTGTTTCTCACCCAGAACAAATGCCCTGTAAAGCACTGAACATGAACATCTGAGCCTTTGCAGAGAGCTTAGGGTTGGAGTTTTTGATTTAATAAATCTCTGGATATAAATTTTTGACCCAATTTTTACCTGTTTAAAAAAAGAAACATGGAAGTGGATGAAATAACTCAGGAAAGTTGAGCACAATGAGGAAAGCAGAGATTCTTGGTCAGTCCCTTGGAATCACCAATATGTAAAAGGACCCCAGAGGAAGAGGAGCCCTCCAAGGGCTCAGAGAAAGACTAGAGTTAAGCAGAAACCATATAGACAGCCTCCAGAAAGAGGGCCAATCAGTAATTTTAAATGGATTAAGATAGTCTAGTGAAATCAGAATTAATTTTTTTATCTAACTGGCATCGGCAACTGGAAGTCACAAGTCATCTTAGCAGATGTACTTTCGATGAATCGTGGTCAGAAGACAGATAAATGGGTCTTAAGAAGTGAATGCAAGACAAGAAAGTGAAGACTGAGAATGTCTGGATATAAAACAGAAGAGAGAAGTAGAAAGCCTCAAGAGGGACATGGGGTTGAAGGACAATTTTTTGACAGGAAGAGGCTGGAGCATGTTTCCAGAGTGATGGAAGAAGAGAGAGAAACATTGAAAATGCTGTAAAAAGAAAAGACATTTCTTATTAATGTTTCAGAGGAGAAGAAAGGGAAGAGATACAGGTAAAGTTTAAGAAATTGTCTTAAGCCTGAAGAAAGAGGTGAAGGAGATAGATGCAATTAAGTGTGGCAAAATAAGTGACAAATTTATGAAGTTGGAATCTGATCTTATTAAATTTTTCTCCACAATAAGGTGGCCAAGCATTTGTGTTCTCTTCCTTAGGGGCATTTGCATAGCGGAAGCAGAAAGCAGAATTTTCTTGAAGACAGAGTGCCCCAGGTTTTTGTGTTTGAAAGCTAAAATGCACTGAGAGAATCAATACTAGGTCATTTCTGGCAAATAGGGAGACAGGCTGAGTAACTTTGAGAGGCTGAAACAGAGAAGAATGGTGATGGAATTTTCCTCAACTTGGAAGGCATGGAGGTGTCGGCTTGTCTGGAGAGAAACCTAGATGATGCTCCCCACCACCACTGCCACCCACTCCCACTACCCAGTCTTTGAAAGCATCTCAGGAGATGGTTTAAACTCAGAGGGGAATGGGATGTGGCCAATCTAGGGATGCTGGACATCAGGCAAAGAAATACTCCACCTCTCAGAGTACAAGCAGAGGGTAGAAACAAAATAATGGGGCTGCCAGGCCTCAGGTTTGGACCCTGAAGTATCAACAGCAGCCATAACAGATGAAGTCCCAATGGGCCAGGCCCCACACAAGTTCCTAGGATCCTTGATCAATCTCAGGACAAAAATGTGATTGAATTTTTCACAGTCCTGGTGAATGGGAACGCAAAGGCAAGTTTAATTTGTAATTTAGTTTCAAAACACAAAGGAGAAAATTTTAAAGGGGCAAAATCACGCCTTCTGCTGCCTGTCTGTCTTGAGTATGGTTCAAAAGTTTATAGTTAAAGGAAGTTAGAGGAAGATTCTTCATAGAGCATTTTTTTTTTTCTGAAAAGAAAGCAAGATTCTAAGATTAAGTGGGATAGGGACTGAGTGGAGAACATATGAAAGGGATAAACTGGGAAAAGGTTTTTGAGGTAATTGAGGACGATTCCGACCCAGGACTTCCAGGCAATGCCAAAGACTCCACTGAGAATGGAAATCATGACTTTTTAGTGATGTTACTCAGATAAATTGTGTGATTGTCTCCAGCAATCCTCAGCCATTCTGGCACTGGTGTCGAAAAAATGGGTTGCTGAATTGCTCTTGAGCTGGGTTTTGCTGAGAGAACACAGCAGGAGAAAAATGTGCAAAGCAAATAAAGGTGTAGATGAAAGATTGCTTTTCATCAACTATTATTTGCTGACTGGCTTGGGAAGGCAGACGGCCAAGAGGAACCGACAGCTTTGGGGAAATACAAGCAGAAATTAAAAGCCTGAAGTTTCCTGGAGGGTATTATGGAGTTGTTTTGATTTGGTTTGATTTAAAGTAGAAGAGCAGTGCTTCAGTCACTTTCATCACAGTCCAATATGGTAAACACAGTTCTCCCTCAAGGTTTTCCTCCAAAGGTGAGTCAGACCTGAGCTGCTTCTATCTCGTAACTCTGCCCAGTCTTGGAGATCTTCATAGCCAACCAATGGAGGAAAAAAAAAAAAGTAGGAAGCACCCATATCCACACTTAACTGTCTCAGATGGGAAGTGGCACTTTATATCCATTTCTATTGACAAGGACTCTGTTTCAACCTAAATACAAGGAAAATGTAGTCTGCCTTTGTCCCCAGAAAATGGAGTTATATGGTGAACATACATCAACTCAGCCACAGCAGTTGTGGAAGGACATGGACATGAAGATTTCTCATATAAAGCAGGGTCCCTGCAATGACAAAGTGCCAAGGAATGTTTTGAGGTTATTGGATGAATGGCATTTGAAAAAGACCTACAGGCTAAATTGTTGAATGGATAGTTGAAGTGGATGCTGTGGTGCACTGTCAACATTCCCCTGGCTGCTGAGACAGCCTTCAGCTGTAAGCTGCCTTTGGAATTTCCTTGGCTGAAAAGAGATTCAGCTCTCCCAAGGCCATGTTCCTTTCTTGGGAAGTCCCATATCCAATGGCTGGGTAACATAGTCGTTTAATTGCTTGGCTCCTTTGCCTCAATTTGGAACAATTCTGAAAGGCCATCCTAGGATCAGAGTTTTTTGTGGGGTTGTTGAGGTCTCCATCAAGACCATATCAGAACTCAGCCCCTCCCTTTGTTTATATCAGAATATCAGCTCCTCCCTTTGCTCAATGTTCTTCCTTCCTTTCACTTCCACAAGTGGCAATACCAAGAGCATGCCCAATAAACCTCTGCTAATCTTCATCTCAGAATCTCCTTCCTGGGAAACTCGTAACAAATGTCAAGACTGCCTATATAATTTGTGGGGCCCAGAGCAGAATGAAACTGCAGGCACTTTGTTAAAAAATTAAGAACTTCAAGATGGCATTCTACCATGTAATGGGTCCTTCTAAGCACAGCTCTGTGTAACTGCACAGGTTGAATACTCATGAAACTGGCCCTATAATAATCTACCTAGCTAGCTATCTATATTAGTCCATTCTCACACTGCTATAAAGATACTACCTGAGACTGGGTAATTAATAAACAAAAGAGGTTTAATTGACTCACAGCTCTGCATGGCTGGGGAGGCCTCAGGAAACTTACAATCATGGCGGAAAAGGAAGAGGAAGCAGATGCCTCTTCAAAAGGCAGCAGGAAAGAGAGAGAGCAAAGTGGGAAGAGCCTTTATAAGATCATCTCATGAGAACTCACTCACTATCACAAGAACAGTATGGGGGAAACCACCCCCATGATTCAATCACTTCCCACCAGGGCATTACAATTTGAGATGAGATTTGGATGGGGACACAAAGCCAAACCATATCTTTATCTATCTATCTATCTATCTATCTATCTATCTATCTATCTATCTATCTACCTACCTACCCATCTGTCTCTCTATGTATTTTTCAATCTATGTTTCTAACTACATACTTTGAAATTTCCAATTGCATGAATTGGGGCAGATGGGTCAGCTAGACCCCAAGATGTTGAATAAACATGGACAAAAGTTTAGAACATCAGATAATTGGCAGAAATGGGATTTTGAAGGCTCTAGCTAGATGACTAAGCTTCACAATGGTAAAACAGCCAAGGTCTGGAAGCAAGGGACAACTAAAATAATGCCCTTTAGGTCTTTTTGGTACATGAGATCTGGGAGAACAAGTTGCTGCATGGTGCACTATCCTTTGTCAAGAACCAACCCCAAGAAAGACAATGAAGAAGAAAGAGCACCTTGACTAGCAGTTATGTGCACTTTTTACAGTTATGTAGACCTTATCTAAAAAATAATTGGCTAAAATATAATTAATCTTGTTCAGCTACATGGTGTCTGTTTTCTACACAGATACTAGTATAACAATTGCAATGCCATCATCTCGACACCTTGACATCTGGAATCATGACAATATCCAGTCTAATAGGCTTTGATCCATTAAACTGATACACCACTTTTGTACAAAAGGCCAATTAATTTTTCATAATAAATGAGACTTAATTATAATTACAGGATTGCATTTAAGAGTGTAGATTCTTAACTACCAGAAAGATTTTGGAGAAAAGGGTATTATTTGCTCTTCAGGATATGCTCATCCCAGCCTCATCTGTTGTTTACTTTTTAGCAAATGTACAATACATTGAAATTGCAGCTTCCAAAAAATGCTATTAAGCTAATTATGAAAACAGTCTGTATAATACTAGAGTGTTGCCTCTACACGTTTTTTATCTACATTACAAAATTAGCACCCATTTGAATGTCTTCGTTTGGCCCAGACAACCACAACCTTTGTGAGAGAGATTAGGTAAGCAGCAGGCATGATTTCTCATCATTTTGAAGATAAAACAAGGCAACCAGCAACTAAATAACCTGTCCAAGGACAATGTCAGGAACTGCTGCAGTGCTTAGAATCTCAAATTTATAATTCTCTTAGCTAATGTCCACAGTGTCTACTTGGCAAACTTTTCAGTTTCTCCTTCACTGGAGGGGAGGGGAAAACAGTTGACTTTCCTTCCTCCAAAAGAAAATACTTATTTGCTAAACATGCTGTCTAAAATTCATACAAGTTTTTTAAATTGATAATATGGAAGTACACAGCAGCATATGAGTGCCTAGAAACTGCACTCTTGCTAAACCTGAGGTTAAATTTAACTTTTAAAAAATTTGGGACAAACTGATATTATGTGCTCCTATTATGAGGCACTGAGAATGCAATACCAATTTTGTAATATTCCTGCAAAAATGATTAACCTGAATATAATGTTAAATAAGCAATCAAACAAATCCTAACTGAGAGACATTGTGCAAGGCAACTGGCAAGGACTTTTAAAAAATGCCAAAGTCATGAAAGAGGAAAAAGTGGCTGGAAAATTGTTTTAGATTAAAGGAGACTTAGAGGAACATTACAAGCAAATGCAAAGAATAACCCTTGAGTAGATCTTGGATTTTTTTAAAGATACTATTAAAGAACATGGTTGGGACAAGTAGGAAAATCTGAATAGGGGCTATGATATGGTTTGGCTGTATCCCCAGCCAAATCTCATTTTGAATTGTAGCTCTTATAATTCCCATGTGTTGTGGAATGGAGCCAATAGGAGATAATTGAATTGTGGGGGCAGTTTCTCCCATACTGTTCTCATGGTAGCGAATAAGTCTCATGAGATCTGATTGTTTTATAAGAGGAAATCCCTTTCACTTGGTTCTCATTCTCTCTTGTCTGCCTCCATGTAAGATGTACCTTTTTTCTTCCATCATGATTGTGAGGCCTCCCCAACCACGTGGGAATGTGAGTCAATTAAACCTCTTTTTCTTTATAAATTACCCAGTCTTCGGTATGTCTTTATTAGCAGCATGAAAATGAGTTAATACAGACTACAGTTATATAGTATTACTATATTAATGATAATTTATCTGAGTGTAGTTTTAAATAATGATTATGTACAAGAATTTCCTTTTTCTTACAAGCTACAGGCCAAAGTATTTAAAGATGAAGGGTCATAATATCTGCAGCAAATTCAAATGGTACAGCAAAATAAATGAATAAACACACACACACACACACACACACACAGAGACTAGGAGAGGGAGAGAGAGAGAGAGAAGCAAATTTGACAAAAATTCTAACAAAGGCAAATGCAGCTGAAATTCAGCTCATTGTACTATTCTCACAACTTCCCTTTTAAGTTTAAAGTTTGAAACATATGCTTGAAAAAGTATTAATTTGACAGGGCAAAATGGTCTCATGTAAATTTGTATTTTTATCTCTAGATAGAATAATTTTTTTGTTTTTCAGATTTTTCTGGGCAACTTATATTTGCTCCTCTGTTACCTGTCTGCTCACGTAAGAACATTAATTTTTTTCATTTAAAAATATGTATAATTTTTTTGAGAGCTATATGGTTTGGATATTTGTCCCCTCTAATCCTCATGTTGAAATTTGATCCCCAGTGTTGGGGATGGAACCTAATGGGAGGTGTTTGGGTCATGGGAGTGGATCCTTTACTAATAGATTATTGCCCTCCCTCAGGGGTGAGAGAAGTTCCCACAGGAGCTGGTTGTTAAAACAAAGGGGCCAATATTCCCCCATCTCTTTTCTTACCTCACCAAGTGATCTCTGCACACACTGGCTCCACTTCACCTTCTACCATGAGTGGAGGTAACCTGAGGCCCTCACTAGACATGCCAATACTATGCTTCTTGTATACATGTATACAGTCTACAGAACCATAAGCCAAATAAACCACTTTTCTTTATAAATTACCCAGCCTCAGATACTCCTTAATAGCAACACAAAACAGACTAGGACAAGAGCCTACCACAAACCAAGAGCTGTTTTTGGTACCAAGGCCACTGCAGTAAACAAAACAGAAAGTAATGCTGCCTTCAGAGAGCTTGCATCCTAGTAGAAAGGCAGAGAGGTTTCAAATAAAGAGATAATATTCACTTATTTGTTCAACAGGCATGTTTTGCATGTTCCTGTATAGGCACTGGGCATGTAGTATTGAATAAAAGAGCTTCCCTCCCTTTTGGGGCTTACATTCTGGGGATGGGGGAATAGATAATTTAAAAGAGATAAATCTCCCTTCTGGGCACATATCCAAAAGAATTCAAAGCAAGCTCTCTAAAGATATTCTCACACCCACATTTATTGCAGCACTATTCACAATTGCCAAGAAGCAGAAGCAACCCGAGTGTCCATCAACAGATGATGGGTAAAGAAAATGTGATGTATACACACAATGGAATATTACATAGCCTGAAAAAAGAAAAAAATCCTATTACATGTTACAAGATTGATGAACCTTGAAGACATTATGCTAAGCAAAATGATCCGGCCATAATAGGTAAATACTATATGATTCCACTTATATTAAGTATCTAATGTGTTCAAAATCATAGAAACAGAAAATAGAAAGGTGGTTGTCAAGGGCTGGAAGGAGGGACAATTAGTGTTTAATGGGTTTAGAGTTTCTATTTTGCAAAACTAAAGTTCTAGAGATCTGTTGCACAAGAGTGTGAATATACTTAATACTACTAAACTGTACACTTAAAAATGGTTAAGATGATTTTTAAAAGAGACAAAAAACATGGTCTAATATCCAGAATCAACAAGGAACTTAAACAAATTTACAAGAAAAAAACAACCCCGTCAAAAAGTGGGAAAAGGATATGAACAGACACTTCTCAAAAGAAGACATTTATGTGGACAACAAACATATGAACAAAAGCTCATCATTACTGGTCATTAGAGAAATGCAAATCAAAACCACAATGAGATACCATCTCTTGCCAATTAGAATTGTGATTATTAAAAAGTCTGGAAACAACAGATGCTGGCAAGGATGTGGAGAAATAGGAACTTTTTACACTGTTGGTGTGAGTGTTAATTAATTCAACCATTGTGGAAGGCAGTGTGGTGATTCCTCAAGGATATAGAACCAGAAATATCATTTGACCCAGCAATCCCATTACTGAGTGTATACTCAAAGGATTATAAATTATTTTACTATAAAGACACATCCACATGTATGTTTATTGCAGCACTGTTCACAATAGCAAGGACTTGGAACCAACCCAAATGCCCACCAATGATAGATTGGATTAAGAAAATGTGGCACATATACACCATGGAATACTTTGCAGCCATAAAAAAGAATGAGTTCATGTCCTTTGCAGGGACATGGATGAAGCTGGAAACCATCACTCTCAGCAACCTAACCCAGGAACAGAAAACCAAACACTGCATGTTCTCACTCAGAGGTGGGAGCTGAGCAATGAGAATACATGGACACAGGGAGGGGAACATCACACACTGGGGCTTAGAGGGGAGTTGGGGGCAAGGGGAGGGAGAGCACTAGTACAAATACCTAATGCATGCGGAGCTTAAAACCTAGATGATGGGTTGATACGTGCGGCAAACCACCGTGGCACATGCATACCTATGTAGTAAACCTGCACGTTCAGCACATGTATCCAAGAACTTAAAGTAAAATTTAAAAAATTTTAAAAACATAAAAATATCAAGTGGTAATATACGGTACGGGGGAAAATATAATGAGTAGAGAGCATTAGGAGCACCCACTGGGAGGGTGAGTGGAAGAACGTGCTCCAGAGGACAGGGTGCTAGGAAAGGGTTTGCTATATTTAAGGTGGTCAGAGAAGGTCTCACTGATGAAGTGACATTGGAGTGACATTCAGTCCACAGAGGGAAGAGTGTTCCTGGTAGAGAAAGCAGCAAATTCCATGCCCTGAGGCCATTCATGGGTGATATATTCTAGAAAGAGCAAGGAAGTCACATGACTGGAGCAAAGTGAGGGACTGTTGATGAGGTGAGAAACGAATCGGGGGAGGAGAAGGACACAGATGGTGTAAAACCTGGAAGCCATTTTACGGAGTTGACTTTTACTCTGAGTGACATGGGAAGCCATGAGCAAAGGCAGCAGCAGGCAGAACAGTCTGGAAGCTATTAAATAATCCAGGCAAGAGATGGTGGCAGTGTGGCAGGGATGGCCAAAAAGTGTTTGGATTGAGTCATGACCTCACATGTTGGAAAGGCTGCCATCTACCATCCCACGGTAATTTGTTTTCAGTCTCAGGGGGCCTATGTTCCTCTCAGTATCTAAATGGTGTGAACTGCGCAGATCCATCCCACCAAATTTACTACATTTCAAATCTTTTTCATTTGATTATCCTACTTGAACAGTAAAAATTCTTCAATGTAAAGAATATCTTTAAAACCCCAACTCTTCATGACAACCATAATCCAAGATTAACACTGATAAAATCGAGGAGTCCCAGCAATCAGAAATGTATTTTGCTGAGCTACCATAGCTAGAAAAAGCAAGCCCAATCCTTGCATTTTCCTGGGAATTAGTCACCCTTAACATGCCAAAGGAAATAGTCCACACTAACATCTAACCCTGAAGCATATGTAGTCAAGTTCAAACATCTAGTTTCATCTCCAGCTTTCATATTATTTGTTCATACAGCAACTTGTATTTTTGGCATCGTTCCTTCTCTATAGTGACAATGGCAGGAGGAAAACAGAGTGCGTCATTTCAAAGCTGTTTATTTTAAAGGTGTAGCTAATCGTTAAATTATTCTAAAATAAGTGGTAGCTGTCTTGGCACATTTAAAGAGCCTCCTAGGACATTTAAGACAACATATCTTACTATAAGAAATTACTGGATAATTTCTGGTACAACCCAAAAATCTTAGTGGTTTAGCACCATAAAGACTTTTGCATATACATATATTCCCAATGTAGGTGTTCCTGGTTGTCTGGGGGTCCTGGGTGACTCTACTCCAGGTGATGACTAAGCAATCCAGATTCCTTCCATGAGGTTGTTCCACCATCTCATAGTCCTCCATTGCCAGACATATGAACAGGGAAAGATACAGAAGAAGATAGCACAAGATATTTTATGGCCAAGTCTAGAATTAGCAAAAATCACCTTCCCCAGAACTCAGTCACATATTCACAAGCAGTAACAAGTATGACTGCCAACATAGTCTCCCTGTGTACATCACAGGAGAAAGAAATGATTTGGTGAACATATAGTATTGTCTGCAATAATTTCCTCTTTTGGTATTTAATATATTTTTATTTGACTGCTCACCTAAATTCAAAGTGCATTGCTTAATAATTCTGGCCTTGTTATTAAGAATCATGAAGATATGCAATGCAACATAAAATCTGTAACTTTTTATTTCTGAAATTTCTCAGAAGAAAATGGAACAAACATGTAGTCTAGTTTTGGGAACCTCCTCCCATTTCCAGCACCTACACCTTCAGCTCCAAGTCCTTCAGTTTCTCACAAAATGCCTGGAACCTAAAATGCCAGTGCCTAGGAGGAATTTTGATGAAGATATTCGGTAGCTTAATGCACGGAAACTGGAATATCAGAAAGTCTTTCACATAAGATAGTGATAAAAAGCCAAACGACAAATATACAGGCTGAGACAACATCCCTTCAAATCAATATTCTTTTATTTCAAATTCATTTGTGTTTAAATATTTCACAGACAAACCAAAAATTATATAAAATATTCTAATGAACTTCACCATATCCTAATAGTACCAGGCTTTTAATTTTTGACTATGTAACTAGTATGAAACAATATCTCTGGTTTTAATTAGCATTTCTCTGATAACCAGTGTGGTTGAGCATCTTTTAATGTATATATTTACTTCATGGGTTTCTGTTATGTGATCTTCCAATTTATATCTGTTCCCTGTGTTTCTGTTGGGTCATGTATGTTATTTTTATAGATAGTCACACTGATATTTTGAAGCATTTGTCTAGTATTTATTTTGAGGTGATGCCAAAAGCTTCATGGAAAACAGGTGAAGATGCATCACTGCTGCAGTTTGGCCTTTCTCTTATTATCTCTAGCAATTCCACTCTGGCCCCAAACTCACATACCCTACTTAGCAAAATAAAACTCTGCATGCAATCAAGACCACCCTTCTGAAAAGCAGCCTGGCAATTGCAACTATGCATTGCTACTAGAGAGTGCAATATCAAAGTACTCCTTCCAATTGCACAAAGAACATCTCCATTGGAAGAACTTGAATGAATATCATTTTCTCCATTTTATTATATTTCCAGGGGAATTTTAATGCATCAATGATATTTCAGCTTCCATTATAGGCTGGCATTTAGTCAGATCCCTTAATCCCTATTTGGATTGCCAAAATTAAAGTTTGTATAAGGACTTAAGGACTCACAAAAAACAGTGTAAGAAACAAGAAAATATGTAAACAAAGAAGGGATCTCATATGCTGTCATTTACTGGTGATGTGATCTCACCATGCTTCCTGATAAGTCTGTTGCATACCAGAGACCACGGTTTGCAAAAGAGTTAATAAAATCTAAATAGAAAGAACCCCTTACTCTAAATGTGCTTAAAGCAAAAGTGATTAAGTTATCAAATGCTTACATTCTATTAATGTCATTGGAAGACAATAGTAACTCAGATTTCTGCATCAAAAGATGCAAAAAACGGCAGGTGGCACAAAATACTTGATAAAGCAATTGCCCTATCAAAGCCTGTTTTTATTCTCTTTTCATATGCCCAGACATCATTTTATATTTGCTTTTCAGCATGAGCAGATAATATGGTAACATATTTGCCTTCAAGCCAAGTAACTTGTCTAGTAAGACAAACTTCTACTCAGCAAATCACTGAGGATCACACCACTTTAGCTCTATTGCAAGAATTCTGTTGTTACAAAGATGAGCCTCACTTTTGATAGGAAGACTTAAGGAAATGCATAACAGAATCAGAAAATACGTCATTTCTACAGATACCCATCTGACTTAGTTGCCTAAGGCAATACAATAAAACACAACCCTTATTTATTTCAATCCTTTTTGCCTTTGATGGTGCCATTGGAAAGAGGGAAGAAACAGGGATGAAGCCAGTGTGCCCTTACTGCTCACTTGTGTACATCAGTGTTTCTTAACAAGAAGAGGAGATGAGGCAGGGTTTTAAGAGGGATTTTAAGTTCAAAAAGCTCCACTTAGATGTAAAGGGTACCAAGGAATCTGCGATTTGAATTGACATGCACCAAGCCACTGATATGCCTGTGAATCTCCTGTCGATCCTCCTAAGATTGGGTCTCCTTCCAGAGTACTCCAGCTTTAGCATTCTCTGTCCTTCAACCACTGAAAGAGGACTACTTAGATTCAACAAAGTGGACCCTGGAAACCCTGGCCTGGAGCCACAGTCACCCTGGGACTCATCAGTACTCATGACAGTGTAACTGGTCTCTCCCTCTCTCCATGACACTATTCAATACTGGATGGATGCCAGATTTATAAGAGCAATCAAATAAGAAGTAGAGTTTCATCAGGAGAAAAGAGAGTATGGAATCATGCATAGTTTCATATCATTTTTCTGTGGAGTATTATGTTTGTTCACTTGTATCTCAGTTAAGTAAAAACTTTGTTCCGCATGTATTCATTGGCAAGGGGTCATAAGAAGGTACCACTGAGTGGGTGGCAGAAGCAACAGAAATTTTATTTTCTTGCAGTTTTGGAGGCTGGAAGTCCCAGGTCAAGGTGTCAGCACAGTAGTTTCCTCTGAGGCCTCGCTCCTTGGTTGTAGATGGATGTCTTCTCCCTGTGTCTTTATGTGGTCTTTCCTCTCTGCAGTCTGTGTTCTTATCTTTTCTTCTTATAAAGATACCAGTTATTTTGGATTAGGGTCCACCCATATAATCTCATGTTACCTTAATTATCTCTTTAAAGACCCTGTCTCTAAACACAGTCACATTCCCCAGTCATAGGGCTTAGGACTTCTACATATGAATTTGGGAGTACATGATTTACCCTGTAACAGTTTCCAGGTGATTTTTTTTTTAAATACAATGAGTTTAGAAGTTTCTTTTTTAACCCTAGCATTAAGAAAATCATTCTTCACAGTTCTACTTCTTACTTTTCTGACTTTTTCTTTTTTTACTTTTCTGACTTTTACTTTCTCTTCAGATTCTGTTTTATTCCATCACGTAAAGTTTATACTTTGTTTTATACCATCACGCCAGGAAAAGATGACAATACCCGCCCATCATGCTAAGAGGAAACTAAACAATTATTTCTCCAACTGAAATAAATTCATTTAAGTGGTGACTGTGAGTTCTATACCACCAATGTCAATAAATACATATTCATCTTTCAAAATACTGCAAATGCTCTGTTCTTTGGCATGAGGATACTGGCTTAGCAAAATTTTTCAGTGCACTAAATTAGCTGATGTTAACTCTTCTAAATTAATTTCATTTTTTAAAATTGATCTTGCAGGGCTTACAAGTAAGTGAAAGAACAGATATTTATCGAGAAAGCTAGAAATATATCCATTTTCTCAGAAATTTCAATTTCCTAAGAAGTAAAGCTCTAAGTATTTTTTAACTTAACCCACTTCTCCAACCTCTCAGCTCTCCTCCTGCCAAGAGAAAAATAAATAAGTCATCTGGCCACCTACTATAACTGGATAATCTGGTAACTGTATTGCAATTAGTCCAACTAACTTAGGTAACTAAACTAGACTTCGGATCTGAATGGGCCAACGGAAAATGACAACCACAAGAGGTGTCTTGGAAAGTGCTGCCTAACTCAGTCTCAATTATGCTCAGATAACTGGCAGTTTTCCTGCTAGAATTAATCTGATTTAAACTTAAAGCAGCAGATAGAAGTTTAGAAGCTGTCCGTGAAATTTTTATTTCTCCAAGCTGATACTAAATCTTTGACATGGTTTGGCTGTGTACCCATCCAAATCTCATCTTGAACTGTAGTTTCCATAATCCCCACGTGTCGTGGGAGGGAACCAGTGGGAGGTAATGGAATCATGGGGATGGTTACCTCCATGCTGTCCTTGTGATAGTGAGTTCTCACGAGAGCTGTTGGTTTTATAAGGGGCTTCCCCCTCCCTTTGCTCTGTACTTCTCCTTGCTTCCACCATGTGAAGAAGGATATGTTTGCTTCCCCTTATGCTGATTATAAATTTCCTGAGGCCTCCCCAGCCATGCTGAACTGTGAGTCAATTAAACCTCCTTCCTTTATAGATTACCCAGTCTTCGGTATGTCCTTATAGCAGCATGAGAATGGACTAATACAATATTGTTTTAATTTTCTTTTACAAAACAAGATTCTTGCTGGAATAAAGTAGTTTTCACTGTTTCTTATTTGGTAGGTTAAAGATTTAGTACACTCCACCATTTTAAACTTCTGGGTCCTTTGTCTTGATGGCCCATTAGAGCATTTACCTCAGTGAATTAGCCCCCAGATAGTTACATTCAAAGTTATTTAATACATAGGAAATGTATGTAGCTCAGCTTTTGATAATTCAGATTTCTTTTTTCACTTTTTTCATTTCTGCCTTTCCTTTTACTTCTAATTGATCAAACGTTGACTTTAAATAGCTAATCAATTATTTAAATCACTTTTCTTGAAACCATTTTGTTAAGAGGTTTTTAATTTGTTACATGCTGAAAGGATCTACAGGAAATTTCTTCAAAATGAAACCCTTAAATCTCACGCTATGTTAAAAAAAAAATTAAAAGTATACTACATCATGCCATGTGGAGTTCATTCCAGTAATATGGTGATAGTTCAAGATTATAAGATACATTTAAAATAACTGACCAGACCTTTAAAAATAACTCAAGATCTAGCAAACAACTGGAATCATGCTATATGGCTAAAAGCTGAACACTGATTCTTGACCAAAACCTCCAGCCCCAGTCTGCCAGAGTCTATAGGGTGGGAATGGGGATGGATGGGAAAGAGATACATTTGAAAAATATATATATTCAGTTTACAAATTGTTTTCACAGTTTTAAAAAGCACCAGGAAGCAAAATTGACAATATTTTCTTCAGTATGAGACACACAAAATATAGAACGATAAGGTATTTAGGGGCTATGACTTTTAATCACTTGAAAAATGCTACTATAGTAAAATCTGATTAATATCAAATTAATCAAAAATTCCAAGTCTACTGTAAAAATGGCTGCTCACTTACAGTAGACTTGGAAATGCTAACTAATATAATTATATTCAAAAAGGTAAAGGATATATATGAAAGTATACATACACAAATATACATATAAGGCAGATATAAGGCAGTAAAGTACCATTATGGTAGGTAATATATTTGTTGACTTGAAAACCCCCCAAAAAACTACTGAAAAATGTTTAGAAATAAAAAGAGGGCTCAATAACACAGTTAGTTATTATTCAAAATAGTTTAATTACTATTTATTTTAAAACACTAAAAATCAAAAACTTGCCTTTGTAAACAACAATCAGAAAATACAAAACAGGAAAAGATATTGTCCACAATAACTGGATAAAACAAAATCTATGAACAGATTTAGTAAGAAATGTGGAATACTTATGATTAAAACTCTATTAAAAAAGACTTGAATGAATGAAAAAACTCATGTTCTTGGATGACAAAATTTGATAATTTAAAGATTTCAGTTTCATCCAAATCAATCAACTTAATGATATCAATGCAGTTCCTATAAAAATTTCACTGGAATTTGGGTAGACAGGAGATCTTGTTTCTAAAATTACTCTTAAGTTTCCCTGGAATAACACATTTATAGAAAGGGCAGTCAGTATCGTAGTTTGGGATGCCACAACAAAGTCCTATAGACTGAGTGGCTTATAAACAGCAGAGATTTATTTCTTACAGTTCTGGAGGCTAGAAATTTGAAATTAGGGTGCCAGCATGATCGGGTTCTGGTGAGAGCACTCTTCCATGTTGCAGACTCCCGACTCCTCATTTACCCTAATGTAATAGCAAGAGGACTAGAGAGCTTTCCGGGGTCTCTTTTATAAGCACACTAATCCCATTCATGAAGGCTGTACCCTCATGATCTAATCACCTCCCAAAGTCTCCACCTCCTAAGACCATTACGGTGGGGATTAAGATTTCAATGTACTAATTTGGCAAGGAACACAAATATTCAGTGTATTAGTCCATTCTCACATCACTATAAAGAACTACCTGAGACTGGGTAATTTATAAAGAAAAGACGTTTAATTGGCTCAGGGTTCCATAAGCTGTAGAGGAAGCATGGCTGGGGAGGCCTCAGGAAGCTTACAGTCATGGAGGAAGGTGAAGGGGAAGCAGGTACCTCTTACACAGCTGGAGCAGGAGCAAAAGAGAGAAACGGGCAGGGCTACACACATTTAAACAACCAGATTTCCTGAGCACTCACTCGCTATCATGAGAACAGCAAGGGGGAGTCTGCCCCCATGATCCAATCACCTCCCACCAGGCCCCTCCTGTAACACTGGGGATTACAACTGGGCATGAGATTTGGGAAGGGACCCAAATTCAATATCATTGAGTCATAACAGGCAATTTCTTTCCAGAAAGGAATAATGAAGTAGGGACCTTTGGTACTGGCTATTACAGGGTATAAAACTAAAATCATGAAATAATGCATAAAACAATGCAGTTTAAGTTTAGTCAGATAGTATTGACAGAGACCCAACTCTGTGAGAGGATTTAATATATGACAAAAGCTGTAACATAAATCAGTGTTAAAAGATTTATTAATCAATGAACTTATTTTTTGACTACTGCATGGTCATTTGAGAGAAAAAATTCAGTTGGAGATTTATCTTTTGCCAAAATGAATTCCACACAGATTTAAGAATTAAAGTTAAAAAAGGAAAAAATAATTTATAAATGAAAAAGACAAATAAATTTTTTGTGTGATTTGAGTAGATAAAATGCTTTTTTTTTTTTTTTTTTTTTGAGACAGAGTCTTGCTCTGTTGCCCAGGCTGGAGTGCACTTGTGCAATTGCGGCTCACTGCAAACTCCGCCTCCCAGATTCACGCCATTCTCCTGCCTCAGCCTCCCAAGTAGCTGGGTCTACAGGTGCCCACCACCACGCCCGGCTAATTTTTTGTATTTTTAGTAGAGATGGGGTTTCACTGTGTTAGCCAGGATGGTCTCGATCTCCTGACCTTGTGATTCACCCGCCTTGGCCTCCCAAAGTGCTGGGATTACAGGCGTGAGCCACCACGCCCAGTCCCTAAAATGCTTTTTAAATGTGTCAAAAGGCTGATAGACAAAAGGCTCAAAAACGTTTTAAATAACAAAATTTTAAAACCCTCAAAACATATAACACATAACAATGTAAAACATAAAGGACAATCTAGGAAAACTATTTGCAACAAGTATATGGCAAAAGTTTAACATTCCAAGGACTCTTACATATCTCTGAGGAAAACAGAATAATGGGCAAAGGGCATGAATAAGCAACTTGGAAAAGGCGAAATGTAAGTGTAAATAGCAATCAAACAAACGGACGGCACAATGGTCAAATCAGGGCTTAGAGCCAGACTGTCTGAGTCTAAACTCACGCTTTGCCAGTGTTTAACCATATGACTCTGACCTCTCTTTGCCTCTATTTTCTCACCTGTTTGTTTAGTTCAGATTTTCCCATGCTCTATCCAAAAGGCAGACTTCTACAGAACAAATAGAGATTTTAGTTTAACATGAGGCTCTTCAAATGTTCATTTCAGAACACTTAGTAAAATATCCTTTCCTGGCACTTTAATCAGGTCCAATAGAGAAATATGTAAGTGTTCAAAGATAGTAATTTGAACAATTACGGGAATAGGGTGTTTACATTTTTCTTTTTGAGAATTCTGATATTTGAACTGTCAGTGATTCTATGTCAGCAGGGCCAGAGCCACGTAGTTTCATTTCTGCCTTTCTGTGTTTCTTAGACGCTCATTAGAGTACGGTTCCATGGTGAGGGTGAGAGATGAATGCTGAGAACACAATCCTCAGGAAGGAGGAGCTTGTGAGAAGCTGATGCAAAGATCTGCAAGTTAAATGAGCTTTCCTGCAGCTGGGTTAGACTTGGACTTGGTTAGAAACCCTGGGGATTTATTCTATTCCACCCAGATAACTTCTGCTCAGAATAAGGCCTCAAAGCTCAATGATAGGAGCGCAGGAAGAAACTCACAGGTCTGTTTACTGTCTTACTCTGGAATCTCTAACTCATTGACGTTAGCATATGCATTGGAATCTTGGTTGATAATGGAGTGATAGCTCCATATAATTGACAACTCCCATTCCATATCTTAACATTCTTAGAACACTCAATTTAAACTGGATGTGATACACATTCTTACGTGCTGCCACCTGGATGCCATTGTCCATTATACAATACATGAGGGCACATGAACAACTCAGATATTGGTGATTCATGTAGCACAGGAAGCTTAACAACCTTTGCAAATACCTACAACTTTAGAAAGATAAAGTAATAAAATGTTTTCTATGGGAATTAAAGATGCCATTATAATAGGTGTCATTTATTAAGGGCTTACTATTTGCCAGGTACTGTCTTGAATGCTTTATATACATGTACCTGCTATTTGGAAAGTTATATATACTTATAGCCTTGAAATCAAATTAAATTATATGCCAAACCCGATTCCTGCCAAAATGACTAGGAATTCAATCTCAGTAATTATTGATGGGTACTTCTTTCTTCCCAAGATCAACAAAAAATATGTAAGGTTTATGGGATTTCCAGAAAATGAGGACCAACCTCTATCGTCTGGCCCACTTTTATGACTGCTATTTACTATAAACTCTCATAAAATTGTTCAAACACTTTGGTCTTTTGAAAACAGGCAGTTCTAGCATGTCCATGCCAAACCTGGTTGTAGGGATGTTGAGAAGCTGGAAGTCTGGGTGCTGGACCCCCCCTATGGGGAGCACTGTGTGAGTACCTACCAAGGTCATGCCACCTCTGGCCACTGCCACAGATCTGGACTCAAGTTCCTGCTCATCATGGGACCCACATATCTCTGGGCTCTTCCCAGTCTAGGAAAAATCTTTCTCCTCCTTCCTGTTACTTCTGTTTTCCTTTTTCTTTCTATAGTATATTTCCCACAATGAGCTCAAGTTTACATATACACAAGTAAAGCCATAAAAGGAAATTATCTTCACACCCCATCCCACATCTACACCAAAATATGTAGGCTGCTTTGGAGAGAAAGAGGAAGAGGACAAAAGAGGGAAGAGGAGGGAAGGAAATGAGAAGAAAGAGGGAAGAAAAAAGGAAATAAAACAGTAACCATTCCATTCCTGCTGATTTCTAGGCATGAAGGAAAATCAAAAAAAATTAGTGTCTTGATGCCATATATATTATTTCATTTAAGTCTCACAACAACCCTATGAGGTAGGAACTATTTCTGTTCTTATTTTACAGATGAGCAACCTGAGGCTTAAACAGTTTAAACATCTTGCTCAAGGCCATACAGCTAGTAAATATAAAGCCTGAATTCAAACCCAGATCCATCTGATTCTAGAACCCGTGTTATTAACCACCACAAATATGGCCTGATTAACAGAAGCATCATATAATTCTTTGAATACTGCATTGGATCATGAATGTCATATTATTTGAAGAAATTGCCTAGTATCTAATCACATGCCCAGCTCATGGCAGGTACTCAATAAGCATTTACCAATTCAGTAACAAGTAAATAATAGTTTCTTAACACAATTTCATTTTTCCTAAAATGTGTTTTTTCTCTATATGATTCCCCAAAACAGCATACCTAAAATAATATATTTTCAAAGAACAACCTGACAATATTAAAATTTATATAACACAGTTTTTCCTGAAATTCCAGCACTTTTAAAGCCATCAACTACTAAGGATCAAAAGATTATTCTTAAAATGCATTTTTGTTCATAAAAGGAGTACAAAAAGAAATCATTTTTTCAAGTTCACTGCAAAAATCTGGGCTGAATGGAAGGAAAATTGAGCTCAAAACTATGTTTCTCTGTGCACTGTGAATAAAGTGAAAATGTTGTTTATTTACAAAGGGAGAGAAAGATACGTAATTGCTCCAGGCTTGTGGTAGCTATTTTTTATTCTCCCTTTTAATTAATGAGCACTAGTCTTTTGAAACAGCTAAAGTGAAACTTGATAACTTTACATATTTTTTAAAAGGTAAAGACAGAAGAAAGTAGATCTGTGCTCTTTGAATTTTCTGTTCATTTGTATTCTCTTGGGAAGAAGCCAGTAAGTATCATAAGTTTATGCTGTTCCTTAGTTGTTACTCCTTTCCATAAATTTAGTTCCAATCCAGGCAGGAAAATTCCTTTTTCCTGTAGCTCTACTGAGACTTCCGGAATTTCTCCAGGTGGCACTGGAGAATGTTTTATTGTCATTTTGGTGGCTGTTCCTGATTGATGAGCAAAGGCTGGAATTGTTAATGTCGATAATTTACAAGGCATTTCCTACAAATTTTTCAGAAATTCTTCATACATATTCCAATAGCTGCTGTGTCAGACACATCCAGTCAGATTGCAGCCTGCTGATACCATGCAGCACTCATATCCAAGTGCTTAGCAACTTCCCTAGCATCTTTTTTATTTTAATTTTGCTTTTAGCATTCTCACAGAAGGAAACCAAGTAACAAATGTTAATAAGGGATTACTAACTTTCAAGACCACTCTTGGGCTGAAGTCCAAATTTATGCCAAGAAAGAAAGAAGTAATAATCTACCCTTTGAAAAGATCTTGTGATTTTTGTTGTTGTTTACTGTGTTGGTTACATAGGTTGAGGAAATTGACTCTAAATCTTTCTCTCTCTCTCTTTTTTTATCATTATTTCTAAAATACCTAACGTGCCATCAGAAGCACAACTTGTAGAGGCATCATTCTATAAGGATGGTGCTTAATTGAACTGTCAGTTCTGAGTAACAAAGTCAGGACTGCCATGTTCCAAGGTGTATCTTTAATTATATCTGACAAGTTTCTATAAGGACAAAAAATTAAATGAGAATGATCACTAGTTAAGAATTTTTACAATAGGGCCAGGCATGGTGGCTCATGCCTGTAATCCCAGCACTTTGGGAGGCCAAGGCAGGCGGATCGCCTGAGGTCAGAAGTTCAATACCAGATTGGCCAACGTAGTGAAACCCCAGCTCTACTAAAAATACAAAAATTAGCTGGGTGTGGTGGCAGGTGCCTGTAATCCCAGCTACTCGGGCAGACAGAAGAATCTCTTGAACCCGGGAGACAGAGGTTGCAGTGAGCTGAGATCGCGCTATTGCACTCCAGCCTGGACGACAAGAGCAAGACTTCATCTAACAAAAAAAAAAAAAAAAAAAGAATTGCTACAATAGCCACAACCTTTATGTAGTTTACTATTAAATTAATTTTGGATATGTTTATATTATACACAACAAAGCACAAATAAGGTTCTGCTATTAACTTCCAATTATAAGGATCTCAGTTCTGTTGCTTAATTAACTGAGTAATTTTGGGAAAATTACTTTATCTTGTTAAGCTTTACTTTTTCTGTTTTAAATGAATAATAGCACCTAACCCCTTATAGAGGGTTAAAAGAATTAGCACATGTAAAGTAATACATTCAATATCTAATGCAGTAAAGTACCAAAAAAATCCAAATAGGCTATAAGAATTCTGCTGTATGAAGTGTTTTACTGAATACTCCTACTTTGGCTTAGTTGCATTTAGAACTATTTTGTATCTTATGTGTTTCAGCTGGAACATTACTTTGCTGTATGATTGTGCCAGTTATTTACCTATTTGCTCTCTGATTCATTCGCCTTCTCTCCCAGTTCTTCTCTGTACCATAGGAAGCTAAACTCTGGGAACATTTTCCCAAATTCCCTTCCCAACTTCCTTCTGTGTAGCCTTAGACAATAGGAGGCACTGAGGGAAGACAGAAAGGTGAGAAGAGAAGATAGAGGGAGGTGATCAGTCTAGTAGGATCTCTTCTGGATTCCAGCTGTTGAGGCTGCTGGCCTAGGCTTTGGTAAAAACACCTTTTCCCATTGTCTCTCCAGTGCTGGGTTAAGAACAGCTTTCTGCAGTTGCAAATCTTAAAGCTGCCTCACCTTCCCCTGTGTGTGCTTTCCATTTTAATAGAATGTAATGTTTTTGGAATAAATGGTTTTTGTTTGGGGACTCAGATGTGCATTAAAAATTTACAGAAATCCTTTAACAGTAATTGGAGTTTCAAGTTAGGTTTTATTCTACGAAAGGGTTTTCAGAAACAAATTACTCTGTTAAGGAAGAGAAAGTCTATATATAGTAAAAGCCAGAAAATGTTAATTTCTTCCTAACTAAAGAAAAAGAAAAAAATTTGGCACAGAATCTCTTCATCCACCAAAATCAAACTATCTTTGTTTCTCCATTGCATGAGATACAGTATTTTTTGTTTTAATATAGAGATGAAAACTACACTAAAAAAATTTAAACTTCATATTATATGATCTTTAAAGAATATGTGGAGAAGTTTGAAGAAGATAGAGTAGAGAGCCAGGAAATAAATCCATGTGTTTATGGCCAATTGATCTTCAACAAGGCTACCAAGAACACAATGAGGAAAGGATAGTCTCCAATATATGGTGTTGGGAAAACTAAATATCCACATACAGAAGAATGAAATTGGACCTTTGTCTCACACCATATGCAACAATCAACTCAAAATAAATTAAAGATTTTAATGTAAGACCTGAAACTGTAAAACTACTATATAAAAACATAGGGAAAAGGCTTCTTGACATTGGTCTAGGCAATGATTTTTTGACTATAACCCCAACAGCACAAAAGCAAAAATAGGCAAACTGGATTACATCAAACTAAAAAGCTTCTGCATAGCAAAGGAAGAAATCAGCAGGGTGAAGAGACAGCATACAGAATGGGAGAAAATATTTGCACACTACATATCTGATAAGGGGATAATGTCCAATGCACATTAAAAAACTCAAACAACTCACTAGCAAGAAAACAAATAAAATCCAATTTAGAAATGAGCAAAGAATCTGAATACACAGTTCTCAAAAAAAGATACAGAAATGACTAACAGGTATATAAAACAAATGTTCAGCATCACTAATCATCAGGGAAATGCATATTCATACCACAATGTGATATCGTCCCACACTTGTAAGAATAGCTATTATCAAAAAGATGAAAGACAAGATGAAAAGAGAACCCTTGTGCACTGTTGGTAGGAATGTAAATTTCCATGACAGTCATCATGGAAAACAGTATGGAGTTCCTCAAAAAATTAAAATTAAAACTCCCATGAGATCTAGCAATTCCTACTTCTGGGTAAATACGTAAAGGAAATGAAATCAGTCTATCAAAAACATAGCTGCACTCCTATGTTCATTGCAGCATTAGTCACAATAGCCAAGATATGGAATCAACCAAAGTGTCCATCAATGGATGAATAAATAAGGAAAATGTGGCTCATATACACAATGAGATATTATTCTGCCTTAGAAAAAAAGAAAATTCTGTCATTTGCAACAACCTGGATAAAACTGGACATTACATTAAGTGAACTAAACCAGGCAGAGAAAGACAAACACTTCATGATCTCACTTGTATGCGAACTCTTTAAAAAGCTGAATTTAAAGAAGCAGAGAGTAGAATAGTGGTTACCAGGGCCTGGAGGTGAAGGGATGGATGGGAAGATGTTATTTAAAGGATACAAGTTTCAGTTAGACAGTATGAATAAATTCTGGAGATCTGTTGCACAGCATGGTGACTACAGCTAATAAAAATGTATTGTGTCCTTGAAAACTGCTAAGAGTAGATTTTAAATTTCACCACATACACACAAAAAAGAATAACTATGTGAGGTGATGGTGATGTATATGTTAATAAGCTTGATTGTGGTATTCATTTCACAATGTATACATATATCAAAATGTGTATACCAGAAATATGTACAATTTTTATTTGTGAATTATACCTCAGAAAAGCTGAAGAAATATCTATATGTAAAGAGATCATAAAATTGAGAGGATATTTCATCATAATGTTAGCATAAGTTAATTAGATTATGCTGACATTTTCCAAATTGCACCATCTGTACAATGTTGTCAAAAATTTTAAACTCACTTTCCAGCTACTGGAATTAGCACCTCAACTGTATTTTTGGACTGTGGCCAAATCTGCTATCTACAAGATTGCTTTACCTTGTGACAGTCAACCATTCACAATTTCATCCTCACTCAAGCCCACTTTTAGCTGAAATGGCTACTACAGAGGTTTGAGATGAAATGTCTAATACTTCAGGACATTGTGGAAAGTAACCCAACACATTCAGGAATATATTACTTCCTGTGGAATTGTTCTGCAAGAAAAAAAACTACATTCCATACTAAAATTTCTGATAAATTTTCCATAATTTATCACTAATAGTAAAAAAAAAAAAAATACATTGTTTATACTACCTAGAAGCTTAAAATCCAAACATTTACATATATTACTTTATGAAGTATGTATTATTATCTTCATTTTTAAATGAGGAACTAGCTTAGAGATTTCATTAACTTGTCCATTGCACTATTTGTAAATGGAGGAGTAAAGATTCAAACCCAGATATCTGAAATGATTCCAAAGCCCTTGCTTACCACAACTATATGGTTTCTGGGATGGCAAATGCCCTTAATTTAAGATAATACTTCAGCACTGCCCAAATCAATATCATCCAGTACCATCCTTGGATTGCCAGTGTATTAACTAAGGTGAAATTCCAGTCTCCCTTGATTTATGAGTTTGACCTATTGATTTACGTAAGAGCTCAGAGGTTTCCTAAAGAAAAAGGTTTTGACTACTCAAGAGTTCAAGCACTAAAAGACATTTGAAATACAATATGCCACTACATACTATTAGAATGGCAAAAATCCAAGACACTAACAATATCAAACATTGGAGAGGATGTGGAACAAGAGAAACTGTCATTTATTGCTGGTGGAAATGCAAAATGGTACAGTTACTTTGCCATACAGTTTGACAGTTTTTTAAAAATAAAACCACACATACTCTTACTATACAATCCAGCTATGATGACCTTGGTTTTTATCCAAAGGAGTTGAAAATTTATGTCCCCACAAAAATCTGCACATGGATATTTATGGCAGCTTTATTCGTAACTGCTAAAACCTAGGAGCAATCAAAATGCCCTTCAGTAGGTAAATGGATTAACCATGATACATTCTATACAATGGAATATTCTTCAGTGCTAAAAAGAAATGGAAGGCCTTGAAAAACTCTGAAAAAAAAATGCAGAGGAAATTTAAATGCACATTATTAAGTGCCAGTCTGAAAAGCTTACATACTGTATGATTACAGTTCTATAACACTCTGGAAAAGGCAAAACTACGGAGATAATAAAAAGGTTAGTGGTTGACAGGCGTTACAGGGGAGAGAGGGATGAATAGGCAGAGCGCAGAGGATTTTTAGGACATTGAAACATTTTATAAGGTACTACAATGTTTGGTGTATGTCATTTTACATTGTCAAAACTCACAGAATGTACAACACCAAGAGTGAACTATAGACCCGGCATGGTGGCTCACGCCTATAATCCCAGCTCTTTCGAAGGCCAAGGGTGGCAGATCATTTGAGCCCAGGAGTTCAAGACCAGCCTAGGCAATATGGCCAAGCCCCATTTCTACAGAAAACACAAAAATTAGCCAGGCATGATGGCGTGTGCCTGTAGTCCCAGCTACTCAGGAGGCTGAGGCAGGAGGATTGATTGAGCCCAGGAAATCGAGGCTGTAGGGAGCCATGATGGCAACACTGCACTCCAGCCTGGGTGACAGAGCAAGACTCTGTCTTAAAAAAAAAAAAAAAAAAAAAAAAGTAAATTATGGACTCTGGGTGATAATGATGTGTCATTGTAGGTTCATTTCCTATAACAAATGTACCACTCTGGTGTGGGATATTGATAGTCGAGGAGGCTTTTCATGTGTGAGTACAGGGGTTATATGGGAAATCTCTGTACTTTCTGCTCAGTTCTGCTGTGGACCTAAAACATCTCAAAAAAAGTAAATCTATTTAAAAGGAGGGAGAGAGAGATGTACTGAGGAAGCCAAATCAAAGGGAAGGAGAAATTTGAAGCTCCAGCTTTGCTTTTGAAGTAGAAACACATAGATTAAATTTACATTGATAGGAACAGGAGGAAATTAACACTGGTTTTAAAATAAAAGCCTCCTCACATAGAACTCTCTGTACTTCTTTTGCAACTTTTCTGTAAGCCTAAAATTAATTCAAAATAAAAAGTTTTTAAAAATCTACAGTATGCTAGGCAATGTGTGTAATAACCCTATGGTATAAATATTATTCTCATTTTACAAAGGCAGAAAGGAGGCCTGGGATGGTTAAGTAGCATGCAGAAGGCCTGCTAGAAAATGGCTGAACTAGAATTCTAAATATTATGTCCTCACTACAAAGCTCCTCTGTTCTTCACTAGATCACACTGAGTCCTAATGGTAGCATTACAGATAGGGCACAAGTGTGGCAGCCTAGGAAAGCAATAGTGGAGTTTATTTTCACACTTGCCTCTTTTTCACTCAGACGGCTGATCAATAGAAATAAAAAGTATTTATATAATTTCATGCTTTATTGAGCAGACATTAACATATGATCATGCCTTGAATCCCAGAAAGCACATCATGGCATTTTAAATGATTGAAAAACAAGATGTTCTCTAAAGATAAAACAGATTTATGTGCCTTTTCAAAAATACTGACTCCAAAGACTTGTATAGAAAAGATTACAAAATTAACATGAAAATCTTCTACTTATTTTATTTGTAAAGCAAAAGCAGCATCTTTCATTTTCTTTGACATGTTTTATCTACTTATACAGAAATAGGGTATACATTAATTAGGCCTCTTCATTGAAATGTGCCTAATTTGAAGAGCATCTTTGATGGCAACATTAACTGTGAACACTCCTCCTTCGGTATCACAAATGGCACCTCTGACGTATTCCAGTATTTGTTCTCCTTACCCCTATATTCATTCCTAGGTCTGAAAAACTTAAATGTATTGATTCAAATACTATTCAGTGAGCACCGACTGAATGCCAAACACTGTGCTGTCATATTTCTTAAAATAACCATAAGGTACTTCCTGCCTCTGATGTTTGAATGATGTCAAGACCGCTCTGAATTTATAGATGTTCATAATAAAATAGATCCAAGAAAAGGATTCAGCAAAAGAGGCTCTCCCAAGATTTGTGAATGTCAAAAAGATTGGTGATGAATATTTCAAAAAAATCTCCTTTATTTTAGTAGCAACTTCATAACAGAGTCAATTGTCCCTGAAGTCACAATGGGTCACTTGCAGAATAATACAGTAATTGGAGACAGCATACATTCTTGTGAGGAGGAAGATTCCCTGGGAGGTTCTGGAGCCTGTTTCAGCATTTGGTATAACAGCCAACATTGGTGAAAGTGCCTTATGCGATGTGGATGTTCAAAAAATCAGTTATTAGCCAGGGTTGGTGGCACATACCTATAGTCTCAGCTACTTGGGAGGCTGAAGTGGGAGGATCACTTGAGCCCAGGGAGGTCAAGGCTGCAATGAGCAGTGATGGGGCCACTATACTCCAGCCTTAGGGACAGATTCTGTCTCACAAAAAAAAAAAAAAAAGACAGAGAGAGAGAGAGAGAGAGAGAGAGAGGGAGAGAGAGAGAAAGAAAGAGAAAGAAAAAAAAAAGGTAAGAATTTTATAGCTGAAAGGGATTTTTGAGATCAAAGTAGCTGATTATGACGGACGTTTTCCCTCCTGAAAACACATTAGTAAAATGGATTCTCACACATTTATTACCATCAAAATTTTAAAATCTGCTTCTGGGGGTATAAAGCAGTAGTTTTAGGGATACTCCTATAATTCAAAAAATGATGCCTCATCATTTCATTGCCTATTGACTGGAATATAGTTGTACAAGTCTGATATTGCTCTCTATAATTTTAGATGAATTCATTAAAATAAGTGATATCACAGAAGACAGTTGACTTTTTAATCAGTATTATGAATCTCCATCTACCTGCAATCACATCTATTAAAATCTATTCTATTTTATTTCACTAATCTTTTATCTCACTAATACTTGAAGTCAATGTTCTTCATCAAAAGCTTCATACCGCACCAAAGAGAGCTAAATTATTGTTCTAACTCAGCCATAAAAACAGGATCAGAGAATGAGGCATAGAGCTCTGTTGACTTGTGTGAGTCATGCACATTTTCAAATAAATGGATAATCAAAAGCATCTCTAAGATGCAAGAAGGAAAGGTCAGAGTTTCATTTTAAATGCCCTGAGCCCAAAGACTAAATGCGAAATGTCACAAAATTCATTGCATGTAGTATTTTACCTATTATTTTAGTAGCACAAAGGCAACTAATTTCATCTTATGGTTTCTAATGTCATGCTGGAAAGGATGCATACTAATCAGAGATAACATTTGCCAGCCAGGAGTTTAGAGCCAGTTCTGCCTAACTCGATTAGAGGAAGAACTTCCTAAGGAGTCACCATGGCTCCCATCCCCAATCCTGATGGCATTCAGATTGTCCGCTAGGAAACAAACACTTGTTTAAAGGTTTTGAGGCCAGGCACAGTGACTCATGACTGTAATTCCAGCAATATGGGAGGCCAAGGCAGGAGGATCAGTTAAGGCCAGGAGTTCAAGACCAGCCATGGCAATCTAGGGGACCCCATTTCTTAAAAAAGATACTGAAAAATTAGCCAGCCTTAGTGATACATGCCTGTAGTCCCAGCTACTTAGGAGGCTGAGGTAAGAGGATTGCTTGAGCCAGGATTTTGAGGCTGCAGTGAGCTGTGATTGTGCCACTGCACTCCAGCCTAGGTGGCACAGCAACATTCTGTCTCTAAAACAAAACAACAACAACAACAAAAGAAATAAAAAAGGGAAAGTTTTGAGCAGGAGGTGCCTTAAAGTAAGTAAAAGTAATTACATTTTAAGCTGCTAATTTTTAAAAGTTTTTTTTTTATTTGTTTGTTTAAGTATATTCTGGCCTTTGCCCTCTAATTAAAAGATGATCTGAGTATTTTCTTTAATACCATCTGCCCTGAGCTAGGCACTGTTCTAACAATTTGTTATTAACTCATTCATATCTAACAACAACCAAATTTGGTAAATACTATTATTATAATCCCTATTTTACAAATAAGGAAATTGTGCCGCGAGAAATTTAAGTAATCTTCCCAAGGCCACATAGTTAAGAAATGGCAGAGGAGAGTTTGAACCCAAGAAGTCTGCTTCCAGAGCTAGGACCCATGCGAACTCCTTCATGTGCTTTGCACATTACAGGTACAAATATAGTTTATAATAGATCATTTACTGTTTGTTCACTGGGGGTCAAATGCTACACTAAACTCTGTACGCGATAGATGTCATTTTATTCCTATCACCCCCTGAGGTAAATAATGCATTTTACTGATCCTCGTCATAGGCTCAAAGAGCCCATATCCTTTGTTCATAGTCACACTGCCAGTACATGACAGAGTGGACACCTATTCCAGGTCTAGTTCTGTCCAAAATTCACGATGTAATAGCTCCACTGAAGAGTTTTTCAAGAAAAGGGCCAAGGAATCCCTTGATAAGGTATGAAAGGACAGGACAAACACCCAAATTTTAGGCTAATTACACTTTGATGATGCTTTCTTAGTACATCTTAACAAATAAATAATTCTAGAACAGGAAGGACCTTGAGATGATCTAAGCCCCAGCCCCCTCCTTTTACTGATGAGGACCTGTGACCCACAGGGGTTAAAAAAAACTCTGAAAATCACAGAGATGCAAGGACAGAACCACTCTCCACTCAAGCTCTGTTCCAGAATTCTATGCCACTTTCTTCAGAACGCTGCATCTCAATTCATAGCAATTTATACTATAAGTGGATGCAAGTGTATCCACTTCTAAGATACTTTTGTTATCCCCTGTAGAACCCGGCAAATCTCTCTTCTTTACTGAAATTGTCTTTTTTAGCTGTATTACGATTGCTTAAAGGCCACTTTACCCATGCTTATTGAAACACTTTCAATAACTGGACACAAACATTTGTTTACATTGTTTCCTGCTTTCTAATTTATCCTCCTGCATTTCTTTAAAAGTATTCATTTGCAGTTTCAGTCCTCTTTAAAGACATTGTTTTATTTGGAAAAAAAAAAAGATACTATCATTAAACAAAGGCATATATTAATAAATCCTCCATGCTTTTTGTGATTTTTAATTCAACCAAAAGAAGAAAAGCACTTTTAACGTAAGACAATTGTCCCTTTTTTTTTTTTTTCCATTTATTGTGTGGCCCAAGTTTATTTCTGTGTCAGTTCTCAGTATACCTCTTGAGTCTCTACTTTCTCTGTGTATCCTTTGTGATTCTTAGCTTGTCGGCTCCCTGTTCCAAATCCTTTCTGGGCCATCTGCCATGTTCTTCTGTACCTTGACCCAGGGTTCTTGACTAGGTGGGGAGAGTGGGTATGGGAAGCCACCTGCTCCTTTCTCTGTGTGGCGATGTTTCTAATCCTTCAGCAGTAAACAGAGATAGCAAACAACAGCAGTACATCTATCATAACTGTGCAAAGGCAGACAAGTCTCCCAGCTCAACTGCCTGATCACTCACCTGATTTTCTTTCTTA
Source organism: Papio anubis (assembly GCF_008728515.1). Taxonomy (NCBI): domain Eukaryota; kingdom Metazoa; phylum Chordata; class Mammalia; order Primates; family Cercopithecidae; genus Papio; species Papio anubis. The sequence goes on along the minus strand of NC_044978.1, from coordinate 133,182,809 downwards.
AGATGTAAGAATGTGGTCCCATGGTACTTCACGGGCAGCTTGCTTTGTTATGAATGTGACTATGGAGTTTAGGAGTATAGCCTGGGGAGGCAGAGTTTGTGCCTAGATAGTATTGCACCCACTGATTTCTCAGACATTAAACTGACAGACAGACTATTTAGGTTTCAGATCCTAGAGAGAAGGACTGAGGTTGAGAAAGAGGGAAGATGGATAAACAGGAGGAATTTCTCAGGGCAAGGGAGGTAGTTATGAAGGATTCCAGAGGTTTTGTGGACAGGTGATGGTAGACGTGTTAGGGGTGGACAGTATCTGAGCTACCGGTGGGTGAATCCATATGGGTCTGCAGCAACCTCAGTTCTTGCCTTGTCAGAAGAATTTGACTGAGGGGCATAAGGCAGAAAAAGAGACCAAGGCAAGTTTCAGAGCAGGAGTAGGAGTGTATTAAAAAGCTTTAGAGCAGGAAAGAAAGGAAGGTACATTTAGAAGAGACCCAAGTGGGCACCGTGAAGGTCAAGTGTGACGTTTAACCTTGATCCTAGGACTTCATACGCTGGCCCCCTCCTGACGTTTTGCGCCTCTTTCCCACGTTTCTTCCCTTAGGGCGGGGCTGCCCGCATGCGCAGTGCCCTCCTTAGCTTGGGAGGTGAGACCGCCAGTGTGTTTACGAAGTTGTACTCATGCCCAATTGAGGCTTTCTTCCCTTTTCCAGTAGAGTGGCCCCGGAAGGTCATACTTCTCCATTTTGTCTCTTAATGGGCATGCCTGGGCTCACTCGGTCAATATCTAGAGATTTTATTGGATGACCTTTTTGCTTCTCCCTGGCACCTGTATTCAATTAACACTTTAATGTAACAGCTGTGGACCATCAGGAGATTGTCTCTCCCTGGCGCCGGCTGCTGAGTTATCATGTTTAGAGAGGCAATGTGGTAACTGAGAAACCATCACCGATGATTGCCTGACATTCCTGATGGGTGGGGGAAGAGCCCTCTTCTGCCCTGCCCATGCCTGGTTAACTAACTGTAACAGACGGAAAAGGAAAGAAATGAAGGCGTGATTGCTCAAGAAGAAGGGGTCAGAGTGAGGATTGAGAGCATCTGGTCTGTCTCTGAGGCTGATGAAAATGAAGATCCTATCTGCTTCTGTGTTCAGGATGTACCTGGAAGGCTGACTGGTCCCCCTCAGTGTCTCCCACAAGCAAGCGGCAGCCTCAGTGGCCGCTTCTCCTTGGGCCTCCCATACACCAGCAACCAGAGAGCTGAGTTGGAGAGTGTGAGAGGTTCTGCTCCCCCCAGATTTTTTTTTTTTTTTTTTTTTTTTTTGAGACGGAGTCTTGCTCTGTCGCCCAGGCTGGGGTGAAATGGTGCAATCTCGGCACACTGAAACCTCTGCCTCCTGGGTTCAAGTGCTGCCTCGTGGGTTCAAGTGATTCTCCTGCCTCCTGCGTCAGCCTCCTGAGTAGCTGGGATTACAGGCACCACACCCAGCTAATTTTTGTATTTTTAATAGAGATGGGGATTTCACCATGTGGTCAGGCTGCTCTCGAACTCGTGACCTCAGATGATCTACCCGCCTCGGCTCCCAAAGTGCTGAGATTACAGGCATGCGCCACCTCGCCCAGCCCCCTTTGGCATTTTCTAAGTGAACTTAGACTTGGAGGACTCTGTGTTTTCAGTACGTCTCTGACTACCTAACAGGGGATGGGCAGGGCTGTCAATCAGATGGCATTTGTCAGAGTCACAAATTACCAGCAAAGCACCTCACAAGAAAAGCCTCGTGTTCCCTCTGCAGAGGTGTCCCCATTTAGGAAACGTGAACTGAAGTAACCTTGCAAGATAAAGTTCTCACATATCACAGATACTTGATCATTTTCTTTTTAAAACTTCAGAGAATTTTTTTCTCCTTCTTCACATGTTCTTGCCTATTACTAAGGAATTGAGACTTTTGAAATGTCATTGTCAGCATTTTCAGGCTATGATTTTCCTGTCTCATTAACAAAGGCCTCTTGTACTTTCTCTCCCTGCTTTCAGAAAGGTGAGAGCACTTGACTTATTCTTGATGTTCACATGAGGCTTCCAACCTCAACCTCCCACTGCTCACTTTCTGAACTTGACCTTGGCAGGGTCTGGAAGCTGGCTTGTCTGTTTAGATAAGCCAGAGATAAGTGCCCTTTTGTTGGGCTGCTCCTATCAAGAGCACTTATCTACAAACTGGATAATTTCTCCTGCACTCCTAATTTTTATCTTAAAAGCACCTCTCCCTCACCCTTCAGAATTGGCACACCACATTCACCAAATGACCTTTTTGCTTTAGTCTGGAGCTAAAGTATTTGGAAAGAATACCCATCAACTGGAAATTTAGACTAAAACCAATGTCTGGAATACTTAAGGAGAGTAAGAGCTCCCTTCCTTGGATAATTGCTGTGTTAAAGTCAAAGAGATGAAAGTTTAATGTATATTATCTCCCTTAATCCTCACAACACCATAAGGTAGGTAGCCCATTTCACTGATGAAGAACTATGGCCCAAAGACTGTCTTATGCTTACAGTGTCACACAGGTACCATGCGAAGGAGTGATTTGAGTATACAACTCTTTGATTCCAAAACTGCAGAACACGTTGATTCTGCCTCAAGTAGAATGTACTTAAATAACATATTAGGACTATTAAAAAGGAAAAGATTTCAGTAGTAAAATGTGTCCTTTCCTCACACAGTAATGCCTCCTCTCAGAGGAAAGACACTAAGATATTAATAGGACTGGGTGCGGTGGCTCACACTTGTACTTTCAGCAATTTGGGAGGCCAAGGGGGAAGGATCGCCTGGGAAGAGTTTGAGACCAGCCTGAGTGACATAGCAAGGCCCCAATTCTGCAAAAAATAAAAAATTAGCCAGGACTGGTGGTGCGTGCCTGTGGTCCTACCTACTCAGGATACTGAGATGGAGGATTGCTTGAGCCCAGGAGTCTGAGACTGCAGTGAGCTGTGACCGTGCCACCACACTCCAACCTGGGTGACAGAACAAGATCCTGTTTCAATAAATAAATAAATAAATAAATAAATAAATAAATAAGAATTGGCAGGATTTCACTATTTGTTGAATGAGACTGTTAGATTTAAGTGCGACATGAAATAGTGTTGGGAACTCAGTTTCTTCGAAGATATTATTGGCATTATATCAACATTTCAAAGACGCTAAGAGTCATGGTTACCAAAGATTTCCATTTAAATTCTAAATACTACCTCTTATCCTGTTAGACTTGGTTCGTATGAAAAATGCAGAAGCTGAAGTAAAGGTTCTCTCTCTCTCTCTCTCTCTCTCTCTTTTTTTTTTTCAGAGACAGGCTTTCACCATGTTGCCCAGGCTGGTCTCAAACTCCTGGGCTCCACGCCCAGCCTGAAGTAAAGGTTTTTACTCCATTTAGGAATCTGTGCTTCCCCTCTTTTCTTTGCCAAATCGCTTGACTTCTAATAACATCTTGGTGTTTATTGAGTGTGAGTATGCCACAGAAATAACAGGAGAAATGACAAGTAGGATCTGTCAGTATCTACCACGTACTGGGCACTGTGGCATTTCATATGTTCCCTATTAAATTCCACATCAACCCTGCAAGCTCAGTGATGTTGTCCTTATTTTATGGTCCAACAAACTAAGACTCAGAGAAGTCAAGTAGCTTCTAAGTGTCAGAACTTGACTTCAAACCTAGGAGAATCTGTTGTTAAATAAATGAGGAGGTAAATATAAAATATGGTTCATAAAATGTGATGTTAGGTCAGTATTTACACACATGATTTTCAGAACGCAAGAGCTATCATATCAGGCAAGATCTTATATACAGTACTTTATTTATTTGGCATAAGGTGGTCATACTTAATTTTTTAAGAGTCCATGACCTTGCTTTCTAATAAAATGCTTTGCTATTAAAGCTCTGGAGACCCTTGTTTAAACTTTAATTAAACAGTTTTCTTGAAACATGAGTGTAATATTTTACGCCTGGCACTGAATATTACAAATTGAAAACATCACCAAATATGTTGTTATAAACCAGGCTGTTTGTTTTGGGGTGCTGTTGAGATTTATAAACCACTTGCTGATAAAAAGAAATACTGTTTTATATGACAACATTGAAATATGTGCAATAGACATTTCCACTCTTGCTGTCTGTTGCCAGTAAATGAAAGCCTCTGTTCATTCATGTTGTGCTTGATAGCTGTGAAAAAATCATTCCTATCCAAACCTCAAGCACATGGGGACAAAATGATTGCCAGTTTCAAGAACAAAAGAGCAGTTTGTAACCATCTGTTTGAGAGTGGACTTGTTATATCAAGAGTTCCTACTGGACAAATTTCTAAATGAGACAAAGGCAGCAGGAGATAGAAAGTATGTATTTTACATTACTGCGTCATTCCAAAATTTGTCACTAGGATTCTGAAAGTAACAAAAGTTGATTTTCTGTCCCCATTTTTTTAATGTATGTTCTAAAAGGAAGCGATTTTACTGTTTCTAGGGTTATTTTTAAAAATTCTCCTCAACTATACATGAGCTTAATAAGCAAGAGAAAAAGGCTCAGGGTGGAAGACATGAGGTCAGAGTTTTAATTCCAATTCTTCATGAAATTTTAAATGTAAGGTATGATTGTGACCCTCAGACATCACAAACACTACCATGATACATGCTACCCTGGCATCTTCTAGCTTCTTGGACTGTCAAAATTGGTAAGACCCTATGGATTCAGTTTGATTTTTTAAGCCTGTGGATTTTGAAATCAGAGATTCTGTCTGCTAAACTCAGAAAATGACCTATGAAGCAGAGTTGAGAAACAGTGATATTTTCCATGGTAGTTCCTCTAGTTATCTTGGATTTCACTTACTGGATATCTATACTCTTATTCTTGGCGCACTTGATTCCATGGAGTCTAGCAGATGCAATGAAATAATTACATTTTGCAGTACACTAAATTTAGGGAATAAGAAGACCTTGAATTAGCATTTGGGTTATATACATATATTTTTCAAATAACATCATGCAAAATACACAGTGAATAATCTCCCTCCCATCCTTGCCCTTATCCACTCAATTTACTTCTTCTGTAAATAGTTTACTGTACAAGTTGAGCATCTCTTGTCTGAAATGCTTGGGACCAGAAGTGTTTTGGATTTTGGACTCTATTTTGAGATTTGGGATGCTCAATCTGTATATGCTTTCAAAATTTCTTTACACAGAAACAAGAAAATACAAATATATATTCTTATTGCCTCCTTTTATACAAAAGATAGTATGCAATGCATAGTGTTCTGCACCTTACCTTAGAGATCTTTTCCACATCCAAATGGCTTGAGTATTTTTCTTTGAAGCTTCATAATGTTGCATTACATAAGTTACTATAATTTATTTAACCAGTGTTTTGTTGATGGGCATTTAGGTTATTCCCCATCTTTTGCTTTTACAAACATTCTGCAATGAATAATCTTTCGTATGTCTTTTGGAGCAAGTTCAAATATATGTGAATGACATATTACTAGATGTACAATCTCTGGATCAAAGGATTACATTTGTAGTTTAGATGCAATCACCAAGTTGCCCTCCATGGCGCCTGTAACAATGTACACACTGTGTTATCAAACATTCACATATGTTATCTAATAACATATGTTATTAGATACGTAACAATCTAATAAATGGGAAAATGGTATCAGTTTGGTTTAATTTGCACACCTTTTATGAGTGAGTGAAGTTAAGCATATTTTTATATGCTCACAAGCTGCTTGCTAGTGGGGCACGCTGGTGTGTGCCTGTATCCCAGCTACTTGGAAGGCTGAGGTAGGAGACTCTCTTTAAATCTTTTGTCCATTTTTCTGTAGGATTTTTTTTTTTTTTTTTTTTATTTTGAGATGAATTCTCGCTCCTCACCCAGGCTGGAGTGCAGTGGCTGCATCTCAGCTCACTGCAAGCTCTGCCTCCTGGGTTCACACCATTCTCCTGCCTCAGCCTCCCGAGTAGCTGGGACTACAGGCGCCCGCCACCACGCCAGCTAATTTTTTGTATTTTTAGTAGAGACGGGGTTTCACCGTGTTAGCCAGGATGGTCTCGATCTCCTGACCTCGTGATCCGCCCGCCTCGGCCTCCGAAAGTGCTGGGATTACAGGCGTGAGCCACCGCACCTGGCCTGCTGGATTTTTTTTTTTTTTTTTTTTTTTTGGTCTCTTCCTTATCTATTTCTAGTTTTGTATATAATAGGAAAATTACCCCCATCTCTAATATGAATTATATGTGTTCTTATTTCTTTAAATATTTGGCTTTTGGTTCTGCTTAGGATATTTTGCCATAAGTTTATTTCTATGTAGTTAATTTTCTGAATGTTTTATTTTATTCTAGGTTATAAATAATCGAAAGACTCTTCCTCCAAGATAGCAAAATTTTTTTTCAAATATAGGCACATTTAGTTATATATTAATATATTATTGGTAAAACTATATACCAGATAACATAAAAGATAAATTTGGGTGTATGCCAATATGGAAACAGTTTCCACAGTAAAAACATTAGTATAGTATGTAATATGTATTAAGTAAAATAATGTTCCCAATTTTCTTTCTTTTCAAAATTCAGTTTTATTCATAATTCAGTATAATGTGAGTATTGTATTATATATAAATATAAAAGAGAAAACTTTGTGTATAATAACATTCAACACAAATTTAATAGTTTAGTAATTTATGGTATGGAATAAGAGTGATGTCACCAAAACAAATGTCCTGAGATTCAATTATCAAATTTCATAAAAAATAAAATTCAAAAGATAAAAAACAATGATAAAGTTATTTAGCACATCATCCTCCCTTTCATAAAGATTGGAGTTATTTGCTTCTTTTTAATTTTCCACTTTCTGGTTACATGCATTTTAACAGGTTATTACCTTTTAAAGCTACTATTATTTTACATGGGCTAGAACTGTTCAAGACAACAGAGTGCATACCTCTCTGGAAGCTACCTATTGGGGTTAGAGTTTGCTAATTCCAATGGGTAGCTTGCTAATGTTGGTTTTCTTTGCAAATCTTACACACTCAGAATAAAAGAGCATTGTCATTTAAATGAATCAAATGTAAAGAGAGGCCCACCAACTGCTTGACAAGGCTTATGAGCGGTTGAGACATAGGTCCATGGGTCCAGCAGCCCTGGTGTTCACTGCCAGGGACTCTGTATCAGTAAGTGAATCCATTCCCACTGGTCAGTACCCATGCCATATTTTGAATATTGCCTCTGCTCACAGGGGAAGAAAGTACTTTGGTAGCCATGGGTCTAGGATATGGCTTCAGTTTTACAGGATCAAACACTCAGTTTCTCTAGCTCATTAATAGTGAACTTTAGGAAATGGATTTTTTGATGTATAAACTTGCTAGATGTTTATTGTTACAGTAGAAATTAAAATTATCTATTTACTGTAATAGTCATGCCTACCAAGGAACCTGGCACAAAGTGATGCAGCCACATTGGAAAAGAGTTTAGCAGTTCCTCAAAAATGTAAACATAGAATTATCCTAGGATCCAAGAATTCACTCCTAGGTATACGTCAGAGATAATTAAAATGTATGTATGTACACACCACAAAACCTGTACATAATTGTTCATAGTATCATTATTTATAATAGCCAAGAGTGGAAACAACCCAAATGTCCACTGAATGGATCCATAAAGTATTATATAGCCAAACAATGGAATATTATTCAGCAACAAAAAGGAATGAAGTACCGATACCTCCTGAACCATGGATGAATTTTGAACACATTATGCCAAGTGAAAGAGGTCACTTCCAAAAATCCATATAGTGTATGATTGCATTTGTATGAATGGTCCATGGCAGGCAAATCTATGAGACTGAAAGTACTGAGTGGTTGCCAGAGACTTGGGGAAAGATGAATGGGGAGCGATTGCTAATAGATAGTGGTGATGGTTGCACAACTCTGTGAATATCTAAAACCATGGTAGTATGCACTTCTAAAGCATGAATTTTATGGTATTTAATTAATCTCAACCTATTATATAAATATATATTTTATATATATATATATGAAATAAGACTGTTCTCGGTACCAGTTTCTGAAATACTATTAATGGTTCTTCTTTTGGTTCATATTGTCAACCAAGTAATTTATATAAGAAAAAGAATCATTTCCTAAACTAGATAAATTTGGAATTCTCATTAGGCATAGTTCTCCCTAAATTTAGCAGTGGCAGCAATAAGAACATTATGTTATAGGAGAACCCGAAGCTAAACATGAGGCATGTTCCTGCCTACACTGTATTTGCATTCTGGTCCAAAAGTAATGAGACCTTTTTCATTGACTCAAATATCCTACATTTCTTATCTCTAAAACTTCAGATTAGATTAATCCAATAGCAATAATAGTAAAATCAAATAGAGTAATAAATAATATAAATTAAATGTAAGGAGAAAAAAAAAGCCAAGGCAAATTCAAGAGTTGGACTCATCACTCAAGTAGCAAAAAGGGACTTATGTTGCCTTCAAGGTCACATGTTTCATGTCTCTTTTTCTCTAAAACATAAAACTTGTTACAGACAATTTTCTCATGTTCCATAGTGTATTAGTAGAAAGGTGTATCTGGAATCCAAGTTTCCTGACCCCTAGTCCACTGTTTTTTCTGCCCACAATAATTTATCCTTTCAGATTCTCTGTTTTCTCATGTATAAGATGAGGATAAAAAGCTCTTTCCCAAGGCCTTCCAATAGGAATTAATGAGGTAACACATGCAAACGCCATGGTGGCTGGCACATTGTTAGCCATTGTGTGTGACTGTATCACACTTTATGCGTCCATTCGGTGGATATTTGGGTTGTTTCCACTCTTGGCTATTATGAATAATGCTACTATGAACAATTGCATACAGGTTTTATGGTGTGTACATACATACATTTTAATTATCTAAGACATATACCTAGGATTGTATACAAATACAATAAATATCTGCTCGATGAATAATCAAATGAAGGGGTAAATAAATGTTTTGTTTTCTTCCCTTTCCCTTGGGTATAAGCTCAAATTTCCTTCCTCCCCAGTATCAAATAAAGAAGATACAGGAAAATGTCTTCCTAGATAGGAAGAAAAATCAGGCTTCGCTTATTCTTTTTTCCCAAATATATTAAATGATTTGTCTAACATCTCATAGTTATCAAGTGGTTAAGGAAGATTTTACCTGATTTCAATACCGTTAAGTTTACCCCATTAAACTACCGTACCTTTCAAGAGATAGCTATCTTTAGCATATGAGAAATTTAAATTGTGCCTCCTTTTAGTCAAAGACTAGATATTTTGTACATCATAGACATTTTAGAGCTGGAATAGTTTATATTGTGAATTTGAGATGGAAAGAAACCAGTGAATCTCGGATACATCTTGTACACCCGTTTCTATGTAGAGGATATAGCTGAAAAAGCATTAATGCTGAAACTTAGCTTCTCCAGCACCTCAACAAATGTACTTGAACACAATGTATATCTTGTTTTTCCAACTCAATTTGGGTTTCTCAAATTCTAAAAGTAGAAAGTTTACCCGATTAATATGACCACTCAATGTAGTGCAGAGAGATAGGCTTTGGGAATTACCCAATATTGGTTCTGAAATATAACCCCTATCACTTATCAAAAGTGTGAAAGGAAAAGCCACCTAATCTATTTGAGGGATACTCCTGTCTCATACAGTCATCAAGAGGATTAAATGATAAAATGCATGTGAAAAATTTAGCAAAGTCCTGGCACATTCTAGGCACCCAAAAATTATTAATTCCCTTTCTTAACGCTTCTATGGAGTAAAAGACAAATGCAGCATTTTAACCATTTGCGTTTGTTTGTCTCTCTCAGTGTTTTTATGGCTTTCTCCTATATGTGAGCATCTTGTAGCTTGTCTTACTGAGAGCTCTAGCAGTCTTCCTCTTTGAGAGTTGAAACTATATCTCGCCTTGAGACAGAAGGTCTGTGAAGATGAGGACTATGGCTTTTTTCCCCTCAAAGACGTGGTAGTGCTTATGTCTCTATCAGGTGGCAATTATCTGAATGTTTCTATTTTTTCCTCTGCAAACCTCATTTTGGTAGTAGCCGCTATGAGTGCCACTTTAAGAAGGATTTTGCAGTCATTGGAAAGAGTTTTATGGTCCAGTGCCACCACGGCACAAAGTTAAGTAATGGCATTCATGCCACAAATTAGCCATGGACCCCTGAGGGAAGGGAGTTATGCCAAATTAATCTTTGAAGCCCTGAGCTTGCACCAATACCTAATGTAGCTCTTTATATGTAGAAGGTCTTCATTCTGTATTTCTTGACTGTATTAATAAATAAACATACAGATGAAACAATCTGTGCCTGAAAGTGATGAATAGCCAGAAAAACTGGACAACAGTGAAACACAGATCCTTTGAAGACATTATCTGTTAAGTGGGTCAGCAAAAATCAAGGGAATAAAGAGGAGAGACTGTCTATGAAATTTTATTTGAAATTTGGTAGATAAAGTATTCCCTCGTTTAGTCACACAGCAACACAGGAGTAAATGACTCATTGTTTCATAATGCTCTTTACCCATAGCATTAATTTCTCCCACTGTAATGCAGATCAGTTTTATTTGTTGCATTCATCTTGAAAAGGTTAACTCTGAGCCCACTTTTCTCTATAATAATCCCTCCAGGATACCACCAAGAACATCTCCTGGAACCATATGGTACTACTTTAGATATGGGATTACGTATGGGAACATAATAGATCCATTTAAAATTAAAATAACTCCCCAGAGTGTTGTCCCAATGAGCTATTCAAGATAGTCGACTAAGAAAAATGAGGTGAATATTTGTTACTGAAAAGACTCTATATAAATAGAATGAAAAAAGAGGGGGAAAAAAAACGTAGTAGAGAGAATTCATATCCCTGCCCTTAGATAGGACTTTGGTATCTCACAAAATGGACCTTTGTAGATGTCTGATAAATTGAAGATATGCCTAAATTTAAAGGATCTTCTTTTATGTTGTCTCAGTGGGTGGCTTATGTGACTACATCAGAATTTATTTAGATAATCTTTATATGGGACTATTTCTCTTATTTTACTTTAATATAGCCAAGAACAATGGTAAGCTGTTTAAATGGATGAGGATTTAGTTTTCTGACATGACAATTATTTTTGGAATAAGTTTAGAAATTGAGTTATCTTACATGTATTGAGCTTCTAGTTGCACAGAAGTGCCATCAATAGGTTGGGAATAAATTACATGAATAGCCGTGATTCTCTACTCTTTCAGAATCATACAGTTAAAGAACCTGTAGTCGAGTAATGACTATGTGAAAAACTGGGTCATGAGCATCAAATTCATTATATTAGATGATGGATAGTTAGTGATGGGACAGGAAACCACATATTCCAACACTAGACTAAAGTATATTCAGACTTTTGCTGTACCTACAGTTATTATGTGAAAATACTCAAATCATTTAGCTTCTCTGAACTTATTTCTTCATCTGTAAAATGACTTTTAAGAATCATTGATCTTTCATGTTTCACAATTAGAAATGTTATATAAAGATCTGTACTAAGATCAGTGCCATAAATAAATACAGTGCCAACACATATTAGGAACTCAATAATGGTAGGGAGTGTTATTTTATCAGCATCATCATTATTATTCTCCGTCTCATAAAAACAAAATGTTAATAATTGTATGAGGTTTTAATTTTAATATTGTATTTTAAAGCAATAAGTAATAGTTTTCGAAGTTATATAATAATTATACAAGAAATATTGTGGTGTGACTGGCATGGGCAACATGGCAAAACCCCACCTCCACAAAAAATACAATAATTAGTTGGGTGTGGTGGCTCGAGCCTGTAGTCCCAGCTACTTGGGAGGTTGAGGTAGGAGGATTGCTTGAGCCCAGGAGGCAGAGGTTGCAGTGAGTCAAGGTTGCACCACTGCACTCCTGGGTGACAGAAGGAGACCCCGTCTCAAAAAAAAAAAACCGTGGTAGCCAGCCTCCAAAAGACCACAATGAGCTCCAACTCCTGGTATTTTCTTGTGTAGTCCCCCCCTGCATCATACCAGGGTTGGTCTATGTGACCCATAGGATATGGCAAAAGTGATAGTGTGTGTGGTAGGCAGGATAATAGCTCCCCAAATATGTCCATATCTTAATCCCCACATCCTAAGCCTGTGAATATGTTGAATATTATATTACATGGCAAAACGAATTTTTCCAATGTGACTAAATTAAGAATTTTTGTAGTAGGGAGATTATCCTGGATTATCTGGGTGGGCACAATGCAATTCAAAGGATCTTTGAAAGGTGGAATAAAGTCAGAGTGAGAGAGATTTAAAAATGCTGTGCTGATGGCTTTGAAGGTAGAGAAAGGAGCCACAAGCCAAAAAAAAAAAAAAAAAAAAAATCCATTTGTCCTCTAGAAGCTCAAAAATGCAACGAGCCTCTGGATTCTCTCCTGAATTATCTGAAAGGAACACAGTCCTGTCAACACCTTAATTTTAGCACAGTGAAACCCATTCTGGACTTGGGATCTTCAGAACTATAAGATAATACATTCATGCTGTTTAAGCCACTAAATTAGTGCTATTTGTCACAGCAGCAATAGGAAACTAATACAGTATGTTACTTTCAATATTAGGTCATAAAAGACCATAGCTTCTATCTTGGGCTCTTTGTTTCTGTCTTTTGCATTGCTCATTCTGGGGAAAGCGAGCTGTAGTGTAATAAGGAAACCCAAGCAGCCAAAGGAGAGGAACCTATGGCAAGGAACTGAAGCCTACTAACAAATGAGAGAGCTTGGAAGCAGTTCTTGAGCCCCAGCAGAACTTCAGATGACTGCAGCCCTAACTGACAGGTTGACTGCAACTGCATGCAAGATCCTAAACCAGAACTACCCAGCTAAGCTGATCCTGGATTCCTGATGCAACAGAAACTCTAAGATAGTATTAATGTATGTTGCTTTAAGCTGCTAATTTCAAGGTAATCTGCAACACAGCAATAGCTAACTAATACAATATCCTTGTGTAGTTTCCACCCACACAGAATCAGGCTGGTCTATGTGACAGGTGGAATCCTGCAGAAGTGACAGTATAAGACTTCTTAAGTTAGGTCCTAAAAATTATTGCAGCTTCTGCTTTAAACTCTTGGATCATTCACTCTGGAGAAAAGCAGCTGACATGTCATGAGGACACTCAAGCAGCCCTGTAGAGCAAGCAGCTTGTCAGTGATATGAGAGAGTCACCCTGGAGCATACCCTCCAGCTTGTCATGCCCTTGACAATTTCAGCCCTACAGCCTTAAAACTTCCAGCTGAGGCCCAAACCCTATAGAGCAGAGACAAACCCTGCCAATTGTGCTCTCTTTGAATGCTTGACCCACTGAAACTGTGAGATAATAAATAATTATTATCGTTTGCACCCACTTTGTTTTGAGTGATTTGTTATGCAGCAATAACTAATACAAATGCATTAAGTATTTAGTATCTTCTAATTGTATTTTAGAAAAATAATTTTTCATGTTCATGATGTAAGTTTGTTAGTACTTTTTCAAAATGATGATTGACATGTGTATAAAACTATGTCAACACTTCTTTTCCTCTGATCAGAATCTGTCAATATTGTATACAGAAAATATCAGAGAGAATTTGTGAAAACAAACAAAACAGATTAATGTTGCAGGGTATATAGCAGACTGAACACTTGGTAGGAAAGCAGCTTGTGTTTTGGATATATGGCAGCTTTATTTTTTGTAGACACACAAATAAGGTCAGAAATTTCTCTTGTTTACCACTAAGCTCAGCTTGCTCATACATTCTTTATTTCAGTTGGTTGGATATGGGAAGGGGATGCAGAAAATGAGACTCATTGAACTTGCCAATTAAAGGCAATGTAGTCCTTTCCTGCATAACGCTTAACATCTTGGGAACTCAGTTAGTCCATTCAAACTCCAAATGTCACATCTGGACAACATCACCTCTTACTTGTCCTCCTCTTCCATTGTTCCGCCCAGAAAGGGGTTGGATCTAGGGAGAAGCTTACATAATACGTGTGTGGGTGCCCTTCTAATATCTGCATTGGCATGTCATCTTTACTGGCCCTTCTGTAAGCTGGAGTTTGTCCCACCCCATCTTGGGGAGGTCTCTGTCTTGACTATATTGGCTGCTGAAGCACCTAAGGCTGATGTGGCCACAGACTATTCTCTTGCACCCTCAGTTCATGGTCTCCCCCTTTTCCCCACTCCCCAAACCTTGTTCTTTCCCTTGTCTCATACTGGGGCTCTAATCTGCTGAAAATTTACCATATTATCAAGTCACCGTGCAACCTCACAATAGCACCCACTATCTTCCTGAAAACAGCGACCCTCTGGAAGGCACAGAGGCTCTCAATTCTCAGACCTTCTTCACACCTCCAAATAAACTGGAAATTTTCTTATTTGTCTTCTTCCTACTGTGGAGCAGAAGGGTACTTTCAGTGGGGTGGTCAATTTGCTCAGGGAGGCCTCTCTTCTCCAGCTAGTCTGTCAGAGTGAGGCAGAATTTTATAATACCTTCTTGCTTAAATGAAGAGAGCAGCAACTCCTTGTCTAGCCAGGGAAAATCATTTTTCCATATTTCAGATGTTCTACCTGGCCAATTAAGTGTAGCAGGCTAATTATCATGTTATTCTGCCACCTTGTAGGTAGAACTAATAACAGGCAATTTGTACATCCATCCTATATGTATTTGATATGAAACAATGCTGGATAAATGTTTTTAAATACCTTTTTATTCAAGCCTGCAAGTGTACATAGAATGTTGCTTTATTATATGCAGTAAAACATGTCTCCTCATATCTTCAACAAAGCAGCATGCCATACTGTTTTGGCATACTTTGTGGCAGTGTGTAATGTACCAGACAATGCAGTGTTTATCACTGAGTTTTTCTCTTCCTGTCTTTGTTTGCCACTGCTCGTTTCTTAGCAATATGAAATAACAGTTAAAAACACAGCTTCTAGAGATAGATTATCTTTGATTCAAATTCTGACTCTGCCACTTATTAGCCATGAGGCCTTGGACATGTTATTTAGCCTTTCTTTGTCATTTTTCATCTGTAAATAAAATGAGGTTGTTGGTAATAGTATCTACCTCACTTAGTTGCAAGAAATTAAATGAAATTGTATTAAAATCTTTAGAATACTGGAAAACACTGAATAGTTTTTAGCACTTTTCCCTTTTTTTGCCTTTCTGTTCTGTATTAGTAAGCTCTGGATGCCATCACAAAATACCCCAGACTTGGTAGAAATTATATTCTTGGTAGAATAAATAGAAATTTATTTCTCACAGTTCCAGAGACTAGGAGGTCCAAAACAAGGTCAGGAAGGTAGGTTTGATTCTGAGGCCTCTTCTCCTGGCTTGTATGGAGGTAGCCACCTTCTCACTGTGTGCTCACATGACCTCTTCTTTGTGCACAAGGGAGAGGGAACTCTCTCTGGTGTTTCTATTTATAAGGCCCATGAGGCCCCACCCTTGAGACCTCATCTAAAACAAATCACCTTCCAAAAGCCTCATCTCCAAATACTATCATATTGGGGGTTAAAGACTTCAACATATAAATTTGGGGAGGTGGGTGGAGCTACAAACATTTAGCCCATAACACATTCCTCTCCCAAAACCCAATTTCTTCCTCTACCTTGACTTCCTATACCTTAAGTCAAAACTAGATCTACTAAGTGGATAGAAACACTCAGTAAATGTTATGTATGCCAAAATACCTGATTCAGTGGATTGCTAGGTCATAGGTACATTTTGTTGAAAGATATCTGGATCAGTCATGCACTTGTAGAGAGTTAGAAATAAAGAAGACCTTACAACCATTGCCTATTCTACAAATAATGCTGGACAAAAACAGCACGACAAAACTCAATGGCTAAAAACAGTGTGTTTATTGCTCGGACATCTGGAATCAGCTGCAGGTCAAAGACTTAGGCTGGGTGATTCTTCTGGCCTCAACTGGCCTCTCCCATTTGCCTGGATGTAGACTGACTGTTGGTGGGGATCTCATTTTTCTAAGTTTTATCTGGCTTGGAGAATCCAGCTTGTCTTGACAGGTCTCATACACCATGTGTCTCTCACATCCTTCCAGCAGACTAACTTAAGCATGTTCTCTCATGAGATGCAAATACAAGTAAGCTCAGTGCCCAGTCCTGAAAGCAGAGAACAAAAGGAAACACATTCTACTGGCCAGAGCAAGTCCTAAGAACAATTCAAATTCAAGAGATGGAGAAATAAACTGTGCCTTTTCATGGGAGGAATGAGGAATTAGAGCCACTTTGCAATCTGTTGCACCAACAATCCTTTTGTCAGCTCAACCACCCCCCCCTTTTCTTTTTCAATTAAAACACCACAAATTTTAATTAGAGAGAGTATGGTATATATTGGGGGGGAACTTCTATGTAATTTATAAATTATCCAAAGGGTAATTTATAAAAAGTCTTTCTTCATAAGAATTTTGGTGGTTGTGTGTGTGTTGGAGGGGGGATGGGACTGTATTTAGAAAACCTATTTAGGAATAGTTCTGAACATAATTGAACTTAATTTCTTTTTGTGTGTCTCAAACTGAGAAACTTATTTATTAAATAGAAACATTTTATATGTGCTGTATATTTCACAGAAAAGAGAATATTAATATAAACTAGAAGGCTGAAAAATATCAAAATCTATTTGCTAAAAATGTATTTACCATATCTTAGTGTTTACACTTAGCATCCAGTTATGGCCAGGAATGAGGAAATTTGATTTTGGGAAATGAAACAATAATGTGCTGCCACCTTGTGTACAATGCCTGTAAGCACCATTATTTGCCATGGGCATCTCTGGAATACTAATCAGAAAAACATACTGCAATGAAGGGAGACATTTTGTCCTTATGAAAGGCAGGGCTTCTTAATCTTTTCTGTGCTCATGGGACTCTTTGACAATGTATGGGCCTTTTTTCATAATAATGTTTTTAAGTGCATAAAATAAAACACTAGAATTAGAAAGAAAGCTATACTGATATACAGTTATCAAGAAATTTAAAATGACAAATGTATTAGACTAATATGTGTGTTTAATTAACATGTCAGTAATAAAATGTAGTGGTTAATCTAGTAACTACTACGATTTTGAACCGATTGTGTAAACGTATTTTAAGACATCTGCAACAACAGTAATATGATATGAAAATGTATGTCACAAGCTGATACTATTGTGGTCTGTTGCCTATGCTGTATTCATAATGGAAGGAAATGTTTTATTACAGTTAGAAGTTAGTGGAGAAAATTGGTCTTTTTTTTCCTTTCTAAGTTCATGGGCCACTTGAATTCTATCCATAGACCCCTGGAGCTCCAGAGACTCCAAAGTAATCATTCCTGACCCTTAATGTAGATTACATTTGATCACTAAACAAGGAAAAACAACACATCGAAACTTTCAAAATCAAATCTTCATGGAGACTCTATGAATCCATGAAAATGTTCTTTGAATAACATATTTTTGTAGAAAAAAGCGTTAATTTTCTCTCATAAATGTTACTTTTATACACCATAATGTAATGAACTATTGGATATTTCTGATATTTTTATATTATATATTACCACGTATATGTCAACAAAATATATGTTTCGATGTGTTGTTTTATTTGATTTCTTAAGGAACAGTCTAGATTACCGGGATTTTAGCCCAGTATTTGTCTTTGGATGATTCAGTGACCTTGTGCATTTCTTTCTTTTTCCTTCCCTTCTCCTTTTCTTTGCTGTCTTTCTTCCTTCTTTCTTCTCTCTTTCTCTTTCTTTCTCTCTGTCACTTCTCTCACTCTCTCTCTCTCTCTCACTCTCTCTCTCACACACACACAATTTATTTTATTATTCCTTCAACAAATATTGAATAAGAGATGAATATGTGCTGACAGGTGTGCTAAGCTTTGTATAGTGGATTGTGATCTCAGTAGCCTCGCAGTCAGTCATAATATATCATGGCCCAGAGGCAAATTCATCATACAGTCAAAGAAGATTCAGCTTCATTCCCAAGGTGCGGATGTGTGTTCAGCTCCATCATAATGGGTCGTAGCTTCCACAAGACCCTCCGGGTCATTCCGTCTATCCTCATGTGCTCGAGCTCATACTGTGGGTTCCAGCTTGTTCTTGCTCTCCTCCACTTATGAGCTCTCTTCCCTTCCCTACTTCCCGCTCTGCAGACTTCAAACTCTTAACATCAGACACGAGGGTGACACGTTTACGGAGCCTGGTTTACCAGCTCCCATCATTGCATAAAATCAAATCCCCGTAGGAAATCTCTGATTGTTACAGATATGTATATATTTTGTTTTATATATATTATATAATTATATATTACTATATAGAATATCTATATCCTAATGTAGTTATTAGACCAACCATTAGAGTTTATTTTATATATTATAGTATATTATTAATATAATATATAATTATATATAAATATAATTATTATATATAATTTTGCTTCATATATAATTATATATATATAAAACAAACTCTAATGGTTAGTCAAATAACTACATTAGGATATATATGTATATCCTAATGGCTCTGCTTCTCTGATTGAACCCTGACTCATACAAACACCCATCCATATTTATATACTACATACTATAATGGCTAATTAATTTCCAATCCTTATCACTTAAGAAACTGATCATTGTACCTAGCCAGGCTACTAAAGGGATAGTCTCTGTGCTGATTCTACCTGGATCCCTCAAGCCCATCCCAGGATTCCTCGCGTGCCATATTGCACTTCTGTCCCACAACATAACGCCAAAAGGTCTTCAGAAACAATAATCTTTGGTTTTCTCAGCCTGAGCCCTGTGTTCTTTTTTTTTTTTTTTTTTTCTGTCTTGCTCTGTTGTCCAGGCTGGAGTGCAGTGGTGCAATCTCAACTCACTGCAGCCTCTGCCCCGGGGTTCCAGCGACTCTCCTGCCTCCGCCTCCTGGGTAGCTGGGATTACAGGCGCGCGCCACCACTCCAGGCTAATTTTTGGATTTTTAGTAGAGACGGGGTTTCGCCATGCTGCCCTCTATTCTTTTACTCTCCTAGTCCAGCATTCTCTTGGGCATGATCAACATTCTCCTCAAGCTGCGGTGTTGAGAGAGAGATTTGAAAACCTGCATAGTATTCCATGGTGTATATATGCCACATTTTCTTAATCCAGTCTGTCACTGATGGACATTTGGGTTGATTCCAAGTCTTTGCTATTGCGAATAGTGCCGCAATAAATATACATGTGCATGTGTCTTTATAGGAGCATGACTTATAATCCTTTGGGTATATCCCCAGTAATGGGATGGCTGTTCGCATCCTTTGTAGGGACGTGGAT
Source organism: Papio anubis (assembly GCF_008728515.1). NCBI lineage: Eukaryota > Metazoa > Chordata > Mammalia > Primates > Cercopithecidae > Papio > Papio anubis. The sequence goes on along the minus strand of NC_044978.1, from coordinate 133,163,421 downwards.
GCAGTTGGAAACCATCATTCTCAGCAAACTATCACAAGATCAGAAAACCAAATAGCCCATGTTCTCACTGATAGGTGGGAATTGAACAATGAGATCACTTGGACACAGGAAGGGGATCATCACACACCGGGTCCTATGGTGGGAGCGGGTGGAGGGATAGCATTAGGAGATATACCTAATGTAAATGATGAGTTAATGGGTGCAGCACACCAACATGGCACATGTATACATATGTAACATACCTGCACATTGTGCACATGTACCCTAGAACTTAAAGTATAATAATAATAATAAAAAAAGAAAACCTGCAAGAGTCACACTGGAGATGGAGCAACTCCGCCGCCCTTGGACATTCTCCATGTGACACCATTAATCATGGCCTGGCAGCGCAAGCTTAGGAGTGCTCAGGCTCCTTACTGTTTAATCACTTTATGTCCAACATCACATGGGTCATAACAGTTCTTATTGCTAGTCCAGAATTTCCCAAAAAACTACACATGAGGGCAAGTTATATTCGTAAAATCCAGTACGTAGCTTTAGAACAGTATTCAGTGGAAATATCTGCACAGGGTATGCTACAGAATGTTAATGGGACATACTGTCTCAAAGTCAGGGCCATTCTCAAATTCACTCATACAGATATCAGGAAAGACTGACCCTTTTATTTTGTGTTATGAATGTACATTATTTTTAAAAAATAACTTTGTTACTGTAATAGCTCAACTATCACCTCCTATTTGAGTTCTTCCTCAGTTCCTTCAGACAGAGCTAATGACTTTGTTTGGTATGTAATATCATTTTAATAAAAACCACATTGTATAATGGCTGGATGTTTTTCCAGCTCATCCACAAGACTGTAATCCTCTCAAGTCAGAAATCATACTTGCTTCACCTTTGTTTAACTGCTCCCTAGTGTATTGAGTTTTATTAAAGTTTTGTTGAATGAAAAATAAAGTTATTTTTATTTTATCTCAATTTTCCAGACTTGGGAAAAATAACTCATTGTTACTTTTATGTGTTACCAAACACCACGATGAACATTAACAATCTCTCTAAAGGCCAGGGCATGGTGGCTCACATCTGTCATCCCAGCATTTTGAGAGGCAGAGGTAGAAGGATTGCTTGAGCCCAGGAGTTCAGACAAGCCTGGGCAACATAGTGAAACCCCATCTCTACAAAAAATAAAAATACCAGCCTGGGCAAAATGATGAAACCTCATATTTACAAAAATTAGCCTGGCATGGTGGCTCACACCAGTAGTCCTAGCTACTTGGAAGGCTGAAGAGGGAGGATCACCTGAGCCCGAGAGGTAGAGGCTGTAGTGAGCCGTGATCATGCCACTGCACTCCAGCCTGGGTGACAGAGTGAGACCCTGTCTCAAAAAATAATAATAAAAATAAAACTTAAAAAAAATAGCCAAGAATGGTGGCTCTTGCCTGTTGTTATAACTACTCAGGAGGCTGGGGTGGGAGGATTGCTTGAGCCCAGGAGATCAAAGCTGCAGTGAGCCATAGTTGCTGCCACCGCACTCCAACCTGGGTAACAGAGCAAGACTCTGTGCCTAAAAAAATGAAAAAAGAATTTATCTAACAACTAAAATGCTTACTACCATTTCTGATCCTCTGAATCAGTGATGTCCAGTAGGACTTTCTGTAATTATGGCTATTATGAATTTGCAATGTGTCTAGTGCAATTAAAAAAGTGAATTTCTAATATTATTTCATTTTAGTTAATTTTAAAATAAATAGCCAAATATGGCTACAAGATGCTGATTGGTCAGCACTGCTCTGGGTGCTTGGCATTTTGTAGACACTTCCACAGGGATAGTCTATGTTTTGACTTTGAGTCTTTAAAAAATGCCTCAGACTAAGCTCTATCGACTTCTTTCCTCTGATAGTGTTTTGAACCTAAATTCACCATAAATGTAGGGAGGAAATGATCTCATGCTAAAACAGATATTGATAAGATAATCTTTTTCTTAAAAATGGCCTTAGAATTTAGTAGCATCATTGATTTTTGGTTTTAATTAATGACCTTTGACATATTTCCCATTACATATTATATGTTCTGTTCTATTTATCAAATCGTTTAAAAAATTATCTAAAGAACCTAATGAGGTTGGATAAAAGATAAGCTTGTTAGACCAATGTCACCTATATTATAAACTCATGAGTCTTTTCAAGTTAATTTATGATCATTAATGGGGAGACATTTTAGGCAGTATAATGTGTTTTTAAAGCAAAATGAACATATTGTTGGACAACTAATCTTCATTTTATTTCTTCCTGAAAAAAAAAAAAAACTTTCCTGAGATTGCAGAACTATGTTAAAAGAACTACGCACAGTACTGAACACATTTGTATAAAACTGTCCATTAAAGACAAATAACAGGTTCTTAAATCAGTGCCAATTTTGTTTTGGGGGTTATGTGAGAGGGTGTTTTAGCTCTTTTCCTCAAAAATAGGCTACACACCAAAAAAATCTCTATAGAGATGATTAATTCATTCAGAATGTTTGATGTATTTTAAGGGTTTAACCCATAGAAAATACACTTAACCACAGTAAAAAGGGGATTTCAATTAATACGGCATATAAGAACAGGACTATAAAACTGATTGTATAGCTGTAGCTTAATCATATGTGTTATCTGCTTGTATTTATCAAGGAATCCAGAAGACAAAAGGCAAGTATATGTTTTGGGAAGTTTAAACTTAAAAATCCTAATTTAAACCAAGGACCTCAAAAGCAGTAGCTAAACCACTAGCCCCACAATGACTAAATTTAGAAATTCACATTTACAGAGCAATTCATCTATTATTTAACTATAAACTTTTTAGAGTAAAATAAGATCCATTTTCAACAACGTCAAACAATACCACACATGTGAAAACAAACTAATAAGATTCAAAGCAATTGCAGGACTAAAAAATACAAACAATGAAATTTGTTCTTTACGTAATACTCATGATTTGTGTTTCCATGGTGTTTTTAAGAAGCAGCTTAATGCATCTCTTATGTAGACCTGTGTTTGAACCTTATTTCCATAACTTACTCATATCCTTGCAAAGATGCTGTGCTTTGATTTCTCCATCAGTAAAATGCAGATAATTATCATGACTTTTATATGGAAAGCATTTAGAATATTAAGTACTCCATAAATATTAGCCATTCTCATTAGAGGCAAGGAATCTCTTCTTTCATTTATTTCTTAAAATGTAAATCTTGATATGTGTGATCTTCTGTAATATCTTTTATTCTCTTTCAAGCATCAGCTATAGGAAGATAAATCGGAGCATTTGCAAGCCTACAGAAAGAGCAGGGGTTAGGAAATTGTAATTGTAAATCAGACTAAAACTCTACTCATTGCTGTATAAGTGGCATAAGAACATATGCCAAAGTAATTATGAATAATAAACTTAATAGAAAAAGCAAGCTTCCAGTAGTGAAGCACAGAAGTGATTGTTAATATTATTACATTATAACTTGAAGTTTCCAGCTAGTGAGATCCTCATTAAAAATTTGAAGTTTTTTGTTGTGGCTGTTGTTGAAATAAGAAGAGGAAAAGAGGAGAATCTGTATACCACCCCAGAATTCTAGTAGACGATGAACCACAGGAAGGACAATTGGTGGTGACAGCTGGAAAGAAGAAAGGTGAGCAGACCAAATCTCTAGGGCCTGCAGGAAGAAAAGATTATACTGAAAGCTGACTCCAGATGAGGAAGGTGACTCAAGTGCTTAACCAGCAGGAGGGCCCATATGTTACCTCACAGCAGGGAGACGGGAAAGATGCCCAGTCAGGGATTCGATCAACCCCATGATTATATAATGAATGGAAATACTCACTGGAGTTAGACAGATCTCAGTGTAAATCTTGGCCCAGCCATTTGTTAGCAATATAACATTAGGCAAGTTTTTTTTTTTTTTTTAACTATCTGAGATTTATTTTTATTACTGTAAAATGAAGATAATAATTGTAATTTCTTATAGTTTTGTTGCTTTAAAAAAGACATTTGTAAAGTGATTAGCACAATTCCTAGAAGAAAGTAAATTTATTTTTAAAATTTTATTTTTAATTGACAAACAATAACTGTATATATTTATGGGGTACAATGTCATATATATATACACACACATGTTATGGAATAATTAAATCCATATCATAATTAAATCCATACATGTTATGGAATAATTAAATCCATATCATGTGTGAGATATGAGTTAGCATATCTCACACATACTTATCATTTTTGTGTGTGATGTAAACATTTAAAATCTACTCTCTTAGCAATTGTGAAATACACATTACATTATTAACTATAGTCACCATGCTAAGCAATAGATCTCAAGTATTTATTACTCCTGTCTAATGAAAACCTTGTACCTTTTGACCAACATCTCCCTCTTCCTAAATTTAAAATTATTATTTGAAGTAAATATTATTTGAAGATGAAGAAAGATCTCTAAGTAACTGTAGCTTAAATAGATATTAAACTATTAACTCCCACAGATAATCTGTGAGCTATGAATTGGCTAATAGCCCTAGACAGTCATTCATTAAAGATGTTATGCCTTTTATCTTTTTTAAAATCTTGGTAGTTTTTCTTAGATTCTCTTTTATTTTGGTTTGTTGACCTTTCTCATGACCTCCTCACCCTGTATTTTCAAATTCAGCTATGATAGGATATAAGAACATAATAAAAATATCTATGTGCTTCTGAAACTCAGGGCCAACTTCTACCTGATGCCTGATTTAGAAATATCCCTTCTACCTTAGCCACCCAGATACTCTAAGAAAGCCTTCTGCCCTGGGAATGCAGTGTAGACTTCACATGCCCTGGCTTCCTGCTGTTATGCCTCTAACAAGGACAGATAAGTCATATACAACCACATCCTATATAAGTACTTACAGCAAGTTTATTTACAACTTCAAGATAACTAGCAAATAAGAAGTCTTCCCCAATAAGCAGTTATTTGTCACTTACTTTTTAAAAGATCACTATTCTACAAACTAAAAAGAAGACTGTTAAAAAGATCCAGAAAAATATGATCTTTTAAATGTAATTTAAAACATTAACTCTCTAGTACTAAGAAACAGAAAAAAAAGGCTTGTAAGTACAATCTTTAGACTGTGCATCAAAAGACTAAGTTACTACTTAACCTCTGTTGACCTCGATTTCCTCTTTGAGAAATAAAGCAGTTGAACACTACTTGATCAGTTAATTCCCTGTTAAATTAACCAGTGTGTGGTTCTATGACTGTGGTGGGCATTTTAGGAGCTAAAGATAGCTTAATTTACGGTACATTTGTTTCTCATAGAATATAAAAGTATATTATTTTCAAAGATAGCAGTGGTAGTTAAAAAAGACACTAAGAAAGACCTCCCTTGGAAAGCATATGAGTGAGAACATATAAAATGAAAATTACTGAGGCCAAAGCACCTTGTAATTTTTTTTTTTTCTGTTTTTGAGACAGAGTTTTGCTCTTGTCCCCCAGGCTGGAGTGCAATGGCGTGATGTCGGTTCACTGCAACCTCCACATCCCAGGTTGAAGCAATTCTCCTGTCTCAGCTTCCCGAGTAGCTGGGATTACAGGCACATGTCACCACACCCAGCTAATTATTGTAGTTTTAGTAGAGACAGGGTTTCACCATGTTGGCCAGGCTGGTCTCGAACTCCTGACCTCAAGTGATCTGCCTACCTCGGACTCCAAAAGTGCTAGGATTACAGGCATGAGCCACTGCGCCCAGCCTGTAACATTTCAAAGTCACTTGTTGGCCTGCTTTTCACTCACCAATCAAAAATAATTTCATTAATTCATTTTCACCTAGAAATGTAAGTATTTTTTTCTTCCGACCCATAGTGCACGATCCTTGGGGGGAACAAAAAGGAATAATTAATTGTAGCCTCCTCAGTTTTTGGTTAGATGTGAGAACAAGTAATCAGAAAATGGATAAATCTATATTATATGTATATGAGTTTCCTACAGGTGCTGTAACCAAGTACCAAGAGCTGGGTGGCTTACACTAACAGAAATTTATTGTCTCACAATTCTGGAGGCTGGAAGTTTGAAATAAAGGTGTCCGCAGGGCCACAACCATTCTGACAATCTAAAAGAGAATCCTTCCTTGCCTCTTCTAGTCTCTCGTGTTTGCTGGTGATCCTGGGCATTCCTGGCCACCCTCCCTGTGTGTCTTCACATTATCTTCCCTCTGTCCATGTCTATGTCCACATTTCCCCTTCTTATAAGGACACCAGTCATACTGAATTAAATCCCTCACTTTAACCTGGTTAAATCTGCAAAGACCCTATGTCCAAATAAGGTAACATTCTGAGGTACTGGGGGTTAGGACTACAAAATATTTTTTGAAAGATATACAATTCAATCCATAACAATACCTTTCCCTCCTCCAGAATAAATTCAGTGAGTACACTAGATTTACAGTTTTGTCAGAGACCAGGAACTGAAATAAATGTCATACAGGACTTTCATCACTTGTATAGGTGATATTGTTCAGTTGTGTTCCAACCCAAATCTCGTCTTGAACTGTAGCTCCCATAGTTCCCAGGTGTCATGGGAGGGAACTGGGGGAAAGTAATTGAATCATGGGAGTGGGTCTTTCCCATGCTGTTCTTGTGATAGTGAATACGTCTCACTAGATCTGATGGTTTTATAAAGGGGCATTCTCCTGCATGCTTTCTCTTGCCTGCCACCAGGTAAGCCATGCCTTTGCTTCTCCTTTGCCTGCCACCATGATCGTGAGTCCTCCCCAGCCATATGGAACTGATGGCAGCAGTGGGCCATCTGGTGAGGCCACTGCCATTATGCCAGCATCTACAGGGAGGGCATGATAGGAGGCAGACAGTTCCCTTTCCACAGCCTGCCATCCTGGGGGCCACCGTAATGGGGCTGGATCACACGAGGGCAAAGGGAGCTCCACGCTGTCCCAGAGCACTGGAGCCACATGAGGAGCTTGCATCAACATTGCCCGGCCCCAGATACCAGCTCAGGCCCAGCGAGGACCTAGTGCCCCCACCCCAAGCTGCAAGGGGTTGTGGCTGGGTGCCATGCTCCATAGATCTTGGTGGGAGCTGGGGACAAGCAGAGGCCCTGCCCCTTCCGAGCTGGCAAGGAGGGATCTCCCCCAGTGCAACTGCAGCTGCCCAAGCTGTGGCTGCAACCAGGCATCCCTGTGCTCTTGGAAGCTGAGAGTAGGCAGGAGCCCAGCCCTACATAGCTGCAGCTCTCCACCCCCCACCTCCCTGCATGCAGCTGCAGCCACTGGCAGACCCAGGGATACCCACACTCTTGAGGCATCTGCAAGTGGGGTTGGGGCCAAGCCTGGATGCTGTCACAGCCCAGATGGGTGTGCACATGCTCAGGGCAGTGCTGACATGCCAGCCCCCTGATGCCTCAGCCCCCTTCAGACATTGGGCATGTAGGAACGCAGGAACGGAAGCTGAGGGGGTACTGAGGATGGCTGGCTACTGGTCTTCAAGTGCCCCTTGGTGCCAGCAGCCTGGGCCCCATGGATGACTGGGGAGGTAGACATGCTCCTGGGTGGAAGGAGGTAGGTCCCCAGTGAAGTCCACCTTCAGACTAGGACAGGTCTGAAGCCTGGGGTTGGGCTGCCAGTTCTGCAGACCAGAGGGGGAACTCATGGTGCTTTTTCCTGGGCCCACCCATGGCTGTCCCTGGACAAATCAAACCACACTTCCGCCTCCTCTGAGGCCCCATAAAAGCCCCGGGCTCAGCCAAAGCAGAGCAGAGGATAGAGAGGATGGAAAGACAATGGGACAACCAGCTGCAGAGAGGAGTTGCCCTCTCCACTGAGAGCTGCAGAGACAATGGGATGACCTGCTGGCAGAGAGGAGCCACCCACTGCAGGTCTCCTCTGAGCTGTTAAAATACTCAAGAAAGCTCCTCTTCATCTTATTCACCTTCCACCTGTCTGTGTACCTTATTCTTCCTGGACACAGGACAAAAACTCAAGCAAAGGTGCCACCAGCCACAAAGGTTTCCAGGCAGAAAAGCAACATCCTAAAGATCCCGCAATGGAACTGTGAATCCATTAAACCTCTTTCCTTTATAAATTACCCAATCTTGAGTATGTCTTTATTAGCAGCATGAGAACAGACTAATACAAAATGCAAGATATAATTTATTGGAACCATCAGGAAATTTAGAGATATTGATTAAGATGAACTTTTGCCCAGCTGGCTGGGTCAATATCTTTGTAAATAAAGTATTGTAGGAATAAATATTCATATTCATAAAAGTGTGGATTTTTTTTAGAGCTTACTAGTTTTGAAATACTGTTCTAAATTTTTGACCTGTATTAATTAATAATTCCTTTTATCACTCTACAGTATATGTATTATTGTTATTCCCATTTTACAGTTGAGGAAACTGGGGCACAAAGAGAATAAGTAACTTGATCAAAGCCACACAACTACTAAGTGACAAAACTAGGATTTGAACCAACTAGTCTGGCCCAAAAGGCTGTGCTCTTAATTACCATGAAATATCCTTGCATTTACATTCTAGTGGTGAAGCAAAACATATTACCATGATATGACAAAAACAAATAGTCATTTGTGCATATCAGAATGTTAATTAGAAAAAGAGAAGAACTGTACAGATTACTTTTTAAAGCCTGGCTGATGTGTTTAGTAATACCAGAAACTTCAAAAACTTCAAGGAAAATGTATATTATGAAAACATTATTCATAGATTTCAAACTTTTTTGCACCAAAACAAACTCATACTAACTTGATATAACATGTCTGAACAGGATTTAGTTTGAGGCACTAAGAGGTTAAGATCTCAGTTTGAAAAGAGCCCCTTTCAGAGCAACATGAATTCTGTTGAAATTGAAGTAAGAACAAACATCAAATTTATGATGAAGCTTGGGTGGAAGAATGCTGAACTCACTGATGATTTATAAAAAAGTTTATGGCCATGCACGGTGGCTCACACCTGTAATCCCAGCACTTTGAGAGGCCAAGGCGGGAGGATCACCTGAGATCAGGAGTTCAAGACCAGCCTGACCAATACGGTGAAACCCCATCTCTACTAAAAATTCAAAAATTGCCTGGCATGATGGTGGGTGCCTGCAGTCCCACCTACTCAGGAAGCTGAGACAGGAGAATTGCTTGAACCCGGTAGGCAGAGGTTGCAGTGAGCCGAGATCGTGCCACTGCACTTCAGCCTGGGTGACAGCGAGACTCTGTCTCAAAAAAAAAAAAAAAAAAGTTTATGGGAACAATGGCCTAAAGAAATCAGCAGTTTACAAATGGATAACTGGTTTTAAGAAGGGATGACACAATGTTGAAGACGAACCCCACAGTGGCAAACCATCCACATTAATTCTTCAGGAAAAAATTAATCTTGTTCGTGCTCTAATTGAAGAGAATTGATTATTAACAGCAGAAACAACAGACAAAACTGTCGATATCTTAACTGGTTCAGCTTACATAATTCTGACTGAAAATTAAAGTTGAGCAAACTTTCTATTCAACAGATGCCAAAACTGTTGTGCCTAGATCAGCTGCAGACAAGGGCAGAGCTTTCAAAGGAAATTTAAAGTGAGATCAAAATCCTGACTCATTTTTTAAAAGAACTGTAACAGGAGATGGAACATGACTGAAGACAAAGCACAATCAAAGTAATGGCTACCAAGAGGTGCAAGTGGTCCAGTCAAAGCAAAACCAGTCCAGAGCAAAAGTGATGGTAATCATTTCTCGAGATGCTCAAGGCATTTTTCTTGTTGACTTTCTGGATGGCTATGAACAATACCATCTGCTTAGGTTGAGAAAATTTGTCAAAGTTTTAGCATTTTAGCAGAAAAATTGCCCAGGAAATCTTCACAACAGAGTCCTTCTCCACCACAACAATGCTCTAGCTCATTTATCTCATCAAACAATAACAATTTTGCAAGATTTTCACTGCGAAATTATTAGGCATCCATCTTACAGTTCTGATTTGGCTTCTTCTGACTTCTTTTTGTTTCTTAATCTTGAAAAATCTCTAAAGGGCACATGTCTTTCTTTAGTTAATTATGTCAAAAGACTCCACTAAATGGTTAAATTCTTGCATCCTCCAATTCTTCATGAATGGGCTAAATGGCTGGTATCACTTACAAAAGTGTCTTAAACTTAAATGGAGTTTATGTTGAAAAATAGAGTTTCCATTTTTTATTTTTATCATTTAATTCTTTTTTTTTCACAACCTTGTTGAAGTCCCCTCATACATCCTATTTCTTATGGCTCTTTAAGCAAGTTTTATTAAGAAAAAAAAAGCACGTCTGACCAACTTTTCACATGAAAGAGACTGAAAGATCACTGCATTATGCAAAAATTGACAAATGGGGCCTAATTAAACTAAAGAGCTTCTGCACAGAAAAAAAAGTTTACTATCAACAGAGTAAACAGACAACCTACGGAGTGAGAGAAAATATTTGTAAACTATGAGACTGACAATCTGACAAGGGTCTAATATCCAGAATCTATAAGGAACTTACATAAATTAATAAGCAAAAAACAACCCCATTAAATAGTGGTCAAAGGACATGAACAGACACTTCAAAAGAAAGCATACACATGACCAACAAGCATATGAAAAAATACTCAACATCACTATTATTAGAGAAATGAAAATCAAAATCACAACGAGATACAATTTCACAAAAGTTAGAATGGCTATTATTAAAAAGTCAAAAAACAACAGATGCTGGCAAGGTTGCAGTGAAAAGGAAATGCTTATACACTGCTGATGGGAATGTAAATTAGTTCAGTCATTGTGGAAAGCAGTTTGTTGATTTCTCAACGCACTCAGAACAGAATTACCATTTGACCTAGCAATCACATTATTAGGAATATACCCAAAGTAATACAAATCATTCTACATAAAGACACATGCACATGTATGTTCACTGTAGCACTATTTACAAGAGCAAAGGCATAGAATCAACCTAATTGTCCATCAGTGGTAGATTGGATAAAGAAAATGTGGCACATATACACTATGGAATACTACACAGTCATAAAAAAGAACAAGATCATGTCCTTCACAGCAACATAAATGGAACTGGAGGTCATTGTCCTAAGTGAACTAACATAGGAACAGAAAACAAAATACTGCATGTTCTCATTTATAAGTGGGAGCCAAACATTAAGTACATGTGAACACAAAGAAGGGAACAACAGACACTGGGGCCTACTTGAGGGTGGAAGGTAGGAGGAGGGTAAGGATTGAAAAATGACATAATATGTACTATGCTTAGTACCTAGGTGATGAAGTAATCTATATACCAAACTCCCATGACCCACAATTTACCTATATAACAAACCTGCACCTGTACCTCTGAACCTAAAATAAAAGTTAAAAAAAATCACTACATTATGAAATGATGCTAACTAGAAATAAGATGTTGAGCACATGGGAAATTGGCCAATAAACTATTAATATTTTAGTGTAAACTTATTGTATTAATCCATTCTCATGCTGCTATGAAGAAATACTCAAGAGTGGGTAATTTATAAAGAAAAGAGGTTTAATTGACTCGCAGTTCTGCATTGCTTGGGAGGCCTTTGGAAACTTACAATCGTGGTGGAAGGCACTTCTTCACAGAGCATCAGCAGAGAGAATGAGTACCAAGCGATTGGGGAAGCCCCTTATAAAACTCAGATCTTGCGAGAACTCACTATCATGAGGACAGCATGGGGGAAACCACCCCAATGATTCAATTATCTCTATATGGTCTGACCCTTGACACGTGGGGATTATTAGAATTCAAGGTGAGACTTGGGTGAGGACACAGGGCCAAACCATATCAATTATGTAAACACAATTTTTAGAGAGTGTCTATTTAACTGTAAATATAAACTATATTCTTCAAATAGGAAAATGTAAAATGTATTTGTCTTAATGATAAAGAAATGTGCTTCCTACAGCTACTAAGTAATTTATTCTTCCTTAGAGGACTTTTGTTATCTTAGAGAATACAATTCTTTTGGCCAAAGGTTTCTAACTAGCCCTCTTAGAAAAATGAAATTATTTTATAAACCAAAACTATTAGTTGCTTATAACATGTAGGCACAATAAAATGTAAATATTACCATTTATTGATTTGAATATTCATTTTAAATGGCCTTAAAATTTTGCACCAATATATGCTCAATGCTAAAAAATAATTATTAGATTTTTAAATTGCAATTGCAACTCTGTTCTTTTAGCTTGCTTAAAATTTCTAATTGGGTCATTATTTTAAAACTAAACAAAATATGCTAAGATATAAAAAGCCTTGGCACAGATATCTATGATGTTAGAGTCCATTTTTTGCTAATATGCCTAAAGGTTATATTTGTGAGTGAACTGAGAGTCCCAAGTGCACTGATGACATATGTTCTTGTAATTAACAATTTACATCTGGTTTCCTGATTCTGTTTTGTACACAGTGCATTGGCAAACTGCTGTGCTTTAATTCATGACCCATTTAGATTAAATTTAATTGCACCTATCTTTTAATTTCATTATTTATTCTATGGAAAGTGGTATATTATTTTCACAGTTATGTCTTTTTTTTAGAAATGTTTTATAAGCAATTACAATTTTTGTTAAAAATGTAATATTCAGAAATGGAAGGCAGTTCAATTTTGCATGCAGTAGCAATGCTATAGGCAAAGAAAGAATGCTTTCAATGACCATTCTTTTTGAAGGTATTAGGACATTACTGGCAGATATTTTTAGGAACTGAAACAGGTCAAAGTCACCAAACTGGTCACAATATTTTTCTAATTGAATGCACATAATAAGATATATTTTTAGAGAAACCATATTTTAAGCCTACAAATGCTTTCTGAATTAAATTCTAAAGAAGATACTTAATATTATACTCTGCAGATTTCTTTTAATAGCTCATTATAAATATTTTATTATTACATTGCTGACTTTTTAAAACATGTGGGTGTCAAGAAAGTGCTGTAAAATGAAACTGACCATTGTGACATTAATACATATCCAGTGAAGCCAGTTAGTGATTTCGATTTCCTGAGCAAAATAGCTTCATTACTTGATCCCAAACAAGTATCATTTCATTTCATATTAGAAAAAAAAACTTTGTTTCATTAAAGACATGTTGTAATCATATTAATCTTGATTTATTATGCAAGCCTTTCTATAGATAAAATAAACAGTTTTTTCTTCAAAAGTGATAACTTTGGTCGTAAGGCAGGTTTCTGTCAACTAGAAATATAAAACATTCAGGTTGTAAAAATAAAATATGGTAGGTGGTCTTGATATAATTTGAGGTTTGGGGTCTTTTATTTTTCTACATCTGGTACTAGATTAGTTTAAAAATATGAACTGAAATACATTTTAAAGTAGTGTTGAATGGGAGTCAGGGGAGAAGAGAGGCTGTTGTTTTGGTTTTTATAAGTGAAGAGACTTAATTAACGATATTACTGCCATTGGCAGTTTAGCATTTTCAGCTAAGTAGTTTTGGAATAGATTGCCAGTATGCAAAAAGCTTTCACTAACAAGGGTAAATCCAAAGCATTGTAAGTTTGAAATAAACTGAACACTTAAAAAAAAAAAAAAAAAAAAAAACGAGTTCTAATAACCACTTTTCCACATGTAAGGCTGGAAAACAGCAATATTAGACCAGTATGATGTTTAAGTCCAGGTTTGAGCAAAGATCTCATCTAGATGTTCAGAAAACTTTGTGAGTTCATTGTCATCATAATCTATTTTTGATGAGTTGGTGACAAGAACAAAATATTATTCTCTCCTCTTCACTTTTCCTTTTTTGCTTAAAAATTTGTCTATTCCAAGAACTATGAACTTATGTTTAGAGGCTATAGTTATTAAGTGTTGACCATTGTGGTCACATTGTTGAGCAAATAGAGGGTACAGTGGTAAAAAAAAATCACAAAATCTTGTCCTGCCACTGTGTGACCTGAAGAAGTTTATTCAACCTCTTTAAGCGTTACTTTACCCATCATTAAAAGTAGGACAATAATGGTATCTACTTTACTGAATTATTGTGAAGATCAAATGAGCTATGTAAAGAGTATGAATTAAAGCATAAAGTTCTTTATATATTATCTCATTTAAATGTTAATCTCATTTTATTTCAGATTATTATGTATAAAGATGTAGAATGAAATTCATTAACATTATTAGGCATGCAGTGGAAAACCAGAACAGTTCTTGCTCTAAGTCTCCTCACAATTGGAATTTGATTCTTTAACTCTGAAGCTGAGTCCACAGAATAGAAAAAGTTTGTTCTGATTCAGGCTCTGTCCCTTTTTAGCTTTGTCCTGACCTTAGCTGGTAACTACCAGCTCTCTCTCCCTGTGTTAAGTAAGACTTTTTAACCTCTGTCTGTATTTTCAGCTTGGATTCTTTTTTAGTAAACTGTCTCTTTAAAGAAGGATTTGAGAAACAATGGCAGAGTTTTACACTTATGATAAAATGTAAATAAATATAAACTGTACATTTTGTTTATTTAGAGACTTAGAAGTGGACAATTGAAGTACAAAAAAGTAACAAATAGCATGGTCAATTTCACTTGCCATGCCAATCTATAAGACGATATCCTGTTGGGAGCCTAAAATAGGAGACAGATGGGACTCTGCTGCTCCTAAGGCTAAGGCCCCACGTGCCTCTCACAGTAAAAGGCTCCTCATCAAAATGACTGCGATTCTAATATTTAAAGATACTTTTCTTTCCATATCATATGAGTTTAAGATTAATTCAGTCAAATGAAATTTTCACCTTATGAGCTGATATTAGAATCTAACTTCCACTTCAAGTTTAAAATGATGATTGACCATGTGTGTTTACCTTCTCTCCCCATCCTCCAAATCTTTCTGAAATGGAAGGAAAGAAATTTTTTAAAATTATTAACTCACAAGGACAAAAGAAATGGTAGGGGAGACTTCAGGCAACAACATTTCAACAAACTCTCAGAAAATGGAAAGGAGATGGAGCAGAAATAATGAGTTTAACAGAGTGGAAGAAGTGGCAACCTGAAAACTTATGGAGGGGTTTACTCCAGAGAAGAAGTGAACACTTTCGCCCTGTGCCCAGAGAGGCACGGCTACTTCAGATTGAATTACTTTGGTATGAAGTCAGGATCTGAAAATGGAAAACTGACCAAAAAATTGTATACAAAATGCTTGACTGGCCAGTGTGATGATTAATTGTCATCACACTTGTCCGGCTTAAGGAATACCTAGAAACCTGTTAAAGCACGATCTTGGTGTCTGTCTCTGCGTTGTTTTCCAAGGAGATTAGCATGTGAGTCCTGAGTGGACTAGGTGGAGAAGATCCACCCTCAGTGTGGGCGGGCAGACATCATCCAATCGGTTGGGGGCCAGGAGAGAACAAACACAGAGGACAGGTGAATGTGTCTTTCAAGCTCCTGGAGCTGGAATAAACTCCTCCTCCGCTTGGATATCAGAAACACAGGCTCCCTGGCACTTAGACTCCAGGACTTAGACCAGCTGCCCCTCACCCCAGATTCTCAGATCTTTGGCCTTGGACAAAGACTTACACCATCAGCGGCCCTGATGTTGAGACCTTCACACTTGGACTGAGCCATGACGCTGGCATCCCAATTTTCAGACAGCCTGTCTTGGGGATTTCTCAGCCTCCATAATCACATGAGCCAATTCCCCTAACAAATCCCCTCTCATATATCTGTATCTATTTACATGTATATTTTATTGGTTCTGTCTGTCTGTGGAACTCTGACTAAGACAGCTAGGTTTCCATCCTACCCCAGGCAAGGAAGCAGCTACCCCTCTTTTGTCCCAGCAACCAACTATCCCTACATCTCCCCTCAATCATTTATTCTCTGGAGAAGAGGAATGAAGAAGTTCCAGGCTTAAGGATGCTGTGGAGAGCTGAGGAGAGGAAGGATTTCAAGTAGCAGCATCAAGTGAAAATGTGCACACTGAACTGGGGGAGCCTAGGTATCTTTGATTTTTTGATCATATTTTCCTGGGTTTTAAAAATAATAATAAAAATTTATGAAAAGAACTTGATCCCAAAGCAGAATGCAAAATGACTATATAGTATAGCACTAATATGAAAACTTGTATCAAATCATCCTTGTTAATGATGAAAGTTACCCTTTATTGAGTGGTTACTATGTGCTAGGCACTTTACATAGGTGTTTTAATTCTCTTAAGTAGGTATTACTATTTCTATTTTCATAGATAAGAAAACTAAAGAGAGACTGTAACTTGCCACATGTCATACAGTCAGTCAGTGATCAAACCAAGGATTTTTTGTTTTGTTTTGTTTTTTGTTTATGAGGCAGAGTCTTGTTCTGTTGCCCAGACTGGAGTGCAGTGGAATGATCACGGCTCACTGCAGCCTCGACATCCTGGGCTCAAGCCATCCTCCTGCCTTTGCCTCCCAAGTAGCCAGGACTACAGGCATGTGCCACCACACCTGGCTAATTTTTAAATTTTTCTGTAGAGCCGAGGTCTCATTTTGTTGCTCAGGCTGGTCTGGGACTCCTGGGCTGAAGCAATCCTCTCTCCTCAGCCTCCCCAAGTGATGGGATTACAGGCATGAGCCACCATACGCACCCAAGATGTTCTTAAATACTATACTTTGCTTCTCTCCTGGCCCTGATCTTGAGTCCCAATTCTAGCAGTGAGGATTTTTTGCCATGTTTAATACCCAAATTTTGATTTCTTTTCTAAATCTGTGAACAGGAGTCTTATATTGCCCAGAAGTCTTATATTGCCCCTGTACATAAATTTTGTCTTAATAACCTGGTAAAATTTGTAATCACTCCAGGGTTAGAATCTAGCTTTTTAACTCTGCAGTGTAATTAGACTCTATCAGAGACTCCATAAGTCCCTTAAAGGGGCAGGTAGAAAAAAACAACAACAACAACAACAAATAGCTTTATTTTTATGTTTAATTTTTTTAGAGACAAGGTCTCACTGTGTCACCCAGGCTGGAGTGCAGCAGATGTGATCATAGCTCATTGCAGCCTTGATCAAGCAATCCTCCTACCTCTGCTTCCCAAGTAGGTAAGACTACAGGGGCATGTCACCACACCTGGCTAATTTTTTACAAATTGTTTTTGTAGAGATGGGCTCTCACTATATTGCCTAGACTGGTCTTAAACTCCTGGCCTCCCAAACTGTTGGCCTCCCAAAATGTTGGGATTATAGGTAAGAGCCACTGGGCCCAGTCCAGATGGCCTTTAGAATGGGATTCTGTGTTGGCTAGAATTTGATTCAGCTACTTTGAGCTCCAAAGTGGGAGCAAAATATTTCAATTTTATCACAAAATGTAACACCTAGAGACTGAATGAGACAAATGAGACTGAACTGAGGCATATGAGAAGTAGCCTGGAGTAGCCTTTCTCAGTGTTTTTTACCCTGGAGGAATTCTTGAAATAATTTTCCAGTATCAGGAAATCCTTATATAAATGTTCTTATATCTGCTAATCACAGAATATTACTGTGATCATAAGTAATAGATACAACAATCCAATAATTTTCAATCCTTTTTTGAGAAACAAATTATCTTTTTCTGTGGGCACCTTATTAGCTTAGTCTTTCTGTGTGCTTCTCCCTCCCCATAAAAGACATCAACCCTAACATAAATTGGTAGAATAGGTTAAAAAAACTTAGTTCCCCTTTTATTTTTATTTACTACTTGATTTTTAAACCATACCCAATGTTTAGTCCAAGTTCTCCAAGAAACCAAGATTGGATTTAAACAGGCAAGGATTTTATTATGGGAAATACCTTAGAGAGAAAACCCAAGGGAGACTGGAGGCCTGGGAGAGCCATTGGACCGCGAAGCATGTAGGACCCCAAGTGAGGGGTGAAGGAAGAAAGGTGAGTTGTTAGTAGCCTCGACTGCCACGAATTCTGAGGAGGGGTTAGCAGGGCTATCAGGGAGCCAAAGTCAGCCGTCATGGGGGTCCAATGACATGCAGAAATGGCCTGATCTAGCATTCCTCCTGTACTCAGTCATCGGCCAGAAGCAGTCCCTGGGAAGCGTGGCCTTACCACCAACCACGCGATGGAGTGCAGAGCACAGTGGCGGGGCTGAGTTCTCTGTAGGTGGAGGGCTGCAAGCTGCATTCTCATGGCTTCTGCATCTCAGAAAGCCTAAAGGTTTGTCATCAACTCCTACTCTACAAGCAGCTAAGAAGGTACACTGTGTGCTATATGGTAGATCAAAGTTTGTTTCCCCTATTTAAAACTAAAAATGACTTTTTCCCCAAACTGTCTCGAAAAAAAAAAATCGTTTAGCTTACATTTCTTCAAAGTAATATTTTACTTTCTTTTTCATAAGTTATTAAAAGACATATAAGGCAAATATAATAAATTTCTGTTAACTAGCAAGTTTAAGCCAAGAAGTCGTAATTTACTTTTTCTAAAGGTAGGCTTGATTGATTTAATTTGAATAAAAGTTATGTGAGAACAACACACGCTGGGACCTGTGTGGGGAGAGGGGAGGGACAGCATCAGGAAGAACTGCTAGTGGGTGTTGGGCCTAATACCTGGGTGACGGGCTGATCTGTGCAGCAAACCACCATGGCACATGTTTACCTATGTAACAAACCTGCACATCCTGCACAGGTACCCCAGAACTTAAAATAAAAGTTGATTTAAAAAAAAAGTTATGTTGATTTAGTTAATATTATTTACAACATGAAAATTAGACAATGCAATTAGTACAACTATTAAAACCATAAGCCAACAGAATATGAATAAACGTATACCCTAAGACACACTTTTTAATAAAGCTTTCAAAAAATTACTTTCTTCCTGAGTAACATGATTAAGCTCAAGTATAAGACTAGCAGTTGCGATCATAATTATCATAGATGTGTTGAATTTTTATATCTCCTCTATATGCCTATGCATAAAATCTGTTATTTTTGAAACCAGAAATAAAGAACAAAGTAACTTGAAACTTGTGCTATTTTTCTGCTGTAAAAAATACAATTCTGGATCAAACTTGAGATAAACACACATGGATGACATTTCAACTAAAATGAGTTGATATTTTTCCTTGCTCATGATGATTGTTAAACAAGTCAAACTTGTTCACATACGTAACGAATTGAAAAAACTGCAGCAGAATGCTTATTGCTTTCCTGTCACTAGCAGGATACTCTTCATTCACAGAAATCCAGAAGTTGGCTAGAAGCAGATCAGTCAGCCTTATCTTGACTGCATGATCAGATGGCAGCTTACTAAGTTATTCTTCCTCTTTCAAAGTCATGTTATCAGACTGTAGAGTAGTAGCAGAAGATTCAGAGAAACGGTCTTTCACCTTTGTGTTAAAAGAAAAAATACGGTGCCATTTTGTTCTGTGGTTCTTCAAGGTGGCTTTCTATAAAATTTAACTCTTACTAATATCTTTCGTCATTCTTAAACCCAAGTAGCAGTGGGAAAATTTTAAAATTTCCCATTGCAGTATAATTTTTCTAAGAATTCAGATTCATATAAATCAAAGAATCTTGTCACTTGAAGTCATACTACTTTCTCCAAGGTCTTATAGGTACTCATTCAACTGGTTCATGTGAGGAAAAATATTTGCTAAGTAGTTCATTGCTGTAGCCACCACCTTCTTATTCAAAATACTCAGCAAAAGCTGGCCTACCTTGAAAATACTCATGCAATCCAATCCATAAAGCATACTGTTGCAAATCCTTCCTCTGCTAAGCCACAGATTTCTATATGTAGCAGATGTATGTAATCTTTGCCCACATAATAACACAATTTTTAAAACATTATGGCATGAATTGGTCTTTATTTAACAAAGTCAACCATTTTGTAGTATTATTCAGAACTTTTATCACTTCATCTACAGGGGTATCTCTCTGTGAAGAAAGTAATATGTTGTGACAACCTCAGATCCAAGACATTCAACAAACCAAGGCACAAGCAATATGAAGAAAATTATAGCAAGGCACAAATCAAATTTCCCCAAACTAATGATAAACAGAAGATCCTAGCAACCAGAGAAGAAAGCCTTGTTACATACACAGGAACAAAGGTGAGGATGACTTCAGATTTATCATCATAAAGAATGCATGTGAGAACTAGAACAAATTATTACAGTTCTGTCCTGGTTGAGAAATGACACGTGTTTCAGAAATTCGTGCCAAGAGCAAATGATAAAGAACAAGACTCCCAGGTGTCTCATGATATTCTTCCTTTTATCATTCCTTAATTCTCTAAGTATCCTGTGACTTTCCTTGAAGCTAGGCAGAGAGCTTCCTTCAGGTCTTTATATTCCCATTGCCAATATGTGTTCCAAAAAAAAAAAAGAACACTACTGGGAAGTCATCACCAGGAAAAGAAAAAGACCGTTATCATTCTCCCTTTACTTTTATGCTACCTGTGGATTTTTATACCCACATTGTAAGATATCTATGGAGTGCAAAAACACTTAATAGTTCTAATAGACGTAAGTGGAAGAAGTAAAAAGTTCACATGTATGTTAGATACCCAGTTTATCCCTTACATTTTAATAGTCCTCAATGAATAAGCTAATTCAGATAATAAAATACTTCTTTATAGTTATATAAGGGAATTATAAAGTCATCCCATTTTGATTACACAAAATGTGAGAAATTACTATATTGTGTGTTTGTGTGTGTTTAACTATGCAATACTATTTACTATGTGCTAAGCATGGCTCTAAGCACTTTACATATACTAATTCGCTTAATCCTCATACCAATCCTGAAGCAGGTCTTATGATTCTCTTCATTTTATAAGTGAGGATACAGAGATGGAGGGTAAGATCACGTGACCAGTGTGTGACAGAGCGAGAATTCCAACCCAGGCAGTCAGAATCCATAGTCCACGTTCTTTACCACCTCACTATTTTGCCTTTCCACAACACAGTGTTAAATAGGGACAGAACACTGTGAAAACTAAGTTTAGGATACTAGCCAAGCAAGAGAAAAACCAAAGTGGCCCCTTGCCAATCAGATGTTGTTTTGCTGCATCTGAAGCAACAAGACTTCTAGACATCTTTTTTGTGGGAGTTTTAGTACAATTCCATTTTCCCAGGCTCTGGTTTTGTAACCTTGAATAGCCAAGGGGGGAAAAATAGAGTAGCTAAAAGAATTATATAGTTGCCTTCTCGTTTGTGTTACTATAAGATGGTTTAACATATGTGAACTTTATTTTTAACAGTTCAACTTGAACAACAAAAAATAGCAAGGTTGGAATTATGTTTTCCTTAGATAACAAGTCTGTTTCATATTTTGGGAAAACTCTCGTTAGATATTTCATATCCTCTTTCTATCAACTAGTGATTTGAGCAATGTCCACTACAGGTAAAGGATGGTGATGGAGTGAACCTTGAGCACAATTCTAGTTCTAGAGAAACTTTTCTTCCAGATTGAACTTTTGTGTGCCTAAATAAAACTAGTTCTTCCTTCTGGAAGCCAAATAATTTTCCTTGCTACCCCAGAAATAATCACAATTTTGGTTTTTTTTTTTTTTTTTTTTTTTTGAGATGGAGTCTTGCTCTGTTGCCCAGACTGGAGTGCAGTGGCACAGTCTCAGCTCACTGCAACCTCCGCCTCCCAGTTTCAAGCAATTCTCCCACCTCAACCTCTTGAGCAGCTGGGATTATCGGAGTCTGCCACCACACCGGGCTAATTTTTTACATTTTTTTTAGTATAGACAGGGTTTCACCATGTTGGCCCAGCTGGTCTCAAACTCCTGACCTCAGGTGATCCGCCCGCCTCGGCCTCCCAGAGTGCTGGGATTACAGGCGTGAGCCACCACACTGGGCCCAATTTTGTATTCTTTTACATATATATGGATGCTCTATCCATCAAAATAGTATTTTCTTTATTGTGAGCATATGATTGGGATTCCATTATGAGTGACATAGTATTAATCTCATGTTTCCAACTCCTAAAACTATGCCTGGAACACAAGAGATACTTAATAGTTGCTGAATTAATAAGTAACAGGAGAGTGGCAAAGGGAAGGGAGAAATTGGCCATTGTGTCTTGTTCAAAATACACAAACAAGTAAAATTTATTTGTATACCTTTATCATTCATATAAATATACAAATTTGGTGAATAATAAAAGCTTTTTAATGCTCTAACACTATGTATTAAGTAACATTTTATTTCAGTCAATATTATTCTATCTACTCTTTTACATTAAAGAAATGCTATTTCTGCAAAGACATGGAATCAACCTAAACGCCTCTCAGTAACAGGCTGGATAAAGAAAACGTGGTACATACACACCATGGAATACTATGCAGCCATAAAAATGAACAAGATGATGTCTTTTGTGGGAACATAAATGGAAGCCATTATCCTTAGCAAATTAATGCAGAGACAGAAAAACAAATACCATATGTTCTCACTTATAAGTGGAAACTGGCCAGACATGATGGCTCACGCTTGTAATCCCACCACTTTGGGAAGCCAACGTGAGTGGATTACTTGAGCTCAGGAGTTTGAGACCAACTTAGGCAACATGGTGAAACCCTGTCTCTACAAAAAATACACAGATTAGCCAGGCATGCTGGCACATGCGAGTAGTCCCAGCTACTTGGGAGGCTGATGTGGGAGGATTGCTTGAGCCTGGGAGGTCAAGGCTGTAGTGAGTTGAGATTGCAAAACTGCACTCCAGCCTGGACAACAGAGTGAGACCCTGTCTCAAAAAATAAAAATAAAATAAATAAGTAGAAGCTAAATAATAAGAACTCATGGACACAAAGAAGGGAATAAGAGACACTGAGGCCTACTTGAGGATGGAAGGTGAGAGGAGGGAGAGCAGCAGAAAAAATAACTATTGGGTACTGGGCTCATTACCTGGATGATGAAATAATCTGTACAACAAACCCCCATGACATGACTTTACCTATATAACAAACCTGCACATGTACTCTGAACCTAAAATAAAAGTTTTTTAAAAAAGGAAATGCTATTTCCTTCTAAAATTTCAGGGTCAATATAAACTAAGATGTCGAAGTGAGAACTCAATCCTTAGTGTTCATTGATTTTCACTGACTGACAATATATTAGCCATAATAGATCCAAGCTAGATACATTAAAAACGGCCCTTAAAAAAACCTTAGGCTGTGCTTGGATAAATAGTAACTACAAATGGAAGAAGTGAGTGTGAAAGTGGAAGATGTCAGAATGAGAGAAAATACCACGTTTTACTTCAGAATATTTTCTAGAGCCAACTTTGACCAATACTTGCCCAAATCATCCATTGTTTGCCACCGAGCATCTTTCTCCCTCCAGAAACATAATGGTTTCAAAGTTTATTTGAAAACCACCGTCTCCCTTTCTCAGCCATGCTGTTTAGAAGGGACTGCCCCCAACCAAAGCGTGAGGGCTGTGGGCCCTAACTGAGTTAAGACGGGCAGTCTGACCTATCCCTCTGACCATAGCTCAGGCTTAATACACACATAAGTAATCAGAGTCCATCAGGCAAGAGGAGACACTTGCTGGAGGTGCTTTTGATGGTATGAGATCACAGGGTCTTGGAGCTTTTCAATAGCTGCCTGCGGTAAAAGGAGCCAGCCTGGGGATAAAGTTGACTTAGAAGGAATGCTGACCTCACAGATGGCCCCCAGGAATATGATTAGAGTCCTAAATCAAGCCACACCTAACACCAAACTTTCCTCTGGGGTATTGAGTCTAGTGCTAAACAAAGGTTCTCATTCCTTTCAGGTCACTGTGAGTTGGATTATGATATTTGCATTATAAAGAGTCATAATGAATCCAACCCTCCAAGTCAGGCTACTTTTCAAGAAGAAGCATGATGTGGAGAAAATGTGATGGTCATTCTAAAGAACAGTAATGGTCAGGCATGGTGGTTCATGCCTGTAATCCCAGTGCTTTGGGAGGCCAAGGCAGGAGGATCGCTTGAGACCAGGAGTTTGAGACCAGCCTGGGAAACATAGTAAGACTTCATCTCTACCAAAAAAACCCCTTTTTAAAAAAATAGCTAGGCATGGTGGTGTGCGCCTGTAATCTCGGCTACTTGGGAGGCTAAGGCAAGAGGATCGCTTGAGCCCAGGAGTTCGAAGTTGCAGTGAGCTATGATGGTGCTGTCATGTCATCTACATAAAGATATTTTAATCAGTGATGGAACACATATAGGACAGTGGTTTCATAAGATTATAATGGAGCTGAAAAAGTCATATCACATAGTGACACTGTAGCCATGTAACATTGTTATGGTACAATGCATTACTAATGTGTTTGTGGTGATATTGGTATAAACAAACCTACTCCGCTGATAGTCATATAAAAGTATAGCACATACAACTATGCATAATACATAATACTGAATAATAAACAACCATGTTACTGGTTTATCTATTTATTATACTATAATTTTTGTTATTTTAGAGTGTACTCATCCTTTTTTTTTAAATGTTAACTGTAAAACAGCCCTAGGCGGGTCCTTCAGGAGATATTCCAGAAAAAAGGCATTGCTATCATAGGAGATGACAGCTCTATGTGTGTTATTACCCATAAAGACCTTCCAGGAGGACAAGTGGAAAATTGTAATATTGATGATCCTGACCCTGTGTAAGCCTAGGTTCATGTGTGTGTTTGTGTCTTTGTTTTTAACAAAAGTTTAAAAAGTAAATAAATAATTTTGAAAATAGAAAAAAAGCTTATAGAAGAAGGATATAAAGCAATAAAATAATTTTGTATAACTGTACAGTGTGCTTATGTTTTAAGCTAAGTGTTATTACAAAGGAGTCAGTTTTTTAAGTTAAAAATTTATAAAGTAAAAAAGTTATAGTAAGCTAAGCTGAATTTATTCTTAGAGAAAAAGAATAAATTTTTAAAATAAATTTAGTGTAGCCTAAGTGTGCAGTGTTTATGAACTGTACAGTAGTGTACAGTAATGTCCTAGGCCTTCCCATTCACTCACCACTCACTTATTAACTCACCCAGCAACTTCCAATCCTGCAAGCTCCACTCATGGTAAGTGTCCTATACAGGTGTACCATTTTTAAAAATATTTTGTACTGTATTTTTACTGTACTTTTTCTATGTTTAGATACACAAATACTGACTCTTGTATTACAACAGTAACAAGCTGTGCAGGTTTGTAACCTAGGAGCCATAGGCTACACCACATAGCCTAGGTGTGTAGTAGGCTATACCATCTAGGTTTGTGTATGATGTTCACACAATGACAAAATTACTAATGACACATTTCTCAGAACATATTCCCATCATTAAGTGATGCATTGAGGCAGGAGATTAGGGTCTGGAGGCAGGGAACCTAAGGCCGATTCACACTGACTTCCTAGAACTAAATCAAGAGGAAAACCCCAACTTTCCATGCCCAAGTAAAGAAAGGATCAGAGACTACTCCCTTTCCACCCCCACCTTTTCTGTGTGGCAGATGAAAAACTGAAAGTACCTGTGATTGATCCGTCCCACAACCAATCACGTTGGTTATGGGAAAGTCTTCTTTTGCATAGGAGTATAACTTTGTAACTTCACTTCAGCCTCTGATTGGTCACTTTCTGCAACTAATCAGACTGATCGCGGGCCACTACTTCATTTACATATGGAGTACACCAAGTAACCAATGGGAAACCTCTAGAGGGTAGTTAATCCCCAGAAAATTCTGTAACCAGGCCCTTGAGCCACTTGCTGAGGCCCACTCCCACCCTGTGGAGTGTGCTTTCATTTTCAGTAAGTCTCTGCTTTTGTTGTTTCATTCTTTCCTTGCTTTGTTTGCACGTTTTGTCCAATTCTTTGTTCAAAATGCCAAGAACCTGAACACAATAGCTAGAGTTGAGAAATACTATTTTTAATTATGTAATGATGCTGTTATTTTTCCAATTTGAAAAATGCATTGACTTGTTTTTTTGAGAAGAACGATAATGGGCAGAGTTGTTTGTGCAAAAATTGCATTGTACTTTTTCAAAATTACCTGACATTGAAATACATTCAAAGTAATTGAATAGAATAAATGCTTAACCTTTTGCACTACAAAGTCAAGAAGATGAATTATGTGTATATGGATCTATGAACTCTAATAGTGTGTTTTATCCCTCTTCCCCTTGCCCTAGGCACAGCTCTCTGAGAGGCTTAAACTATGTTAAAAATAAAAACGTAAAAAAAATAGAAAAGTAATTGAAACTGACAACTGAATGCCCTATTTTCTAGTTTTTACTTTTCAATAAGAGGTAGGGGTGTTTCAGGTTTTGTAGACTAGAGCTTGTCAATTTTGGTTAAGTTCAAATCCAGTTTTTCTAGTTGAAAAGTGAAATTAGAGAGCATTAGGTTAGTGTTAGATTTTTTAAACGCAATTTGTTATTTACAGTGGAAAAAATTAAATCTTAATATAATGTTAATTTTCAAGGTGACTGATTTAGGATGTGCTTCACATGTTCACTGTTTCTCTCCCCACCATTTTATTTTTCTCCATTGCCATAGTTAAAATCCAGCACAAGGAGAAGGGGATCATTCAATGTAGACAATGGGTTTCTCCTCTCTCCTTTTCCCTTTCAATTCCCTTTTTTCTTATTCCAATTCTATTTTCCTCTTTCCCTCATTTTCCCACTCTCCCTCCCTTTCCTGTATCTCTCCTTTTCCTTTAGTCAAAGAGAGAGAAGCAGAATTGGTATCTGGAAGTAGTAAAATGTAATGATGGAAGTAGGGATTTCATTATCACCATCACTAAGTTTTGTCATCACTGAAAGCTACTAGAAATACTCTGCACTTGCCATTCTTATTTTTCATCTGTTATCTCCTATTTAATATTTTAAACTGTAAAAGGTTATGGTCATACAGAACAGCACATAACACATATATGCAGTTTATTCACTGCCATTAACTCTTCAACTGACTAGCCTTTGGATACTACACCCTTCCCTCTGATGATCTGGCTCTGACAAGGGTCACAGTAACTTAATTGTAATTACTATGTTGATCACTACATTTCATTTTTCCGAGTCCCATTTTGTTCCTTTTCAAATCTGCTTTATCTTTTTAAGTCTCTCCTATTCTTTGCTCATATTTTAAAGTCTCCATTTAAAATAAATTTTGCGGCTAGGCGCAGTGGCTCATGCCTGTAATCCAAGCACTTTGGGAGGCCGAGGTGGGTGGATCACCTGAGGTCAGGAGTTCGAGACCAGCCTGGCCAACCTGGCAAAACCCTGTCTCTACTAAAAATACAAAAATTAGCCAGCAGTGGTGGCGCACACCTGTAATCCCAGCTACTCAGGAGGCTGACACAGGAGAATCACCCGAACCCAGAAGGCAGAGACTGCAGTGAGCCAAGAGTGCACCAGTGCACTCCAACCTGAGCAACAGAGCAAGACTCTGTCTCAAAAAAACAAAATAAATTAAATTATACTAGTTTTGACACTTTTTATATTCTATACCTAAACTTTTGCTACTTTTACATTCACTACACAATAAATCCAGGAACTGCAGTCTAAGCAGATCTGATTCTGCTTTCCACTGTTCCTGCTGGTGCTTACTCACAGTGCTTTGTGAGCTCCTGTTCTCTGGAAGTTTATCCATGGAAATTCTTTGAGGCCCATATAAAAGTTGTGTTCCTTCAGAGATGATTTGGGTTTACTCCTACCAATCTCCTGCAAGCACTGCCATCTTAAATTAAATGCTCAGCTTGACGGTTTGGGAACAACACCTAGAGTTAAGTTCACAGTGCAAATCTACCTGCAGTCAGGCTCCCATTTTCAAATTCTCAGGCAAGATGTTTTTATTCCTCCCACCAAAAGCCAAGCTTAAGACAAGAACATTGTCTTGCTGCCTCTCCTGTACTACAAGTTTATTTTTAATTCTCTTTCACTGTGTAGTCTTTTGTGGTCTCAACCTTCTAGGAGACTTCCTCCTGGATTTCCATCTTGAACAGGCTCTAAATTATAGTTCCCCAGTAACTCCCACAGCCATCAAAACAGAATCTGAAAATTACCAGGATTGGGCAGATAACTTCCAGTAAAAAGCCAGCTTGGGTATTCACTTACCTCCTACTCTACCCACTTTTTTTTGTGGTTGTTTTATCTTCCAAAAAAAAGTAAACTTTTACTGAAAAAAAAGCACAAAGCAGTGCAAATATTCTGAATATAGGTGAAAGCTTAATGAATTTTTCACAACTGAATACTTCTACCTAAATCAAGAGAAGGAACATTAGCAATCCTTCCTTCAATATCCTTTGCAGCCACTAACTCTATCAAGAATAATTATACTCTGACTTCTAACAGAGGTAAGTTATATGTGTACGTGTGCATGTTTGTATTTTATATAAAATGGCAATGACTTTCACTTCCACTTGTTTTAATCTGTGCAGATTCTATACTCTTTTGTCAGCTCAGTGATGCATTTAAAATGATAGTGTTTTCTCTTTTTTAAAATTTAATTTACAGGGGCCATGCTAGTCTTCTCTGTATTGTTACAATTTTAGTATATGTGCTGCCAAAGTGAGCACTTTTTAAATATTTTATCTAGCATTTTTAGTTGTTTTCAGCACAAGGGTCATTCAAGGAATCTAATCTTCTGTATGGGTGGTCAATGACTTTCTTGTTGTTAAATCCAATCGACTTTTCTTAGTCCTCCTTTTACTTGTTCTCTGTGTATCCCTTCTTTTTCCTGAAATGCACTCTTCCCTGGCTTCCATGAGCCCACAGTCTCTTATTGCATTGATTTTATTAAGCAATTATTTACTATAGTTACTTGAATAAATGATGCTTTCCTACTCCTTTATTGTAAATTCTTTGAGAATAGAACTTTTATCTTAATCTTGTATATAGTGCTTAATATTGTGCTAATTCGTTCAATCAACCAATATTTATTGAACATTTTCTATCTGCCAGGACTGTTCAGGGACTGTGTAACAAAATTGCCAAGGCATTTAAAGTCCCTGCTGTCCTGGACCTTATATTTGTTAGGGCACATTGTAGGTATTCAAAAAAGTGCTAAAATGAATGATAAAATGAAGAGTAGCAAGAGCAAAGAAAAGAGGGAAACTGTCAGCCACAAAAGAGGGTAAGGTTATGTTTAGAAGAACGGCAATAAAAATGGTCTCAAGAGAAAGTGTTAAAATTATCTGCCTAAGGTGAGTATTCTAGAACCAAATCTAGGTTTAGAGTGTCAGATAGTGCCCACGATGAGAATAAGCTGGCTTAACTGGAGTAGGGAAATTTAGAAATAGGAAGCTAAACAATCTCCAACTGCTTTTGAATACCTTGCTTTTTATTACAGCTCTGCTATATGTACATACCTCATTTAAGGGCATTGACAAATAAGTGAAGATGAAGACAATGATTGTAAGAAGTACATTTCATCATTCTCCTTCTCCAAGCTTCTCCCTCAAAGGACAGAGACCTGTTCTCTCTCTCTGCATTTCAAATCTCTCTTTTATTACTTCTTCAAACATTTACACTTCTGCTTTTCACTTATGTGTGTCTTCTCATTGTTAATTTCTATCTCTAGGTTCTCCGGGGCTATCTTTCTTTCTTCTTTGTGTTTTTCTATTTATGTTCCCTTCACCTTTTTCCTTCCCATCACTCCTATGCGTTTATTTGTCTTGGTAAACACTTTAATTGTAGGTACTGAAAGTTCAATTCTTGATGTTTTCACTTCTTACATTCTTCTTCAGTGATCATAGCCAGTTTCATGATTTAAACTAGCAACTCTACGTGGCTGAATTCCAAATCTGACTTTCTAGCTCCAACCTTTCTTTCTCTTTTGTCAATCTAGTCAACTACCTCATCAAGAGTTTATGAATGCCTGCTGTATTGGTTGAATTTCAATGTTCTCTGTAACATCATAAAAGTTCACAGCATATGAACGTTCTTACCAACATTTACTAGGTAGATGGCTCTTAACTTTGTGTGATGTATCTTGCTGACAAAGGCTAGCATTTTCATAATCTGCATTCCTGTCCCCTACAAGTCACCACACAGAATTTGAAAAATAAACATCAGCGGCCTTAAAAAGTGCTTTGCTTAAATAAAAATTCTTAAGAATTTAAGCCTTTACCTACTTTGTGTTTGTTTTGGTCTGTGATGCTTTGGCTTTCATAAAAAAACCCTAAAGGAATCGTATGATTCTGTTGACATGTATAGTGTGCATTGCAAAGCAGAATTTATTAAAGTGAAAAAGTGTAAGCTTTTGGTAAATGAGCTCTATTTTAAGATTGGCACTCTAAATCTGATATTTATTCATTGTAAATATGAAATTACAGATAAATAATAAGAGAAGATTGACTCTATGTCCTAAAAATGCTAAAATGTTGAAATAAACTTTCCTGACTAGTAGATATATGCACTAAACCACTCCATAACTCAGGTTTCAACAACCTGGTTATTCCTTAAAATGCTGTGAAGATAAAATGGAAACCTGTCAACTAAAACTTCATAGACACTTTCAAAACTGTTTGCAGTAACCTTCAGAAGCAGGACAATCAAACAAGTTTCTGGTAAATAAGTAAGTTTATTAAATTTGGAAATTGGTCATTTGACTAGTTGATTCTTGACAAACTGACCTGTGTTAAAAGATAAGCTTAGGGCCATTACAATTTTAAAGAGTCTATTTGAGCAGACAGCAATTCATGAATCAGGTAGCACCAAATCACAAGCAGCTTGGGCTCCACCAAGGAGACATGAAGAGAGAACTTTTATAAGGGGTTCATGAAAGCAAGACAAACTATTTTACTGTTTTAGGTGGAGAGTCTCTAGTTAGAGGATAGTTGAAGGTTTTTGATTAGTACAGCTCCTAATTAGAGCTTTGCTGGCAGTCTGATTGGTTGAGTTACTCTGATTTGAGTTTCAGTTTGCTTTTGTAGGAACCCAGAATGCAGCCTAATGGCCTCCTAAGATTTTTTAACATCTATAAAAACAGGGAGATAGAAGTAGGCCATCCTGTTTAGCTTCCCTAAACCATCTTGGATCACAGAATTAGATGAGGTTCGGAAAGCTGCTGGAGAGGATTTTCCATGGCCAAGGGATGCAATGGATAGCTCTGTGTCAAGGGCTGTAGTCTAGCTGGGGCCAAATGGGAGTCAAACCCAAACATGTAATGGGCTTATGGCACCAGTGAGAGGCAAGATGAGGCAGTCTCAGCTAAGCAGTCACTAACAGCCAGTGACTAAGGCAGTGAAAAGTCAACCCACTACTGACACCAGGTTCAGTCTTTAAGGGTAAAGGTCAGTGGGGCAAGTATACAACCAGAAAGAGCACAGACATTTTTCCAAAGACCAGAGATAACAGACGGGAGTTCAAGGACAGCACCTGAGCCTGAGGATTTCACCTTCATGGCAATGCTGAGAGGTTGATGAAACTGAACACCCCTTTTCCATAAACCCACATGCTGCCTTGAGAAGAAAACTAGGGGAATGGATGAGCCACTTGAGAGACAAAATATTTTTACCAGAGAGGCACTAAACAGAACCTACAAGTACCATTTAAATTATTGGAGTGAATGATGACTTAAGAGAGATTAGATATTTACATTTCTTCCCTCAGTTACAAATTGGAACTTTGGGTATTAGGGAGCCAGATTAATCACAAATGAAACAAAGAAATTATATTTCTTATTATCTATTCAAATTGTAGTATGAGGTAAAATTTGTGATCTTGCTGTTTTTATTGTTCAAATACTCTATATCATTTATTTTTTATCTTCTTGATCTGTCAAAAACAGAATGTTAAATAATGCCATTACATTTATGTTTCTATCAATTTATCCTGTATGACTAATTTTTGCTTTATCTCTTTATTACTTTATTTATAAAACACAGCTTTATTATTATCACCATCATTATGCCCATCATTTATATAATCATTTTTGTCAAACTTGCTTTTTGCTTAAAATCTTACTTTGTTAGTATATTGCCACACCTAACTTTCAGTTTATTTGTTCTTTCTTTACCTTAAAATGTGTGACCTTTTGCTTAAGATATGTCTCCTGTAAACAGCACATGGTGTTTTGTTTGTTTGTTTTTTAGATCATGTCTTGCTCTGTTACCCAGGCTGGGGTGCAATGGCATGATCTCAGCTCACTGAACTCTCTGCCTCCTAGGTTCAGGAGATTCTCCTGCCTCAGCCTCCCAAGTAGCTGAGATTACAGGCATGCATCACCATGCCCAGCTAATTTTTGTATTTTTACTTGAGATGGGGTTTCACCATGTTGGCCAGGCTGGTCTTGAACTCCTGACCCCAAGTGATCTGCCCCCATTGGCCTCCCAAAGTGCTGGGATTACAGGTGTGAGCCACCACACCCAGCCTGTTTTGGTTTATACTAGAACAACATATTAGACATTTTTCACTCTCCTTATGTTCATTAAAAATGTTACCATGCTTTTATTTTCCCAGTCCATTCTGGGTCTTTGTTAACATAATCTGGTATTTCTATACTCAGACAATATTGCTAAAACATCATCATGGCTTATATTTTAAGGGCTTTTCCTTTCCAAGTTATTTTTGTTATTTCATATTTTTATAGTTTATATTTCTTATTTTTATATTTTATATCTTACTTTTGTAGCTGTACTTACAATTAGATATCTATATTTAAATGGTTTTAAAACTAACTGTCAACTTTTTTACAAGGCTAACAGTTTCTTGTGTTTTCAATTTTTAGTCTGCTAAAGTTTATATATTGTTTTTTAATTTGAGGTAGGTTACATGGGTGGTATGACAAATTGCTGAACTCTGAACTCTTCCATAAGACAGAATAATTTTCTGTTGCCTTTACACAAGAATAACAACCTGGGTGGGTATAAAATCATTTGCTTACAATTCTTCTCCCTTAAAATCTATGGAGAGTCATCAATCTCTTCTATCACTTGAGCTACAAAGCAACCTGAAGACAAACAGATTGTGTGTGTGTGTGTGTGTGTTTGTGTGTGTAACTTTTTCTGACTGGATGCTTTGTGAGCTGTCTTGATAGCTTAAAACGAACAATCTCTCTCCATTGATATTTTCTGCTATTCAGCAATTAGTATTCCTAGTACCTATTCCTATTTTCAGTTCAAGCATATAATGGAATTTAATTTTGATTATTGCAAATTTAGAGTTTGGGTTGTTTACTTTCTGTCACCTCATCATTTTTATTCCGTGACCTTGTTACTGGTGCCCTGGGTTCTTGAGATCTCCCATGACAGAAATCAAGAGAGATCAGCAAACACAGCAACAAAAGAGTTTTATTCAGCTTGTGCACAAGGGAGTCAGCACTAAAAGGAAAAGGGAATGGGCTAATCCCTGAGGGTAGCGTGTGGGTATGGTGTTTTTTTTTTTTTTTTTTTTGAGACGGAGTCTCACTCTGGCGCCCAGGCTGGAGTGCAGTGGCACGATCTCCGCTCACTGCAAGCTCCGTCACCTCCCGGGTTCACGCCATTCTCCTGCCTCAGCCTCCCGAGAAGCTGAGACTACAGGCGCCCGCCACCGCATCCGGCTAATTTTTTGTATTTTTAGTAGAGACGGGGTTTCACCGTGTTCGCCAGGATGGTCTCGATCTTCTGACCTCGTGATCCGCCCCCCTCGGCCTCCCAAAATGCTGGGATTACAGGCGTGAGCCACCGCACCCGGCCTGTGGGTATGTTTTATAGGGCATTTCTACAGGGAAGGATTACATCAGGGCATGTATAGGAGTTTTTCTAGCATTTATGCAGTGGCTCAACACGCTTCTTCATACATTGCATGCAGCATCAGCTTATAAATTTCTACTCCAGGCAAGATTTTTAGCATTAAAAGGAAGAAGGGGTTGGAGTCTGTCTCCAGAGCCCTGAGCAAGTCCTTAACCCCCTGAAGTAAGAACTCGCATTTGATAACTTCTTGGATCTTTTGTTACTGCTCGGCTGAGCATTAGGTAAGCTAGAGCTTGAGTAAGGGGCTTTTGCTCTTTTCCTCCAGTTCATATTCAAACAACCTGCTTTTCTCAACCTTATCTTCTGCATTCTGGGAAGTTGTTTCGAACTTATCATAAAAATTACTAACTGAATATTTTACAATGTTAATCTTGCTCTTTACCATCTCCAGTGAAGGCCTTAATTCTTATACTTTATTTTTGCTTTCCTAGAAAGTTGCTCATTTTGGTTAACTCACCATCTCAGTCTGCTGAATGTGTATCTTCAGCATTGCTTCATAGAGCCCATGTATTTTTGCAACTTAATGAAGAAAAGTGCATATGTTCTATAGGTTGTTTCTGTTTTGCAAAGAAAATCCACTGCATGCTCTTAACTCTGAACTTTCATAATAATTTTCATAGGCTGTATCCTTTCTCCTTCCCCACCACACAGAGCTATTAGGGTATGTTATTTATTTGTTGGTTGAAGGGTATATAGAATGTCATCCATCTCACTATCCACTTGGGTGTTCCAAGATTTTCTTTCTTATCTAGACTTCATTTGGAGGTGATTGTGAATGTCCTAAGCCAGTGTGTAGTGTGGCTATGCTGGACTGAAGTGGGGTCTCTTATGTCTATAATTGTTGGATGGGAATTTATTTTTAAAAATCTGAAGAATCCTGCAATGCAATGTTGAAAATGATGGTACCCTGCAAATATATTGCTCCCAGTGTTGTAAGAAGGCTGTATACCCATATCGACTCCCCTTTACTCCCTACAGTCCTTTAATATTGAGACTTGTATTCCCTGAATGTGGGATGTGAAATAGCGGAAAGCAGAGTTGGCTACCTAATTTGCAGGGCCCAATGCAAAATGAAAATATGGGGTCCCTTAAAATAAAGGTGTTGTTAACGGTACTAAGATATAAGCATTTCCTTTTCTTCTGCAGTCTCTCTTTGGACCTATCATGCCGGGTTTTTGAATTTGCTATTTAATGTCACACACCTTTGGGCACAGGTACACCTGCTGGACAAGTGCAGACCCTCACAGGTACCTGTGCCCACCCTGCAGTCCACTGCCACACTAATGCACTTTGTCCTGGCTTTGGGTGGGAAAGCCAATCTCTCCTTCCCATGTGTCTGCCTTCCCAACCCAGAGCAATGGGTGACTACCAAGAGATTACAACCTGGCAGAGCTGCTCAGTATCTGGCTTGGGGTGAGTGAGCAGCTCACCCCAGCCAATCCCCATCTAATGCACCACAGCACTATCAGCCTGGGGCAAAATAACTTCTGCCATGCCTTATCCAATATGCCCTTGGGCAGCATGCCCATTCTCAACCTCTGTGAATTTGTGCTCAGGCCCCTGTCAGGGGAGGAAGCTGGCAGTGGTCACCAGGCAGAAGTGGGGAGAAAGAAGCTAGGTGGCGCTTTGGGAGGCCGAGGGGGGCGGATCACGAGGTCAGAAGATCGAGACTATCCTGGCTAACACAGTGAAATCCCGTTTACTAAAAATACAAAAAATTAGCCAGGTGTGGTTGCACGTGCCTGTAGTCCCAGCTACTCGTGAGGCTGAGGCAGGAGAATCGCCTGAACCTGGGAGGCGGAGGTTGCAGTGAGCCAAGATTGTGCCACTGCACTCCAGCCTGGGTGACAGAGCGAGACTCCATCTTAAAAAAAAAATGGTGGGTGGGATCTGTAGTGACAAAGGTCGCAGAGCTGGCAGCTGAGAGCCTGTCCCAAGAGGCAAGAGAAGGGACCACGTACACCTAGGCCTCAAGCCCCAGTGTGTGTTCCATTGCCCCATCAGACTTCACTTTCTATCCTCTTTTAAATGGTTTTCAAATCTACTTAAAGAGCTGTCCAGACCTTTTGTGTTTTTCTGTGCCTGCAAGGATATTTTACTAAGTTAACATAAGGCACACAGGTAATTCTTTGCCTGATGATATTTTCACTCACAATGTTACTTAGACCATAAGAAAGGTAAAGACTCCTTCCCTTCCTTTTAACAACTCCGTACTGGTATATCCAGCACCATGAAGCTCTGAGGCCTTCTCTATTCACTGAAACAGGAGAGCAGACAGGTACAGTATAAGGAAGTGGAGAACAAGTTTGTTTTTTTAATAGCTGGCTCTAGAATTCTTTTAAGATGACTGTTGGTCAAGGAAAAAAATATTTTCTAAGCTGCCTGGGGTAGAGGGTGAAATACAAAGGTTATTTGCACAAGCGCTAACAGTTGCTTGCTTGCTGAATTGAAGTGCATGAAACAATGAGGAATTTGTCTTGCTGAAAGCGGGAGTGAAAATGTATAATGGAGAGGGATTCTCCCTGAGATGACAGAAGGCTCTACACTCTGGGTGATCTTTCTATCTCTGGGAGATCCAAATTTACAGAATGTGGGATAATTTTTTTTTTCTGGGATGAAAATACAGAATCTTAAAAATAAAAGCCAACGCACTTCCCATTCCCAGTAATTCTTGCCTTATAGCTTCACTGCTTCAGCGAAAGCATAATGCTGAGAACAAAGAAGTCTTTGCTTAGCTTTGACTTTCAAAGTAGACAAAAGGGAAAAAAAAAGAGTGCAGCAGAAACAATAATCTGGAAAGCAAGGTTTTCACTTGCAAGAGCCAGGCTAGTTCGCAAAGGAAAGGAAAAAAAAAAATTGTGATTCTAAGAAGCTAAGAAACTACTAAGGATTGAAGGGGTTCAGGTCATGCCACCCAAAAACATGCCACTTAAGCATAAGGATTATTTCAGCTGAAGGCAACTGAGAATCAACAGATGCAGGAAGTGTTCTCTGCTCTCCTCTCGTTTGCCTAAAGGTAGGGAACACATTTTCCTTGTGAAGGTATTGTCCTTTAACCGAACTCAGGTCTGGCTATTCACAGTTTGAAAAGCCAGATACATGAGAGGCGAGGCGTGGTGAAAGGAAAGCAGTTTTAATAAAATGCTATCAGTTGAGGACATGCCCGGACTCAAGTCTCAAAATGATATTTCGAATGGTAAGACTGACTGAAGGGGTTTCTAAACGGGAAACCTGGTATGGGAAACATGCAGGAACAGTGCAGAGTGCAGGTTTGCATGTCTTGCTCCGATGGCTATCTTGAGTTACTGTCCACCCAGAGTACTAGCTGGTCCCATCTCGACTGCGACCAAGTTGTAGATTAACCACCTTGAAGTAATGTGCAGCTGGGTCTCCAGGCCTGGGCTGTTTCAAGATTAGCCCCTGGAATTTCTAAGCAAGCATACAATTAGATAAGCATGTATATGTTGGTCACAGGGTCATGGTATAAGGGAGTGTCCAGGGGGAAAGAGAAAGAAAAAGAGAAAAAACCATTTAAATACATGTTAAGGCTACTGGGAAGGGCTTTAAAATACATTTTAAAGCTGAGACTCTTGGTTACAACTCCCCATTGTTAAGTTCCATTCCATTTCTAAGGAAAGGGGGTGACGTGCTCCATCTAGCTACTTCCTGCTGAAACGGGGTGCAGTTAAGGGGCAGTGGAATGGAACCTCACCATTTGGAGTGGAAAATATTTGTGACTCCATGGGCTTAAGGAAGAGATGTGCTACAGCATCATGGTGAGTGTGTAACTGCAATAGAATCTATAGCGGCAGAATAAACCTAGCTCTATATCATGGCTAAAATTATGAGCAACTTTTTTTCACCAGGAGGGGCCTGATCCAAATCACGAAGACAGCCATTGACTTAGGACATTGTGGGACAAGACATAGCATTAATTTGCTTGTGCATGTCTTATAGGGCTGAGGATTTGTTTCCAGAATTATCTAGGATGTTCACATACCACTGAGTCTTATAGTGCACATTCCCCACTATCAATTGTGCTTGGAGGTCCTATGGGAATATGACAACAGGTTGGCTAAACTTACATATTCAACAGGTTGCAGGAGGGGCTACGAATATTCATGAAGGTGGTCCTGATACATGTGAATTGAACAAATATGCACGTAACATATGACCCATGTCATTTTGGGGTGGACACCTAATATTTAAATATATTACAATTAGGCCCTATACATTAAAAGGTATTTTCAGGACAGAAAGGCACGCAAGTGTGCAATTTCTGTAAACCAGCTAGAACTAGTCCATAGTCGGTGGTCTTCTATCAGGTGAAAATTATTAAAGTCAGTCTTGTGTTAATTAAATCTGTAGTTACGGCTGATGGAACAGGGGCTGGAGGCCAGTGAGCTTGAGGCCAGTGCTTGTCTGACTGTTAAGAGAAAAAGAAAACCCTTGTAGCGACTAGAACACAGCTTACTTTTTTTTCTTTTTTTTTTTTTTTTTTGAGATGGAGTCTCGCTCTGTTGCCCAGGCTGGAGTGCAGCGGCGCAATCTGGGCTCACTGCAAGCTCCGCCTTCTGGGTTCACGCCATTCTCCTGCCTCAACCTCCCAAGTAGCTGGGACTACAGGTGCCCGCCACCACGCCCAGCTAATTTTTTGTAATTTTTTTAGTAGAGATGGGGTTTCACTGTGTTAGCCACGATGATCTCAATCTCCTGACCTTGTGATCTGCCCACCTTGGCCTCCCAAAGTGCTGGGATTACAGGCGTGAGCCACCGCGCCCATCCAGCTTACTCTTTAAGTGTAGGCGTGTGTCACTTAACCCTTGCCTGCATGGTCTTAGGTCCTGTTTATAATTTGGTATTTTGTTGTTACAAGAGTCAGTTTTGTCAGTCTTACAATGTCTATTTTAATGTTAGTGGTGGTCACTTGGGCCTAAATTCCTAAATTTCACAGGGGGGTGGGCACAATGAGGTGTGTCCAATGCCCACTTCCTGCCATACCCTGAACTAGATTTTCAGGGTTTTGGGGATCCCCTTTGGCCAAGAGCGAGTCCATTCAGTCTGTTGGGAGGCTTAGGATTTTATTTTTTTAGTTCATATTCCTTTTATGGTCAACATATGCCAGAGGCACTATTGAGATAAACAAGTCAATTTTGTAACCCGGTGTTTTGGCTTTTGGTTTTGCTCTCTTATGCTGCTTAATTAAAGGAATTTTCTGAGTGCCTGCCCATCTCCATTCCCATTTGGCCTAAAACATTTAATTGGCTGTAAGTCTTCTGACTCTAAAGCCCTTTGCCATAGGGGTCCCACTGAGGAACAAGATGGACCCAGGGCAGCCAGTCACACCACCCCTGGCATCGATATGGGACAAAAGAAAAGCTTGGCCATTGATAATGCCTCTGGGGTTTAGGGAGCTTCCGAGTTGGTGAACACATCCACGTACTAGGATGGTACATCCCACCTACAAAGGGATAAAGCCTGCACTCAGGAACCTTCTAGACCTCACCCTATGTATCACTTGTTCATTTGTATCCTTTATAATAAACTACAAGTAAGTGTAGCATTTTCCTGGGTTCTATGAGTCATTCTACTAAATTATCAAGTCTGAGGAAGTATTGGGAGAACCCCTGACTAATCTGGGGGCCTGATACTTGCAACTGGCATCGGAAATGAGGGCAATCTTGTGGGACTGAGCCCTTGAATCTGTGGAATCTGATGCTAATTCTGGATAGTTAGTGTCAGAATTGTAGGACACCCAGATGATGTCAGAGAGTTAGAGAAGTGTTGTTGGAAAAGATACCATTTATTTGGTGTCAGGAGGGAAAAAAGCCCTGAGGCCCCTGCCAAACTTTAGTTACTTCTAATCGCACCTTACTCACAGCACACTGCAATTCTATTAGTCTGTTACTAGAACACGACCTGCACTCTTGATTTTCATGCGGCACCCCCTATCCTACCACAAACACAACTAATTATTTCATGGACAACGTTACTTGTGATGAAAAGCATTCCCAGATCCTTATAAGAATTTATTTTTCTCTCTCATACTTTTACTTTATATAATGTATCTTTAATCATGGCACTTTCACAATCTATTTTGTGTTAGTGGGGGCAAGAAATGCATAAAGAACTAAAAAAAATTTTATTGTATGAGGGACATTCTACAAAATACCTGACCACTTCTCCTCAAAACTGTCAAGGTAATCATGTCCAGACAATCAAAAACGAGGAAATTCTAAGAAACTATTATAGCCAAGAGGAGCCTAAGAACACACAATGACTAAACATAATGTGGTATCCTGGATGGATGCCTGGAACAGAAAAAGGACACCAGGTTCAAACCAAGGAACTCTGAATAAAATATAGAAAAACAAATACACAAAAACCCATTGTGGATAGTACAAACAAACAGGAAAAACAACTGTTCTTGAACAACCTAAAAACTTCTTACCAGAATTAATTTACGTACAAATCATTAGAAGTATGGCCAGTAAAACCACTATTTGATTACATTTTGTTAGCTCTTCAATTTACTATATATATATATTTTTTGTTTTGTTTTTTGAGACGGAGTCTTGCTCTGTTGCCCAGGCTGGAGTGCAGTGGCATGGTCTCAGCTCACTGCAACCTCTGCCTCCTGGGTTGAAGCGATTCTCTTGCCTCTGCCTCCCAAGCAGCTGGGACTACAGGTGCCTGCCACCACACCCGTCTAATTCTTTTGTGTTTTTAGTAGAGACAGGGTTTCACATGTTAGCCAGGATGGTCTTGAGCTCCTGACCTCGTGATCCACCCGCCTCGGCCTCCCAAAGTGCTAGAATTACAGGCATGAACCACCGCGTGCGGCCTACTTTATATATTTAAAAGGAATAAAGCGGCATGTCTTTAAAGATAGTTTTTGAGTAATTTGGTAAGGATTACCCTATTTTTTCTCCTAAATTAGTAAAGAGTATGTATGTGTTCAAGGAATGAATAGTATTATGGGCTGGGTACAGTGGCTCATGCCTATAATCCCAGCACTTTGGGAGGCCAAGGCAGAAAGATCGTTTGAGTCCCAGAGTTGAGACCAGACTGGGCAACATAGTGAGACCTCCATCTCTACTAAAATACACAAAATTAGCCAGGCATGGTGGCACACACCTGTAGTCCCAGCTACTCAGGAGGCTGAGGCAGGAGAACCGCTTGAACCCAGGAGGTGGAGGTTGCTCTGAGCTGAGATCACACCACTGCACTCCAGCCTGGGCAACAGAGTGAGACTCTGGCTCACAAAAAAAAAAAAAAAAAAGGAAAAGAAAAGAAAAAAAAAAAAAGAGCCGGGCATGGTGGCATACTCCTGTAGTTCCAGTTACTTGGGAGTCTGATGTGGGAGGCTCACTTGAGTTCAGGTCAAGGCTTCAACAGGTGAGTAAAACTGCCTTGAGTTTACCTTTTTTTACACTCAAAGGTGACTGTCTTTCTTCGTAAATAAGTTCCAGAAGAGCAACATATTCTGAAATGCAGGAAATAATTAGGTATCATTTTTGTTGGTCTTAGAAGAAACTAGATGTTACAAGTTTATCCATAACTCAGCATTTTTACAGATGGGCCCCTGTGGTGACTGACAGCTACAGTCCTTGGGGTCTGGCGAACTCAATGTTGCCTGCCCACCTATGCATACACCCCAGCCAGCATTCCCAGAGATGGGTCAGTGCCCTGGACCTCAAAAGAGATGCTTGGGCTTCCTGGGGGTCTGCACAGAGTCTGTGACAGAAGAGCTGTGATGAATTCTCCAGGGCAACCCTGAAGACCAGGGGTCCTCAATGTACAACTGTAGAATTGCTTAATAGCTGGTGTTTATGAATGCCTGGAATGTGACTGCTCACCTTTCAACTCTTTCACATATGGGGAAACTGAGGTTCAGAGAGGTCCAGAATGTTGCCAAGATTATCTATACAGAGAGTGGAGAAGCTGGAGTTTGCATTCCAATCTGTTAACCTTCAACAACCCTACTCCTTCTGCTTGGCTAGTGTTTCTAAAGTGTGCAGATGAGGTATACAAAATTGATTTTAGGTTTTAGTTTGGCAAGTTTAAAAATAAGAATTCTTACATTTAACCTGAATTAGACAAAGATCTCAGTTGGCACATAAAACCTGTAATTCTGGATATTATTGCTTAACATGTATAGTGCGCATATTTTTTAAAAAGTCAATTTGTGAAAATATTAAGGTGATATGTGAACACAGCCCTCCTGAATAAGTCTAATTTTGGAGTGCAGGGTCCTCCCTATCATTCTGCTTAAATTGACTATGGCTTCTGATCCTGGCCCTGCCAATTCTATATTTAGCGCCCAGTTCTCCAACCAACCCCTGTGTTACTCTGAGATTGAATTATGAAATAGTAAATATTCACACTGCAATTTTGTGAAAAAAGCATGCTTTGGCCGGGCGCGGTGGCTCAAGCCTGTAATCCCAGCACTTTGGGAGGCCGAGATGGGCGGATCACGAGGTCAGGAGATCGAGACCATCCTGGTGAACACAGTGAAACCCCGTCTCTACTAAGAAATACAAAAAATAGCCGGGCGAGATGGCGGGCGCCTGTAGTCCCAGCTACTCGGGAGGCTGAGGCCGGAGAATGGCGTGAACCCGGGAGGCGGAGCTTGCAGTGAGCTGAGATCCGGCCACTGCACTCTAGCCTGGGCTACAGAGCGAGACTCCGTCTCAAAAAAAAAAAAGAAAAAAGCATGCTTAGTTGCCGAATACTTTGTCCATTTGGTCTGAGTTCTGTTAGTCTCTCAGGTTCTAAAAAACATATACATTTTAAAAATCAACCAATAGTCAGAATTATTAACCAATAGTCAGAATTTGTAGGTATTTCCTTTAAGGTGTACAAAGTCAAATGAGAATACGTATGTCTGCTTTTCAAACTAGGGTACATATAAGGGGCAAGTGTTAACCAAGATTACCACGATGTGTCTTTCTAGAGGAACTATTACAATATCTCAAGGAGGTTAAGATTTTTGTATTACAATGAAATGTGGATGAGAATGCACAATTTATATTATGATTAATGATATAACATGAGACTAAACCAGTTCAGTGTCACGACTGAACAAAGTTTGTGTTAGCAAAAAGCAATGTGAAAATGCAAAGCAGTGTTCAAATGTAAGTCATTACCCTTATCAAGTTTTAGAATCCTTAAGTCTCCAGGAAGCCAAATAGCCTCAGGACTTATCTTGCAGGGTTGTATTTCCTCAAGGCTATCAGGCAGGTGAAATTGTGTAAACTGAGGAAAGTGTTTTAATAGTGATGTATGAATTATCCAAAGAAAGTATATTCTGAGAGGTCTTCTGAAAAAGCTATTCTAGAAGCCAGAGGCTCAGCTCAAAAGACACTGATGATAATCCTCACGAAAGAAAAATAATCAGACGCGGGCTCTAAAGTCCCCTCAAACCAAATTACGAGCTCCCTATATATAGCTGGGCCTAATTACTGTAACCACTATCTCCCATGATATTTCTTTTGCTTTTTCTACTGATCCCGTATTACTTTAGTTTGATGAAATATTCCAAGTGCCTTCCTTATTGCTCTTATCTACTGTAAAGGTATTTTATTATTAATTATGCCAGTATTAGATTTTCTTCTATGAACAAAGCCGACATCTATTTATTAGCAACGTGCTAACAGAACTGGACCAAAGAAATTACAATTCCATTCTCATTTCCTATTATAACTCTACCAAAGATATCTTAAATGCCTGCATACATCACAAAGCCTACCAGGGGATGGTTAGTGATTTTTCAGTTAGACTAACCCTTCAGTTTTCAATGAAAGAAATCATTATTGCATTTCCACTGAACTAATTACTTGTATCTTATTTTTTTGTTTCTGAGATGGAGTTTCAGGCTGGAGTGCAGTGGCATGATCTCAGCTCACTGCAACCTCTGCCCTCTGAGTTCAAGCGATTCTCCTGCCTCAGCCTCCTGAGTAGCTGGGATTACAGGCGCATGCCACCATGCCCGGCTAGTTTTTTCTATTTTTAGTAGAGACAGGGTTTCACCATGTTGGTAAGACTGGTCTTGAACTCCTGACCTCAGGTGATCCACCTGCCTTGGCCTCCCAAAGTGCT
Source organism: Papio anubis (assembly GCF_008728515.1). Taxonomy (NCBI): domain Eukaryota; kingdom Metazoa; phylum Chordata; class Mammalia; order Primates; family Cercopithecidae; genus Papio; species Papio anubis. The sequence continues at coordinate 133,119,680 of NC_044978.1, read as the reverse complement.
GGGATTACAGGCATGAGCCACTGCGCCTGGCCACTTGTATCTTTTATCTCACTTCCTTGGAAGGATTTTCCTAATGCAGCAAGCCCACTTTGAGTCACACATTGGATCTGTTTAGCATACTACTGAAACTCAATATCCACAATGGCAGTAACAGCTAACACTCAATGATATTCTGAGCGAGGCCCTATTATAAGCCCCTATTATTTAAAATCCATATGTCAACTCATTTACGCCTCACAGAACTCTCTGAGGCAGATATTACTTGTATTTAACAGATGGGGGGGTTAAGTAATTTGCCGATGGTCACACAGCAGCTGCACTCCTCTACAATGCCTCTCTTCATGTTCTACTTTATGTTAGTCTACTATGCGTGTGCTGGTTCCACAAATTAGATGTACGCTTATATTCTCAGTATTAGTTTTCACAAAACATGCTGTATGAAAGCAAATGACATACATACTTTGTAAGCTTTCAAGTGTTACATAAACGTCAAATAGCTTATTAAAAACTACTGGCATCTATAAAGAACCGAAAGGACAGATGATAAAATGTAACCCTTACCTCTCCTAATTGCAATAGTTTGGGAACTGAAATCTATTTTCCTGGAACAGGAATGGGATTCTTTCCACAACTATTTAGGAACTCTCCCTCTTATCAGATGGAAAAAAAAATGAAGTGCAAATCCTTTTTCTGGGACATTTAAATCATACTTCGCTTCCTTTACTATTCTCAAGAGATGACTGATCTGAATTGCTAATTGCCCAAATACTGCTAGTACAGAAATGCAATATTTAAGGCTCTATTTTCCTTCAGTTGTCTGCAGTTGCAGTGAAATACTTCAAGTGCAATTTTTGCTGAACTCTTAAGATTTTCGCAGTGGAAAAGCTGTGGAAATGGAAACTTACCCCCAACATATTTCAATTTGGAAGTTCAACTTCAATGAAAAATCATAAAAATGTAAGTTTTATTGAGTGCCTTATAGTGTGCATGGGCCTTTATTAGACAAGCCGAATTCAGGCACAACAGACACAAGATCCCTGGCCTCAGGTACCTTATGATCTAATTAACATAATACATATTAGAAACAGTAGAAAGACAAGTTACATGTCAATGCCCAATGACTAGAGTCAACATTAAAGAGTTGTAATTTAAGTAATCCAAATTGACATCTAATCCTAAAATCATTTATAAAATGTATTTGGCTTTGGAATCCACAGGACTTCAAACAAGCAAAGTTTCACTGCAGATAGACAGTTACAAAGATGCAAGTACACTGAAACACTTAAGAGCCTTATTAATGATTTTTGTTATTTTGGATCTTCTGTTTTTTTCTTATTATGGTCCGAAGCCTCCTTAATACCAATTTATCAGACAGAAGCATGTCGTCTTGTTGTTCAAGATAATCCAGTAAATTTTCAGTCCATTCAAGTGCAGCTTTATGGCTAATATGCTTCTCTGGATTCAGCTCTGTTTTTCTACTCTTACTGGAAGGCTTTTGCTCAGCAGCCTTGGTCTGGTCCTCGGCACTTTCACTGTCAGCCAGCACCTGACAGCTTGAGTCATTGCTCCGAGAGTCGAACCACTGATCAATAGTCTCAATGTCAACATGTTCACATTCTTCTGTGTTCTGTAAAACTGTTGCTAAATTAGCTGCTAAAATGGCTCCTTCATCAATGTTCATACCTGAATTCTCTTCATTGCCAGGGAAAAGTTTTTTCCATGCTTTGGTTATGGTACTTGATTTTACCATGCTCCAAGCTCTTGACACTTCATAAATTGCGTCCAACACTGTCAAGTTCTTCCAAAATATTTTTGGGTCAATTCCTTCATCCATGTATTTCTGGAGAAGTCCTGCTCGGTAGTATCTTTTTACAGTGGCTAGAACTCCCTGGCTCATTGGTTGAATCAGACTTGTGACATTTGGTGGCAAATATTTCACAATTATTCTGCCATCATCTGAACTCAACATTTCTTCATTTGGATGTGCTGGGGGGAAATCTAAAAGCAGCACTGCTTTTTCTAAAAGTCCCTTGGATTTCAAATGCTTCTGTACCTGTGGCACAAAGTACTTTTCAAACCACTGTCTGAAAACAGACTGTTCTATCCATGCACCTTTTTGACTGTAATATGTCACAGGAAGGTTTGAAAGGTCAGTGCCTTTGAATGCTCGGGGCTTTTTGGCCTTCCCCACAACACAAAGATTAAGTTTGTGTAAACCTGTGGCATTTGCGCAACACATAATAATGATTCTCTCTCTGCTTGACCTACACCCAGAAGTACTTTGTTCAGTTTCAAGAGTTAATGTCCTTGATGGTAGGCATTTCCAGAACAATCCAGTTTGATCAGCACCATAAATTTGCTCTGGTTGTAGATTCTCTCTTTCAACAAATTCCTGAAAGCTACCACAAAATTCACTGGCAGCAGTTTCATCTCCTTTTAATTTTGTTCCTTTACCAGCAGCCTTTGGAATACCATGGCGCTGCTTAAATCGAGTTAGCCAGCCTGACGATGCATTAAAATCACCTTCCATCCCCAAAGCATCAAAAAAGAACTTGGCTTGTTTTGCACAAATCGTTCCAGACACTGGAATCCCATCTGTTTTCTGTTGGTTAAACCACTCTATCATAACTCTATCAAGCTCCTCATATGTTGATGACTTCATAGATTTACGTTTGGATACCCCACTGGTAGGATCTGAACTGTTTGCATAGTTTATAATCCTTTCTTTGTTCTTTTTAATATCACGAACTGTGGATTCACCGATTCCGTACACCACAGAAAGTTTTTTGAAAGAGATGCCTTCCTCAAGTTTCTTAATAATGTCAAGCTTGTCCTTAATTGTCAACACCACACGCTTGCGTTTCCCCAACATTTTAAGTGTCTAATATTTTAGCTGATTACTAGAACAAGATAATTAACAACTAAGATTTGAATACAAAGCAACTAGAAAATGAGGTCGTAAGATTCCTCCTCTCACTTCTAGGGCCTAGAGGGAGAGTGCAATGACCAATTTCCTGACCAGGGCTACATGAATCTCTCCACTTGCTATTTTAAAACTTACAAACTTCCTACAGAAAAGCCTAGCTCCAATTAACTCTTACCTTCTTTCTTCCTCCTCACTTAGGGTTTAGGGTGTTTCATGAATTGTCATCACACTAGAGGTTAGAAACTCAATCAGTGCTGTACTAGTAAGGCATCTAAAACAGTACTATTGCATACTCAATTCTTGCCATCCTTGCAGGTAATGTTCTTTGCCAAAAATAGCCACTAAATCTCAGGTGGAAGTATTTTAGGAAATGTGCTAGGGAGTAAAGAGTTTAAGTCAAGAGAGGACTTGTAAACTTGACATATAGGAAAATACAATGGGAAAACTCACCCGCTGACTATGCGGTCTTTGTCAAGCAGTGGATTGTATGGAATGCTGTCTCTCTAGGCAAGGACTCGGCTATAGGTTGCGCAAGTGAGTGCTTGTGGAAATCATACGCAAGAGAAGATGACCCCGACAGAAGTGAACAGTGCAAATAAGGTGAAAGTGGAACAGGCAGAAAACTCTCTACTTTAAAAGTGACTTAAACCTACTGGATTTGGCAGCTGGAAAGGAGGATAGTGGACATGTGATGTCACATTACTAAAGCAAGCATCAAAAAAACTGCATCGGTGGAAATGAGGACCCCAGGTAGAGGCTATGGGGTGGAAGGCTCGGTGAAGATGATGTTACAATAATCCTGGTGAAAGACGATCCTCGATGGGCCAACAGAAGCAGTTCCTGTGGGGGCTGTATAGATACTCGGAGGCTCCGAAACCTAAAGGAAAATACCAAGAACATTTTCTTTCAATTCAACATCAGGATCTGTGGCATTATCCACATCTATCCTGCAACTATGTTGAGAAAATTAACGCCTCCTATCAATGTGATAGCTAAATACGACAAATAATGCTTTTAGGCATAATCTGGGGTGACAGGGAGAGGGACCTGAAGAGCCTACCTCCTGAAATTAAGAGGTCAGAGAGAAGCCGTGTTAGCGAGGGCCTCTCCCCGCTGGGCGAGCTTCAGAGCGCGGGACGTCTTTCCTCCCGCGGACGGAGCCCGGATTCCGCCTGGACGCCAGCGACCTGGGTGTCACTGCCGCAGCCAGCCAGCCAGCGGGCGGCCGCTTGGCACAGGGAACGCCAGTCCGCCGGCCCCGGGCATCGCCCTGCGCCCGCCTGCGCGGCGTCCAGACCACACTAAGCGCAAATGGAGTCTCCTGAGGGAGGCTGGCACTGGTGGCGCGGCAGCGGCGAGGGACGAGCGGAGAGGGACGAGCGGAGAGGGACGAGCGTCGCCGCCGAAGCCGGAAGGCGGGGGATTAGAGAGCACGCGCGCGCCCCCGCAGAACGTTGTGCCGGCGAGGGGGCGGGGCCTGCGCGGGTGAGCGCACGCGGCCCGGGGGAGGGGACTCTGGCGAGCAAGCGGGAGGGGCGGGGCCCGCAGGGGCGCGTCTTTGGGCGCCGCGTGGGTTCCACTCACCGCCTGGCCGTTCCGGGCCGGACTGCCTCCCTGGCCGGCAGGGGGCGGCACACGCTCGCCTTGTCCTGGCGCTTTTCCCAGTGGCCCGGGTCTGCGTACGAGGCTCTTCTCTCCCGGAGGGGCAATTTTAAAATCTCTCCCCCAGAGGGCTGGGTGGGAAAGCGGAGGATCCTTGCGTGCCAGGAGCGGGCTGCGAATGGGGCAGGGGGAGCGCACGTGGGGCGTGTTTACAAACAGCAGCCGCGCCGCTGTGCGGAGGCGGTCCGGGTGTTGGAGCCCAGCGTCAGCGCGCGTGGAAAGTGCTGGCCCAAGCGAGGATCATGAGGCACGGTAGGAGCCGGGGGACGTGGGTTCGGGGTAGGAGCTGGGGCGTTCACTCGGCAACACCAAACCAGACAAGCCCAGGGTGCCGAGTCGCGGCGGGCGGCGGTTGAGCTGAGTGTTGGGTCAGCGCTCCCTGGTGCTGATGCTCCGGAACTCGTCACAGTCGCTCTAGAGACGGACCCTTTGCAAAATCGACAGCACCTGGGAGACGCGGGAGCCTGTGGGAGGCGTCATGGTAAATTTCCTGCCACGCCTTGACGCCCGGGGCTTCTCAAGTGGAATCAGGGAATTGCGCTTTGACCGAGATTCCCTTTATTTGTTTCCAACGGAGACACTTACGGAAGGGTCACCGCCTTCCAGGAGGAGGGAGCGGTGCAACTCCACCTTGCAGCACCTGTTTCCTGGGAAACGCGGTCAGGCTGCCTCCCTTTCCGTCTTGTGTGTGCGTGTCACATTTTGAAAAATTGAAAGTTCTTCAGCGAAGCATCTCTTCCATATGAACATAAATGTAACCTTTTCGTTAACACAAAGTAACATAGTAATTCGTCATTTCTTTGACAAGGCCATATACTGTTTCTGGAATTTCAGAAACTTGGAGATGGAAATCAAAGCGAGCATACTGTAGAAAACAGATGTTGATTCCAAGCCTTCTGTTTGACTCCGCCGCCAGAACCGCTCAATTGCCTTTTTCAACATAGCAGCCTTCCACTATCTGGCATGACAGAAATTCTTTGATCTAGTTATGTTGTGAGGTTGTAAGTGGCTTTTGGAGAATACCTGCTTTTAGACCTCCCCTCCTCCGTGCCCTCCATTTGGCTTCCAACAAGTCAGTCCCTTTCTGGAAATCCTGGTTTCCTATTTTGGGTAGAGTATAACTTACTTCATGGTAGTTTTATATAACTTAAAAAAAAATTCTTGTTTTCCCTTATACCTGTGAAGAGCATGAAACACTGCTAGAACAGCACTTTTACTGCCACCCATGTGGAAATGAGGCAGCCTGTAACCAGATGTCAGCTGCCTGCCTTTCCCCCTCACCCCCAAGTCTGCTGGAGTTGCTCTGTCCCAGGATATTTAAGTACAAAGGAATCCTGCCTCTTACTCTTCTTCTCTTTTCCACAGTATCTCTAGGATTTAATTTTCTTCCAGATACCACTTGCATTTTTCTCTGTTCCTCCTGGATTCTCCACTTTGCTGTTTTATGTCTTACAGCTCTTCCCTTTTTATCACCTTGTGTAAGTTCAAATCTGGATACAACCCACATTTCTTGATTTTCTCAAAACACCGCTTGACTCAAGGCAATTATATTTAGTCGACTTAGTAAGATTTTACTCAAGGCAATTGTGTCTTTACACAAAACAGTTTTTATTGGGTAAACTTTCTCCTTTTGTTGGGGGAAGGGGTGGCTAGTTATGACAGACATTACAGCACAAGGGGGAGAGGACTTAAAATGTTAAGAACATGTGTATATATATGTATATACACATATGTACATACATAAGAATATATGTGTGTGTATATATATATGTGTGTATTTTTGAGACAGGGTTTCCTTCTGTTGCCAAGGCTAGAGTGCAGTGATATGACCGTGGCTTGGGCTCACTGCAGCCTCAACCACCTAGGCTCAAGCAATCCTCCTGCTTCAGCCTTCTGAGTAGCCAAGACTATAGGCTACAGGTGTGTGCCACCATGCCCAGGTAATTTTTGTATTTTTTTGTAGAGATGAGGTCTTGCTATGTTGCCAGAGCTGGTCTCAAACCCCTGGGCTCAAGTGATCCTCCCACCTTGGCCTTCCAAAGTGCTGGGATTACAGGCATGTGCCATCCTGCCTGGTCAATAATAGATTCTTAAGGTGGTGAAACTACTCTGTACAACTATAGTGGTGGGCACATGTCATTAAACATTTGTTCAGATGCACAGAATGTACAACACCAAGAGTGAACCCTAATGGAAACTATGGACTCTGTGATAAAAATGTTTCAAGGTAGGTTCATCAATTGCAACTGATGTTCCACTCTGGTGGGCAATATTGATAATGGGGAGGTTATGGATGTGTGGGGGCAAGGAGTATATGGGAAATCTCCCTATCTTCTGTGGAATTTTGCTCTGAACCTAAAACTGTTCTAAAAAATAAAGCCTATTTCTTAAAAACGTAGGTACAAAAAAAAAAAATGAGAATGTTGGGCACCTAAGGCAAATTACTCTTTCTCATCTACTATAAGCCCAACACAGCACACTACAAGCAGTTCTCCACTGGACACAGCTGGGTATCCTATAATTCATTTCAATTCTGATACCATCTGCCTGGAGTGTCCCCCCAACTTCAAATGCCAATTGCAAGTAGTAGGTTGTTGTTAGGTTCCAACCCCATCTGGGGTCTGAGGGGAGTTGGTGGATGGGTGGTGGGTAGTTGAAAGAACACTTGGAGGACTGTAAGCAGTTGAGATACAGCTTTATTCTCTCTCTCTCTCTCTCTGTCTCTCTCTCTCTCTCTCTCTCTCTCTCTCTCTCTCTGTCAGCCTTTGGTTTGGCCACCTGCTCCAGCTGCAGCCCCTCTCAGCGCTGGCACCACTGCTCCTGCTACCCCCACACCTGTAGCTGAGCTCCCCAGTGTGCTTGCTGCTTCCTGGCTCCCCTCCCAGTCACCTGCAAGGTGGCCCAGCTCTCTCTTACAGAGTTAGCAGTGCAGTTATATTACTCACAGATAATAGTGGCTCAAAGCCAGGTGATGAGCCCACCCATAATGTGGTTACATAACTGTGTTTATGTAATGCATGGGATTGTGCACCTGCACTCCGGTCCCGCTGTGTCATGCAGCACTAGACGTTTACCTCCACCAATTCTTTTCTGCAGTGCAGCTATTTACCTTACACTCCATCCCCTAGGCCAAGGGAGTCCTCTTAGTGGAGAAATGTGTCCATAGGGCAGCACTCTGGACCCATAGGCCACAGCAGCAGTACATATATGCCCTGGACGAGGGTTCCTTCCTTAGCCATTCCCCTACAAATCATCAATCACAGAGGCTATATTAGTCTGTTTTCATGCTGCTGATAAAGACATACTTGAGACTGGGAAGAAAAAGAGGTTTAATTGGACTTATAGTTCCACATGGCTGGCGAGGCCTCAGAATCGTGGTAGGAGGTGAAAGGCACTTCTTACATAGTGGCAGCAAGAGAAAATGAGGAAGAAGCAAAAGCAGAAACCCCGATAAGCCCATCTCGTGAGACTTACTCACTATCACGAGAATAGCTCGGAAGGGACTTGCCCCCATGATATAATTACCTTCCCCTGGGTCCCTCCCACAACACATGGGAATTCTGAGAGATACAATTCAAGTTGAGATTTGGGTGGGGACACAGCCAAACCATATCAGAGGCCATACATTAAATTCCCAAGTCCTCCCTCCATGGGGCTACAATGGCCATCCATCTGCAGTGGGTGGCTTGGAGGGTCCATGGCCAAAACCAGGTTTTTGTTCCCCTACCTTTAGGGACATTGAGACAGGCAACAACAAATTACCATTTGTCACAATACCTGGTTGGAGGAGGTCATCCTTTCTCCCATAGGTCTTGCCACATGGCCCCGCCCCAAATGGTCCAGTGACCAACTAGCCAATTCTGTAACTTCCAAGTAGTTAACCACAAGGTTAAGCCTTAATAAACTGCTCAGCTATCAGTGCAGATTATCATAGGTGTCATTTCTTTGGTGATCACCATTCACATTGTCCTGAGTTTGGCCCATTGAGTACTTTGTCCACATCTAGTATCAAACCATATGGTGTCAGTACTAGGCTGAACCACGCATGACAGCGGTCCAGGCAGCAATGGCACCCCAGCTGGGTCCATCTATATATCATGCCCCATGGGGGATAGGGTGGGGTGCCCCTCTTTAAACAGTGATGGCTCAGGGTTTAGGGGTACCTCAGGCTGACCCATAGCCTTATATTGCATCAGAACTACAGGTCCCAAGACTTCTTGCAGTTCTGCTGCTAAGGGGCTTATGCTCAGAGGACTCCGCTGTTCTAAGTAGACACCCCACTTTGCTAAAGTGGATGTCTGTGCCATCCCAGTCCCGGGAGTCATTACCCATGAACATATCCACCCCACTATTGGGTAAGTCGTTTGCATGATGACTGTAGTCCATCCTGTCACACTCTCATAAGCCTGAAGCGTGGCATATGCAGCTGCTAACTGCTTCTCTGTCAATGAATACTGGAGCTCAGCTCCCTTCCACAGTTGAACCAAAAGCCTCCTGGCATTCTAAAGCAGTCCATGCGCTGACATAGGCCCCAGCCAGAATCATCTGTGGTCACATGCACCTTGAGTTCAAATGGGCATCCGTGGTTAATCACTTGTAGGGCCTGCACTTGTTGCTGAATAGCCTGCTTGGCTGCCAGAAAGGCTGTGTCAACCTCTTTATCCCAATCCCAGGTAACCCCCTTTTTTGTCAGCCAATACAACAGTTTTATCATCTGAGCCAAATGGGGCACAAATGCCCGCCAGTACCCCAAGAGGCCCATAAAAGTCTGCAGCTACCTCACAGTGGTGGGCCAGGGATATGCCTGAATTTTGTCTATGATGGCATCTGATATGGCTTTCGTCTTACCCAACCAGATAACTCTTAAGAATTTCGCAATCAATCTAGGCCCTGGGATCTTGGATTCATTGACCGACCAGCCGCATGCTGCCAAATGTTGCAAGAGAGGTGCTGCCACTTCTAAATCTGCAAGATAATCAGAGGTTAGCATAATATCATCAATATAATGGAATAGGGAACTCTCTTTGGACATTTCCAGGTGGCTAAATCTGTGACAACGAGGCCGTGACATATTGGTGGGGCTACGCACATAGTCCTGGAGCAGCACTGTGAAAGTCCATTGTCATCCTTCCCATGTGAAGGTGAACTGTTCCTGACTCTCTAGAGCAATGTCAATTGAGAAGAATACATTGGCCAAGTCCACCACGTAGTGGTACTGTCCCAATTCCATTGTCAAGTGGTCCATCAAATCCGTGATAGATGGCACAGCTGCCAAGCAGTGTAAAATATCCACCCCCAGAATATATTCAGGTATGGGAGAGATATACACAGTATAAACAGGGAGCCAAGTGGCCAATGCCAAGGTGCAAAGATACAGGTTTCACTTTCACTGACCAGTCTCCATAGCCATTTATGTATGCAGCTTTACCCGGAAACTTATCTGGGCTCCCGTAGACAAGACTACAATCTGTGCCAACCTGCTGTACATTGGTGGGGGACCAGTGGATTGCTAATTCCACATGTAGCCTCTGGTCATCTGGTGTCCCTCCAAGCCAGGCATCTCAGCCAGCTCCCTAATCAAACACAAAAGGCTGTATACCTCTGCCTGTCTGTAAGTAGTCCTTGAGCCAGAGCGTCTGGGTGGGCATTTCCGGAACTGCTGCTTTGGAGTCAATTGCCTCCACAAAGTTACCAGCACTTCCCAGGTGGGTAGGGGCTCCCCCAGTCGGTGCCAACACTGTTTGTCTAACTCCCCCAAATCACTGGGGGTGTAGGCACTATGTGAAGCATGCTCCACCACGGTAGGGGATCCCTGGGCCTGCTTTTTGGGCCCAAGTGGCTATTCATGCTCTATTTGGTGGACCATGGGGGTGAGCCCACAGCAGGGGTTCTTCCCCCTCAGTATCAGACCAAGCAGGAGTGTCCAGCCGGGAGGGTAGGCTCAAGCCATCACTTATGGCAGTTCCCAATTCTTATTCCAAACTGTGTATTCGGCCCTCCAGGCGCTTGGCTTGCATCTGAAGGTCCCTTACCTGTGCTGCGTCCTGCAGGGACTGGGCATGCACTGACCATAGTGCAGTCAAAAACGCCCATCTGACTCTGCTGGCAAAGGCATGCTCCTTCTCGGTGCTGTGCGCTTCCAGGTGTTTCAGCACCTTCTCCGTGCTCACAGGGGGCTGAGGACACACTCACCTCGGAATCCTGATGACTACACCAATTGTCAGGTTCCAACCTGAGCTGGGGTCCGAGGGGAGTTGGTGGATAGGTGGAGGGTAGTTGAATGAACACTCAGGGCACTATAGGTTGTTGGGATATGGCTTTATTCTCTCTCTCCATCAGCCTTTGTCTCAGCCACCTCCCACAACTGTAGCTGCACCATAGCCCGTCTCACTGCCGGCTTTGCAGCGCCTGCCACCCCCATGCCTGTAGCTGTGCTCCCAAGTGCACTTGCCGCTTCCTGGCCACCTGCAAGGTGGCCCAGCTCTCTGTTACAGAGTTAGCAGTGCAGTTATATTACAGACAACAGTGGCTCAAAGCCGGGTGATGAGCCCACCCATAACGTGGTTACATAACTGTGATTATATACTGCATGGAATTGTGCACCTGTGCTTCAGTCCCGCTGTATCATGCAGCACCAGGTGTTTACCTCAGCCTACTCTTGACTGCAGAGCAGCCATTTCCCTTACAGTTGCCGCCTATACTTCTGAAGAACTAGCTGTAAATTGAGATTCCCATGGTGCCCTTCCTTGTGTTCCATTAATTTGCTAGGGCAACTCCTCACTGAACTCAAGGAAACATGTTACTTGCATTTGCTAGTTTATTATAAGGGATAAAACTCAGGACCAGTCAAAAGGAAAAGATGTATAGGGCAAGGTATGAGGGGGTGGGAGGCATGGAGCTTCCATGCCGTCTCTGGGCTTGCCACCTTCTCTGCACTGGATGTGCTCAACCTGGAAGCTCATCAGATTTGTTGTTCAAGTGTTTTTACAGAGCTTCATCTGCAGCCCAATCCCCTTCCCAGAGGCCAGTGAGTGGAGCTGAAAGTTCCAGCCTTCTAATCATTTGGTCTTTCTGCTAACCAGCCTAATGCTGAGGTTATCTAGGGGCCTCACCCTAAGTCACTGCATTAGCATAAACTCAGGTACCATCAAAAGAGGGTTGATATAAATGTCAGAAGACACTCCTAACATTCAGGAAATCCCAAGGGTTTTAGGAGCTGTGTGGCAGGATCTGGGGAAAAGACCAAATATATTTCATATTATACCGTAGCATTCTTGTTTTATTAAGAGCCCAGTTGACCACAGGGAACTTCCTATTGTCAGTTCTTCTCTTTGGGTCACAGCATCCTTCCATCTTGCTATGCCATTCTTTTCTTTCTTTCGCCAACATTTTTCTATCTCAGGGTCCCCTCTTTTCTCTTTTTTTCCTTCTCACCTGCTTGTGAACACTCAAGATTTTTTTTTTTTACTTCATTATGCAGAGCAATTTTGTATTCTTTTATTTCTTTTCTGACTTCCCTTACCATTCACTGTGGTTTATCTCTAATGAAAAGGCATTTCAGTCATTGGGGAGTTCTGTCACCCATATGTCTCTTTTTTCTACATATGTGCAACTCTCTTAATCCTTATAACAGCACTATGAGGTAGACGTTACCTATGTTTTATGTACAAGAAAATAAAGGCTAGGCCGGGTGTGGTGGCTCGCGTGAACCTGTAATCCCAGCACTTTGGGAGGCCGAGGCAGGCAGACTGCCTGAGCTCAGGAGTTTGCGACCAGCATGGGAAACACGGTGAAACCCCGTCTTTACTAAAATACAGAAAATTAGGCTGGGGGTTGTGGCATGCACCTGTAGTCCCAGCTACTCAGGAGGCTGAGGCAGGAGAATTGCTTGGACCTGGGAGGCGGAGGTTGCAGTGAGCCAAGATTGCACACTGCACTCCAGCCTGTGCGACAGAGTGAGACTCCATCTCAAAAAATAAAAAATGAAAAAAAAAAAGGCTATAAAAGTATATGAATCTATCAAATGTAGGTAGCAGAACAGGGATTTAAGCCCAGGTATGTTTGGGTTTAAAGCTGCATGCTCTGCCCATGCTATCACAATAGAAGTATTTATGTCAAAGACATGGAAAGAAGAAAAAGTGTACTGTAATTATTTATTCCTGCAAAATTAAAGTTATTTATTAAAATGGAATATTTAACATTAACTAAGAAAAATGGCTTTCTACTCATAAAAGCACTGCAAGTCTGCAATGGTGTTCATTTGCTTCATTGGAATGAGAGTTTTCTGAAAACTACTGCAAATCACCTGAAATTAGATTGTTTCTTATCATTATAAGCTCTAAGTTTTCTGTTCTGCTGAGATAATGCAGACATACAAATACCTTATATGGACTTTGAATTATTAGTAGTATTCCTTATGCAAGATAGCTTTGTAATAGAATAGGACATCTCTAGATGGATTTACATTCTTAGTTTTTAAGGGACTCCTTTTTTGTTTTTGGTTTCCATTTACTTTATAATTGATTCTCATTCACTTGAAGATTTTTGTTTTATGATACCTAATAAACCTAAAATGAGGACATGGGCCAAGCGTGGTGGCTCACGCCTGTAACCCCAGCACTTTGGGAGGCCAAAACGGGCAGATCACTTGAGCTCAGGAGTATCAGACCGACCTGGGCAACAAGAGGCGAAGCCCCGCCTCTACAAAAAATACAAAAATTAGCCAGGTGTGGTAGTGCATGCCTGTAGTCGAGCTGCTGGGGGTGCTGAGGTGGGAGGATTGCTTGGGCCCAGGAAGTCTAGGCTGTGGTGAGCTGTGTTCATGCCACCGTACTCCAGGCTGGGTGACAAAGTAAGACCCTGCCTCAAAAAAAAAAAAAAAAAAAAGACATGACATTTTTTATTACAATACTATTATTCTATGGGTAATAAACTGATTTAATATAGAGTAATATTTGCCTTTAGTAACTTAATTATTTAGTGCCAATAATAAATCAGTGATTTGCATAAAAACCATTTACTGTCACCTACATTAAGGGACATAAAATATTGAGGGGATATTTTATAAATATAAAATATAAAATATAATTTATTCTTCTTTTGGAGTATGTGGAGGGATATGAGTCTGTTAGGGCAGTGGTCCCCAACCTTTTTGGCACCAGGGACCGGTTTCATGGAGGACAAACTTTCCACAATGGAAGAGGTGGTGGATGCTTTCGGGATGAAACTGTTCCACCTTAGATCATCAGGCATTAGATTCTCATAAGGAGCATATAACTAGATCCCTGGCATGTGCAGTTCACAATAGGGTTCGAGCTTCTGGAGAATCTAGTGCTGCTGCTCATATGAAAGGAGGTGGAGCTCAGGCTGTAATACTTGCCCACTTGCCACTCACCTCCTGCCATGCGGTCCAGTTCCTGACACGCCACTGACCAGACGATACTGGTCTGTGGCCTGGGTGTTGGGGACCCCTGTGTTAGGGAAAACAGGATGTGAAAAGGGTCTCATCAGTAAAATGAAAGCTTTTCCTTTGACATCTCTTTCAGCTCAAACATTATTTTACTTCATATTATAGATGAGCCTTAATAAAAAATATGTATAGAAAATAGAAATTAAAAAATATTCTTTTGCATAAAGGTAGGGATACTTTTCCACTTGAAAATGTCTACACACAAGTGAAAGTTCTGATTACTCACTGGAAAATCCCAGATCATTTTTAAGAAGTTGGTAAGTTACTATACTGAAAGATAGTGAGTTCTGAGACTCCTGAGTCATATAGATGCCCAGTGGGGAACTTTTAAACTTTGTTTTGTTTTCTTTGTTTCTTGGTCGACTGGTGGGTGGTAGGTTTTCAGATGACTGGGAGCAGAGGCAAAGGTAAGAGAATGAATTCCCAGGAGGATAGAAAAGATTTTGTGGGGTTTATAAAAGAAGTGAAAATTATTGGTGGCAATGTTTAAAGAAAAGTTAGACTCATTTCCTGAAAATCACTTAGATGTAAATTGAAGAAACCAGTGAATTGGCTGAGTGGCATGAGGAATATGAGTAGGAAATGTAAATGAAAATTGTATACCCTGCTTACCTTTCCAAGCCTGCCCAATTTCCAGCATTCTTTAGAGGAGCCCTCAATTCTGTCCCAGGTTGGTAAGGTCAGGTGAACTGGGAGCCCGTTGTGCATCACACCACTCATTCTCCCTCTCCTGAGCACATGCAGCTTCATATTTTTGAGATTTTCATGCTTGCCCTTTAGCCTGGGAAGCTTTCTCCTTCCTCTGTACATCTGTACATCCTTCCAAGTCCTACTTTGTCCTCAAAGTCACATTTATCAAGGTTGCTCTTCAAACCCTGAGAGTTGGAATCACCTGGAGTTCAATATATAGCTTTCCTGGGCTCACACCAGGGATGAAGCCCAGGAATCTTTACTTTCAGTGATCATCCCATGTGATTCTATTACGCCAAAGTTTGAAAACCTTTTATGGTTAACAACTGTTTGGGTATAAAATTCCTCCCTTATAACATATTCTTTTGGGAGTTTTTCTTCTTCCTCCTCTTTTTTCTTCTTATTAAATTGCACACAATCTTTGAAGAACAAGATAAAATACAGAAAAGCAAAAAGGAAAATAATAATGCCAACATATAGACATAACTATGCTTAACATTTTACTGTATATCCATTACTTTCTTTTTTTTTTTTTTTTTTTTTTGAGATGGAGTTTCGCCTTTGTTGCCTAGGCTGGAGTGCAGTGGTGTGATCTCAGCTTACTGCAAACTCTGCCTCCCAGCTTCAAGTGATTCTCCTGCCTCAGTCTCCTGAGTAGTTTGGATTACAGGTGTCTGCCACCATGCCCAGCTAATTTTTGTATTTTTAGTAGAGATGGGGTTTCACCATGTTGGTCAGGCTGTTCTCAAACTCCTGACCTCAGGTGATCCACCTGCCTTGTTCTCCCAAAGTGCTGAGATTACTGGCATGAGCCACCATGCCCAGCCTCCATTACCTTTCTTATATCAGTTTAACTATTCTATAGTCCCATCTTAGCCTCCCGAGTAGCTAGGACTACAGGCGTGCACCACCAGACCAAGCTAATTTTTATTTTTTGTACAGATAGGGTCTTGCTTTGTTGCCCAGGCTGGTCTCGAACTCCCGGCCTCAAGCAGTCCTCCCACCTTGGCCTCCCAAGGTGCTGGGATTTCAGGACTGATTCGCTGTGCCTGGCCCTATATATATATATACACACAACACATATATACACACACACACATATATACACACATATATATGTACTTTTATACATGCTTTTTGCAGTAACGTGTTATAAATATTATATTGTGATTCTCATTAGCCAAATACTACCAAGAACACACTTGTAGCCAAAATTGGGCTTACTACTCTAGCAAGGGAGAGTCATACCTTGGAAAACAATGGATATCTCATTAAGAGAGAGTCAAGAGAGGCTTATTGTAGGATTTGGGCTTAGCTAAGGTGATTTTAGGGAAGGTTCACGAAAGAATCTGTTCTCAACTGGGTGTTGTCAGAAAGCAGAAGCAATTTGAGTATTGGGTATATTAGAAATTTTTGTCTAGGAAGCCAGAGGAACAGAGAGAGGCCAGAGCTGTCACTAGAGAAGTTATCCAGGAGAGCGGGATGTTTGGTTATTTTTGTGGTTACACAGTATTTTTCCCCCATCCCCTTGTTAAATTTCTATTCAAGTGAGATTATGAGGTGATCTTGTTTTTGTCTTGTTTCACCACAGTCATGGCAGGTCCTCCTCTAATGTTGATATTCTACAAAATTATTTAGGTTTCATAGGGTAAATACCATGCCTACCTTGTTCATAGCATTAACACATTCTCAAAGGATTCATGATCCAAAAAGTTTAATAATCCTTGATAAATGAACTCATTTAGGCTTACAGCTATTCCTAATTCATGTATCAAGACATAATTCTACCTTAGTGAGATTCTCTTATCCTTGAGAGAGACAATTACAGTCATCTATTGCTTAATGATGGGGATGTGTTTGGAGAAATGTGTTTTTAGGCAATTGCATCATTGTGTGAATGTCATAAAGTATACTTATACAAACCTAGATGGTATAGCCTACCATACCTAACTTATACGGTATAATTTGTTGCCTCTGGGCTGTGAACCTCTACTGTACTGTAGAAATCCTGTAGGCAGCTGTAACACAATGTTAAATATTTTTGTGTCTAAATATATCTAAACATAGAAAAAGTACAGTAAAAATATATTATAATCTTATGGGACCACCATCATATACGCAGTCTGTCATTGACTGAAATGTCATTATGTGACCCATAACTATATTAACACCTGGCTTGAATGCTTGTCCTTCAAAATAATCCCTTCAATGCTTCATGATAGTATTTCTTAAACTCCAATCAATTTTAGACAGCTTTTCGCCACTTTTCTTCACTCATACAAATCCTGTACCATTAGCAGTAATACCCCATTGTCCCCAACACTCGCTTCCACTTTTGACAACCACTAACCTACTTTATGTTTCTATTTTATATATTTTATATAAACAGAAATGTGTATGTCCTTCAGTTAGCATGTTTCCAAGTTCATCATTTTATAGCATGAATCAGTATATCATTTTCTTTTACTGCTGAATAATATTCCATTATATGGATAGATCAGATCACATTTTATTTATTCCTTCATCAGTTGCTTGGTTTCTGCTGTTTGTCTGTGGACATTCATGTACAACTTTTTGTGTGGACATATGTCTTCATTTCTCTTGGGTGTGTAACTATGACTAAAATTGCTTGATCATATGGCAACTCTCTGTTTAATCTTGTGAGGAAATATTTTCTAAAGCAGCTAGATTATTTTACAAAAAATGTATGAGGCTTCCAAATTCACCACATTCTCACCAACACTTGTTATTATCTGTCTTTTTTATTATAACCATCTCAGTGGGTGTGAAGTAGTATCTCTCTGTGGTTTTGATTTGCATTTCGCTGGTGGCTAATGATATTGATCTTCATGTCATGTGCTTATTGACCATATATACATGTCTTTTTTTTGCAGAAATGTCTCTTCAGGTCATTACCCAGTTTTTACTTGGGTTGTAATAGTTCTATGTTAAATGTTACAATTTGCTGTTTCCCTATTTTGGTTCTTAGAGGGGAAGCATAAAAAATAAACTTCTGAGAATTATCTCTGTATTTAGCCCAGCTGATGTTGAAGATACTGCTCATGATGTACTCTATCATTTTATTTCAGGATTTATTTGATAAAGTCTGGCTATATTTAATGAAAAAGTATGACCAGATGAAATTTGACTTTCTTTTGTCTGACACAAGAACTAGATATGTCCATTTTAAATTGACTTCTACAAATCTGTGTGCTTTGTTTTGTGTTTACTTGCTCTATTAATTCATCTTGAATTTTTACTACTTTTCTTCTCCTATCCATTAAGTTCTATTTTAAGTATGTTTTAATGGTGAATCTCTTTTTATATTATAATTATCTTGACCATTGTTTGGAAACATGTAGGGTAAACTAAAATTAAGAGACTTGACAGGCAGTGCATCTTAGTGATAAACCTTACGGTTCCTGAAACACAGTCTTTGGTTTGTACTTCTGACTGCCACCTACCAGCCATGGAACCTTGGGCTGGCTATATAAAATCTTTCACTTATGGAAAATGGGAATAAAGATCATACTATTTTTTTGGTTTTGAAGACTGAACTGAAATGGTATATATACATTGTTTTGCAGAGTGCCCAACACATAATAAGCACTAAGACTAGCTATGATTTTATTATTTCCTGGATCTTCCAACCTGAAGGAAGTACTCACATTTTCTTAAGCTCCTAAGATACGGCGGCTTTGAAAAGAGATATTGATAGCTAAAAGCCAACTATAGTGAGAAATGCCAGATTAATTTATATACCCATGATGAATTGTAGACTATATATATACATATATTCCATTATATATATATTCTATTATATACTTCATTATATATATATATTCCATTTTATATATATATGTGTGTATGTATATATATATAGAGAGAGTTGTAATTAAAAGGGGACTCACAAAACTACTTGAAGAATTCTCAATCCAAAACAGATGCACATTTTCTGCCTGTTTTAATCCTGAATCACAGCATATTATGTATACTGTGTTTTCGGGAGATTTATAGCTTGTCTAAAGGTATCTGAAGTAGATGATATAGATATAAAATATGTAATGTAATTGACAGTCTTCAGATAGTTATTCTTTAGGAAATATGTTTGAAATATATCATATTACCTTTGTTCTACTTTATATCATAAGGTTTAAAAATCATAAAAATTGAAGAGAGGGGTCTGCCATTCCTATTATTTATATTTATTATATCACTCAACTTATCTAAGCCCTGATGCCTCAATTCTGAAAAGTGGTAGTAGTTGTTAACTATCTCTTTTTTTCTTGGATTTCCATATTTTTTCCTCTTGCTCTGTTACATGTGTGTATTTTCCCCAGCCCCTTTCTCTGAACATTTAAACTTGTAGCATTCACAAAGTTATGTTTTTGCTTCTTTATCTTCTACATTGTGTTCTGTGTCCTTTGGGGATATAATAGTGGGATTGTTTAAAATCTTGGAAAGTCCCTATCAGCAGTGTGCCAAAATTGATACACTGATTACATTATTGCTGTGGTTAGGAGAGATTTATGGGATTATTAAATTCGTCATTTTGAAATTGATTATATTTGAATTTTTTCATATTTTAATTGGTAGTTTTCCATAGTGTTAAAAAGAAATAAAACAGGCTTACTTATTGGTACAACAACATCTGCTGCTATAACACAGGAGTTAGTTTTGCGCTAACCTTGTTTTTTTTTTTTCTGAGTTTTTTTTAAATTAATAGGTGATTTTAGTTCATTTTTCATTGCCACTGTGACAAAATGTTTTTAGGTAGTTTTTTTCTGATGGATGGTTCACATGCAATAGTGGGGCTTTACCTGCCTACTTCCCTCCCCTCCTTCCTTCCACTGTCCCTCCTTCTTTCCTTCCCCAAACTTTTTTATTTTTTTTTTTTGAGATGGAGTTTTCACTCTTGTCGCCCAGGCTGGAGTGCAATGGCACGATCTTGGCTCACCGCAACCTCCACCTCCCAGGTTCAAGTGATTCTCCTGCCTCAGCCTTCCGAGTAACTGGGATTACAGGCATGCACCTCCAATCCCGGCTAATTTTGTATTTTTAGTAGAGACGGGGTTTCTCCACGTTGGTCAGGCTGGTCTTGAACTCCTGATCTCAGATGATCCGCCCACTTCAGCCTCCAAAAGTGCTAGGATTATAGGCGTGAACCACCGTGCCCAATTTTTTTTTTTTTTTTTTTTTTGAGACAGGATCTTGCTGTGTCACCCAGGCTGGAGTGCAGTGGCGCAGTCTTGGCTCACTGCAGCCTCAACCTCCCAGGCTCAGGTAATCCTCCCGCCTCAGCTTTCTGAGTAGGTAGGACCACAGGTGTGCATCCCCACACTCAGCTAATTTTTGTAGAAACGAGATTTTGCCATGTTACCCAGGCTGGTCTTGAACTCCTGGGCTGAAGCAATCCACCTACCTTGGCCTCCCAAAGTGCCAGGATTACAGGCATAAGCCACTGCACCCGACCCCTTCTTTTTTTTTTTTGAGCTGAAAGATTTCCTCCACTTTGTATAGTTTGATACTCCTTGATGTAAGTGACTAGGAAATTGATTTATCGCAAATGGAAGTAGGTAATTGCTTCGCCATTAGGAATTTTGCTATAACCCAATGAAGAGGAACAAACATTGTTATAAAACAATGATTTAGCAGCAGTTTATGTCCATAAATAATAATTGAACTGTTGTTGTAACGATAGTAATATGAAACATTGTTATTAAGCAGTTAACTGTGTAGAGACAAAGGGAAAACTTTCCCTTTACCCTCTGAAGGTTTGCTGAAAGTCAGCGGACAAAAGGCAGATTAATAGGTGAAATGGCATACAAATTTATTAACATGCTAAGGGGGAGAATGATAACCTCACACACAATGGGGTACAGGTGGTTATATACCCTTATTAGGGGAAAGAGAGAGGGAGGAAGTGTGGATGATTTGAGGTGAGTAGTAAATGATTTTTAGAGGAATTGAATTTTAGGGGAATTATGGGCTTGAAGAACATATACTGGTTTGGGACAAAGTCTTTGGGGGCCACAGAAGAGACAGTGGTCTGTGACAAAAATCTGTCCAGGTAGTTAGACTTCAGTCTTTCTTCCCAGAGTATGAGCTTAGTTAATAAAAACTCAGGGAAGGGACTAGAGGTGATTGTTTTCTTCTTTGGAAGTGTGGACTTTGGGCAGATAAGGGAACTTCAGGGACTCCGTCGGCTGCTTTGGGAGAGACAGAGGATTGGGAGAATGAAAGTGGGAGGGAATGATCAGAGAGATCTTGAGGCTTTCTCTTCAGTTCAGCAAGTCAGAGCACCATATTTTGGGATATCGGGTCCTGAGCCTCAATAGCTGGCGCATGAACGCACAAGAGTCCCAAAGCAATGCCCTCTCCATCTTTCCTGACAGTCACGATATCCTAGCATATTATAAATCATATGAGTTTTAAGGCTTTTAGGATTATGTTTTATTTATTGAAAAATCTACTAGAGAGGAGCATAGTGTGTGCAGCAGTCTATGGCACATGGGATGCTCTTAATAAATATTTGAAGTTAAATGAATAAATAACTGCACTATTGTGTTTCTGTTCTATTCTGGTTATACCTCTTTCCAGCTGTGTGTTTTGATTTCTATGAGTTTCAAATGTGTTTCATCATAAAATGGAAATAATGTATTTATATCCTAACTTTTTTTCATGTTGATTAACTAAGAAAATCATGTAAAAGTCCTTGATTTTTAATATTAAAAAAAAACCTAACTCTTGAGGACACCTCTATTACTAATATTATGTGTGTATATAATGCTTTTTGTCAGTTGGGATATTGGTCCCCAATTGCAATTGACAATAATGTTCATTGTTCATCATTACTCTAAGCCTAATCATAATTGGAAGTCAGATCTGTTCCAAAGAGAGGGATTTACTGATACTAATTTAATGCATTTAAAAAATTTAAAACTCCTTTTCAGAAAGTAAAAAACAAAACCAAAATCTTGTAAGCTTCTTAACATACACGGATTTCAGTCAGAGAAGCATGGATTTAAAACCTGTCTTTGGGAAGTTCTTCCAGCATGACCGAGTAAGAGCAGCTCCGATCTACCAAAACCTGGCAGAGACACAACAACAAAAAAGAAACTTTCAGACCAATATCCCTGATGAACATCAATGTGAGAATCCTCAATAAAATACTGGCAAACCGAATCCAACAGCACATCAAAAAGCTTTTCCACCACGATCAAGTTGGTTTCATCCCAGGGATGCGAGGCTGGTTCAACATATGCAAATCAATAAACGTAATCCATCACATAAACAGAACCAAAGACAAAAACCCCGTGATTATCTTAATAGATGCAGAAAAGGCCTTCGATAGAATTCAACACCCCTTCATGCTAAAAACTCTCAATAAGCTAGGTATTGATGGAACATATCTCAAAATAATGAGAGCTATTTATGACAAACCCACAGACGATATCATACAGTCAAAAGCTGGAAGCATTCCCTTTGAAAACTGGCGCAAGACAGGGATGCCCTCTCTCACTGCTCCTATTCACCATAGGATTGGAAGTTCTGGCCAGGGCAATCAGGCAAGAGAAAGCAATAAAGAGCATTCAAATAGGAAGAGAGGAAGTCAAATTGTCCCTGTTTGCAGATGACATGATGGTATATTTAGAAAACCCAATTGTCTCAGCCCCAAATCTCCCTAAACTGATAAGCAACTTCAGCAAAGTCTCAGGATACAAAATCAATGTGCAGAAATCATAAGCATTCCTATACACCAATAACAGACAAACAGAGAGCCAAATCATGAGTGAACTCCTATTCACAATTGCTACCAAGAGAATAAAATACCTAGGAATACAACCTACAAGGGATATGAAGGACCTCTTCAAGGAGAACTACAAACCACTGCTCAAGGAAATAAGAGAGTTCATAAACAAACGGAAAACATTCTATCCTCATGGATACAAAGAATCAATATCGTGAAAATGGCCATACTGCCCAAAGTAATTTATACATTTAATGCTATCCCCATCAAGCTACTACTGATTTTCTTCACAGAATTGGAAAAAACTACTGTAAATTTCATATGGAACCAAAAAAGAGCCCTTGTAGCCAAGACAATCCAAAGCAAAAAGAACAAAGCTAGAGGCATCATGCTACCTGACTTCAAACTATACTCCAAGGTTACAGTAACCAACACAGAATGACACCAGTACCAAAACAAATATATAAACCACTGGAACAGAACAGAGGCCTCAAAAATAATGCAACACATCTACAACCATCTAATCTTTGAGAAACCTGCCAAAAAGAAGAAATGGGGAAAGGATTTCCTATTTAATAAATGGTGTTGGGAAAACTGGCTAGCCATATGCAGAAACACTGAAACTGGACCCCTTTCTTGGACTTTATACAAAAATTAACTCAAGATTGATTAAAGACTTAAACATAAGTCCTAAAACCATAAAAAACCTTGAAGAAAACCTAGGGAATACCATTCAGGATATAGGCATGGGCAAAGACTTCATGACTAAAACACCAAAAGCAATGGCAACAAAAGGCAGAAATGACACATGGGATCTAATTAAACTAAAGAGCTTCTGCACAGCCAGACAAACTATCATCAGAGTGAACAGGCAACCTAGAGAGTGGGAGAAACTTTTTGCAATCTCTCCATCTGATGAAGGGCTAATATCCAGAATCTACAAAGAACTTAAATTTATAAGAAAAAAACAACCCCATCAAAAAGTGGGTAAAGAATATGAACAGACACTTCTCAGAAGAAGACATTTATGCATTCAACAAACATATTTTTTAAAAAGCTTATAATTGTCATTAGAGAAATGCAAATCAAAACCACAACGAGATACCATCTCATGCCAATTAGAATGGCGATCATGAAAAAATCAGGAAACAATAGATGCTGGAGAGGATGTGGAAAAATAGAAATGCTTTTACATCATTTGTGGGAGTGTAAATTAGTTCAACCATTGCAGAAGATAGTGTGGTGATTCCTCAAGGATCTAGAACTAGAAGCGTGATTTGACCCAGCAATCCCATTACTGGGTATACCCAAAGGATTATAAATCATTCTACTATAAAGACACATGCAAACATATGTTTATTGCGGCACTTTTCACAATAGCAAAGGCTTGGGACCAACCCAAATGCTCATCAATGACAGACTGGATAAAGAAAATATGGTGGCCTGGCACGCTGGCTCACGGCTATAATTCCAGCACTTTGGGAGGCTGAGGCGGGTGGATCACGAGGTCAGGAGATTGAGACCATCCTGGCTAACAACATGAAACCCCATCTCTACTAAAAAATACAAAAATTAGCTGGGTGTGGTGGCAGGCAGCTGTAGTCCCAGCTAGTCAGGAGGCTGAGGCAGGAGAATGGTGTGAACCCAGGTGGCAGAGCTTGCAGTGAGCCGAGATCACGCCACTGCACTCCAGCCTGGGTGACAGAGTGAGACTCCGTCTCAAAAAAAAAAAAAAAAAAAGAAAAGAAAAGTGGCACATGTACATCATGGAATATTATGCAGCCGTAAAAAAGGATGTGTTCATGTCATTTGCAGGGACATGGATGAAGCTGGAAACCATCATTCTCAGCAAACTAACACAGGAACAGAAAACCAAACACTGCACGTTCTCACTCATAAGTGGGAGTTTAACAATGAGAACACATGGACACAGGGAGGGGAACATCACATACTGGAGCCCTTCAGGGGGTGGGGGACTAGAGGAGGGATAGCATTAGGAGAAATACGTAATGTAGATGATGGGTTGATGGGTGCGGCAAACCCACCATGGTACGTTTATACCTATGTAACAAACCTGCACATTCTGCACATGCATCCCAGAACTTAAAGTATAATAATAATAAGAAAACTGTCTTTGTCCATTACTAACTGTGGAAGTCTGAACTTACCTAAGTCTCGTTCTCATTTGGTACATTTGAATAATAATACATGTACTATGGAATTGTTTTGATAACTAAATGAGATATATATGAAAGCCCTTGGTAATAAATGAATGTGAATAAATATTCCCTATACTCTCTCACAAATTAAAAATACCTTCTAATTCTAGTTCTGGGTACTATTATCCAAAATATGTATTTTCTTGTATTGCTTATGGCTCTTTGCAAAATAAGTTTTTTGGTTTTGTTTTTTACTTTCTGAAAATCAGTTTTGGATTTTCTTTTATTGAAGAATATAAACAGCATTATTTCATAGACACTGTGCCAGCAAGTTTTAAAAATGAAAATATATTAAAAAATTGACTGTGTCTTAAAAAAAGTCAAAAGCAATTGCTGCAAGAATTACAATTAACCTTATTCAGAAGTAAGGCTCAAAAAAATTCAGTGGATTCTTCCTGATAAAAAGAGGTTGAAATTAAGGACCCAGTTATTAAGGGTTTACAAACATGTTTTTCCAGGAGCACTGTACTCCTATTTTTTCCTTCTCTGTCTGACTAATTTCTCTCATACATTTGTTATTCCTGACTGTTCTTCCTTTTTAAGCTCTCTGAACTTCTTTCTCTAAAATCCCTTAGAAATAATATCTGCGCTCGTATATTTTACCTCTTTTTCTGATGACATTCATATAATTCTTGTTTCTTGTCCTAACTTTTAAATAGCTCCCAGAATGTTTCCAGAAGCAACTCAGGTTTGTTACCACATGTTCAATGTATTGATTGTACAAATGTGTATGTTAAGAAGCTTTCAAGGGACTGGGCATGGTAGCAAATGCCTGTAAACCCAATGCTTTGGGAGGCTGAGGCATAAGGATTGCTTGAGCCCAGGAGTTTGTTACCAGCCTGGGCAACATGGCACTATCCCCATCTCTACAAAAATTAAAAATTAGCTGGGTGTGGTGATGCACCCCTGTATTCCCAGCTACTCAGGAGACTGAGCTGGGAGGATCACTTGAGCCTCGGAGGTTGAGGCTGCAGTGAGCTGTGATCATGCCACTGCACTCCAGCCTGGATGACAGAGACCCTGTCTCAAAAAACAAATAAGAAGCTTACTGGGAACACCAAACACACACACACACACACACACACACACACACACACACACACACCCCGAGAGAGAGAGAGAGAAAGAGAGAGAGTGAGAGAGACAGAGACAGATAAGATACTGCCTTGTTCTTCAAGGAGTTTGGTAATAAAGAAAGATAGGTTTACAGACAGTAATAACGCCATGTGCAGATGTTATACTAATGGTTTAAACCATAAATATGCACACATAAAGGAGTGACGTTAGTAATGCTAGTGACATTGGTTCTGGGCATTGAAATATGTGTATGAGTTCTCCAAGCAGATAAAGGATATAAGGACTTTTCTACAAGGAAATGTAAGATCATGAACAAAGGTTCTGAAGTGGGAAAATATATACCTTGTTTAATATGTGGAGCAACAATGTATTTGTTTCCTAATTACTGTAGGCATTACCACAAACTTAGTGACTGAAAATAGCACAACTTTATTCTCTTATAGTTCTGGAGGTCAGAGTCTGAAATCAGTGGCACTTGGGCTAAAATCAAGGTCTTTCTTGGTGCTCTAGGTGAGTCCTTGCCTTTTCCAGCTTCTAGAGGCCACCTGCATTCCTTGACTCATGGCCTCTTCCTCCATCTTTAAGCCAGCAGGATCACATTTTCAAATCTAAGCATACATCACTGCCTCTATGGTCACATTTCCTTCTCTGACTCTGACCTTCCTGCCTCCTTCTTATAAGGACACATGTGATTAAATTGGATCCAGAGAATCCAATATAATCTCCCCATCTCAAGGTTCTTAACTTAATCCCATCTACAAAGCCCCTTTAACCATGCAAGGTGATGTATTCCAAGGTTCTGAGGATTAGGATGTGGGCATCTCTGGGAGGAGGAGAGGCATTATTCAGCCTACCTCAAGGAAGAAGGGCAGAATACCAAGTGTATAATCGAGAAAATGCTAGTATGGGATTAGATTTTGAAAAACCTAAAAAGTTGCACTAAGAACTTTGAAATTTAATCTATAGCTCAGCAACTTTTATTCTTGTAAAAGGTTAAAAAGATTAAGATGGATGCTCACTTTAATGCACATACACCCCAAATTCAAATACTATTACATGTTGATCACAGATCCTCCACAACCATTGATGAATGGAGGCCCTAGACTTAACAAGAAAGAGAAATCACAGGAAAGTAGCATAATCAACTTTGTTTCAAAAATATATAGTGTAGTTGGGTACCAGAGGAATGCTGGTGAGGTCCTGAATTTTAAAAATGGCTGTGGGAACAGAGAAAGTACATCTGAAATATTTTGCAGAAACAGAATAAATAGGCATAGTGATTTTCTGGAGAGGAGTTAAAGAAGCCAGAGAAGACTGCAGCAACCTTTCAGAAAATATACATGAAAATGATCCTAATGTACTCTCCCTACTGAAATTTTCTCCTACCATGTGACTGATTTCTGCCTGAAACCAAGAATTACTTTCTGTTTCACAGTTAATTGATTTGTTCCATTAGTAGGGTAACCATATAATACATAGCCCAAAGTGGGGCAATTATTTTTATAACCATTTAAAAAATTTAAATCAAATTATATTTTAAGTGCCAACTTAACAATTGGTATTTCTATTAAGCTTTCATTAAGGTATAATCACTTAAGTAATACAGTTTCCTAGACCAGAAAATGAGGAGAATTATACATTACTTTTGAGGACAAAAAGTTTCAAGTTTCTTGTGATGCTTTTTTTTTTTTTTTTTTGAGACAAGGTCTTACTCTGTCACTCAGGCTAGAGTACAGTGGCACAATCATAGCTCACTGCAACTTCAACTTCCTGGTCTCTGGTGATCCTCCCACCTCAGTCTCCTGAATAGCTGAGACTATAGATATGCACCACCATGCTTGGCTTATTTTTTGTAGAGATAGGGTTTTGCCGTGTTGCCGAGGCTGATCCCAAACTCCTGGGCTCAAGGGATCCACTCCCTTCAGCCGCCTAAAGTGCTGGGATTACAGGTATGAGCCACTGCACCCGGCCTCTTGTGGTTCTGCATTTATGCAGTAAGTTTGTTTGAAGAATGAGCCAACACTGCTGGTGCCTTGCTGTTATTACTTAGGATGCTGGAATGCTGAAAGAAAATTACACATCTGAAAGAGGAAAGCAAGAAACACCCTTTGGTGGATAGACATTTCTTATTGTTACTTAAGGATGTGGTATTCCAGAAAGTCCCTGGAGAAGTGTTCCTTGGATTACCCATGCATGCTTTGTGGAGGTCTCTGTCTCATGAACTGGACGATTTGCATTGGAATTATAGGTGGAGAAATAAAGCCCCTGATTGCCAAGGTGCAAATATATGTGGAGGATGGTGAACCATCTTCCCAGTGAAGACACATAAAGGACCATATGTGAATGTTGTCGAATGCTCTATTTGAAAAAGTTCCTGGTGACATCACGGACTTTGGTTTATGTTCTAGTAACATAAAGTTAGAATTTCATCTAAGTCTGAATATTTAGTTTTATCTTCCATTAGTTCTTGTTTTTTAAAGGTATTTCATCCGCATGTACAGAGTTGGACCCATTTAACTTTTTACCATTTGCCTCCCTTTCTGCTGTTCTTGATCACTCCTTACAAAGGCTGGCATCTCTTAAGGATTCTAAATCATCCTGCTCTCTTTTAAGGTGGCTAAACTTAAATAATTTTATGTTTCAAATACTTTGGTAAATTGTATATTTGTGTTTTCTCTCTTTCTCTATATAGTTGGTATGGAGTGTAAATTTCTGCCCACAAATTAGAGAACTAACAAAATGCTGTGACCAGCTCAGCTGGGGAGACCCTAACCCAGCAGCACTAGAAGAATTAAAGATACACACATAAAAATATAGAGGTGTGGAGTGGGAAATCAGAGGTCTTACAGCCTTCAGGCTGAGCGCCCCAAACAGAGATTTACCCATGTATTTATTGACAGCAAGCCAGAGATAAACATTGTTTCTATAGATTATAGATTAACTAGAAGTATTCCTTATGGGAAATAAAGGATGAGCCAAAATAAAGGGATTGGTCTGGCTAGTTAGCTGTAGCATGAACACGTCCTTAAGGCACTGATCGCTCATGCTATTGTTTGTGGTTTAAGAACAGCTTTAAGCAGTTTTCCCACCCTGGGTGGGCCAGGTGTTCCTTGCCCTCATTCTGGTAAACCCACAACCTTCCAGCGTGGGTGTCATGGCCATCATGAACATGTCACAGTGTTGCAGAGATTTTGTTTATGGCCAGTTTATGGCCAGATTTTGGGGACCTATTCCCAATAACAAAATCCAAGGATCCTTGACTATGTCATCACCTCCCAAGAAAATCTGACATGATGAGGGCTGAAATTCAAGTTTTCAGCTCCTGTGATCTTATATAGCTTTTTAAGGAGATGCTGAAGCATGATGATGAAGCCGACCATAGTCCATTTATGACCCCACAGTTCATTGTTGAGCTGTCTCTGTTTGCCATTGTCCCACAAAACCACAACAAACAGAACACCACAGCTTTGCTCAGAATCAAATCTGCTTCCACATATGTACCATTTCCAGCATTCCTCATTCATTTGTACAGATCCAGTCTTTCATCTGCTATTACTTCCCTTCACACAAAAAAACTTCTTTTTGCATTTCACTAGTGTGAATTTACTGGTAACATATTTACTTAGCTTTTTATGTATGTGACATGTATTTAAATTGTACCTGGATTGTTTGAAGAATATTTTCCCTGGATGTATAATTCTAGTTTTATAAGCCTCCTTCCTTCAAAGTGCTCTCTCTCTATATATGGATATATCTATGGATATATATATGGATATATACACATACGGATATATATATGGATATATACACATACATGGATATATATATATATATGGATATATATCCATTGTTTTCTGGTCTCCATTTTTTCTCATAAGAGAGTTTTTGTTCTTGTTGTTGTTCCACTAATAGTAATTATCTTTCTCCAGTTGTTTTTAAGGTTTTCTCTTTAACTTTCTGTGATGATTATTTTTGTATGTCTATTTGACTTGGCTAAGGGATGCCCAGATAACTGGGAAGACATCATTTTTGTGTGTGTCTGTGAGAATATTTCTGGAAGAGATTAGCATTTGAATCAGTAGTCTGAGTAAGAAGATACATCCTCACAGCTGTGAGCAGACATCATGTAATCTATTGAGAAACTGATTAGAACAGAAAGGTGGAAGAAGGGTATATTCACTTTCTCTGCTTGAACTGGGACATTCATCTTCTGCCCTTGGACTTCTGTGCTCCTGGTTCTCAGACCTTTGGACTCAGACTGGGATTTACACCATTGGTACCACTCGTTTTCAGGCCTTCAGGTTTGGACTTGAACAGAACCACCATGTTTCCTGGACCTCCAGCTTGTAGATGGCATATTGTGGGTCTTATCAGCCTCTATAACCACATGAGCCCATTCCTCATGATGAATCTCTTTTGACATATCTCTCTATATATCCTATTGGTTCTGTTTCTCTGGAGAACCCTGACTAATAAACTTTTATTTTTAGATGTTCATTGAAAAGATGCGTACTTTTCTTTATCCTGGAATATGTAGGGCCAAAGGTTAATGTTTTGTTATCAGCTTTGAAAAATGTTAGTCCTTATTTTCTTTTTTTTTTTTTCAGCCTAGTTCTCTCTTATAGCTCTTTCTGTGACTCTGATTAGACTACTTGATCTTATCTTCCAGGTTATTGACATTCTTTATTTCTTTTTTTTTTTTTTTAAGTATTTTGATCTCTCTGCCTCCATTTAGAAAATTTCTACTGATATATCCTCAGGTTCACTGAGCCATTCTGCAGTGTCGAATCTGCTATTAAGCCTTCCAATGAAGTTTTAATTTTTGATATTTTATTTTTTAGTTCTAGGATTTTTTCATTTGGTTCTCTTTTTTAAAAAAATTGTATTTCTTTCATGAAATATATTAATACTGCCTTACTACTTATATCTGTCTTTTCCTGTAAATTCTTTAAAATGTCTTATAATAATGTCTTAAAGTCTTTGTATGCATATTCTATAACCGGGCCTACTTCTGTTGATTACATTTTTTCTTGATCATATTTTTGATTATTTTGTTCTTGATTATTGTGGTTTTTTCCTATCATGAATGCTTAAATAGCACAAGCCTCAGCCCTTAACAGCTGGACTTCAGTGTCAACCCCAGACATGTTGTCTGTGGTATTCAGGTCTGCCTATTTAGATCGAAGTCTTGATGTCTCACATCTTAGAATCCTGGGGAGGGGAGGACTCCTTCTGACATCTGGCAGCGGTCTTTCCTGCTACTTCATTTGGCCTCAGCTCTCCCACAGCAGTTTTAAGAGTGAAAGGAGACACTGTTAATAATTACATTGAGTCAACAAGCAAAAATGGGAACTTTCTAAGACAGACTGAATATTAGTCATTAATCCAGTGTCCTGGACAACAAACTTAGACTCATTTCTTAGGCTTCTCTTTCCTTGACTAGCATGGCATCTCTTTTGTCTCATATACAAAGTCAGTTATCAGTCTTATGAGTTCTTACTTCAAAATACATATGATTTATCCTTGACTATCTAAATTCAAATCTTCTTCTTGTCAGCTGAATTATTAACAGGGTCCATTTATCTGTAATAAGTCTCCTTCTCATTGTAGCGTATTCCCAACTTCCAGATTAATCTGGCACTACTTTTATTGAGCTATTCATTCTATATAAGAACCTGTCATGGTTTCCAATTGTTTATTATATCCAGCCCAGATTTATTATTCTGATATTTAAAGCCCTTACTTTTCATGTTCATGTCCATCTCTATGCTCATCATACAGAACCATAATGGAATGCCCTCTCCCTCTTCTGCCATCCTGTCTTAGTCCACTTTATGCTGCTGTAACAGACTGGGCAATTTATAAAGAATAGAAATGTATTTCCTCACTGTTCTGGAGGCTGGGAAGTCCAAGATCAAGGGTGTGGCATCTTGCAAGGAACTTCTTGTTGCATCATCCCATGGTGGAACGTAGAAGGGCAAGGACAGTGAGAAAGAGAGACAGAAGGGGACCAAACTCATCCCCTTTATAAGAAACCAACTCCCGTGATAACAAACCCATCTCATGACAGTGGCATTAATCCACTTATGAGGGCAGAGTGCTCATGGCCTAATCACCTGTCATTAGGACCCACATCTTAATACTATTGCTTTGGGGATTACATTTTCAACACATGCTTTTTGGAGGACACTTTCAAACCATAGCATATCCTAATCTATGACTTCCTTGTAAGTCAGCGCAACACCTACTTTCTTGTAGCTCTAGCTACTGTCACTTCCATCTATTACATTTTTTTCTGTATTCGAATTCACAAGTACTAAGAGCACAAATCCCAAAATTGATTATACAATTTAGTATATTGTATTGCTAACTGAAGTGCCTGCAGGGGGCATGAGGTAATCATAAACTGAAACTGGCAGAGTGAAGAACAATAGGTATTAAGTGTTGATTGCTGCCAATAGTAATTTCCACTTAGGTATATGCACTTTTAAATCACTATGCAGGTGAGATAAAATGACCAAACAGAATGCCTCCACAAGACTTGCAACTCGTGTCCTAAATTTTTAGCCATATACTTTGCAGCTCAAGTAATACACCATTTCCTGGACTCCATTTAGCCATAATTCCTAGAGTGGTAATGTGTATATAATGTACTTATAAAATGAAAACGTTGAATTATAGCTTTAGCAAACCTATGGGGAAAATAATGAAAACTGTTTTCAAAAGAAAATGCAGCTGTTCCCTTGTTTACCAGACCTGAGGTTTGGGTGATCATCACAGATATAGTGCTTCCAATTCCAAAGTCAACTCCCTTGCCCATTATTTTAGGGGGCTGAATTCTGATTCTTATATGGAGACTGGCATAGTGGATCCACTTTGGCTTCCAGAGGAAGATAGGGAACAGTATTGAGCAGAATGGCCTCAACCAAATGTCATGCTAAACATTATGATTGTGGGGTAAATAGGGCTGGAAGAAGGAGTACTCTAAGGCAAGCTAGTGAGGAAGTAATAGAAATGCAGGCCAAACAATGGAGCTTAAATAATGGCCCATGGAATTGGGGTGTCTAACCTATGGATTGTGTCAAAGAATGATGAGATCAATATTCAGTACCTGAAATAAAAAGAGAAAGCGAATTTATGGACTATTGTAGTAAAGGAAAGCCATGCTGGTCAGGCAGGCTTTTCTGAGCATAGCAGAGTGTTGATCTCATACAGCCGTCCCCTCTTGTCTATGAGGGATATGTTTCAAGACTCCCAGTAGATGCCCAAAACCACAGATAGTACTGAACCCCATATGTACTGTTTTTCCTATAGTTACAAACCTATGATAAAGTTTAATTTATAAATTAGGCAAATAAGAGATTAACAATAACTAATAATAGAACAACTATAACAATGTGTTGTAATAAATGTTACGCAAATATGGTCTTTCTCTCTTTCCTTCTCTCTATCTGTAAATATCTTATTATATTATACCTATCTATTTCAGACCACAGCTGATTGCAGATAAATGAAACTGTGGATTGGGGGGACTACTGTATAGGGTTTTTGGCAAGTGTGGAAATTAGGATTGGTGGATTTTCAGGTGTTTGAGCAAATGCCTGAATGGACTGAGATCATCTGAAGGATAGTAGTCACTCAAGTTAGATGGCTGTTGATTGGCTGGCACTCAGGGACATGTTTATCAGCGTGAGCACCCTCCCACCCTTTTTTATGTGGTTTTTTTTTTTTGGTTTTTTTTTTTTGGTGCTCCAAGTGAGGCATGAACTGAACCCATTCTTGGTTGGCCAGAGCGAGGGGTTGTCACTGATTGGTGGGCTTGCAAAAGTGAGTTTACTAAGGCAAGTTGCTGATTGATTGAACACGTTTATAATTAGTTATGCTCTGTTTTCATGGCTACAGAATAACTGATTTTTTCCTAGGAGTGTGAGCCACGTAGGATGGGAATACATGTAGAATTCAGAACAGAGATTGGTCATCAGATTGTGAACTGACCTTTTTCAGGGAAATCTTTCAAAAAATGAGGAGAAAGTAAGAATAGGTCCAACTTCAGGTAATAAGACTTTTGTAACACAGTAGATTAACAAACCCAGGACCTATTTCCTGCTGTTTTCCAAACAGCCTAAGTGTATAGGCTAGTATCTCTATGTGAATATGAGGACTCTCATGCTCACTAATGTTCCTGAATAGCCTAGATCAAGAATTGGCAAACTTCCTCTATAAGCAGTCAGACAGTAAATATTTTAGGCTTTGAGGGCCATGGGCTCCATCTCTGTTGCAGCTGCTCAACTCTGCCATTGTAGGTGCCAAAGCAGACATACACTTACATAAACACGTGGGTGTGACTGAATTTGGCTCACAGGCTGTAGTGTACTGACCCTGGCCTAGAAAGTAATCTTTCAGGTGTACCAATTTCAAGATTGGAAAACCAAAATATCAGCTTCCTGACTGGTCCAAAGAGAGTGCATCGCTATTAAATAGTTGCTGACTGACTGCCATCCTGTCAGGTGGGATACTGCTGATTCTGGTCCAAGCTGGTATGTACTTAGTGAGAAAGAGCTGGGATGGGGCCATAGTTGGGGCACAGAGTAACTGAGTTTGGAGGAAAAAGCTTCCAACTCCCTGTTTCCAATGTGGCTTGGGGTGGTTCGTGTTGTTGCTACCATACCCACCTCCGCACCTCCCATGATGCATTCTGATCCCTGCTACATGGCTGACAATACTGTCTCTGTAGGCCACTGCTCTTCTGAAAACCATTATTTCTACTCCAGCTGAAGAGATTTTGTCCTTTGAAGACTGATAGCTCTGTTAGCTAACACCATAAAGCCTGGCTTTGAAGCATTTTTCACTATTTTGGAGGCTAGAGACTAGCCTGGCTCTTTTAGCTTCCTCCATTAAGAGGCATTCCCCAGTTTTCTCAGGTCAGAGGCTGGTTTCAGTGACAGTGTCCTTGGGACCTGATCCTCAATTATGAAGTCACCTTGACTTCCTCCTCTAGGGTCCTCAGGGAAGATCTTCTTGAAAATTGGACATTCTTTGTCTTGCTGCGGTATTTCAGAATTTCCAGGAGTAGTTATGAAATTAGCTCACCATAGTAGGCTAGTCAGAAAAGCACTTTTTAAAATTCCTGTATCCTTTCTGGAGAAAAAGTAGTAACTCATATCAGCAAATGTCTTGGCTGGGGTTCTTTGTAAATCAATACTCAGGACTCAGTATTTAAGTATATGACACCTAAGAGACCTTTCTGGGCTTAATTGAGCTCTAACATCATTTGTGTACATTTTGGGGTCAGGAAAAAATAATATTTCAGACTCTAATTTCATGGAAAAACAAACATTATTTGAAGTGCACAATGTCTTTTAGTTAGTGCTTTTTGTTCAATGGCCTATTCAGGGTGTTTTTTCTTTTTTAAGGTTTTGATGGGTTTTATTTAACAGGACCTAAAACACTGTTGTCATGGGGACAAAAATCTCTTTTTAAATTGCTCATTGAAACATCAGCCATTTGAGTTCACAAAGATATGATAAAAATTTTATCAAAATACTATTTAGTTGCAAAAGCACTGGAATGTGTCTACCCCAGACTCCCAGTGCACACATTCCCTTTGACGTGTTGACATTTCTGAAACCCAGCAGAGGCAGCTAAACTTGCTTTGACAATTGGCCAAGCAGATGGTGTTCTCAACCTGAGTCCCAGCACCTCCTTCCCTAGATCCCATCCAGCCTGTAAACTCAGTTCCAGTGTCACCTACCACATTCTAGATGGGACCAGATGCTATGTTCTCTGAACTTCTTTGTTCTCTATCTTGTCTCTAACCCAATGAATCTCCCAAGGGACACTGCATGGTCTCACCACTTCATCACCCCTTCTATCAGCATTGTGGGGCAGAGCAGAGAGTGCTCGTCCTCAGGGGCCATCTCAATGCCAGTTTCTTGAGATGCCAGATTCCAGGCTGTGAGGTCAACTAGATGCCTTGAGAATGCTGGAGTGACATGGAGCAGCTGCTGCTGTCAGGGAAAGTGGATTCCTACCTCATGGTCCACTCCCACACCCCCTAGCAAAGCAGTGGTCACATGCAGAGGGTGTCCTGATTGATTGTTAGTTCACATACATCCATGTCCTTTGAGAAAAGGAGATGACAGTCCTTTGACAAGAATCTTCAACCTGCCCCTTGTCCAGGAAGGTTACCTATGGCGGTGTTCAGCTAGGAGAACAAGAT
This sequence comes from Papio anubis, assembly GCF_008728515.1. Lineage (NCBI taxonomy): Eukaryota > Metazoa > Chordata > Mammalia > Primates > Cercopithecidae > Papio > Papio anubis. Next base: position 133,083,668 of record NC_044978.1, on the reverse strand, counting down.
CAAGGAGATTCCCTTCCCCTGCAGGGCCTCTGCCCAGCCTCCACTACTACACTCAGTTTCTTTACAAGGAATTGCAGGAGAGCCTGGAAGTATAGACAGTATAGCCTTAGAAATTCCATTTACGTGGTGCTGTTCCTGCAGAAGTTCTTCATTATTGTTTTTACTGTGCTGCTGGTACTTTATTCATCACCTCCACCAGCCCCTGGTGGGAGTACTTGTTTGCACTCCTAGCACACTCAGGCAGTGGATAGGTGCTCACTTAACCTTTGTTGAAAGAGTACTAGGTCAGGCATGGTGGCTCACGCCTGTAGTCTCAGCACTTTGGGAGGCTAATGTGGGTGGATCACCTGAGGTCAGGAGTTCAAGACCAGCCTGGCCAACATGGCGTAACTCCATCTGTGCTGAAGATACAAAAAATTAGCTGAGCGTGGTGGTGGGCACTTGGAATCCCAGCTACTCAGGAGGCTGAGGCAGGAGAATCGCTTGAACCCAGGAGGTGGAGGTTGCAGTGAGCCAAGATTTCACCATGCACTCCAGCCTGGGCGACAAGAGCGAAACTCCATCTCAAAAAAAAAAAAAAAAAAAGAAAAAGAAAGAATATTTTATTTTTGCAAGTGAAGTCTAGTCATCATGGAGAATAATAATTACAGATAAAAATTTGGTAGGCACAGGACTAATTTTACTTTATAATTGTGTAAGAAGTTATGAAAATTAAGACTTGATTTTTAAAATCCTAATGTCAGCATTAGGAAATAATAGTTGAAATAATTTGTATATACCTATTATAAATAACATAAATAATATATTAGAAATAATATAAGATGTATGTATACCTATGAGAAACAATGACAATGTAATTTTTGTGCTATGATCTGCTGACACCAAATGTGTGGAGTTTTTTCTCCACACCAACCAATTCTCCAATACCAGCTGGGTGTTCTAGAATTCAGTTCAATTCTGGCACTATCTAGAGTGAGTATCATATCTCACAAGCTAAGGGCTCAGTCCCACAAGACTGCTCCCACTTCAGATGTCAGTTCCACAAGACTCCTACAAAGCTTCCTGTACTTCTCAGCCATAAATGGGATTCTTGTGAGTCTCTGCTTGTGTTTTATAATATTCTAGAATGGTTCACGTAACTCAGGAAAAGAGTTTACTTAAGTTAGTGGTTATAAAGGATACAGAAAGAGATGCATAGGGCAAGGACTGTAGGGTGGGGGTGCAGAGCATGCCAGACACGCCACTCTCCCAGCACCACCATGCGTTCACCAACCTGGGAAGTCTCCAAACCCCATTATTTCAGGGATTTTCTGGAGGTTTCAATATGCAGGCTCGGTTGATTAAATCACTGACCATTGGTGATTGACTGAATCTCCAGCCTCTTTTCCCTCCCCAGGTGTCAGGGGTGGGGCTGAAAGTTTCAATCCTCTAATCATGCCTTCAAGCTATCCTAAAGCCATCCTGTACCAGCCCCCATCCTGAAGCTATAGGGGCCCCCAGCCACTAGTCATCTCTTTAGCATACAAAATATACTTATCACTCCAGAGATTCCAGGGGTCTTGAAAGATCTTGTGTTAGGAACCATAGGCTAATACCAAATATTTTAACAAAAGATTCTCCTATCACCCTGTCAATCAGAAAATTCTAAGGGTTTTAGGAACTCTGTGCCAGAAATCAATCGGGAGTTAAGACTTAATACATATTTCTTATTATATCACAATATCGCATGCTCTAACTTGTTCTGCCTTTACTGAATGTTTCTGAAATTTATGAAGAATTTATTGGGAAGAAAAGCAATAAAATTTTGAAAAATATGGATAAGAAAGGGCTATTTTTATCAGATATTTAAGTGATATTTAATGATACACTTATTCAAACATTATGATAGTGAGACTAGAAGAAAGAAAAACAGATAAAATATATTAGCTTGAAAAAGACCCTGGTATGTGCATGTGTAGGCATTGTTTGTATATGAATTTCATATGTAGTTTCAATATCAGAAATAATTGGAAAATGGGAAATTTGCTCAACAAATTGGGCTCTATCATTTTGTTAGTATATTAGCAAATATACTAACCACTATTCATATATACACAATAGCATATATGAGAGTTTTATCTTTTTCTCATGTAAGAGTCTAGTTTGGTCTAGGATTGCAAGGCAGCTGTACTTCATAAGGTTATTCAAGGATCTAGATTCCTTCCATTTAATTATTCTGTCATCCCCTAGGACATTGTCCTTCTTCTCAGTGATTGAAGCTAAGTTTCTAACCCACCTGCAGTTTGTGATAAAAGGGAAAGAGAAGAAATGTGGAGTAAGGAGGTTTTCTGTTAAGCATGTGACACAAAAGTTGCAAATACTTACGCATTCACATTCTGCTAATGAGTACATGATTACGTGGCTGTATCTATCTACATGAAAGGTCAAGAAATTTAGTCTGTAACTGGACAACAATGGGCTCAGCCACAGCTAACAGGGAGAACAGGAAAGAAAAACAGATAAAATATATTAGAAGTATCAGAAAGATTGGGTTCTGAAGATTGTTAGCACATCTGGGTTATAGTAGTTATACAAAAAGTAAAAAAAAAATCAGCTTAGATCCTCATATTTTACTGTATTTCAAAATAAATTCCAAATAGATGTATAATCAAACCATGTAATAAGCATCCAAAAATATTAGTTTTTATTACCATTTTCCAGGTACTATACTAAGTGCTTTTTATGTATTGTATTATTTAATCCCTCCAGTGACCCTATGTTAAAAGAAAAACTTTAAACATATTAAATTTGAGCTTAATCGAGCAAGAAAAAAGAAAAAAAAAAAACTGATTCGTAGTGAAATAGCCCCCAGAATCTAAACAGATCGAAACTTCAGGGCTGCTGCATGGTCGATAAGGTTTGTGAACAGGAAAAGGAAAGTGGTTAAGTTAGTGGTTATAAAGGATATAGAAAGAGATGCATAGGGCAAGGACTGTAGGGTGGGGGTGCCGAGCATGCCAGACACGCAGAAAATGGAAGTGAGGTACAGAAACAGCAGGATTGCTTACAGCTCAGCATTTTCCTTATTTTAACTTGTTTTGAACAGTTGACTGCCTTTGACTTGTTGAGGTATGGCTGCTGGGATTGGCTGAGACCATTGTGCCTGTAGTACCTTATTTAACTACTCCATAACTTAACCCAGTAGAATGAGTTTCCCTATCTCTGGAGATTTCCTCAGGGGTATCCCATAAAGGAAATACATTTTCTTTTTTTCTCTTTTCTTTCTTTTTTTTTTGAGACGGAGTCTCCCTCTGTTGCCCAGGTTGGAGTGCAGTGATGTGATCTTGGCTCACTGCAATCCTCCTCCTCCTGGGTTCAAGAGATTCTCTCACCTTAGCCTCCTGAGTAGCTGGGATTACAGTCATGTGCCACCATGCCCGGCTAATTTTTGCTTTTTTAGTTGAGACGGTGTTTCACGATGTTGGTTAGGCTCTCCAACTCCTGACCTCATGATCCACCCGCCTCGGCCTCCCAAAGTGCTGGGATTACAGGCATGAGCCACTGCACCTGGCCAGGAAATACATTTTCTAATAATTTCTTTGCTATTGTGACAGCAGCAGCTTTTCTACTTGGGAAAGCCTCTACCTAATTAGAAAACATACAGACTATTTTTTTTTTTTAGGTTTTATTTATTTATTTATTTTTCTTTTTTTTTTTTTTTTAACTATACTTTAAGTTCTAGGGTACATGTGCACAACGTGCAGGTTTGTTACATATGTATACATGTGCCATGTTGGTGTGCTGCACCCATTAACTCATCATTTACATTAGGTATATCTCCTAATGCTATCCCTCCCCACCCCTTCCCCACAATAGGACCCAGTGTGTGATGATCCCCTTCCTGTGTCCAAGTGATCTCATTGTTCAGTTCCCACCTATGAGTGAGAATATGCGGTATTTGGTTTTCTGTTCTTGCGATAGTTTGCTGAGAATGATGGTTTCCAGCTGCATCCATGTCCCTGCAAAGGACACAAACTCACCCCTTTTTTATGGCTGCATAGTATTCCATGGTGTATATGTGCCACATTTTCTTAATCCAGTCTGTCACTGATGGACATTTGGGTTGATTCCAAGTCTTTGCTATTGTGAATAGTGCCACAATAAACATATGTGTGCATGTGTCTTTATAGCAGCATGACTTATAATCCTTTGGGTATATCCCCAGTAGTGGGATGGCTGGGTCAAATGGTATTTCTAGTTCTAGATCCTTGAGGAATCGCCACACTGTTTTCCACAATGGTTGAACTAGTTTACAGTCCCACCAACAGTGTAAAAGTGTTCCTATTTCTCCACATCCTCTCCAGCACCTGTTGTTTCCTGACTTTTTAATGATTGCCATTCTACCTGATGTGAGATGGTATCTCATTGTGGTTTTGATTTGCATTTCTCTGATGGCCAGTGATGATGAGCATTTTCTCATGTGTCTGTTGGCTGTGTTAATATCTTCTTTTGAGAAGTGTCTGTTCATATCCTTTGCCCACTTTTTGATGGGGTTGTTTGTATTTTTCTTGTAAATTTCATTGAGTTCTTTATAGGTGCTGGATATTAGCCCTTTGTCTGATGAGTAGATTGCAAAAATGTTCTCCCATTCTGTAGTTTACCTGTTCACTCTGATAGTAGTTTCTTTTGCTGTGCAGAAGCTCTTTAGTGTAATTAAATCCCATTTGTCAATTCTGGCTTTTGTTGCCATTGCTTGTGGTGTTTTAGACATGAAGTCCTTGCCCATGCCTATGTCCTGAATGGTATTACCTAGGTTTTCTTCTAGGGTTTTTATGGTATTAGGTCTAACATTTAAGTCTCTAATCCATCTTGAATTAATTTTCGTATAAGGAGTAAGGAAAGGATCCAGTTTCAGTTTTCTACTTATGGCTAGCCAATTTTCCGAGCACCATTTATTAAATAGGGAATCCTTTCCCCATTTCTTGTTTGTGTCAGGTTTGTCAAAGATCAGATGGCTGTAGATGTGTGGTACTAATTCTGAGGGCTCTATTCTATTCCATTGTTCTATATCTCTGTTTTGGTACCAGTACCATGCTGTTTCGGTTACTGTAGCCTTGTAGTATAGTTTGAAGTCAGGTAGTGTGATGCCTCCAGCTTTGTTCTTTTGACTTAGGATTGTCTTGGAGATGCAGGCTCTTTTTTGGTTCCATATGAACTTTAAAGCAGTTTTTTTTCCAATTCGGTGAAGAAACTCATTGGTGGCTTAATGGGGATGGCATTGAATCTATAAATTACCTTGGGCAGTATGGCCATTTTCGCAATATCGATTCTTCCTATCCATGAGCATGGTATGTTCTTCCATTTGTTTGTGTCCTCTTTTATTTCACTGAGCAGTGGTTTGTAGTTCTCCTTGAAGAGGTCCTTTACATCCCTTGTAAGTTGGATTCCTAAGTATTTTATTCTCTTTGAAGCTATTGTGAATGGGAGTTCATTCTTGATTTGGCTCTCTGTTTGTCTGTTACTGGTGTATAAGAATGCTTGTGATTTTTGCACATTGATTTTGTATCCTGAGACTTTGCTGAAGTTGCTTATCAGTTTAAGGAGATTTTGGCTGAGACAATGGGGTTTTCTAAATATACAATCATGTCATCTGCAAACAGGGACAATTTGACTTCTTCTTTTCCTAACTGAATACCCTTGATTTCTTTCTCTTGCCTGATTGCTCTAGCCAGAACTTCCAACACTATGTTGAATAGGAATGTTGAGAGAGGGCATCCCTGTCTGGTGCCAGTTTTCAAAGGGAATGCTTCCAGTTTTTGCCCATTCAGTATGATATTGGCTGTGAGTTTGTCATAAATAGCTCTTATTATTTTGAGATACATTCCATCAATACCGAATTTATTGAGAGTTTTTAGCATGAAGAGCTGTTGAATTTTGTCAAAGGCCTTTTCTGCATCTATTGAGGTAATCATGTGGTTTTTGTCTTTGGTTCTGTTTATATGCTGGATTACGTTTATTGATTTGCGTATGTTGAACCAGTCTTGCATCCCAGGGATGAAGCCCAGTTGATCATGGTGGATAAGCTTTTTGATGTGCTGCTGGATTCGGTTTGCCAGTGTTTTATTGAGGATTTTTGTATCAATGTTCATCAGGGTTATTGGTCTAAAATTCTCTTTTTTTGATGAATCTCTGTCAGGCTTTGGTATCAGGATAATGTTGGCCCCGTAAAATGAGTTAGGGAGGATTCCCCCTTTTTCTATTGATTGGAATAGTTTCAGAAGGAATGGTACAAACTCCTTGTTATACCTCTGGTAGAATTCGGCTGTGAATCCGTCTGGTCCTGGACTTTTTTTGGTTGGTAGGCTATTGATTATTGCATCAGTTTCAGAACCTGCTGTAGTCTATGCAGGGATTCCACTTCTTCCTGGTTTAGTCTTGGGAGAGTGTAAGTGTCCAGGAAATTATCCATTTCTTCTAGGTTTTCTAGTTTACTTGCGTCGAGGTGTTTATAGTATTCTCTGTGGTAGTTTGTATTTCTGTGGGGTCGGTGGTGATATCCCCTTTATCATTTTTTATTGCGTCTGTTTGATTCTTCTCTGTTTTCTTCTTTATTAGTCTTGCTAGCGGTCTATCAATTTTGTTCATCTTTTCAAAAAACCAGCTCCTGGATTCATTGATTTTTTTGGAGTGTTTTTTGTGTCTCTATCTCCTTCAGTTCTGTTCTGATCTTAGTTATTTCTTGCCTTCTGCTAGCTTTTGAATGTGTTTCCTCTTGCTTCTCTAGTTCTTTTAATTGTGATGTTAGGGTGTCAATTTTAGATCTTTCCTGCTTTCTCTTGTGGGCATTTAGTGCTATAAATTTCCCTCTACACACTGCTTTAAATGGGTCCCAGAGATTCTGGTATGTTGTATCTTTGTTCTCATTGGTTTCAGAGAACATCTTTGTTTCTGCCTTCATTTCATTATGTACCCAGTAGTCATTCAGGAGCAGGTTGTTCTGTTTCCATGTAGTTGAGCGGTTTTGATTGAGTTTCTCAGTCCTGAGTTCTAGTTTGATTGCACTGTGGTGTGAGAGACAGTTTGTTATAATTTCAGTTCTTTTACATTTGCTGAGGAGTGCTTTACTTCCAACTATGTGGTCAGTTTTGGAATAAGTGTGATGTAGTGCTGAGAAGAATGTATATTCTGTTGATTTGGGGTGGAGAGTTCTGAAGATGTCTATTAGGTCCGCTTGGTGCAGAGTTGAGTTCAATTCCTGGATATCCTTGTTAACTTTCTGTCTTGTTGATCTGTCTAATGTTGATAGTGGGGTGTTAAAGTCTCCCATTATTATTGTATGGGAGTCTTAAGTCTCTTCCTAAGTCTCTAAGGACTTGCTTTATGAATCTGGGTGCTCCTGTATTGGGTGCATATATATTTAGGATAGTTAGCTCTTCCTGTTGAATTGATCCCTTTATCATTATGTAATGGCCTTCTTTGTCTCTTTTGATCTTTGATGGTTTAAAGTCTATTTTATCAGAGAGTAGGATTGCAACCCCTGCTTTTTTTTGTTTTCCATTTGCTTAGTAGATCTTCTTTCATCCCTTTATTTTGAGCCTATATGTGTCTCTACATGTGAGATGGGTCTCCTGAATACAGCAAACTGATGGGTCTTGACTCTTTATCCCATTTGCCAATCTGTGTCTTTTAATTGGACCATTTAGTCCATTTACTTTTAAAGTTAATATTGTTATGTGTGAACTTGATCCTGTCATTATGATATTAACTGGTTATTTTGCTCGCTAGTTGATGCAGTTTCTTCTTAGCATTGATGGAGTTTACATTTTGAGATGTTTTCACAATGGCTAGTACCAGTTGTTCCTTTCCATGTTTAGTGCTTCCTTCAAGATCTCTTGTAGGGCAGGCCTGGTGGTGACAAAATCTCTAAGCATTTGCTTGTCTGTAAAGGATTTTATTTCTCCTTCACTGATGAAACTTAGTTTGGCTGGATATGAAATTCTGGGTTGAAAATTCTTTTCTTTAAGAATGTTGAATATTGGCCCCCATTCTCTTCTGGCTTGTAGAGTTTCTGCTGAGAGATCTGCTGTTAGTCTGATGGGCTTCCCTTTGTGTGTAACCCGACCTTTCTCTCTGGCTGCCCTTAACATTTTTTCCTTCATTTCAACTTTGGTCAATCTGACATTTATGTGTCTTGGAGTTGCTCTTCTCGAGGAGTATCTTTGTGGCGTTCTCTGCATTTCCTGAATTTGAATGTTGGCCTGCCTTACTAGGTTGGTGAAGTTCTCCTGGATGATACCCTGCAGAGTGTTTTCCAACTTGGTTCCATTTTCCCTGTCAGTTTCAGGCACACCAATCAGATGTCGATTTGGTCTTTTCACATAATCCCATATTTCTTGGAGGCTTTGTTCATTTCTTTTTATTCTTTTTTCTCTACACTTCTCTTCTCGCTTCATTTCATTCATTTGATCTTCAATCGGTGATACTCTTTCTTCCAGTTGATCGAGTCCATTACTGAAGCTTGTGCATTTGTCACATAGTTCTCATGTTATGGTTTTCATCTCTATCAGTTCTTTTAACGTCTTCTCTGCATTGATTATTCTAGTTATCCATTCATCCATTCTTTTCTCAGGGTTTTTAGTTTCTTTGCGCTGGTTATGTAGTTCCTTCTTTAGCTCTGAGACGTTTGATCGACTGAAGCCTTCTTCCCTCAACTCCTCAAAGTCATTCTCTGTCCAGCTTTGCTCCATTGCTGGTGATGAGCTGCGTTCCTTTGGAGGGGGAGATGTGCTCTGATTTTTTGAATTTCCAGCTTTTCTGCACTCCTTTTCCCCCATCTTTGTGGTTTTATCTGCCTTTGGTCTTTGATGATGGTGACATACTGATGGGGTGTTGGTGTGGGTGTCCTTTCTGTTTGTTAGTTTTCCTTCTAACAGTCAGGACCTTCAGCTGTAGATCTGTTGGAGTTTCCTTGAGGTTCACTCCAGACCCTGTTTGCCTGGGTATCAGCAGTGGAGGCTGCAGAAGATAGAATATTGCAGAACAATGAGTGTTGCTGTCTGATTCTTGCTCTGGAAGCTTCGTCTCAGGGGTGTACCCCGCCGTGTGAGGTGTGAGGTGTTGGTCTGTACCTAGTCGGGGATGTCTCCCAGTTAGGCTACTCAGGGGTCAGGGACCCACTTGAGCAGGCAGTCTGTCCATTCTCAGATCTCAGCCTCTGTGCTGGGAGATCCACTGCTCTCTTCAAAGCTGTCAGATGGGGGCATTTACCTCTGCTGAGGTTTCTGCTGCTTTTTGTTTAGCTATGCCCTGTCCCCAGAGGTGGAGTCTACAGAGACAGGCAGGCCTCTTTGAGCTATGGTGGGCTCCACCCAGTTCGAGCTTCCCGGTTGCTTTGTTTACCTACTTAAGCCTCAGCAATGTGGGTGCCCCTCCCCCAGCCTCACTGCCACCTTGCAGTTAGATCTCAAACTGCTGTGCTAGCAACGAGGGAGGGTCTGTGGGCATGGGACCCTCTGGGCCAGGTGTGGGATATAATCTCCTGGTGTGCCGTTTGCTAAGACCCTTGCTAAAGCGCAGTATTAGTGTGGGAGTTACCCAATTTTCCAGGTGTTGTGTGTCTCAATTTCCTTTGGCTGGGAAAAGGAATTCCCTTCCCCCTTGCGCTTCCCAGGTGAGGCGATGCCTTGCCCTGCTTCAGCTCTCGCTGGTCGGGCTGCACCTGTATACCACTGCCAACTGTCTGACACACCCCAGTGAGATGAACCCATTACCTCAGTTGAAAATGTAGAAATCACCCATCTTCTGTGTCGCTCATGCTGGGAGCTGGAACAAACATACAGACTATTATAAGAAAGTACTGTTACCAGTGAGGGTGGCAACTGAATGAAATCCATCTGTAAATATTTAAATGATCCATCAGTGGTGGAAATATGCCACCTGAAGTCTTGATTGCTTTCCCCGGATTATGAGTTTGACAGCCCAAACATAGGTTGTAAACTATTTTAGCAATTTGGGAATAGTCATGCCAATTGTGTGTATTCCATAATGAGTTATGGAGTACACAACTTTTAACAATGGAAGCTTCAAAGACTTAGGAAGGCCCTCTGTGAGTCCACCCTTAACATCAAATTTATATCCAGTTAGATACCAATTTTGTTTTTCCAAATCGGATTAATTGCAGTGTTTATTAAATAGGTCATCGTAAGAGAGTAGACTTGGGTCAATCTTATGTAGTTATGCAAATTACATATTCTAACAGTTTCAGCACTAGCTGATTTAGCATAAAAATCTGCTAGGACATTCCTTGATATTTAGGTGCAGTTTTACAAGTATGGGCTTTTATCTTCATGGCAATCTGTATAGTAACAGGATAGCAGAAAGGAGTTTATCTAGTTGGAGTCCGTTTATGATGTGGGTTCCACAAGAAGTGAGAAGCTTTTATTGTTTCCATAATGTGCCCAAATCATGCACTACTTCAAAAGTATATCTACTGTGTGCATAAGTATTTACTGACTTGCCTTTAGCTATACAACGAACTCGAGAGAGAGCAAAAAGCTCCACAGGTTGAGCTGACTTAAATTGAGAAAGAGTTTCCTTCTCTGTTAGCTGATTTTGGGTGCTAAGGACATAGCCTGCCTGATATTTTCCTTCCAAGTTTTTGGCATGGGATCCCTGAACAAAAAGTATTAGTGCAGAATTATCCAACAGAGTATTTTAATCAATGCAATGGACCACTATTTCTGATACTACACGTAATGTATTTGTGACCTTCACCATTATCAGGCAGAGAGAATAGAATAGTGGGATTAAGTAGGCTTTAGCATTTTAGGTGGAGATTGGAAGGAGATAGGGGAATTTCATAAGATGTTAGTTTAATTGCTGAAAAATGCTGAGTTTGGTTGGAATTTAATAGACTTTCCACAGCACGTGGGACTTGCAAAATTAGCTTGATTCCCTGAAATCAGCTCAGATTAAGCTTCTACCAACATGACTGCTGCTGCTACTGCTTTTAAACCATTAGGCTGTGCTTTAGCTACTGAGTTTAGTTGCAGGCTGTAATATATAGTGGGCCTATTTTTGTCTTCATGTTCTTGAGTAAGAACTCCTAATGCCTGATTGTTATGTTCATGCACAAACAAGGTAAAATATTTAGTACAATTAGGAAGTCCTAAAGCTAGGGGCTGTTTTAAGGCCAATTTCATTTGGCTAAAAGCCTACCCATGACTATTTTCCCAAAGTAAAGGCTCTGGTATTGCCTTTCTAATGAACTCACACAATGATGATGCCCTTAAGGAAAAATTTGTGACCCAGCAATATCCTGCAAGACCAAGAAAATCTCTTAATTGTCTTTTGGTTGCAGGCTAAGGAAAACTTTGAATAGTTTTTATTCTCTCAGCAAGAAAGAAATCCTTTTAGCAGTCAAGTCATGTCCCAAATAGTGAACTTTTTCTTCTGAACACTGCAGTTTTTTCACTGAAACTTTGTGACCTTTATGTTAATTGCTGTAAAAAGTAAACTGAGTCAATTTCAGAGATCTTTAGTGGGAGATTATAACAACAGGTTATCTACATACTGAATAAGAGTAGTATTCCAGGAAACTATAGGGTTATAAAGTCCTGATGCAATGCCTGGGAAAAATATAAAGAGGCTTCAATAAACCCATTACAGTCTGGGTGTACTGCTGATTTTTCCAATAAAAGCAAACAAGTGTTGACTCTCTTTATGAATTAGAATGCTAAAGAAGTCTGAATAGAGGTCTGTTATTGTCAACCACTTTGAATCAGCAAGTACATTAGATAATAAAAGTATTAGAATTTGGGACTACAGGAAACCTTAGTATAACAATTTTATTAATTTCCTGTAAATCTTGAACACATCTTTGACCTCATTCATTGATTTTTTAAGTGGTAGAATTTGAGTATCACAAGGACTGGTACACAGAATTGTAAGTCTTTGTTTAATTAAATCTTCTACAATTGGTGAAGGCCCTTGAATTGCTTCAGATTTTAGTGGATATTGGGGTAATTTAGGCCAAGGTTTAGAATGATCTACTTGAACTTTTATAAGTTCCACACTTTTAATCCTCCCTATATCAGTTGAGGAAGAGACCCATAAGCATTCAGGGATTTTAAATAGGTCAGGGGTATTAGAAGCCTGAATTTCAAACTTAGCAATTTCTAACTGTAGAGAGCATAATATTTCTGGTTCAGGAGAGTCAGGAAACTCTAACATTAGTCTCCCTCCGAGGATAATTTTTTTTTTTTTTTTTTTGAGATGGAGCTTTGCTCTCGTTGCCCAGGCTGGAGTGCAATGTTACGATCTCGGCTCACTGCACCCTCCACTTCCCAGGTTCAAGCTATACTCCTGCCTCAGTCTCCCAAGTAGCTGGGATTACAGGCATGCGCCACCATGCCAGGCTAATTTTCTATTTTTAGTAGATATGGGATTTCTCCATATTGGTCAGGCTGGTCTTAAACTTCTGACCACAGGTGATCGACCCACCTTGGCCTCCAAAAGTGCTGGGATTACGGGTGAGAGCCACTACGCCTGGCCGAGAATTTGTTTTGGAGACAAGGTCTTGCAGTGTTGCCCAGGCTGATCTTGAACTCCTGAGCTCAAGCAATCCTTCCTCCTCACCCTCCTGAAGTGCTGGATTACAGACATCAGCCACCACACCCAGCCAGAGGAGAATTTTATATGCTCTTTTGGCTTTGAAATTAAGTCTTGCCCTAGCAAGTTTTCTGGAGCATTATCACATGGTAAAAATATATGTTGTTTTTTTTTTTTTAAATGACCCTAAAGTCAATCGGACAGGTTCAGATATGGGAACTTCTTGAGCTTGATTCGAAACTCCAGCACAGAAATGACCTTATTACTTTGAGGGATTTGTTCATGTATTAAAATGGGATTTATGGTAGATAAGGTGACTGTAGTATCCACCAGGATTGTACAAGACTCTCCCCTTATTTTAACATGTTTCTTTATGTTTATTTAAGGGTGTTGTTAGGAACAGTTTGCTGGAGAATACCTTAGAACTTCTTCCGTGTTGATTATCATCATGACAGTTAAAATCTCTTGGGCTTTCTCTAGTGGTCTGAAAGGAAGCTTATTGGTGGACTGATATAAAACCCAACAATCTCTTTTCCAGTGTACTGGTTGTTGGCTATGAAGGGAGACACCTTGGGGTAAAGAATTTCTTGTTGTAGGACCTCCTGATTCTGATTTAAAATAAAAATGAGAAAATCCCTTTAGTCTTGGTAACTGTTGTAATTGGATTGACATAGGCTTGTTAGCTTTTTGGGTTTTTTCTTGTTCTAGAGTCCTCTCAAAATGTTCAGCTAAGGCCAGCCCTTTAGTCATATCTGTAATTTCCCATCCTAGTTTATGTTTTTAATTAAACTACTAAGTTCAGGACAGAGTGCATGTATAAATACAACAGTTAATGCTGTTTCAGTCCCTGCAGGAAATACTCCTTGTTGTATTTTGAGCCCAGAGTGTTTCACAAATAGTATTTCTAAGTGAATTCTGTCATCTGAAACTGGGTCATCCTTTTTGCCTGCAAGATTATGTGAGGGACCAATCAATTTTTTTGTGGAAGAATCTTATGAAGTGAATTTAAATGGTTTTCAGCATTTTTTTCTAGCTCATTTTGGCCCTCCCCATGAGGAGGTTTCGAAGGAGTCTTTAATACCTTCCTCGCATTTGTCCCATTTTGCCTATCATTTTCATGCTTTGTAAAACCCTAATATCATGTGAGTAAACTGGCGAAGATTGGGGAGTCCTGGATCATAAGCTCGTATGAGGATTCTACATTCCTTAGTAAAGTTTTGAGGATTTTCCCGTAAATCAAGGAAGTCCTTTACCATGGCTCTAAGCTTAGACCATGAGTAAAGGTTATGGCAAAAAGGCCTGGCTGATCAAAGGGTCTTGCTTTGTATGGCATCTAACTTCTCTTATCACCATCTTCAGGGTGAAAGGGTAATTTAGCAAAGAGGTTAGTGGACACTCAGAATATTTAGGCAGAGTTGTATAAAGAGAGGGAACGGTCAGGGTTAGTTCATGCAGAGTATAGTCCTCTTTCATCTGTTGCTTAAACTTATGTGTTTTTTGCAAAGACTCTTTTAAGGAGGCAGTTTTTAAATTTATTTAGTCTTGTAGATGCTCTGCATACTAATTAAATAGTACATCCCATTGTTTTTGTGGGTTTTTCATTTTTTTTCTAATTTACCTTTCAAATAAATAATTTTATCCCACTTAAAACTTCCCCACTGTGGCCATCTTAATTTTACATTGTCTCTAGTAAGGTTAGCCCATTTTTCTGAAAATGGTTAAGGTGTGGCTGCTGGGATTGGCTGAGACCCAGCTATTGTTACAGAAGCATACTCCTAAGTTAGGTTTTCAGCTTGTTTGCCTACAAAGTTAGGTTGTGGTTTATTCATAAGAACTTCAGTTTGTGGGTCTGGAGGGTTTCTCAGGCCAAATTTAGTTTGACTTAACATCCTATAAAAGAGACTATGATGAGATTCCAGTTGATAAATGGAGAAAAAATGAAAACAGTTCACACAACAGAAAATACAAATGGCTAATGAGGATTTTTTTATATTGTTAATTTTACTGAAAATAAAAAGGAATGTAAGTTTAAAATTGAGAAACCGTTTTCACTTGCTGAATAGTTTAAAATATTAGGAAATATTTTATAAAATATTCATTCTTGGGTAGGGTAGGTTGTAGAATAGAAACTGCAGAGCCAGTGCATGTCAGAAGCACTGGTCCAGCCCACATTCATGTTCTTTGTATTCCAGAAATTTCACTTTCAGGAATCTACCAGAAAAGAATCAGAGCAAGGACAAAGCATTACTTACTGTCATACATAGATAAAATCAGAAACTATATAAATGTCTAAAAATGGGAGAATGACTAAGGAAACTGGTGTGTGTACAAAAAGTAATACCACTTCTGATTTAGTTTGCTTATACTGTTATTAACATGGGAGCATGCATGCCTCTGATACAATGTTAAGTGAAAAAAATTGGGATATAAAATTATCATAAATTAGATCTGCATTATGTTTTCTTAACAAGCATAGAAAATATATTGGAAGTAGATATGTTAATTTTTGTAGCAGCCAGCGCTGAGACTCACAATAGGCTAACACGCTAAGCTCTCTGGGCCAGGGAAGGGTGGCACTCATTTCTATAGCTCAAGGCTGCACTTTTCCCCTGCTGGAGCCAGGGAGACTGGACAGCTTGGTCCCAAGACTTGTCTCCACAGCCCAACACACCAGCTGTGGCAGTCGGCAACTAGAGTGCCTCTTCAGGTCTAACCCTGACCCATCCTTCCTCAGTGGGCGGGTCTTCCCTGCAGGATCTCCAGTAACTCCAGCCAGAGGCTCAGGGACAGAATTTGGATCTCCCGGAGCCTGAGCCGATAGTGGGAGGGGTGGTTGCAGTCTCTTTGGACCAGCAGACTTAGCCTCTCCCACTGGTAGTTCTGAGGAATCCAGGCAGCCCAGACAAGTGGGTTTCGCCCCAGTGAAATACACCCTCTCCACCAAGGGACAAAGTGCTTCATTAAATGGGTCCTGCTCCCCATGCCACCCAACTGGGTGAGACCCTCCAACAGGGGTTGTCAGACACCCTATATGGGATAAATCCTACTGGCATCAGGTTGGTGCCCCTCGAGGTCAGAGGTCCCAGAAGAAGGAGCACGCACCCATCTTTGCTGTTCTCCAGCCTCCTTGAGTGGCATCTCCAGGCATGGGAGTGAATCAGATGAATAAGGCCTGAAGCAAACTCCCAGAAAACTGTAGCAGCCCTACAGAAGAGGGACCTGACTGTTGAAAGAAAAACAGACAGAAAGCAACAACAACAGGCCGGGCGCGGTGGCTCAAGCCTGTAATCCCAGCACTTTGGGAGGCCGAGACGGGCGGATCACGAGGTCAGGAGATCGAGACCATCCTGGCGAACACGGTGAAACCCCGTCTCTACTAAAAAAATACAAAAAAACTAGCCGGGCGAGGTGGCGGGCGCCTGTAGTCCCAGCTACTCCGGAGGCTGAGGCAGGAGAATGGCGGGAACCCGGGAGGCGGAGCTTGCAGTGAGCTGAGATCCGGCCACAGCACTCCAGCCTGGGTGACAGAGCAAGACTCCGTCTCAGAAAAAAAAAAAAAAAAAAAAAGAAAGCAACAACAACAGCATCAACAACAACAATAAAAAGGCCCTGCAAAAATCCCCATCCAAGGGTCAGCATCCTCAAAGGCTCAAACTAGGTAAACTCACAAGGATGAGCAAGAATGAACCAAAAAATGCTGAAAACCCAAAAGGCCAGAGTGCCTCTTCTCCTCCAAATGATCACGTCTCTCCATCAAGGGCGCAGAACTGGATGGAGGATGAGACGGACGAATTGATAGAAGTAGGCTTCAGAAGATGAGTAATAAAAAACTATGATGAGCTAAAGGATCATGTTCTAACCCAATGCAAGGAAGCTAAGAACCTTGATAAAAAGTTAGAGGAATTGCTAACTAGAATAACCAGTTTAGAGAGGAACATAAATGACCTAATGGAGCTGGAAAAAAACAGCACAAATACTTCGTGAAGTATACGTAAGTATCAACAGCTGAATTGACCAAGTGGAAGAAAGGATATCAGAGTTTGAAGACCACCTTGCTGAAATAAGATACGCAGAAAAGAGTAGAGAAAAAATAATGAAAAGGAATGAACAAAGCCTCCAAGAAATATGGGACTTCGTAAAAAGACTGAACCTACGATTGACTGGAGTACCAGAAGGAGAAGGGGAGAATGGAAACAAGCTAGAAAACACAATTCAGGATATTATCCAGGAGAAATTCCCCAAGCTAGCAAGACAGGCCAACATGCAAATTCAGGAAATACACAGAACACCACTAAGATACTCCATGCGAAGAGCAACCCCAAGACACATAATCGTCAGATTCTTGAAGGTCGAAGTGAAGGAAAAACTGTTAAGGGCACCCAGAGTGAAAGGCCAGGTTACCTACAAAAGGAAGCCCATGAGACTAACAGCAGAACTCTCAGCAGAAACTCTATAAGCTAGAAGAGATTGGGGGTCAATATTCAACATTCTTTAAGAAAGAATTTTCAACACAGAATTTCATATCCAGCCAAACTAAGCTTCATAAGCAAAGGAGAAATAAAATCCTTTCCAGACAAGCAAATGCTGAGGCATTTTGTTACCACCAGGCCTGCCCTTCAAGAGCTCCTGAAAGAAGCACTAAATATGGAAAGGAAAAACCAGTACCAGGCACTGCAAAAACATACCAAAATACAAAGACCAATGACACTACGAAGAAACTGCATTGATTAGTGTGCAAAATAACCAAATAGCGCCATGATGACAGGATCAAATTCACACATAACAATACTAATCTTAAATGTAAATGGGCTAAATGCCCCCATTAAAAGACACAGACTGGCAAATTGGATAAGGAGTCAAGACCCATCAGTGTGCTGTATTCAGGAGATCCATCTTACGTGCAAAGACACACACACAGCCTCAAAATAAAGGGATGGAGGAAAATTTGTCAAGCAAACGGAAAGCAAAAAAGCAAAGACAAAAAAAAAAAAACAAAAACCTGGGGTTGCAATCCTAGTCTCTGATAAAACAGACTTTAAACCAACAAAAATAAAAAAGACAAGGAAGGGCATTACATGTTCGTAAAGGGAACAATTCAACAAGAAGAGCTAACTATTCTGAATATATATGCACCCAATATAGGAACCCCCAGATTCATAAAACAAGTTCTTAGAGACCTACAAAGAGACTTAGACTTCCACACAATAATAGTGGGAGACTTTTACATCCCACTGTCAGTATTAGACAGATCAAAGAGACAGAAAATTAACAAGGATATTCAGGATTTGAACTCAGCTCTGGATCAAGTGGACCTAGTAGATGTCTACAGAATTCTCTACCACAAATGAACAGACTATAAATTGTGCTCAGTGCCACATGGCAATTATTCTAAAATTGACCACGTAATTGGAAATAATTAAGTAAAACACTCCTCAGCAAATGCAAAAGAATTGAAATCATAAACAGTCTCTCAGTGCAATCAAATTAGAACTCAGGATTAATAAACTCATTCAAAACTACACAATTTCATAGAAATTGAACAGCCTTCTCCTGAATGACTTCTGGGTAAGTAATGAAATTAAGGCAGAAATTCAAAGAAGTTCTTTGAAACCAATGAGAACAAAGAGACAATGTACCAAAATCTCTGGGACACAGCTAAAGCAGTGTTAAGAGGGAAATTTATAGCACTAAATGCCCACATTAGAAAACTATAAAGATCTCAAATTGACACCATAACATCACAATTTAAAGAGTTAGAGAGACAAGAGGCAATTCATCCAAAACCTAGCAGAAGACAAGAAATAACTAAGATCAGAGAAGAATTGAAGGAGATAAAGAAACGAAAAACCCTCCAAAAAATAAATCCAGAAGCTTGTTTTTTTTTTTTTTTTGAAAAAATTAACAAAATAGATAGACTGCTGGCTAGACTAATAAAGAAGAAAACAGAGAAAGAAGAATCAAATAGACACAATAAAAAATGATAAAGGGGATATCACACTGATCCTACAGAAATACAAACTACCGTCAGAGAATACTACAAACGCCTCTATGCAAACAAACTAGAAAATCTAGAAGAAATGGTTAAACTCCTGGATGCATACACCCTACCAAGACTGAACCAGGAAGAAGTTGAATCCCTGCATAGACCAATAACAAGCCTGAAATTGTAGTAATTAATAGCCTACCAACCAAAAAAGCCCAGGGCCAGATGGATTCACAGCTGAATTCTACCAGAAATACAAAGAGGAGCTAGTACCATTCCTTCTGAAACTATTCCAAACAATTGAAAAGGAGGGACTCCTCCTTAACTCATCTTATGAAGCCAGCATCATCCTGGTACCAAAACCGGGAAAAACACAACAACAACAAAAAACTTCAGGCCAATATCCCAGATGAACATTGATGCGAAAAATCCTCAGTAAAATATCGGCAAACCGAATCCAGCAGCACATCAAAAAACTTACCCACCATGATCAAGTTGACTTCGTCTCTGGGATGCAAGACTGGTTCAACATACACAAATCAATAAATGTGATCCATCACATAAACAGAACCAAAGACAAAAACCACACGACTATCTCAATAGATGCAGAAAAGGCCTTTGATAAAATTCAACATACTTTCATGTTAACAACTCTCAATAAACTAGGTATTGATGGAACATATCTCAAAATAATAAAAGCTATTTATGACAGATTCACAGCCAATATCATATTGAAAAGGCAAAAGCTGAAAGCAGCTTTTGAAAACTGGTGCAAGACAAGGATGCCCTCTCTCACCATTTGTATTCAACATAGTATTGAAAGTTCTGGCCAAGGCAATCAAACAAGAGAAAGAAATAAAGGGTAGTCAAATAGGAAGAGAAGAAATCAAGTTATCTCTGTTTGCAGATGATATGATTTTATATTTAGAAAACCCCATCATCTCAGCCCCAAAACTTCTTGAACTGATAAGGAACTTCAGCAAGCTCTCAGGATACGAAATCAATGTATAAAAATCACGAGCGTTCATTTACAACAACAATAGGCAAGCAGAGAGGCAAATGATGAATGAACTCCCATTCACAATCACTACAAAGAGAATAAAATACATAGGAATACAGCTATCAAGGGATGTGAAGGAGCTCTTCAATGAGAACTACAAACCACTGCGCAAGGAAATAAGAGGGAACACAAACAAATGGAAAAACATTCTATCCTCATGGATAGGAAGAATCATGATCATGAAAATGGCCCTACTGCCCAAAGTAATCTATAGAATCAATGCTATTCCCATCAAACTACCATTGACATTCTTCGCAGAATTAGAAAAAACTATTTTAAATTTCATTCAGAATCAAAGAAGACCCCATACAGCCAAGACAATCCTAAGCAAAAAGAACAAAGCTGGAGGCATCACGCTACCTGACTTCAAACTATACTACAAGGCTACAGTAACCAAACAGCACAGTACTGGTACCAAAACAGACATATAGACCAATGGAGCAGAACAGAGACCTCAGAAATAACACCACACATCTACAACCATCTGATCTTCGACAAACCTGACAAAAACAAGCAATGGGAAAATGATCTCCCATTCGTAAATGGTGCTGGGAAAACTGGCTAGTTACATGCAGAAAACTGAAACTGGACCCCTTCCTTACACCTTATACAAAAATTATCTCAAGATGGATTAAAGACTTAAATGTAAAACCCAAAACCATAAAAACCCTAGAAGAAAACCTAGGCAATACCATTCAGGGCATAGGCATGGGCAAAGGCTTCATAACAAAAATGCCAAAAGCAATGGCAACAGAAGCTGAAATTGACAAATGGGATCTAATTAAACTAAAGAGCTTCTGCACAGCAAAAGAAACTATCATTAGAGTGAACAGGCAACCTATGGAATGGGAGAAAATATTTGCAAGCTATGCATCTGACAAAGGTCTCATATCCAGAATCTACAAGGAACTTAAACAAATTTACAGGAGAAAGACAAACTACCCCATCAAAAAGTGGGCAAACGATATGAACAGACACTTCTCAAAAGAAGACATTTATGTGACCAACAAACCTATGAAGAAAAGCTCAACATCAGTGATAATCAGAGAAATGCAAATCAAAACCACAATGAGATACTATATCACACCAGTTAGAATGACATTTATTGAAAAGTCAGGAAACAATAGATGCTGGAGAGGATATAGAGAAATAGGAACACTTTTACACTGTAGATGGGCATGTAAATTAGTTCAACCATTGTGGGAGACAGTATGGAGATTCCTCAAGGATCTAGAACCAGAAATACCATTTGACCCAGCAATCGCATTACTGGGTATATACCCAAAGGAATATAAACCATTCTGCTGTAAAGACACATGCAAATGTATGTTTATTGCAGCACCATTTACAATAACAAAGACATGGAACCAACCCAAATGCACATCAATGATAGACTGAATAAAGAAAATGTACATATACACCATGGAATACTATGCAGCCATAAAAAGGAACAAGATCATGTCTTTTGCAGGGACATGTATGAAGCTATGAGCAGTCATCCTCAGCAAACTACCACAGGAACAGAAAACCAAACACTACATGTTCTCACTCATAAGTGGGAGTTGAACATTTAGAACACATGGATACAGAGAGGGGAAACAACACACATTAGGGCCTGTTGGGAGGTTGGGGGTGAGGGGAGAGAACTTAGAGGATGTGTCAATAGGTCCAGCAAAAGAAAAAAAAAATTGACAGAAAAAATGATAACAAAAATAAAAATAGGATAGTTTCCTTTTGGCTTACCTGAAGTGACTATTTTAGCTCTTAGTTCAAATATTTGGAAAATTTAAAATCTATCAGATTTTCTCGTGACAGCATGTAGAATAGAAAGTTACTGAAAAGTCAGTTAGAAGCTAATTTTTCAGACTGCAAATCATATATGTAGAATTATGGCTGTCTAGACGTATGTTTATGTTTATCATCAGTATATTTTATAAGACAACTCATATGTAATTAGAAGTAGTAACAGCTACATAAAATAGAGCATTTTCATTTAAAACAATTCTGATGGGATAGGATGGAAGGAAAAAAATTTTGGTAGAATTTAGCTGGTTTCTAAAGAACAGCAGAAGAGAAGACTGCCTGAGAAAAAATGAATAACGTGCCTGCAGTTTTAAACCTGAGTTTGAATACGTACGTTTTTCTTAGAGCTGTGTGGAGTCTGGGAAACAAGTCTGTGTTTTCACTTTATGCACTACTGGTTCTATTAATGAATACCACCAGGTGACTGGCAGTTTTCTAAGCCAAAGAAGCCTGTGTGTGGGATCTAGGGAGTCAGGTTTAAGAAAAAGATGTCAGCGACTTAAGACCCGTGTCACGTGACTCCCTCTACTTGCCAGCACTAAGGCTGTGGATCAAATTTCAACTCCAGGCAGTCCTTCCAGCCATGTGGGTTCAGCGGAAAGAGAAGCAAAACCAGTCTTCCTAAAATGTTAGAAGCTGCGCTTCGCTTACCTCGGGGCCTTTGGATTGGAAGCTGTGTTTCACATCAAAGAATATGTGCTGAATGGAATTTTAGTATTTTGCTGTCATTTTAATATTTTCATCTGGTCTTCCTCAGTTCTTCTGGACGCTTCTTGAGAGAATGGGGGCAGGAGCTCTAGCCATCTGTGTAAGTATAGGCCTTCTTCTGTCTTCTGTGTTTACTGCCAGTTTTTAGGAGAGGGCCTTGCCTTCCTTGTTTTGATGAGATGTTTTTGTGTAACTTATTTTTCCTTCTCAGGAGGTGGGGAAAGATTTGTTACTTAAATTCGTATCTACTTAAATGGGTATTAGACAGGATTTGGGATGGCATTCAGCGTATTTGTGCACTTTAGTTTCCAAAAAAGGTGAAAGATGCATGCTGATTTATTCCGTTAAGTCAACTTGATTTAAAGTAGAGCACTTTCAAGCGTTTTAGACTTTCTTGTCCCTGAATAGTTAAACATGAACGCTTCATTGTAGCTATTAGAAAAATCTTGCGGCTAGCTTGAGAAGGAATTGAAGTAACCATTAATTTATTACTTTTGAGTATGTGCGTGACATTTTTCTGTTTTATATTTCTATTTTCATGTAGTAATTCTGGAGTTTCTGTTTCAGCATAATTTCTGAAAGTGATGGTGGAAAAGCCTGGTTGATAAATGTTTGTGTATCCTTAAACCGTAGAAATGAATGGTTGTTATTACACAGTAGCATTCATAAATAACACTGAAATAAAACCCTTGGGAAAATGTGCTTATTTCTGGGGTTTTAGAATTTTTAGAATTCATGAATTTCTAAATTATTCAGCTGGTGCTTGTACAAAACCTTTTGTAATAATCAAATATTGTCAATTATATAATTTATAGGATGCTGTAATTTAAATTTTGATTGTACTATGTAGAAAATGCATACATCTGTATGGGAATCATACATATTTATATTTCAAGTTGCTACTGTGTTCCATAGGAACATTTTATTTTCTAAAATGTATTAAATGAGAAATATCTTCTTCTTTATTATCACCTTAACTGCTCACTTAAAAAATCACACTCAGGCCAGATCCTCCTTTTTTTTTTTTTTTTTTTTTTTTTGCTTTTCAGAAAGAGCTGCAATTTGCTGTAGCTTCTGATGGCATTCTGAAATGTTTAGAAATATCTGGGCAATTTTTGACACACAGACACCAAATGGTCACCAGATGGTAGACAAGCCCCATAGATTAAGTTTTCTTAGTGAAACTGCATGATGACCTTGTTTCCAGGCTCAAAACTTTTCAGCACCCTGTGTGTCACTCTGTCTTTTCCTTTTAACTCTGAGGCTTAGTAGCATGCAGGTAACCATGTGGTTATTCTTTTTTTTATCACCCCAAAGAGTTTCCTTCAAAATCTGATTTATCTATGTGTAAAATACTGACTTTTATTTTACTGCAGTGGTGGCCCTTCTATTTTTCTAGCTTTATAAAAGAAACAATATAGAACTGAAAATGTGTAGAATGAGGCAGCAGATTGACCTATTTGTCATGCAGATTGGTAGTAATCTCTGATTGTCTGATTAGATCTTTACTTCTTTCCCTTGACCTGCAATATATTGATCTCTACCTTGATTGGATTGCACACTGACTCATGTATAAAACTTTATATTTTCCCTTAATTTATATCCAAAGCATGTATAAAATTACAGTTAAAGTTGACATAAAAATCACACAGTTTAAGAGATTATTCACTCTGGTAGATGAATAATTCTCAATCATTTCTACCCTTCTCCTTAAGGTTGGCCTTTGATTGTGCTGTGTCTTGGTTTTACTGTAGGAGGAAATACATTTTCAACAGTTGTACCATAGCATGTCTGGAAAAAGATAGCTTTTGGAGAACAACAACAACAAAAAATCATAACAAAAAAGGGAGAACTAAGTCACACATTAACACATTTAATGAGCTGATATACTGCTTTTTACTTTGTGTAGGGGTGAAGAGAAAGCTTTTCCTCTGCGCTTTCTGCAATTTTATAGACACAACTGGCAATAGATCAATAGGAGATAAAGAGTTGCAAATTTATTAATGTGTGTATGGACATGAGAGTCCCACAAATACGAGATTCAAAGAAGGGCCAGGTGGTTGAAGCTTAAATGCCTTCTTTTTGGGGAAGAGAGAAGTAGGGAGCTGCAGGTAATTTTAGAGAGGTAGTAAATAATTTTTCAAGTGAGATTCAAATAATTTTAAAAATGGATTCAAAGAACAATGGCCTGGGACAGCGTTTCCCTGAGCTATGGTGAGGTGGTGGAAAGGTGAGGGGTGGAACTTCACTGTGAACGAAGGTTGTCTTTTTATGCAGATAAAGTTTCCCAGCCAATCTCTTGGAGCTATCCTCAGAGGAATAGATGAAAAGTCAGTGTGGATATGGTGACAACTTTTAGTCTCTTTTCTGATGGATAATTTTTCATGGTTATTTGATGAGATTCTCAGGAAGTAGGTCTTAAGACAATTGCATTCCTTTTGGAAAGAAGCTTCCTTAATCAGATAAGGAAATTCCAGAGAGAGTCACTCTCAGTGCTTTAGGAAAGAAAAAGGATCAGAGAGACTGAGGGCGGGTCAGGAGAGTGGAAAGGCAGAGAGAGAGCTTGGTTCTGAGGCTCATTTCTGAGACCTTTTAATTAAAAGTACCCAGCATGACAAAGCACCATATTTTGGGGTATAGCTTTTTGAACCCCAACATTTGGAACTTATATACTTAGACATATATGTAGCAACTGCTCAAGTATCTGGCTGCTGAAGATAGTAATACTTCAGACAGTATAATGAGTACTAGATATTTGTTGTGTGTGTGTGTGTGTGTGTGTGTATAGTCTTGAAGTGGGACACAGATTGGTTCCAATAAACTCAGTTTCTATGTCCATTGACGAACCTACTTTATCTTCCTCATTTCTTTTCTTTTTAAAACTCTTTGCCATGTTAGTGTTAAGAAATTTTGCTGCTCATGATACTACAGTAGGCTCAAAAATGTATTGCCAATCATGTACAAAGAAAATTTAGCTGCTTTACTGTAACAAATCTGTTTTAGTTTCAGTAAATCACCTATCCTGAGGCAGCGAAGGAAATTATAGTTGCCAATTCATGTTATTTTAGTCTCTTCTAGTTTTAAATGTCACTTTTGGATGATTCTGTTTCTGTCAGGTGAATCGTGAGTCAGATTTTCTGCTTCTCCTGCTGTTCTGTCCAATATGGCATCAGGATGTATTAAAGACCGGTGGGCTGAAACTGGTAGTTTGCATATTTTAGTGGATGAAGAAAGAGGAGTTGAAATGCATGTGTAGATTCTTATACTCTGGATATTATGATTTCTGGTGAATTTAGGTCTCAAATCTATGACTGGTGAATTTGTGAATTGGTTCTCTTGGTAATATCAGTGCCTAACAGTCCACCCCTCCTGATTTGTCCCCAGTTCATGCTGGTGCTGATAATTTCAACAATGTCCCAGGCCTCGTAGCCTTTCTCTCTAACTTGGGGACCTCTGTTCCTGTAGTCTTACAACCTGGTACCATCAGCTATCTTCCACATACCCCATAGCACAAGCAGGAACTTATGACTGCATTACAGAAAGTCATGTACCAAATTGAAATATTCCATTCATGGGATTTATTGAATCAACTTAAATCACGGCAAGAAGAAAGAGGAAAAGGATGAGGGTAGGTTTATCTACTTCGAAAGGTCTTAAGTGGGAGGAAAGGACCACACTCCCTGAATTCTGTGTTACTTAACATTCAAATGTCCTGTTGCTCTTGCCTTCTCTGCCACATCAGCCTTTCCTGATCATGGTAATATGTATGGCAAACACCATTCTGATGAGGTCTCAAATGGAAATGAGGAACATGTTGTTGGAAACTGGAGGAAACATGATTTTTTGTTACAAAGTGTTGAAGAATTTGACTGAATTGTATTTGTGTCCTATTATTTTGTGGAAGGAAGAACTTGTGAGCAATTAAATTGTATTTTTAACTAAAGCATTTTCTAAGTAAAGTGATGAAATGGTGGCTTGGTTTTTCCTCACTGCTTGTAACTGTTTACTATGATGGCTTATAGTTCACTATAAGCAGTTTCCTCCCCCTTGGTTTCTCCTGACTGGCATATTGTTCTTTGTACATATGTGAGAAGGGATAAATGACCTAAAGATGGAGTTGTTAATCAGAACGGAAGTAGAACTTAAAGATTTGGGAAATTCTTAGCCTATCCATATTATTAAAAAATAAGATAGCCAGTTGGGGGAGAGAGTTCTAGGTGGGGAACACTAAAAGTGTGGCCAAGCCATTGTTTTATAAGGAAATTAATATGTATCAGCCATGTCAACAGAAGCCAGGAGCTATTCTCCAAGACAAGGGAAGAATTACCCCAAAGGCAATTTAGAAATCATCAGAGCTATTACTCCCATTCCAGGCCCAGAGTGCAAGTTCCTTGAAGGCAGAGTAGTTTCAAAGGAGGGACTACTGTGCCTGGTGCTTCTGGGACTTCAGAAAGTGCTACCCAGCACCACCTCCTTACATCTTAGGCTCAGCTCCCACACTGTAGTGCCACACTTCACAGCTGCCCAAGTGTGGCTCCAACAGGCCCAGTGAAGCAACGTGGCTGCCCTTCCAAAGGGTACAGGCAGCAAACTTTAGTGACCACATAGAGCTGCCTCTGCCAGTTCACAGACTGCATGAGACATGGTAGCCTGGCTGCCCCTACATAGGTTTCAAAGGATGGGACCAACATTTCAGAGACACAGTGTGAGATTTAGGCAGAGAGTTGCTGCAGGACCAACCCACCAAGCCGTTGGGGCAGGAGCACCTAGAGACTTAGGAGCTCAACCTCTGCCCAGCAAAGCTGTGGGGGCAGGTCCTAGTGGCCTGAAGGTCAGAGATTGAGCCAAAAAGGATTATTCTTGAGCCTTAAGGTCTAATGAAATTTGTTCCATTGGGTTGGATTTTTTCAGGACCTGCCATTCCTTTCTTCTTTTGTTTCCCCT
The DNA here is from genome assembly GCF_008728515.1 of Papio anubis. Taxonomy (NCBI): domain Eukaryota; kingdom Metazoa; phylum Chordata; class Mammalia; order Primates; family Cercopithecidae; genus Papio; species Papio anubis. Next base: position 133,056,582 of record NC_044978.1, on the reverse strand, counting down.
TTTTGAATGGGAGTGTTTATCCTATGCCTGACCCACCTTTGTATTTTGGAAGCTCATAACTTGTTTGATTTCACAGACTTACAGCTAGAGAGGAGTTAGCCTTGGTATGAATTGTACCTTGAGTCTTACCCATAGTTGATTTAGATGATATTTAGATGACACTTTGGATGTTAGACTTTTGAGTTGATGCTGGTGTGAGTTAAGATTTTAGGGACTGTTGAGATGGAATGAATGTATTTTGCCTGCGAAAAGGATACGAATTTGAGAGGACCAGAGGTGGAATGCCATAGAGCAAATGTTTGTACCTCCAAATTTCACATGTTGAAACCTATTCTCCAATGTGATGATATTTGGAATTGAGGACTTTGGGAGGCGATTGGGTCATGAATGTGGTATCTTCATGAATGGGACTATTACCCTTATAAAAGAGACCCCAGAGAGTTCCTTGACCCCCCTGCCATGTAAGGAAACAGCAAAAAGATAGCCATTTATGGAACCAGAAAGCCAGCCCTCATTAGACACTGAATCTGCAGGTGCCTTAGATCTTGGACTTCCCAGCCTCTAGAACTGTGAGAAATAAATTTCTCTTGTTTATAAGCACACCCAGTTTATGGTATTTTTTTGTTGTAGCAGTGTGAACAGATTAAGACAGTCTGTTAAGCTACTTCCTTGCATATTATCTATATGTAGTTGTATCTGTCCTCATTGTTTCTCTTGTTCTCTATTTAGTGGAATCAAATTTTCTTAAGTAGTACAACAAACAAATATTGCATAAGTTCAAGATTCAAGACCATGATGGTTATCTTTGTATTTTTTTTTTTTTTGGTTGGTGGGGGAGGTGGAGATAAGAGTCTTGCTCTGTTGCCCAGGCTGGAGTGCAGTAGTATGATCTCAGCTTACTCTAACCTCCACCTCCTGAGTTCAAGCAATTCTCCTGCTTCAGCCTCCCATGTAGCTGGGATTACAGGCACCCACCTCCACACCCGGCTGATTTTTGTATTTTTAGTAGAGACAGGGTTTCACTATGTTGGCCAGGCTGGTCTTGAACTCCTGACCTCAGGTGATCCACCTGCCTCGGCCTCCCAAAGTGCTAGAATTACAGGTGTGAGCCACCATGCCCGGCTTTAGTTCTAGTTTGATGTTTGGTGTCAGGTTCATCCCTCGCAGACTACACTTAGGTTTTTTAAATACCAAGATTAATTTCTTGATTTTTGTTTTAAAAAAAAAGCTGTTTTTTATTTGGAGTTTTAGAAAGAACATGAGTTTTGTCCAGGCACAGTGGCTCACACCTGTAATCCCAGCACTTTGGGAGGCCAATGCGGGTGGATCACTTAAGGCCAGGAGTTCAAGACCAATGTGGCCATGACAAAACCCCATCTCTACTACAAATACAAAAAAAAATTAGCTGGGAGTGGTGGCACACACCTGTGGTCCCAGCTTCTCAGGAGGCTGATGCATGAGGATCTCTTGAACCCGGGGGCAGGGTTGCAGAGATCGTGCCACTGCACTCCAGCATGGGCGACGGAGCTTGTGAGACTCTGCCTCAAAAAAAGAAAAAGAGAAGAAGAAAGAAAGAACATGAGTTTTGTTTGGAGCCTTGCATACCTGGCAATTCCTGGTTTTCGTCACTGACTACACTCTGATTCTAGCCATTAGGGAGCAATGTGGTGCTCTCTTGTTAGATTTTAGGTAATACTTCACCATCTGTTCAACTTGCCTGTACTATTTGTCTTTCTCAGTAGCAGACTGTAAAGTTTAGACAGAAAGGATCGTATCTTATTTGTATTTCTTGCCTCTTGCTCTGGGCTGGACAGTAGTAGTTGTTAAATTAATGTTGCACAAAACAGAATCCCATTCTCTAGATTTAGAAGTTTCACTTAAGTGTATTTTATGTTTAGATAAGTCATTTGAAGACCAAGGACGTGACTGTAAAACTTTTTTATTTTTTTTTTTTTTTTGAGACGGAGTCTCACTGTGTCTCCCAGGGGCTGGAGTGCAGTGGCGCCGATCTCGGCTCACCGTAAAAGCCCGCCTGGTTCACGCTTACCTCCGGCCAGCCTCCCAAGTAGCTGGGAATTACAGGCGCCACCGCTACCGCTAGTTTTTAGAGCTTTTAGTAGAGACGGGTTTCACTCCATGTTAGCCAGGATAGTCTCGATCTCCTGACTCCAGGATCCACCCGCCGCCTCCTAAAGTGCTGGGATTACAGGCTGAGCCACCAAGGGCCCGCCAACTGTAAACATTTATCTTGGCCGGGTGCAGTGGCCTGTAATCCCAGCACTTTTGGGAGGGCTGCAGGTGGGCAGATCACAGATCAGGAGATCGGCCATCCTGGCTAACACGGTGAAACCCTCGCCTCTACTAAAAATACAAAAAAATTAGCCTGGTGTGTATGCAGGCTTCTGTAGTCCCAGTTATCTCGAGGCTGAGGCAGGAGAATGGCGGAACTCCGGAGGCGAGCTTGCAGTGAGCCAAGATTGAGCCACTGCACCCAGCCTGCAACAGAGCCAGCCTCCATCTTTTTGCAACGGAGTCTTGCCGTGTCACCCAGGCTGGAGCGCAGTGGCGTGATTTCTGCTCACGGCAAGCTCCGCTTCCCAGGTTCACGCCATTCTCCTGCCTCACCCTCCTTAGTAGCTGGGACTACAGGTGCCCGCCGCCACGCCCGGCTAATTTTTTTGTATTTTTAGTAGAGAAGGGCTTTCACCGTGTTAGCCAGGATGGCCTCGATCTCCTGACCTCGCGATCTGCCCTCCTCGGCCTCCCAAAGTGCTGGGATTACAGGTGTGAGCCATCGCGCCCGGTCCTCATGGTTCTTTTTATAAAAATTGCAGTTTCCCATCTAGTAAGATTTAGCACTATAATTGTAAATATTTTCAATTTTTCTCTTTTGAGTGTCCAGCTAAATACTAGAGAAGTTCTCTTACTATAAAATTGCATGCAGTCCATGCAAGTGCACATATTCCATCTCAGATAATGTACAGGCAGGCCAGTGTGTGGCTTTCCCTCAGGTAGCCATGCAATCCGCATTAGGGTAATAAGTGCCAAATGTCACAACAGTCAAACTAGAATCCCAGTAACTCAAGGAAACAAAGATTTATTTACAGATTAATCAAAGTCCAATGCAGGCTGACGGAGCTCTCCTCCATCTGGCCACTCTGGTACCAGGCTGCTTTCATTCTGTGGAGTATTTGCTACCTTAACTTGAGACCTTGAATCCTCCAAGGTTACATCAGGGAAAGTAAGAGATGGATGAGGTGCAGATGCTTTTATCTGTCTCATCCTGGAAGTTACTCGCCTCTCTTCTCCTCACAGTTCATTGCTTTGACCCAGTCACATGTTCCCATCTAAATGTAAAGGTAGTTGAGAAATGTAGACAAATATTCCATGTAATATTAACAATCTATTTCCCTACAAGGAATTATATACTCCAGGTGCTGCTGGCAGACATCTAACCGATGGATAAAGGTAGCCTACGGATGAAGACTTTATACAGTGATGAATGGTAGAATAGTGATGATATCCTTGAACCACTGAATCCACCAACTTAGAGTCTTCCTTCTACTGAACTCCTTTGTATTACTATAATATGATGATAAATGTCATTAGTATTTTAGCCAATTTGAGCTGGAATTTCAATTACTTGCAGTCAGAAACATCTAATCAATACACTTCATCTTACAATGCGTTGCTATTCTGTGGTTTGGGAAGGCTTTTCATGAAATGAACTGGGGCAGGATTTGAGAGCAGGAATGACATAGCTTTGCTTTGAATCTTGGGTAGGCCACTTGCCGGGTGTTTGAACTTGGGCAAGATACTTAGCCTCTCTCACTTTCTTCACCTATTGAATAGGGATAATAGCAGCCTAAATTGGATTGTTGTGTACATCAAATCAAACAATAATGTGAAAATACATTGTAAGCTATGTAGCATCCTAAAAATTTTACCTTTGTGAAATGGCAGGCTACTTTGTGTCTTGCTTTATGGTAGTTTCCTTAATACTGTTACTATTGGTTCATTGTACTTTATTTTAAATAAAATGAAAGGAACTCTGTGATCTGAAGAGACTGTTTATATTATTGGATTTAGACCAAACTTTAACCAGAATTAAACATTTAGTTGTGCTTCTCTATACAGTAAACCAATAATTGAAGTATTTGAGGAAGAAGAGGTTAATGAAAGGCAAACAAAGGCATTATATATTTTCTTCTGTAAACTTGTAGTGCAAGTAGAATTTTCATCTATGTTATACAGAATTCAGAAGTCAAACAAAAGCATGGTGTCCTAGTCTCTTCAGGCTGCTATAACAGATCGTAGCATGTGGTCAATTACTTAGTTATAGATTAGTGTTATGAAGCTGTGAGAGAGTGTGAGTAAAATCACTAGAATCTAGGAGATTTGTTTTAGGCTCATTTGTTTTGAGTGAGCGTCAGCATAAGTAAGCTTTAATGATAGTGGTAGGAAGTGCCCACCAGCATGAAGCAGCATAGGAAGTGAAAGAATGGGCTAATTGGGTAACAAAGACTGTTAAGACCAAGAGTTAGATTAATGTGATCTAATCTTTCTTTTTTCTTTTAAACGAGAATTCACTGTTTATTTGTGCAAAGAAAAAAGATATGCTGCTACTATAATTTAGCTACTGCTCTGATTGGTGGCCAGCCTCTTGTCTTTCTCTTCCGCAATAGTTTTAAGTCAGATGCCCTTTCACCTAAGGAGAGAAATCCAAGGCTTATTGCCATTGCCAGTGACAAAACTGTCAGAAACCCTTGTGGCAAAGCTGTTGCCATTGTCATCCTTCACATGCACCACATCAAAAGAACCACGATGTCTTTCCCTGTTGGTCACACCAAGACGACTGAGGCTGGCTCCACCAATCACCATACACACATTGCCCATGTCGAATTTGATCAAGTTGATTATCTTGCCAGTCCCTAAATCAGTCTGCACAGTTTCATTCATCTTGATGAGCGGATTTGGGTAGCATCATGAGTCACCAGGTGTGGGATTCCCTTCATCCCCACAGTGATCTTCCTCACTTTGCACAACTTTTACTTTGCCTCTTCCACTGTGATGTGGTGAACGACAAAACGGCCCTTGGTGCCATAGACCAGGCGGAAATGTTTACCTGTGTTCTTGATGCTGATGACATCCATGAATCCAGCAGGGTATGTGCTGTCCGCTCGAACCCTACCATCAATTTTGATGAAGCGTTGCATACATATCTCATCTCCAGTCAATGTGTACTTGAGTCTATTCCTGAGGAAGATAATCAGGGGAAGACATTCCCTCAGCTTGTGGGGACCTGTCAATGGACAAGGTGCAGATACACCCGTTAGTTTGTCAAGCATCCAAATGCTTCTGAGCTGCAACAGGCTTCAAGTGCTTCTTGGGGCCACGGGCAATGGCGAAACCCAGTGAGGGAAGAGAATCTCTTCTTTTCCGGTGCTACCATACTCTCAATGTGATCTAAATCTTAAAACTGAATAAGGGAAATTAAATTTTAGAGACAAGGAAGAAACTTTTGTCCAGTAGTTCCTGGAATGGAAACTATAAGCAAGCATACTTTAGCTGTTATCTGCAAATATGAATTTACAATGGTTTAAATAGTGATACTGCAGTGAGTAATAGTATAATTATGTAAATTGTATAATTAACATGTAAATAGGCAGACTGGAGATTTTTAAAAAATCATTCAATGAATGGTTCATGGGAAAAAATTCCACGTTTTGTTTTACTCCAACTTTGAATTATTTCAGCTACCCCCTTTAAGAATGTTAACCTTGGAGGGGCTACCCTATCAGATATTAAAATAACAAAGTAAAGCAATTTTGTAATGGCTAGTCACTTGGAGAAAAATAATTGGTTGGGTTTCTTCCTTATGATTTAAACTACAGATGGATGAGAATATAAATGTGAAAGTGAAATCATAAGAATAGTAGTATATATGTGAATTAAAGAAAAGTAATTTTGGATTGAGGAATGCCTTTCTAAAGAAAGTTGGTAAATATATCCTTACTAGTTGTATTAGTTTTTCTACCAATTCAGTACTTTAACCAATTTCAAAAGAACATTATGGTACTTCTTATTTATTTTTATGGTATCTTCTTTTTTCAAGTTAACTTAATATTTTGGCAAATCAGAAAGTGAAAATATTAGAGACTCTTAAAAATGAGATAATTAGAGAACATTACTATGGAATTATTAAATTTTTATTCTAGTTCACTGTATAAAAATGTATACATTACTTAAAATAATACAATAGACTGGAGGTGGTGGCTCACGCCTGTAATCCCAGCACTTTGGGAGGCTGAGGTGGGAGGATCACGAGGTCAGGAGTTCGAGACCAGTCTGACCAACATAGTGAATCCCCATTTCTACTAAAAATACAAAAAAAAATTAGCCAGGTGTGGTGGCAGGTGTCTGTATTTCCAGCTACTTGGGAAGCTGAGGTGAAGAGAATCACTTGAACCTGGGAGGTGGAGGATGCAGTGAGCCGAGATCACGCCACTGCACTCCAGTCTAGGCAACAGTGCAAGACTCTGTCTCAAAACAAAACAAAATAATAATTCAATAGAACTCAGACAAATGTTTTATTCTATGAAAAATGTACAGAGTGGCAGTGAAAATGATATGCTAAAGAGAAACAGTTGTTGAAAGAGAATTTTGATATAAAGTTGCCAAAAAATAAGAACTTAATTTGCTTTTGTGGTTAAATTCCAAAGATTTCTTTAATGTTTAAGAAGGAAGTTTTAGTTAAAATGTAAAGAAATGATGTCATAGATTTTTTTTCCTGTGGTTTACGCTGTAAAGAAATCACATAGGCCTAGTTTTCTGCACATTTGACTTTTCTGAAACTATATATAAACAAGTGAGTCTTCATTTGACACTGTAATGCTATAATTCTCCTGCAGCATTAAGGTCATTAACTTTAAATGTGTCTCTGTAATTTTTTTGTTTGTTTTGAGTTAGGGTCTTGCTTTTTCGCCCAGGCTGGAGTGCAATAGTGAGATCATAGCTCACTACAGCCTCAAACCCCTGGGCTCAAGCAGTCCTCCCACCTCAGCCTCCCAAAGCACTGGAATTACAGGCATGAGCCACTGCACCCAGCCCGAGTCTTTGTAATTTTATAAAAATTCAGAACACTATTCTGTTTTTAACTTTACATTCCAGTAAATGTGTTGAGAAATGATGGCAAGAATAATCTTTCCAAGAATATTTTTTCAGATTTAATTGATAGTGACCTCCTACAAGATGGTTCTTTTCTGTTTAAATCTTTTGTCTTGTTAAAACTGCCAAAAATGATGAACAAAAGATGTAAAATAGTGACATTAATAGCTTTCCACCTTTTTCCAAATAACCAAAGGATTCTATGTGTATAAATGTTTCTGTGTTTCAGGTTTTTTGTACATTAGTGTAGCAGTAGTAATCTCTTAAAAGTGACCGCTCCAAAAGTTATCTATTTCATCTAGAATTATTGAAAAGCAATAGTATGTTATTAGACTGAAGAATATGGAATCTTTCAAAAAATATTAATATCATATATTATTTCTACTGACAGTAGTCTTATTTTGAGAGGAAGTTACCAAGCAGTTGTTGACTTTCTATTTTATTAACAGCTCTTTTGTGGTATAATTTACATACCATATGTATACTCATTAAAACTGTACAGTTTAATGACTTTTGGTAAATTGACCAACTGTGCAAGCATCATCAAAATCCAATTCTAGAACATTCTCACCATCCCTCCCCACCCCCACAGGACAACCACTAATTTGCTTTATGTCACTATACGTTTGCTTTTTCAGGACATTTGATATAAATGGAACTTATAATATATCTTCTCTTGTGATCAGCTTTTTTCACTTAGCATAATGTTTATGAGGTTCATCCATGTTGTAGCATGTATTAGCATATCATTTTTATTGTTGAATAATATTCTATTTATGATATATCACATTTTATTCATTCACTGATAGATACTTGGGTTGTTTCTGATTTTATTATCAGTAGTGCTGCTAGGAACATTAATATACAAGTCAAGTCTTTGTGTGGATATGGATTTTCATTTCTTTTGGGTAGGTACCTAGGAGTAGAATTACTGGGTTGTGTGGTTATTTTGCATTTAACATTTTAAGAAACTGCCAACTTTTTCCAAAGTGGTTGTACCATTGTATATTCTCACCAGTAATGAATGAGGGTTCTAGTTTCTCTATATCCTTGCCAACATATAGTATTGTTAGTTTTTTTTCTTATAACCATTGTAGTAAGTTAGTAGTGCTATCTCAATTTCTTCATGACTAATGATATTGGGCATATTTTCATATGCATATTAGCCATTGTATATCTTCTTTGGCTAAATATGTTTTCATATCTTTTGCCTGTTTCTTAGTTGTGTCATTTTGGTTTTATTGAATTATAAAAGTTCTTTATGTTCTGGATACAAGTCCTTTATTAGATACATGATCCACTGAGTGTGGGTTTTTGTCCTCTCTTCCAAATCACCAAAGCCACTAGTTTTCACTGCTGGTTCCCCCTGTGGTAACACTACTATGCCAGCCCAGCCTAGGGCATGGAGGGTTTGGAAACAGGCCTAGGCAAGAGTGCTGCAAACTCCCACTATTCTTAACTATACTTCATCTCCCATTCATGAATAAATGTTTCTCAATTTAATTTTTATATCTTTGATCAATTTCTAGAGCCCTGGAACTTCTTTTGTTTGGTCTGGTTTTTACATTTTTTTTTAGGAGAGTATTTGCAGACCTCTTCACTCTACCATCATGGAGTTCAGCAATAGGTCTTGACTTGTGTTTATATAGAGAATTTAACTTTTTATAATAACCTTTAATTTTCTTGTTGTGATAGTAACACGTCTGGAGTATAAAATGAGGAACTACAGAAAACTTAAGAGGAGAAAATAAGAATTATTCAAGATTTGACAACCCCCCCCCAAAAAAAACCACTTAATATATGTATATGTCCTTCTAAAGTTTTTCTGTGATCATGTAGACTTATAAAAAAAGATTACACTTGACATGAGTTTTATCGCCTTCTTCCCACTCCAGCCCCAATAACAGTATGTTGCAAATATCTGGCAGTCCCTTTGTATAAGATATGAGTATTGCTCACTGTTGCTTGCCCTTTCCCTGTGTTCAGAGGCCTGGTTGGAGAGAGAATGACCTATGAAGAAGCTCTAACTTTTGCTGGGCACTGCCAAATTGCCTTCCAGAAATTCGAGCCACTTTAGATCCCACCAATATTTCTTTCCAACATTCATTTCTCTTTTTTCTTTTTCTTGTTTTTACTCAAAAATATATTTTTTTATTACTCTTTGGTTTTTTATTCAGCTCTTTGAGTTACTTTTCTTTTCTTTTTGAGATAGGGCCTCACTTTGTCACCCAGACTGGAGTGCAGTGGTGTGAGCATGACTCACTGCAGCCTCAACCTCCCAGGCTCAAGTGATCCTCCTACCTCAGCCTCCTGAGTACTTGGAATTATAGGCGCATGCCTCTACACTTGGCTAATTTTTGTATGTTTTGCAGAAATAAGGTTTTGCTATATTGCCCAGGCTGGTCTTGCACTCCTGGGCTCAAGCAGTCTGCCTGCCTTGGCCTCTCAAATTACAGGCATGAGCTACTGTGCCTGGCCACTCTTTTCTTTTTTAAAAATTTCTATGAGTAGAATGGATAACAAATAGTATCACATTATAATTTTTGCCCATCTTCGATTATTAGGAATTTCACTACCTTCTAAGAAAATCTATTCCATCAATAGAAGTGACTGTTATTTCTTCTTTATATGTCTTAAAATGTGTCTCCATGTAACTGCCGTTTACTTTCTCCTACAGTCTGAACCATGTGGCAGCTCTTTTAAAACCTGAATATGTTCCAACCTCCAATCTTCTCTTTTGTGTATAATTGTTCCAGATTTTTTATTTCTTCTTCATGTTACATGGCTGTACTTTTACTTTATTTTTAATTTTTTTGCTGGTCTTTTCATCAAACTTTCCCAGCCATTGAGTAATTGGTTAAAATTTGTTCTCTGGTAGTTTGGACAAGGAAGGTTCAGGTGTACAGTATTCTTTTGGCCTTTGTCTGTTCAAATTGTAGCTTTTATAGTTGAAGGACAGCTTGGCTGATTATTAAATTTGGCTCATACTTTCTTTTCTTTCTTTTTTTTTTGTTTTGAGATGGAATTTCACTCTTGTCGCCCAGGCTGGAGTGCAATGGCGCGATCTCAGCTCACTGTAACCTCCGCCTCCTGGGTTCAAGCGATTCTCATGCCTCAGCCTCCCAAGTAGCTGGGATTACAGGCATGTGTCACCATGCCTAGCTAATTTTTGTATTATTAGTAGAGACGGGGTCTCTCCATGTTGGTCAGACTGGTCTCAAACTCCCAACCGCAGGTAATCTACCTGCTTTGGCCTCCCAAAGTGCTGGGATTACAGGCGTGAGCCACTGCGCCCAGCCTTGGCTCATACTTTCTTTCCATAAATATTTTGTAAGCCTTTCATGCTCTGCCAAGATCAAGTACTGCAATCTATAAATTTGAGGCTACTCTTATTTTTCTTTTATTACATGGTGACATGATTTTTGCTTGGCTGTGCAAAAGATTCTTTATTGTTAGTCTAATAATTTCCTTGTAATACATCTTTGTGCAGACTGTTCTGGGTTTGTGATGTGCCTTTCAATATGTAAACTCAAAGCACTTCTATTTAAACAAAGTTTTTGTGAATTACATCTTTAAATATTCTATTCCATTGTTTGATTTTCTTCATTGGGGATTTCTAAGAGTGGAAATGGGGCATAAAGTGGCATCAGTTAGCTGCTTTCTGTAACTCTCAAATCGTTCTGATTTCTAAAAATGTTTCATTATATCTACTTTCCTCATTTCCTCTCTGCCCCTTACTGAGGTGAACAATTTCTGTTCTTCTTTGTGTTCTTATAATTTAGTCTTCACTTCTGAAATGTTTTTTCCTTTCCCTTTTCCCTGTTTCCTGAGTTCCACCGGTCTCTACTTCACATTCTCCTATTATCTGATCACCTCAAAAACATTTTTGAAGTAAAAAAAAAAGAAAAAAGAGAAACCCATGTTGTTGGAAAGAAGCGTAGGTGGGATCTAAAGTGGCTCAAATTCTTCCCTGAATTTTTTATTTCTGATTTGTGTTCTTTCATCATTGTGATCAATTCTTTAACTTTTTTTGTTGTGATAAAATATACATAACATAAAATTTACTGTTTTAACTATTTTAGGTGTATAATTCTGTAGGATTAAGCATATTCACAGTGTTATGCATCACTACCACTAGCCGTTTCAAGAACTTTTTATCACCTCCAAAATAAACTTTATCCCCATAAAACAATAACTTCCAATCTTCCCACCTCCCAGCCCCTGGTAGCCATTGTTCTTCCCTCTGTCTCTGTATGTTTGCCTAGCGTAGGTATCTCATATTAGTGTAACTAGACAATTTTTGTCTTTTTGTGTCTGGTTTATTCACTTTGCATAATGCTTTTAAGGTTTATCCATCTTGTAGCATGTGTCAGAAGTTCACTCCTTTTCAAGCCTGAATAATATTCCATTTTATGTATATTCTACCTTACATTTATCCATTCATCTGTTGTGAAACAATTGAGATTGTTTCTGCTTTTTGGCTGTTGTGAATAATGCTGCTGCGAACATTGTTGAAAAAATGTCTGAGTTCCTGCTTTCAGAGTATATACCCAGAAGGGGAATCATTAGATAATGTAGTAAATCCATGTTTAACTTCTTGAGGAACCATTTAGCTGTTTCCCACTTTGGCTGTTCTACTTTGTATTTCACTGATGATGCACAGGGGTTACAACTTTTCCACCTCTTAACCAATACTTGTTATTTTCTTTCTTTCTTTTTTTATAATAGCCATCCTAATTGGTGTGAAGTGATATCCCATTGTAGTTTTGATTTGCATTTCCCTAAAGACTAGTGATGTTGAGCATCTTTTAATGTGCTTATTAGGCACATTATGTCTTATTTGGAAAAATGATTATCCAAGTCCTTTGTTCATTTTCGAACTGGGCTATTTTTTGTTGTTGAATTGTTGGAATTCTTTACATATTTTGAATATGTATTCAGATATATGAATTGCAAATATTTTCACCTATTCTATAGGATTCTACTCTATGTGTTGTGTCTTTTCACTCTTTGATAAGTGTCTTTTTTTTTTTCTTTTTTTTTTTTTAGATAGGGTCTCATTTTGTTGCTCAGGCTGGAGTGCAGTGGTGAGATCATGGCTCACTGTAGCCTCGACCTCCTGGGCTCAAGCAGTCCACCCACCTCGGCCTCCTGAGTAGCTGGGACTACAGGTGTGTGTCACCATGCCCAGCTTGCTTGCTTGCTTGGTTATTTATTTATTTATTTATTTATTTATTTATTGTATTTTGTAGAGACAGGGTCTTGCTATGTTGCCCAGATGTCTTGAACTTCTGGACTGAAGCAATCCTCCTGCCTCAGTCTCTCAAAGTGTTGGGATTACAGGCATGAGCCACTGCTCCTGGCCATGGTGTCTCTTGATGCACAAACATTTTTAGTTTTGAAGTTCTATTTATCTTTTTGTTGTTGTTGTCTGTGCTTCTGTTGTCACATCCTTATTAAAATTTTGTTAGTTCTTTTTGTTAGGTTATAGTTTCCATCTGCTTCTTGGCAGCATTTTTCTGATGAGTTCTTGCAGGAAGATAGTGATGCTTTTTTATACTTAAAAAAATACTGTTTCTATGTAAATGCTGGCCATGATCCTTTTTTCCTACTCATATTTGAGTGAGATGAAGTTTTGCGGGTTAGTGGCAAGAGTTTCCTGTGGGGTATAGTGATAACAGGCCAAAGTAGCCTTTCAAGTTTCACACTTCAGGGAGGTTCCCCCCTCTATTACTACAAAAATGACTGTTTTCTTAATATAGCCCCTCTGTTTGCCCATCTCTCCTTTGCCTCCCAGAAGCTGGCCTGGGTCAAGAGAGCTCTGTTGCCTTTTCTTTGTAAACTTGGCTTCCAAGGTGATGCACTCACTCTTAGGTAGTGTATTTTTCTAATGCTTCCTGGTATCTGCCACCTTGGTGTGCCTGTAGGTGTCTTCTGTACCTTCTCCCTCCTCTTCTCCAATCAGCTGAGTCTTTTCAGCTCCTTTTGACAGTGTGCTCTCTCTTTCAGGCGGCAAATATTTGTAGGAGAGTTTGAACGCTTTCCACTGCTGGTCCTTTCTAGACTCCTGCCCCAGTGCTGGTGTGATGTCTGCCATAAGCTTTCCGCACCATCCTCACCTTTGGCATCACGTATACAAATCAGAGTTTATAGCTTTTCTGTTACTTTTCTTCACTGTCTTCATCTGTGTGGTTTCAGAAGAAGTGATACCATAAGATTTTTATTGGATTTGTCTTTAATAGATTCTTGAACATTTCAACAGTACCAAGTACATAGAGTCTTTTTTAATAGAAAGTTTTTAGTCTAATTTGAGAAAATTAGTTGAACTTAATTTGTGAGCTATAAGGCGATTTAAGTTATTTTATTTTATTTATTTATTTATTTTTTTTTTTTTGAGACGGAGTCTCGCTCTGTCGCCCAGGCTGGAGTGCAGTGGCGCAATCTCGGCTCACTGCAAGCTCCGCCTCCCGGGTTCACGCCATTCTCCTGCCTCAGCCTCCCGAGTAGCTGGGACTACAGGCGCCCACAACCGCGCCCGGCTAATTTTTTGTATTTTTAGTAGAGACGGGGTTTCACCGTGGTCTCAATCTCCTGACCTTGTGATCCGCCCGCCTCGGCCTCCCAAAGTGCTGGGATTACAGGCGTGAGCCACCGCGCCCGGCCAATTTAAGTTACTTTAAATAATTTTTGGATGAAAAAATCAATGGGCTAAATAGGAAAAAAACATAAAGAGAAATTTAAATGGATTATCTTTTAAAAATCTTAGTTAAACTTTTCTGTGAATGTTTAAAGATTGTTGGATCTTTATTTTTCAGATCATAGACTTCTTTGAGAATATGATTTCTAAAAAAATTATATTTTATGTACTTTCAGGGTCTCATGATTCATAGGTTCTAGGTTAAGAGCTATTGTCTTGGATCTACAATGCACATAAATAACTCTTTATGCTATGAAATGTTTCTGTAAGGGTAACGAATAAGGTATCTAAGAACTGCTTTGAGTTTTTCAAATTAATGTACTAGATTTAGAAAATTGATTTTTAGACAGCTTCAGATTTCCTTGATTTAACAACGTATTCTGTAAATAATTGACTTTCTGACAGAGCACTATTTGGGGATTCTCACATAAAATAAGTCCATAGCTAGCTATTCCAAGGTGGACATGTGCCTCTATTACATCATCAGGCTACAAGTCCTTTTTTTCTATTTTACTGTACTTAGAGCTTAGCTTCTGGGTTGCTACTTAATTACAGCATGGCTATTGGGCGTTGTATCTGTGATCTAGGCAGAAAACAGGGACATGGGGAAGCTGTATTGCTCCCCGTTTAAGGAGTTTTTCTGGTGGTCTCAGCAATGTCTATTTATATCTTGTTCATCAAACATATACATATGTCTATCAAAGATGTACTGCAATGAAGGCTGAGTACGTTTTAACTGAGCACTTTGTTCCCTACCATTGCAAACAAAATCAGAGTTCTCTTACTAAGGAAGAGAAACACCCATCAATAGGCAACTGCAAACTCTGCCACAGTATTCTATTTTATTTTGAGACAGAGTTTTGCTCTGTCACCCAGGCTGGAGTGCAGTGGCATGAACTCAGCTCACTGCAACCTCTACCACTCAGGTCCAAGCAATTCTTGTGCCTCAGCCTCTGGAGTAGCTGGGATTACAGGCACCCACCACCACACTTGGCTAATTTTTGTATTTTTAGTAGAGACGGAGTTTTACCATGTTGGCCAGGCTGGTCTTGAACTCCTGGGCTCGAGTGATCCACCCACCTCGGCTTCCCAAAGTGCTAGGATTACAGGCATGAGCCACGGTGCCTGGCTTGCCACACTATCCTTTTAAAGAATTGGTCACCACAAAGAAATTTTTAATCAACATTTTTAGCATTAACTCTCTTCCAACTGTGTGAGAAATGCTTTTACATACATTATTTAACCCATTTATGCCTAGTGTTCCATTATTGGAACGCTAAGCTTGTGGGAGTTATTTATATCCTACTGCTCAAGGTCATCATCCAGGTCTGATTTTTAGCAAGAAAAATTTGCAACCCTTTGGCATAATTGGGTTAATTAAACTCTCATAACAATTTTTGTTGATAATGTTTGTACATATTTATGAGGTACATGTGATATTTTATTAAATGCATAGGCTGTGTAATGATCAAGTCAGGGTATTTGACTTGATCAGCTCAAGTATTTATCATTTCTATGTGTTGGGAACATTTCAAGTCCATTCTTCTAGCTGTTTTGAAATATGCAGTACTTGTTAACTATAGTCATCCTACTCTGCTATCAATCTTAGAATGTATTCCTTCTTTCTAACTGTGTGTTTGTACTCATTAACACCTCTCTTTATCTCCCTTATACTCACACTCTTAACACTTTTAAGTAGGTGTTATTACTGCAGTTTAACAAATGAGGAGGTAGTCTTGGGATAGATAAAAATTTTTATAAGTTCAAAAGGCTGAATGTGAGGGTGATCTGGCTGCGGTGTCTCCCCAGTGTTCCCTAAGATTGACTCAGTTGGTGACTGGAGAGTGTATTAGTCAGGGTTCTCTTAGAGGGACATAACTAATAGGATAGGTATATACATGAAGGGGGAGTTATTAGGAGTATTGACTCAAACAATCACAAGGTAAACTCCCACCGAGTCCCAAAACCTCAAAAGTAGGGAAGCCGATAGTGCAGCCTTCAATCTGTGGCTGAAGGTCTGAAAGCCCCTGGCAAACCACTGGTGTAAGTCCAAGAGTCCAAAAGCTGAAGAGCTTGGAGTCCAATGTTTGAGGGCAGGCAGCATCCAACATGGGAGAAAGATGAAAATGGAAGACCTAGCAAGTCTAGTCCTTCCACGTTCCTCTGCCTGCTTTTGTCCTAGCCACACTGGCCGCTGATTAGATGGTGCCCACCCAGATTGAGTGTGGGTCTGTCCCTCCCAGTCCACTGACTCAAATGTTCTCTCCTTTGGTAACACCCTCACAGACACACTCAGGAACAATACTTTGAATCCTTCAATCCAGTCAAGTTGACACTCAATATTAACCATCACAGACAGCATGGGTCATCCTTCTTTATTGTTGAGTTTGCTCTTTTCCAAAGCTGCACATTCACCAAAGAGGCTGACATTCCCAGTGAGACTATACCAGTCAATGGCAAAACCAGGATTCAAACTCAAGTGCTCTAATTTCAGATCTATTCCTTTTCCATGACGTCAACCTTATCCAAGCTAATATGATTGTCTATGTCTCTGTAAAAGAGTAATCCTACAATTGTTATTGTTAATTTTTAAATTATAATTTGGAAAGAACATGTTCCTTTTCCTCTTATGCTGTCAAAAAAATTGGTATAAGGTATAACTCTTTGTTAGCTGGAAGTCTCTTTGAGGGATTCCTATTTTTTCCAAATTTTTTATTAATGAAAAATATCAAGCATTCATAAAAGTTGAAAGACTAGTATAATGGACACTCTGTATACTGCCCACTTAGATTTAAAAATCAGCAGTCTGTGATATTTGTACTCATTCCCTCTGTCTCTTTGTATGTTTGTATACATACGCATATATACAATATATATACAGGCATAGACACTTTGTGTTTGAAATATTTTAGTATTTGAAGACATCGTTACATTGCATCCCTGTTTCAGCATGCACCTTATAAGAATAAGGAATACTATAACTGGAATAAATTAGTTCTTACATGATGTTATTGTATGTTATTATACCTAAAATATTTAAAGTTACACCATCTAATATCCAGTACATTTTCACATTTTCCCAGTTGTCCTGATGAAACACTTGGCTGTTTTTATTTTGGCTTTTTTTTTTTTTTTTTTTTTTAAGAGACAGTGTCTTGCTCTGTCTCCCAAGCTGGAGTTCAGTGGTGTGATCATAGCTCACTGCAGCTTCAAATTCCTGGGCTCAAGTGATCTTTCTGCCACAGCCTCCTGAGAAGCTGTGGTGGGAGGATTAGCCATCATGTCCAGATAATTTAAAAAAATATTTTTTTGTGGAGATGGGATCTCAGTTTGTTGCCCGGGCTGGTCTTGAACAACTCCCAACCCTTTTTTGATGTCAGTTATGCTTATATAAAGGTCTCAAACTCCTTGCCTCAAGTGATCCTTCTGCCTCGGCCTTCCGAAGTGCTGGTGTTACAGGCATGAGCCACCACAAGTGGCCTAATTTTGCTTTTAAAACTGAGTAGACATTTTGGTTTTTTTTTTTTTTTTTTTTAGCAGTTTTACATTTACAGAAAGTGACTGGGAAGTACAGAGTTCCCACATAATTCTTTGTCCTTACTTCCCAGTTTCTTCTGTTACTATCATCTTGCATGGGTGTGGCACATTCGTTGTAATTGATGAGCCAATATTGATACATTATTGTTAAGTAGATCTCATAGTTTACATTAGGTTTCCCTGTTTGTGTTATGCATTCTGTGAATTTGGTAAAAATGCATGATGACATGTGTCTATGTTTTTCTTTAACAAATGGGGAAACAATCAAGATTCATATATTACATTTGAAGGTTGTGTATTTTAACTTATTTTAAATCTAGAACCAGTCTTTCCCTCATGACAATGATGTTTTGAAAAGTCCAGGCTGATACTATGTTAGGGAATGTCTCTCCTTCTGGATTTGTTTCTTTTTTCACAGTCTCAATTTTAACTTGTTCTTCTAGCTCCTGTATTTGCTGTAAACTAGAAGTTAGGTTTACAAGCTAGTGAGCATCACCTTAAAGGTTTTTAGCAAGAACACTTGATAAATTATGTGTTCTTTATAATGCATCACATCAGGAACACATGATGACAAGTCCTCTCATGATTAGTAATGATAAATTGGATCTTTTGGGTAAAGATTTAAGGTGATTATGGCCAGATATAATTGTAATAGTGAATTTTTTCCTTGCAATGAGTATATAATCTGTGAGGTAATCTTTTTGACGCTATGAAAGTCTTACTCTCCAACAACCTTTCAGCTGATGTTTCAGCAGCTGCTGATTATCCTTGCTTACATTATTTATTAAGTGATTTGTGAGAAAAATGGTGGTTTTCTAATTGTCATTCCTTCTATGTTTAACTGCAGCATTCTTCTGTAAAGAAGGCCTTAACTTTTTTACTGCTTTCTCTCACTTATTATGAATTCAGGAATTTTTAATGCACTATGTTATTAGTGTATTAAATATGTTAATACATAGGTTATATGTATTAATAACAAATTTAGCTTAACTAAATATGTCATTATTTACAGTGCTTACTCTTGGTGCTTTAACTGCCATAAATTTACCCAGTGGGATTCCATTACACTGGCCCATAGGTCTTGTGGATGTGCCCCCATAGGCCTTGAGCATTTTTTTTTTATTGCTTTCTGGAGCAAGATGTCTCAGGATCACCTTGTACTTTCCTTGCACTACTTTTATTTGGTGATGGGGTATCTTTCTATCTTATACATTCCTTGTTAGATTTATTAATCCTAGCTCCAGTTCCAAAGAGTCTTGGAGCACATGGTTCTGAATTTAACCAGCAGTGTAACCTGATTATCCTTTAAAGTACTTTAAATATATGGGCTTTAAGTTTGTGAAGGATTGCTATAAGGAAATACAGGCCATTGATTTCAGTAGTCTAAAATTGGATTTTGTATTAAGTTAAACAGAGCTGCATTCAGGCAATGTTGGCCCCCTTGGGCCCTCACAGAGCTGCCAGTATTAAAGGTTCTGGTGATGCCAAGGTGTGTCATCATTAAAAGCTCAAGCACTGGAGCCTTAAGGATCTGAGGTTATGTTCTGGCTCTAAACTTTACCAGCCATATGTATTA
This sequence comes from Papio anubis, assembly GCF_008728515.1. NCBI lineage: Eukaryota > Metazoa > Chordata > Mammalia > Primates > Cercopithecidae > Papio > Papio anubis. Next base: position 133,037,605 of record NC_044978.1, on the reverse strand, counting down.
GTCTGTTCTTGCATTGCTATAAAGAACTACCTGAGACTGGGTACTTTACAAAGACAAGAGGTTTAATTGTCTCCTGGTTCCACAGGCTGTAAGGAAGCATGGCTGGTGAGGCCTCAGGAAACTTACAATCATAGTGGTAGGCAAAGGGGAAGCAGGCTCATCTTATACGGCCAGAAGAGGAGGAAGAGAGGAAAGAGAGAGGTGCTACATACTTTTAAACAACCAGATTTTGTGAGAACTGACTCACTATTACCATCCACCCCCCTGGTCTAATTACCTCTCACCAGGCACCTTCTCTAATATTGGGGATTACAATTTGAGATGAGATGTGGGTGGTGACTCAAATCCAAATTATATCATTGTGTCCCTGGCCCTTCTTAAATCTCATGTCCTTCTAACATTACAAAATACAATCATTCCTTCTCAGCAGTCCCCCGAGTCTTAACTCATTTCAGCATTAACTCAAAAGTCCAGTCCACAGTCTCATCTGAGACAAGGCAAGTCCCTTCTGCCTATGAGCCTATAAAATCAAAACCAAGTTGTTTTTTTTTTAACCAAGTTAGTTTCTTCCAAGGTAAAATGGGGTACAGGTGTTAGGTAAATACATCCACTCAAAAAGGGAGAAATCAGCCAAAACAAAGGGGCTACAAGCCCTGTGCAAGTTTGAAACCCAGCAGGGCAGTCATTAAATCTTAAAGCTCAAAAATAATCTTCTTTCACTCCATGTCTCATATCCAGGCCATACTGATGCAACATGTGGCCTCCCAAGGACTTAGACATCTCTGCCCCTATGGCTCTATAGGGTACAGACCCTCGGTTGCTTTCCTGGGATGACATTGAGTGCCTACAGCTTTTCCAGACACACAACACAAGCTGTCAGTGGATCTGCCATTCTGGGTCCTGGACGATGGTGGTCCTCTTCCCACAGCTCCACTAGGCAGTGTCCCAGTGGGGACTCTAGTATGGGGGCTCCAATCTCACATTTTCCCTCTGCATTGCCCTAGTAGAGGTTCTCCATGAGGATTCCACCCCTGCAGCAGACTTCTGCCTGGACATTCAGGAGTTTCCATATATCCTCTGAAATCTAGGTGGAGGCTCCTAAGCCTCAACTTTTGCCCTCTGTGCACCCATAGGCTTAATATCATGTGGAAGCCACCAAGGCTTATGGCCTGTACCCTCCGGAGCAGTGGCCTGAGATGTAGGGTCCTTTTAGCCATGGCTGGAGCTGGAGTGATTGGGACACAGGGATCAGTGTCCTGAGGTTGAGCAGAGCAACATAGGCCCTGGGCCCAGCCCAGGAAACCATGCTTCCCTCCTAGGCCTCCAGCCCTGTGATGGGAGGGGCTGCTGTGAAGGTTTCTGAAATGCCTTTGAGACATTTTCCCCATTGTCTTGGCTATTAACATTCAGTTCCTCTGAATGTTCAGCTGCAAATTTCTGCAGCTGGCTTGAATTCCTCCCTAGAAAATCGGATTTTCTTTTCTACCATATGATCAGGCTGCAAATTTTCTTAACTTTTATGCTGTTTTCCTTTTATTAATAAATATAAGTTCCAGTTTCAGATAAGCTCTTTGCTCATGCATATGACAATACACTGTTAGAAGCAGCCAGGTCAAATCTGGAGTGGTTTGCTGCTTTGACATTTCTTCCTCCAGATACCCTAAATCATTTCTCTTAAGTTCAAAGTTTCACAGATCCCTAGAGAAGGGGCAAAATGCTGCCACTTCCTTTGCTAAAGCATAATAAGAGTAACCTTTATTCCAGTTCTCAATAAGTTCCTCATCTCCATCTGAGACCTCCTCAGCCTGGACTGGACTTCATTGTCCACATCACTATCAGCATTTTGATCACAACCATTCAACAAGTTTATAGGAAGTTCCAAACTTTCCTTCATCTTCCTTTCTTCTGAGCCCTCCAAACTGTTCCAACCTCTGACCATTACCCATTTCCAAAGCTGCTTCCATATTTTGAGGTATCTTTATAGCAATGCCCACTCCTAGGTACCACATTTGCTGTATTAGTCTGTTCTCACATTGCTGTAAATATGGGTTGTGACTCAGATCCAAATTATATCTGTGTGTGCCTGGCCCTTCACAAATCTCATGTCCTTACCTGAGACAGGATAATTTATAAAGAAAAGACATTTAAATGGCTCACAGTTCTGCAGGCTGTACACGATACAAGACTCGGGAGACCTCAGGAAACTTATAATTATGGTGAAGGCAAAGGAAAAACAAGCATGTCTTACATGGCCAGAGAAAGAGGAAGAGAGGAAAGGAGGAGGTGCTACATGCTTTTAAACAACCTGATCTTGTGAGGACTCACTCACTATCACAAGAATAGCAAGAGAGAAATCCTCCCCCAGGATCCAATCACCTCCCACCCAGCCCTTCCTCCAACACTGAAAACTATAATTCCACATGAGATTTGGGGAGACACACAAATGTAAACCATATCACCATGTAAACTTAGTCAAGTTTCTGTTCTTGTCATCTCAGTTTTCCTTTTTCTTTTTGTTTTCTTCCCTTTCCCTTTCCCTTTCCCTTTCCTTTCCTTTCCGTTCCCTTTCCTTTCCTTTCCTTTCCTTTCCTTTCCCTCCCTCCCTCTCTCTCTCTCTCTCTCTCTCTCTTTCTTTCTTTCTCTTTCTTTCTTTCTTTCTTTCTTTCTTTCTTTCTTTCTTTCTTTCTGTCTCTCTCTCTCTCTCTCTCTCTCCGTCTCCTTCTTCTCCTTCTCCTTCTCTTCCTTCCTTCCTTCCTTCCTTCCTTCCTTCCTTCCTTCCTTCCTTCTTTTTGTGCATTAATTTTCTTATCCCAATGGAAATAGCTAAGAGTACATACCGATAAGGTGGTTTTGAGACTTAGACACATTAATTTTTTATTTTTTGTCTTTCAAATTTTAGATTCAGGGTACATGTGCAGGTCTGTTAAAAGGGTATATTATGTGATTCTGAGGTTTGGGCTTCTATTGATTCTGTCACCTAAATAGTTAACATAATACCTAATAGGAACTTTTTCAACCCTTTTCCCTCTCTCTCTCCCCTCTCTATTTCTGTACCCAATGTTTCATTCCCACTATATGTGAGAACATGCTGTATTTGGTTTTCTGTTTCTGCATTAGTTTACTTAGGATACTGGCCTCCAGCTGCATCCATGTTGCTGCAGAAGGCATGATTTCATTCTTTTTTATGGCTGTGTTGTGTTCCACGGTTTATGTGTACCACATTTTCTTTATCCAATCTACCAGTCATGGGCACCCAAATTCATTCCATGTCTTTAATATTGTGAACAGTGTTGCAAAAACATATGAGCACAGGTATCTTTTTGTTAGGATGATTTATTTTCTTTTTTCTTTTGAGATGGAGTCTCACTCTGTCACCCAGGCTGGAGTGCAGTGATGCGATCTCAGCTCACTGCAACCTCTGCCTCCCAGGTTCAAGTGATTCTCCTGCCTTAGCCTTTCGAGTAGCTGGGATTATAGGCACCCACCACCACGCCTGGCTAATTTTTGTATTTTTAGCAGAGATGGGGTTTTGCCATGTTGGCCAGGCTGGTCTCAAACTTCTGACCTCAGGTGATCCACCTGCCTTGGTCTCCCAAAGTGTTGAGATGACAGGCATGAGCCACTGTGCCCAGCTGATTTATTTTCCTTTGATGTATACTACCCAGTAATAGGATCGCTGGGTTAAATGGTAGTTCTATTTTTAGTTCTTTGAGAAATCTCTAAACTGCTTTTCACAGGGGATAAACTAATTTACATTCTTACCAACAGCGAATAAATGTACCCTTTTCTCTGCAACCCTGACAACATCTGTTGTTTTTTGACTTTTAATTATAGCCATTCTGACTGGTATGAGATGAGATCTCATTGTGGTTTTGATTTGTGTTTCTTTAATGATGAGTGATGTTGAGCATCTTTTCATGTTTGTTGGCTGCTTATATGTCTTCTTTTAGGAGATGTCTGTTCTTGTTCTCTGCTCATTTTTAATGGGGTTATTTGTTTTATTCTTGTTGATTGGTGTAAATTCCTTATTGATTCTGGATATTAGTCCTTTCTTGGATGCATAGTTTGCAAATATTTCCTCCCATTCTCTAGGCTGTCTGTTTACTCTGTTGATAGTTTCTTTTGCTGTGCAGAAGCTCTTTAGTTTAATTAGGTCCCAATTGTTATATTTTGGTTTTGTTGCATTTGCTTTTGAAGACTGGGTCATAAATTATTTGCCTAGACTGATGTTCATAAGGATATTTCCTAGGATTTCTTCCAGAATTTTTATAGTTTGAAGTCTTACACTTAAGTCTTTAATTCATTTTGTGTTAATTTTTGTATATGGTGAAAGGTAGGGGTCCAGTTTCATTATTCTGCATATGGTTAGCCAGTTTTCCCAGCACCATTTATTGAATGGGGGCCCTTTCCCCATTGTTTGTTTTTGAGAGACATGAATTTTAAACCACGTACAACAGTGTCTGTGATACAGTCAGTCCCTACTATGTGTTAGCTATTATAAAAACTCAAGGCTTCTGAAATTTGTCCTGTTTACTGTATTGATGAAAGCCTTCTTTATTCAGGTCCTAATATCATAATTATTGATGTTGCTTCTGAACATACCTTACTTTGTATTAAAGAGACCATGAAACATGTAAATAACTATTTTTCTCTGCTATAAGAATACGGAATTTGGTTCTCATTTCTAGCAAGTGCACTTATCTTCACAGCATGTGTTTTTTATTCTCACAGCTATCTATTTGGAGAGAGTGTTGATACTGTGGCCTCTGGACTCAGCTTGCTTGCCTGCGTGTGACTCCTGGCTGCACCACTTGCTTATGTGAACTGGAGCACTTTACTGGCTTTTCTGTGCCTTTTGTGAAGTGCGAATCACAAAAGTATCTTCCTTCCTGGAGTTTCTTTTTTATAGGATTTAATGAGTGAAGCCATTTGAAGTATTGACAGCCCTAACTGGCATAGACAGTAAAGACTCCATAAAAGTTCACTGTCATTATCATTTTGATTTTTTCTTATCTTTTAAAACTTTAATTTTCTATTTTCTCTGATTATTTTATTTTTTTCTGGGTATTTTAATCAATTAGATCGAGAGAGAGAGAGAGAGTATGTCTGTGTGTGTGTGTGTGGTTACAGAACAGAAATGAGTTCTGACTAATTTCAGCATAAAGAAACTTTACTGGAAAGTTACTGGAGCAGCTTACCAAATGGAATGAACAGTGGAAGAATGAGTAGATGTCAGAAATGACCAATGTCAGAAAGAGTAGATGAAGGACCACATCAGCTGCAGTGATGCAGGTGGCAAATGCTATCACCCATCTTGTTAGAGCGCTACAGTAGTGCCCATTTTCTGTCTTTATGATAAGCCACTCAAGCTTCAGTGGTTTGCAGAAGGGATCTGATTCACCTGGTGGAGAGACTGAGCCCCGTCTTTCTTAGAGGCCAGGCAATCATTCTGAGTAGTATTGTTATCAAAGCTGTTCACAGTGAACTTGCAGTCATTCCCCAAAACACACTCTGGATTTGTTATTTGGAAAAAGGACAAGTGGGGACTTAAGTGCCCCAAACCAATAAATATTTACTACAATCAGTATATTTTGTTAACTATCCTATTTTCCAACAAAAATAAAGCCATCAACAAGGTCACCAGTACTTAATTATAAAAAGTATACTGGTATAAAACTCAGGAGATCTGGGCTCTAGACACAGCCCTTTTTGACTAACATCACAACTTTTTAGGTCCTGATTTTCTTACTACTAAGGCGATAGTATAAGAATTAGAAGGCCCGTAAGGATTGTTCTAACAGTAAAACTTTAAGGTTCTCTGGTTGTCTTTGTTATGTGGAAACCTATATTGTTTTTATACACACACACGCGCACACACACACACCCCCATGAATATGCTCCAGATAGTCCAGTCTTCACACTCAAGTGATGCATGGGAATTTATATGTAAACAAAAGTTTAAACAGTTAAGGTAGACTCAATACCTTAATTAGTAACTTTTTTTTTTAGATGGAGTCTTGCTGTGTTGCGCAGGCTGGAGTGCAGTGTTGCAATCTCGGTTCACTGCAAGCTCCTCCTCCTGGGTTCACGCCATTCTCCTGCCACAGCCTCCTGAGTAGCTGGGACTACAGGCGCCTGCCACCATGCCCAGCTAACTTTTTTTTTTTTTTTTTTTTTTTGTATTTTTAGTAGAGACGGGGTTTCACCGTGTTGGCCAGGATGGTCTCAATCTCCTGAAATCATGATCTGCCCTCCTCAGCCTCCCAAAGTGCTGGGATTATAGCCGTCAGCCACCGCGCCCAGCCCTAATTCAAGGTTTTAAACTCATAGACAGAATTTCTAAGGAAACCTTGTGAATTTCTAGGAATAAATCAAGGAATTGTGATAAGTACATATTATTTTGTCCTCATCATTCAAAGGTCATACTTAGAGATTTTAGAAAATTAGAGATGTATGGAGAATAGTAATTAGGTCATCAGAATTCAGCAATCAAACGTGTCTCAACTATGTTTCCCTTTTAAAAAAGTAACCTTTATAGAAATATTTATTACAGGAATGATTAATTAGCTTTCCATTACTTTAAGAAGAAATCAGAATAATAATTCCTAGAAGAAATAGGAGAAGGAAAAGGATTACGACAGTCAGTACTCAATGAGTGTGCCAGGCACTGTTCTTACTCCTTTACGTAAATGAACTCATTTCTACCTTGTACATTTCTATGACATGCAAACTCTTGGTATTCCCATTTTATAGATGAGGAAATTGAGGCACACAGAGGTTATATGACTTGTGCAAGGTTATCGCTAATAAAAGTCAGAATGGGATTTGATCCAGTCTTGTTCCATAGGCTATGCTCTAAACCACTATGCTGTATTCTCTGTATAAGCAGATAAAATAAGATAAAATTTATATAATTTAACTTCACTGTCAGCTGTTTTTAATGCTACACGAGTTTTTTTTTTAAGTTTTGTTATTACTGGTTATTTTTTAGCTGCTTGCTCACCAGATATACCTGGTTGAAATTTCCCATGGATTCAGTTGAAGGAGATTGATACATTTATAAACCTATAAGAAAAAGAACTTATTAACTGTTACAAGTTGGACTTAATTAACAAAATCATAATTTCCTTGGTAACAGAGATCATGGGTTTCGTCCATACTACTACTACGCCATAGTGGCTATCCCATGACTTATTTATAATGTTAATAGATACTAAATCTGTATTGTATCTTTACGTTGGCTGAATTTTCACTAGAGAAATATGGCTTTCAAATATGACCTATAAAAGATACAGACAGATATGCTAGTAAAAGCTTACCTCATTCTGTAGATTATAAATTTAAAATCAAATTGAGATTGCAAGTATCCTACTCAAAGATTGTAGAATTAACTTGTAATTGTCTTATGTCACATATAGCATTTATAAGTTTGTTACTATAATTGTACATAAACTGCACTATAACATTAAATAAACCTATTATAAGTTAAGGAGAGGAACATAGACCTAGAGCAAGATGAAACTGTGTCTTACTAGTTCTCTGACTTTTACCAAATTACTTAACTCTGGTTTTTGTTTCCTCAACTCTAGATTGAACGTAATGTTTCTACTCTTAGGATTCTTTAGTGACTAAATGATGGTGATTTAAGTCATTTAATAGTATTTCCACATTGGTTAGCTGCTACATTCATTCTTAAAAAGTGGAAGTTTCCTCCAATTTTACTGCCTCTGTTCTCCAAATAAGACTGTTTGCATTTTTCCATCTCTCTTTTCAGTGTTTGGATTTATTAACATATATAATAAAATTTATATAAGACACATGCTTAAAAAATTCCTCTTTATTTGGATGCAGATTTTTTATTACAAGGAAGAAACAAACTTATGAATTTTTCATTGTTATTAATTTGAGGTAATTGAATCTAAGTTGCATTTTTATTTACAATATATATAATGCAATCTTGTTGAAGAATTTAAAATTGCGACTACCTAAATGTTGTTGTTTCAAAGATTTGAGGGCATTTTGAACCTCAGTAAGAACTGAGTTGATATTATGTTCCAAAAGATTACTGAGATATTTACAGATGTAATCAAATAAGAGAACTATAATGGTCATTGTACATGTAGAATGGTCATTGTAATTTTTTCTTCTGACACTTTAAATTAAAGCTACCTAAAAATGACACCGAGACAAATTTTTGTCTTTAGAAACATCTCAGGATCTACCTGGTGTTTCACTGTTCTTATAAATGTTTTATTTTCCTGTTAACCAGGTACTTCTGAGTCACACCCCTTGGTTACTGTAGTAATATATCTTAGATACGGCAGTGTATTGCTCCCTCTCTTAGCTACACACTTCAGTTGTGGCTTTAGGTTTCTCATTACTTTTCATTCCTTTTAGCCATTATATCTGAGCAACATGTGAGAGATGTTAGAGATTTTGGTTTGAGTTGAAGTAAAAATAAGACCACAACTATTCATCTTCAAACACATTTTAATTCACGTGTTTCTGTTGTAACCATGCAACCTCCTGTGGTCAATATGACCGACTGCTCTTTTTTCTTACGTTCTTTTAAGCAAAGTAAAGCAGCGGTTCGGCTGAAAGAAGACATGAAAAAGATAGTGGCGGTGCCATTAAATGAACAGAAGGATTTTACCTATCAGAAGTTATTTGGAGTCAGTCTCCAAGAACTTCAACGGCAGGGGCTCACCAAGAATGGCATTCCAGCAATAGTGTGGAATATAGTGGAATACTTGACGCAGCATGGTGAGTTAAGTCATGCTTTAGTCTTTTCATTTTCACAGTCCCTTGCATAAACAAATTATTTGTGTGAATTATTTCATAATGTATGATTAGACTGTCCTCTAAAGCACCTTCATTAGAATATTAAATTATTGTGTAATATACTTTTCATTTTAAAAAGGGCATTACTAAAAGGGCATTACTGCTTAACATTATCTTGACAGTACTAATTTGATCAACCATAGAGCAATCACTTTAATTATAGAGATTTCTAGTTTGGAATGTTTCCTAGTTTTAAATGCTAAAATACTCTGTTGTAATATTAATAGTCAATTTTCTAGATTAATTAAATTCTAACTGATAGTCAATAATTTTTAATGTAATCAAACATGTTTTTGGGTATTTTTCACCTGAGGTCAATCATGAACTTATTCAATGCCTAGACTATCCTCATACACTTAGAAGAGATACCGAAAAACTATGATGTAAAGCTGATTATGCAGGGTGGCAGTGGGCTGGTTTCTCTTATCTTTATAGGGATAAAATTAAGCATGTAAAGCATTTGAAGAGTAATACAGTACGTTATACAATAAAAAGATAAATTATATCTTAGTTACTGAGAGCTGTGTAGCCCACAGCTTTTTGATGATTTTGTTTAAAATAAATCATAAGCCTGGATCATTTGAGAGAATGTTTCCATATTCCCTGCATCTTTTTTTTTTTTTTTTTAAAGAGATAGGTTCTTGCTCTGTTACCCAGGCCAGAATGCAGTGATGTGATCATAGCTCACTGTAATCTCATACTTTAGGGCTCAAGTGATCTTCCTTTCTTAGCCTCTTGTGTAGCTGGGACTACAGGTGTATTCCACCACACCTGGCTGATTTATTTTTATTTTTATTTTATTTTTATTTTTATTTTTTGTAGAGACAGGTTTTCCCAATGTTGCCCCAGCTGATTCTGAACTCCTGGACTCAAACAATTTTCCCACCTCAGCCCCCCAAAGTGTTGGGATTATAGGCATGAGCCACCACACTCAGCCATGTAGGGATTTTTAAATGTAGAACTTGAGGCTTCAAACATATTCTGTACAGTAGTCCCCGATGTTATGCATGGTTTGGTTTTCCAGGGTTTCACTCTTACCTGTGACCAATCATGGTCCAAAAATGCTAACTGGAAAATTCCAGAAATAAATAATTCATCAGTTTTTTGGGTTTTTTTTTTTCTGTTTTTTGTTTTTGTGACGGAGGTTCGCTTTTGTAGCCCAGGCTGGAGTGCAGTGGCATGATCTCGGCTCACTGCAACCTCTGCCTCCCGGGTTCAAGCAATTCTCGTGCCTCATCCTCCTGAGTAGCTGGGATTACAGATGCACACCCAGCTTTGTGTGTGTGTGTGTGTGTGTGTGTATTATTAGTAGAGATGGTATTTCACCATGTTGGCCAGGCTGGTCTTGAACTCCTGACCTCAGGTGATCTGCCTGCCTCGGCCTCCCAAAGTGCTGGGATTCCAGGCATGACCCACTGCACCCGGCCAACAATTCATCAGTTTTAAATGGTACAGCCTTCTGAGTAGCATGATGAGCTCTCCAGCCATCCTGCCACTTGGGACCTTAATCATCTGCTTGTCCAGTGTATCCATGTGTGTATGCCACCTGCCTGTTAGTCATTTAGCAGTGGCCTCAGTTTGCAGATTGATCATTGTGGTAGCACAGTGCTTGTGTTCAGGTGACTCTTATTTTACTTAATAATGGCCCCAAAGTGCAAGAAAAATAATGCTGGCAATTCGATACGCCGAAGAGAAGCCATGAAGTGGCTTTTAATTGAAAAGGTGAGTTCTCGACTTAATAAAGGAAGAAAAAAAAATGTATGCTGAGGTTGCTAAGATCTATGGTAAGAACAAATCTCTCCCAATTATTCTATTGTATTCCTTTTTTTTTTTTTTTTAAAGGGACAGGGTCTTGCTCTGTTGCCCAGGCTGGAATGCCATGGTGTGATCATAACTCACTGCAGCCTCATATTCCACTGTTCAAATAATCTTCCCACCACAGCCTCCTGAGTAGCTATTATACAGGCATGTGCCACTGTAACCTGCTAATTAAAAAAAATGTTTTTAGAGGCAGGTCTCGCCATGTTGCCCAGGCTGGTTTGAACTCCTGGCCTCAAACAATCCTTCCACCTCAGCCTCTTAAGTAGCTTGGATTATAGATGTGAGCCATTGCAACTGGCTCTATTCTGTTTTATTATTGTTGTTGTTAATCTCTTACTATGCCTACTTTTTAAATTAAACTTTATCATAGACATGTATGTATAGGAAAAAAAAAAACAGTATATATAGGGTTTGGTACTATCCAAGATTTTAGGCATCCATTGGCAGTCTTGGAAGATATCCCCTTTGGGTAAGGTGGGTCTACTGTATTTTGAGTAGTTTGTTTCAGGCCATATCTTTCCAGGATTACAAGTCCCTTCACCCTTTCTGATAAGAATCATTTATTGGAAAGGAGTGAGAAGCGCTCATCACATGTTCCTCTATAGGAACATGTATCAACTTTTGACAGGGACTCTATGGCAGATTATTCATTCCGCCGATGGTTAGATGTTAATTGAAAAAACGTCTATCTGCTCTGGTTACTAGGCATGTAGATGACTGATATGGTTAGGCTTTGTGTTCCCACCCAAATCTTATCTTGAATCATAATCCCCTAATCCCCACGTGTCAAGGGAGAGACCAGATGGAGGTAATTGAATCATGGGGGTGGTTTCCCCCAGGCTGTTCTCTGATAGTGAGTTCTCAAGAGATCTGATGTTTTCATAAGGGGCTCTTCCCGCTTCGCTCAGCACTTCTTCTCCTTCCTACCACCTTGTGAAGAAGGTGCCTCACTTCCCCTTTGCTTTCTGCCTCATAAGTTTCCTGAGGCCTCCCCAGCCATGCTGAACTGTGAGTCTTTCTTTTATAAATTACCCACTTTCAGGCAGTTCTTTATGACAAAATTGTATTTTTTTTTTCTGAAAACTTAAGAGCCAGGTTTCTGTTCTTACTCTGTAGAGTTTTTCTCCTTATTAAAGGAAGACAAATTGCAAAAAGGCCAGATTCTTAGAAAACAGCTCTGGATTTATTCAAATACTTCAAACAGTGAAACACAAACAGTGTTACATATAGCATGACAGGAAGATGGAAGTTTGGCCTACAAAATCTTGAAGCCGGGAGTTACAACCAGCTTTAATAGAATTTATTTACATACTTGGTTTTGAGTAAGACTGTGTATCCCACTGAGTTAGATACAAATGGATTTCTAGATCATTCATTTAATCTGTTAAGTAGGGATGTATATTCATTTAGATGTCCAACTATGGGTACCTAAAGTAGTATTTTGGTTTTGGCATAATCAGTGTTCTTTCTCTCAACATTAATTGGATAATAGTCTCTTGAGCATACTTTTATTGTGTAAAAATAGTTTACATTTTTAATTTTTAAAAATTTGAATATTTTTGAGTAGTTAATAAAGTTATGTGGTTCAAAATATAGGAGGGTATATGGTGAAAAGTCTCTCTCTACAAACTGTCTCCTGACCTTTGTTTTCTCTCTCTAAAACAGTATTACTATACCTGTTTCTGGTATCTTCTTAAGATGTTTCGTGTATATATAAGTATATGTCTGTGTGTTCTTTTTTCCCTTTTATCACAAATATTGCATACTGTTCTGAATCTTTTAAATATCAATGTATTTTGGAGATTGTTCTGTATTGCATAAAGAGCTGTACTCATTTTTAATTATTTTATTTTCATCTGCCTACTGTTTTACCTTATGTATATATCATGTCTTTAAGCAGTCCCATACTGATAGGCACATGGATTGCTTCCAGTCTTCTATTGTTTACAAACAATGATTCCATGGTTAACCTTTAACATATGGCATTTCAAGCACATGCAAGTGTGTGCATAGACTGCCTTCCTGGAAGTGGACTCCTGGGTGGTCAGAGGATATGTGCATCTGTAATGAACTCTATCAGAGTTGAAACAGTTTATATTCACACCATCAACATATGAAAATTTTGGCAAAATTTAAATTAGGGATTGATTTTATTCTGCCCCTCCTTAGCATACTGTTAGTTATACTTTAACAGGGTGTATTTGGGTAATGCAAACTAAACATTTTATTAAGTTAAATCAGTCGTTCTTAAATGAGGGATGTGAAATAGAATCACTAGTGGAATCTTTCATAGTACACATGCATTGCCCACACCTCATATCTACTGAATCAGAATCTTGACTGGGCAAACTCGGGTAGGCCTAGCACCTGTATTTTGAAAGGCTATGTAGTTAATTACTATGTAGACAAACATAAGCCCCTTCTTGTATTTGAAACTATCATGTTAATAAACCAAAGAAACTGTGTAAGTTTGAAGGGTAGTATAAAGTTTGAGGGCATAATACTTCAATTTGTTTTATTTAATTACTTTGCAGTTTTTTTCAGGTCAACAAATATTTACTGTACACTTGTGATATACAGTAAGCACTGTGTCAGGCATGGGAATGGGACTATAGGGGTCACGTGACTGGTCATATAATTCAATCATAGGTTGGTATTTTGGTTATGCTTTATTATTGTTTCACATAAATGCAGACAGTTTAACAATTGGCATGAGAGTAAACTGTTATTGTAATGGAATTTTAAGACAGAAAGACCTATGTCAAGCCCTTTAAGCAGATTTTGGATAGTTTCATTTAAAAATATATACATTATAACTTATAAAGCATATAGTCTTTAAACTCTTTTTCTCACTGACAGTGTTAACGGCTTCTTTCTCTTAGTTTAGCATGAAGATACTATAGGTTATGCAGTTTTTTTTTTTTTTTTTTTTTTGAGACGGAGTCTCGCTCTGTCGCCCAGGCTGGAGTGCAGTGGCGCGATCTCGGCTCACTGCAAGCTCCACCTCCCGGGTTCACGCCATTCTCCTGCCTCAGCCTCCCGAGTAGCTGGGACTACAGGCGCCCACAACCGCGCCCGGCTAATTTTCTGTATTTTTAGTAGAGACGGGGTTTCACCGTGGTCTCGATCTCCTGACCTTGTGATCCGCCCGCCTCGGCCTCCCAAAGTGCTGGGATTACAGACGTGAGCCACCGCGCCCGGCCAGGTTATGCAGTTTTAACCCGCAGTGTAGAGTTTCAAGTCACCACCAGGTGTCAGAATGTGCTTACTTATTGTCATACTACTTCCTTGGCCAAAGTGTGTTGTTAGGCAAATTGTGACTTCTGGCATATTCTGTTTCTAATGGCATATTCTGTTTCTAATATTCATACTATTTTGAAAGAAATATTTCAATTGTACAGAAAAGTATCTTTCAGTGATGTAGACATTACTTATATAATTTTTTCATTTCTAAACCACTATTAAGTTGCTGTTTTGTAGTAATTAGCACATAGCCTAAAATCAAATATAATAGAAGCTTTGAAATGTGTGAGAGTAACTCTGCTTCATGAAGTCATCCAAATATCTCCTTTTTCTGAATATTTTTGTTATAGTCATAACTTTCTAAAATTTTAGGGTGGGAAAATTTAAAGGTTATTTGGTCTGGTAAGCCTCTTGTGGGTATTGGATGTATTCTAGCCTCATAAGAGGCTTAAAAAACTGTATGGATTATTCTTCTCAGAATGTGATATATTCATGTCCAGGATTATAAACTTCCCCTAGCTGAACATCACTAATTATGGTAATTAGTGATAAAAGAGTTGTGGGTGGGAGATATTCCTGAGGGAAGAGTTGTTCAGATAAATGGGACAGAGACAGGAAAATATTATTAAGGAGCATTAAATTCAGTCACTTCTACTTGTACCTTACACGTCTGCTAGTTTGGTCCAGTGGGATCAGGAGGCTTGAGGACCACAGACAGTTCTTGGAGCTGGGTAGTTTTTTCTGAAATTGCTGGAAGTATATTTATTTGGGGGAAGGTTCATAAAAACCTTGTTGGAAAAGAAAGACTAAGGTCAAAGCTAAAAAGAAAAAAAAAAAAAAATCATGTGAAATCAGATCTAAGGGGCATTTGGTAGGCCAAAAACAGAAGGCAAGGTTAGGTTAAGCAGCTGGGTAAATATAGGAACAGGAAACAAAACTCTAAATTTTCAGGATTTCAGCTTTGACCAGGGATGGAATGCCTTTCTGTTGGATGCTAGCTGCTTGATTGTTGGATAAGTTTCTGAAGCTAAAGATAAACTTTTGTATAGTAGAGGAAACAGACCTTGAAAGCTTTAAACAATTAAGCTGGCGTCTCCCAATAGAACCTGATATTCCACACAACTTAAGGGAAAGGCGTATCATATTCGTTATCCATTTGCTGCATAACAGATTACCCCAAAACATAGTAGATTAAAACAATAGTATTTATCATTATCTCACAGTTTCTGTGGGTCAGGAATCCAGACACATCTTAGTTGTGTCCTCTGTCTTAGAGTTACAAGGCTGTGATCATGGTGTCAGCCAAGGCTTCAGTCATATCAGGACTCAACAGGGGAAAAATTCCCTCCCAAGCTCATTCATGTGGTTGTTGGCAGGATTCTGTTACTTGTGAGCTGTTGACCTGAGGGTTTTCAGTTATTCACTGGTCGTTGGCCAGATACCACCTTTAGATCTTTGCCCGTGGCCAGTAGCTAATAAAGTACATCAGAGAGACGGAGAGAGAAGGGGAGAGAGAGAGAAAGAGAGAGAAGCATGATGGATTGTCAGTCTTTCATAACTTAATCTCAAAATATTACATGACATCACATTTGCTGTATTCTGTTGTTAGAAGCAAGTCACTAGGTCTGGCCCACACTCAAGTAGAGGGGATTATAATGGGTGTGGTACGAGAAGTGGGGATCATGGGAACTATTTTAGAAGCTGTCTGCCACACAGACCAATTGATATCTCTTCTATTTAGGTGGTGCCTTGGTCATAGTCATTGTTAAATACTTTTAATATCATCCCTAGTGTCACAGGTTTTTTCAGAATTGGAGCTAAAATTCATATCAACTTTTGATATTGATTTTCTTTACAGCCAAATAATATGTATACGTGGAAGAACACAAACGTCTTATCAGACTTCAAAGTCCATGAGGGTAATGATAGTGTTGAATTTTTTTCTCACGATTGATTTTTTTATGACCTAACATAATGTCAGGCACTTATTACATGTTTGTTGAATTAAAGAGCTTATAAAGCATTTTATCAGATTATAAAATAAAATGAAATTAGCTTCCTCTTTTGCTTTAAAAAGCAATGCAATTACCAGGTAAGGGTAAGAAGCAAAGGCTGATATAAATTATCACCTCCCCTCTAAAAAATCCTGATAGGCTTCAATGTCATTATGTTTTTGCTAACATTCACCATTAGACTCTCAAGAATGTCAAGTTAAATCCTGGCCTGCTCTTTCTTAGAAAGATTGTTTCTTACACTTTCGAAGTCTTCTACTGCCTGACACACTCGCTTACATGGTGTGCAGCACACTGAGCTGGAAATCATTATCTTCTGCCCTAAACCAGCTACTCTCCTATCCCTACCCCCAACCTTATCTTTTACAGTGTTTTTTCTTTCCCTGTATTCCTATTTTTCAAAACCTTAAGGTTACCTTTCAACTCTTTCCCTCTCCCTTTTGAACCAAGTTACCAAATCATCTTTACTCTTTATTTTTCACTTCTTTTCCACCATAATATCAGTTTACTACCTTAAAATAGAAGATAGTTTCCATAAGGCAAGCCCTCTCCATACCCTGCTTCTTAGCTAGCTAAATCTTCCTAAAACCCTTATTATATTTTGTCTTTTTCCTCACTTAATACTCCAGTGATAAAACCTTCACTGTTTAACTTGTCACAGACCCCTTCCTGTTTTTCCATTTTATTATCCCATCATTCTTTGACTAGGCACCCCACATTGTCCTCTGCCTACCTTTCTTTATGCTATCCTGTCTCTACTTCTCAATTTGTATTTTTGTTTATCTTTGTCAGGGGTAGATCAAGGTTTTGTGGGTCCAGATGCCTAAACTTTTTGAGACTTCTTTAAGAAAAAGAACGTGATACTAAGAATACAGGATTAGGGACAGAGCTTGTAAAGGGCCCAAGAAAATGAGGGGCCCTGAAGCTCAAGCTTCATTGGTTTCATAGCTCAACTGCTCCAGCCCCTCTGTGTTGCTTTAGCCAAAGGTTAAGTTTACCTCCTACAGGAGGCCTTCTCTGATGACCTCAGCTGACACTGATATCCCCCGTCAACTGACTGAAGTCAAGGATCTTGTCTTACACCACTTTATAGTTTCCTAGAGTCTTAACATTTTGAATTTAGTGATTACTGAAAAACCATCACTGATTTCTTAAACTATTACACAGGTAATCACATAGAGTTTAAAAGTTTCTTAAATACATGTCATTTAAAAAGTAGTTGTTCATGAAGTGTTAAGCTGCTGTTAGAGCCCTGAGTTAAGTTTTTGTTATGTGCTCTAGAAGATTACATAAATGAAAAATTTCTTTGTGTATTCTGTTTTGCTCTATGTTTATATATGGCATAGCCTTATTTTTAAAGGCTGGGTTTTATACCAATCCTGTATGATCTGTGTAGTTGATATGCAGTGGATATGAACATTTATTATTCTAAGGAAAGTTTTACAAAATGTGAAAGTCATGCAATGATTGATAATTACAGTGTTGAGAGAGTCATATGCTGAAATTTCTCTCTTTGTGTTTTGTGTTGTTATCATTCTTTACATTTCATGTCTGTGAGAAACCTATTTATTTTCTGTGTCTACTTTGCTCTTCCAGGACTCACCCAAGAAGGTCTTTTTCGGGTGAATGGTAACGTGAAGGTGGTGGAACAACTTCGACTGAAGTTCGAGAGTGGAGTGCCTGTGGAGCTTGGGAAGGACGGTGATGTCTGCTCAGCAGCCAGTCTGCTGAAGCTCTTTCTGAGGGAGCTGCCCGACAGTCTGATCACCTCGGCGTTGCAGCCTCGATTCATTCAGCTCTTTCAGGGTTAGTACAGTAAATCCTTCTAGGAGTGAAAACAACTTTATTAGGCCAGGCACAGTGGCTCACACCTATCATCCCAACACTTTGGGAGGCTGAGGTAGAAAGATTGCTTGAAGCCAGGAGTTGAAGACCACCATGGGTAACCAAGCAAGACCCCCATCTCTACAAAAAAAAACAAAAAACAAGCCGGAAAAAACCACCAGTTTTATTTTTAGTTTATGTACTAAATATTTAAAATTTAAAAAGCTTTTAAATATTTGTGGTCTTTCTGTAACCACCACCTTGCTATTTTACTCCAGGCCGTCATCTCCTATGTAAAATCATACTAGACTGATTATGAAATACTATTATTAAATGAAATTTCTGATACCATTAACATGTGACTATTTCAGTAACATAATATTGAAAAGCCCTGATGCTTTTGAGCCAAAGACATGTTTTTTCTGACTAATGACTGCCATAAAAGGAGTGAGATCAAGAATAATTTAGAAAACATTAGAGAACAATAAAGGAAATATTCATTACATTGTGTTTGGTTAGTGACCTTTGAAACTGAAAACTTACTGGTGTACTTGCTTTTTCTCATAAGCAAGATTGAGTCCTAAAATAATTGTGTTCATTTTGTGAAGTAAAAATTGATTTTTGATTGTAGTAATAAGTGGTTTCATATGAAAGAATTCCCTTTTTTGTTTGTTTTTTTGAGACATAGTTTCATTCTTGTCACTCAGGCTGGGGTGCAGTGGCACGATCTTGGCTTACTGAAACTTTTGCCTCCCAGGTTCAAGCAGTTCTCCTACCTCAGCCTCCCGAATAGCTGGGATTACAGGCGCCCACGACCATGCCCGGCTAATTTTCGTATATTTAATAGAGTTGGGGTTTCACCATGTTGGCCAGGCTGGTCTCAAACTCCTGACCTCAGGTGATCCACCCATCTCGGGTTCCCCAAGTGCTGGGATTACAGGTGTGAACCACTGCACCTGGCCAGGAACTCGCTTTTTAAGTGTAATAATTATAGGCATAGTCATTATTGAGTTCTCCTTCCTAAGTGCTGTAAGAAAAATGGTGTACCCTTGAAAGCCATTTCTTTTATTATTTTTCCCAAATTAGAGAAGAAAGGAGAAAATATATTTCCAAAAGTATTAGTTGCCAGATTAAGGATGTTACCTAAAGCCACATTCCTTTATAGCAGTGATGTACCTACTCATATGTAATTTGCTAAGGAACAGGATAAGTGAGAAGGCCAGATAGGACAAGTAAGAAAGTACCAGAAATATTTTACCTCATGAAAGACCATTTTGAAATATTAGCTAAAAGTAGTGTGGTTGTATCAGAAAAGGACACTAACTATCTCTACTTGCCATCCCCTAGGGAGGGAGACCTGTCTGTAGCTCTCCCCCAGGCCCTCATATCAGCAATGCCTCCTGCCCTGGCCTCTTCTCACTTCTCTGCAGCCCCTGGCCTCCTGTGGTGACCTCCAGGCAATCCTTTTGGAAGATTACTCATGTCTTATTTCTTTCTTCAGAGTACCCAGGCGGTCCTCAGGAAACACATCTTTGCCACGTTCTTGAAATGGAGGTCAGTCACAAGGCAGAGCCCTGCCTTCTTGTGCTGCCGCCCAGGGCACCCATAGCCAGACTGTCTGCGTTAGACTCTTTAAGGAGTTTTAGACTCTTCAGACTACCCAAGTGATTATCTGATGCCCCTCACTTGGCTTGGGAAAGTTAGGGGAAGCATATATCTCTAACAACTCTCTCCCTTTAAAGAAATCCTCGCTGTCTAATTTTTAACTTCAAATTTTCACATGAATTTCCTGCTTAAATATCTCTGTGGCCGATTGATGGCCCAAGGCCTCCAGACCTGGGTTTAGTCTCACCTTCACAAGTTCTATATAGGCCATCTAGCATTTTGGCTTAGAATGGGAGGGCCCATCACAACCTTTATTTTTATCTTTGAGGCCTCAACCTCAAATTGTATTAATTTGCTACATCTGCCCTAACAAAATACCACAGACTGGGTGTTACAAGCCTAAACGAGAGAAATTTATTTCTCACAGTCCTGGAGGCTGCAAATCCAAGATCAAGGTGCCAGCAGTGCTGGTTTCTCCTGAGGCCTCTCTCTCCGGTGTGCAGATGGCTGCCTTCTCACTGTGTCCGCACGTGGCCTTTCCTCTGTGTGCACTCGCCTGATGTCTCTTCCTCTTCTTATAAGGACACTACTGTTGGATTAGGGACCCCTATTATAATCTAATTTAACCTTAACTACCACTTTAAAGGCCCCTAATACAATCACATTCTGAGGTATGGAGGTTAGAGCTTCAACATATGAATTTTGGAGGGAACACAATTCAGTCCTTAATAATGATGCAACAGGAAAAATCCCAGAAGTTTTACCTATTTTCAAACCTATTATTTTTTTGTAGTCTTAACTACTTCATTTTTGAAAAAAAAAAGATTTTATTTTTCGAAAAGGCATAACATTATTGGATTACTAAATATTGTATTTTATTGAAAATAGTGATAAAATATGAAAGCAAATTAGAAGAACAGTTTGTTCTGGACAATAATGCTTTTTAGCTTTGTATGTCAGTGAGTGACATATGTTTGAGGCTTGTTAATTGGAAACTGTATGAACTTTTTCCCGATATGTATGAAGATAACCATTCCTTCATAAAGGTGACTATTCTTCCTATTTGGAGACATTAAATCCTTTTTACAAGGAATATTTTATCTATAGGGATGGGAAGTTTTGAGATAAAGTTTGGAAATTATTTTAAAATAATGTCTATAGGAGTTGACAAATATTTTGTGCATAATGCAAAATATTTGACAGTCAAATATCTTTAGTATTCTTCATATTATTCTATAGTATTCTGTATTATTAAGTATTCTTATTACTCAAAAATCCTGTATGTTTCAAAGGCTTTTATCACATTTCCAGAATCATTTTCATTTGATGTGAGAATGTACTGTTTTATTATTTTTATTACTATTTATAGAACTATTTTTGTTATTTAGGTCTTTGTGAGTTGTCATATTGTTTATGACATAGTTCCTCAGTCATCAAAAAGTTGATAGGCATCATAAAAGCAAGCAGTATCATTCTAAAAGCAAGACTCATTGTATAGTCAACCTGTAGGTTATGTGAGATTATGCACAGGTAACAAATTTTGAATGGGAAGAGAGGTTAAATTTTTGCTATATTAGTATTATTCTTCCATTCCCTTAAAATCTCTGGTTAGATTTGAGTCATTCAGTAAAAAAAAAATTTATAGTTAAGCATCAATGACAGAAATACATTCTGAAAAATACGTTATTAGGTGATTTCATTGTTGTGTGAACATCATAGAGTATACTTATACAAGCCTAGATGGTATAGCCTACTATACACCTAGGCTATATGGCATACCCTATTGCTTCTAGGCGACAAACCTATACAGCATGTTACTGTACTGAGTGCTGTAGGCAGTTGTAACGCAGTGGAAAACTTGTGTATCTAAACATATCTAAAAATGGAAAAGGTACAGTAGGCCTGGCCTGTGGCTCATGCCTGTAACCCAGCACTTTTGGAAGCTGAGATGGGCAGATTGCTTGAGCCTGGGAGTTTAAGACCAGCCTGGGTGACGTGGCAAAACCCCATCTCTACAAAAAATAAAAAAAAATTAGCAGGACATGGTGGCATGCACCTGTAGTCCCAGCTACTCAGGAGGCTGAGGTGGGAGGATCACTTGAGCCTAGAAAGTCGAGGCTGCAGTGAGCCATAATCATGCCACTGCACTCCAGCCCGAGTGACAGAGTGAAACCCTGTCTCAAAAGAAATAAAAATAAAAAAGAAAACAGAAAAGGTACAGTAAAAATACAGTATAAAAGATTTTTTAAATGGTACGCCTGTACAGGGCATTTACCATGAATGGAGCTTGCAGGACTGGAAGTTGCTCTGGGTGAGTCAGTGAGTGAGTGGTGAGTGAATGTGAAGGCCTAGGACATTACTGCACCACTGTAGGCTTTATAAATCTTGTACACTTAAGCTAAATTAAAATTCATTAAAAAAATTGTTTTTTCTTTAGTAATAGACCTTTAGCTTGCTGTAACTTTTTTACTTTATAACTTTTTAACTTTTAAAAACCTTTTGATTTTTTTAAAATAACACTTAGCTTAAAATACAAATATCTTGCATAGCTCTACAAATTTTTTCTTTATATATATACTTTTAATATTTTTCTATTTTTAAAACTTTCATTTTTCTTTTTTTACTTTGTAAAATTGTTTTTTGTTTTTTTTGTTTAAACTAAGACATAAGCACAGATGTGAGACTAGGCCTGCAGAGTCAGAATCATCAATATTACTACCTTCCACCTCCATATCTTGTTCCAATGGAAAGTCTTCAGGAGCAGTAACACTCGTGGAACTGCCATCTCCTACCATAGCAATGCCTTCTTACGGAATACCTCCTGTAGCACCTGCCTGAGTCTGTGTTACAGTTAACATACACGTGTATATATATGTACGTATATGTATATGTGTATCTGGGTCTGTGTTACAGTTAACGTACGCATGTATGTGTATCTGTATATGTGTATGTGTATCTGAGTCTGTTATAGTTAACATACACATGTATATATGTATGTATATGTATATATGTATCTGAGTCTGTGTTACAGTTAACTTTATATAAAATTCATACATATAAATAGAATGAGTACACTCTAAAATGCACTTTTTATATATATATAAAAAAATAGAATGAGTACACTCTAAAATAACAATAAAATGTATAGTATAGTAAGTTTTCACTTAATGTTGTTGATAATTTCTTGGAAACTGCAACTTTAAGCAAAATGATATATTGGGAAACAAATTTTACCACAGGCAGATTGATAGAAACAAAAGTTCTGATGGCGTGTTTCTGGTTACAAAAATATCACCAAACTTCTAATTGAAGACCCAGAACACTTCTGATATTAAACGTTGAAATAAATGTGCGGTACACATACATTTAAGAAATATTTTGTAAAAAATAAGAATGATTTCCCTAGTTGTTGGTAAATTAGTGAGTGATGGCTGTCATAGCGCTGATGGGTTAAGTCAAGGAATAGGTATTTGTGAATTATCAGCAGCACCTCTTCCCACCACATAGTTCAAAATCAATGACAAATATGACAGGCTCACTGAGTGCGTTCCTACTGCATTGTTTATTGTCATGCATTTGTAGGATTATTGTCTATGAATTTTTATTTTACAATCATTTGTATTCATTCATTTATTCATTCATTCATTTTCTAACCTGCCTTTTCCAATTCAGGGTCGTGAGTGGCTGGAACCTACCTCAGCAGCTCAGGCGCAAGGTGGGAATCGACCCTGAACAGGACACTGTTGCACCACAGGGTGTACTCAGCCCCCTACCCACACTCATTCAAACTGGGACCATTTAGACATGCTGATGAACCAATCATGCCCATCTTTGGGGTGTGGGAGGAAACCGGAGCACCCAGAGAAAACCCTCATGCAGATCTGGGGAGAAGGCACAAACTCCACATAAACTGTGGCTCTGGCTAGGAATCTATTTTTTTTCTCATCAGCTTAGAACAAAATGACCTTGAATGAAATGACATTATACCTGCTTTATAGTAACTACATAAACCAGTAACATGGTCATTTATTATTGTTATCAAGTATTATGTACCGAATATAATTGTGTATGCTATACCTTTATAGGACTGGAAGCCAGTAGGTTTGTTTACACCAGCATCACCACAAACACATAAGTAATATGTTGCAGTAGGACATTATGATGGCTGTGACATCACTGGGCAATAGGAATTTTTCAGCTCCATTATAATCTTATAGGACCATAGTCATATATGCAGTCCCTCAGTGACCAAAACATCGTTATGCAGGGCATGACTATAATTGAGCAGCTACTAGTTATGTAAACTGCCAAGTAGAGGGAATAATGTATGCATTAGGCATCAGACAATATAACCTCTATAAAATAAACTTACTCTTTCATAATTCAGATAGAAAATAGGTAAGAAGGGTTACTGTGTTATATATATATTTTATTGTCTCTATAAAATAAACTTGGCTTTTGTGATTGGAATAACATTAATAAAAGCCTGGCATTGTGGAAAGACACAGACATGTGTGGACCTGGTTATCTCTAACCTTGCATAGCTCATAGCACATACATTATAGCAGTTTGATTGGTTATAGCTTGTTACAGCCCAAGGAAGACTGCTTTAACATTCCGTAAGGAGAGGTAATGGTGTTGAGGGGAGTCTTATCTCTGGTACCTTTGGGTCTTTCCTAATCATCTGCAGTACAGGAATACAGAGGAAAGTTAATCTATAATCAGAGAAGCACAAGTTGCAACTGCATGCTACGTGACTCAGGCCACATATTCTCATTTCCCTTAAGGCTGAAATAATTTAAAGTTCCAACAGCTTTTAGTTTGAATTACTTAATTTAATTTCACAGTAGGATCTGATGATTTCGTGGTGGAGACTTTATTAAATATCTGTCTCAGAGATCTAGTGTGTGTGTGTGTGTGTGTGTGTGTGTGTTTTGGAAGAAAGGGGAAAGATCCTGATGTGACATCTTAACAATTGATCCTTTAATAAACATAATGGAAGTTAAAAAAGGAAGATTATTTGGGGGCCATGACGAGGAGTTCATTTTAAATGGATGAGTAAAATGAAGGTCAGTGCTTATGAGAGGGATTAGCACTGAAGATGTGCGTTTCATAGTCATCTTTGTAGACTCATCAATGTTTATAATTCTGAGCATCAATTATGTTTGGATAATATTGTAGATATAAATGGATAACGAGCTAATTTTATATATTTCTTTAATCACAATTTAAGTGCCTGTTTTGGGTCAAGATTTTGCCTAGGTGCTTTCCTTGTGTTTGTGTTTTTATCTCCATTACAGCTATTCCTACAAATATTTCATAGATAAAGCTCAGCTCAGCTCAGTGAGGGCAAGTTACTTGCCAAAGAACAAGCAGGTAGATTGTGCAGAGTTGGGATCTGCCTTAATCCAAAGCCCAGCCTTTTTATTTTATTCTGCATGTATTAATCAGCTAGGGCCACCATAACAGAATAATACAGACTGGATGGCTAAAACAACAGAAACTTATTTTCTCACAGTTCTGGTGGCTGGAAGTCCAAGATCAAGGTGCTGGCAGTAGTTTCTGGTGAGGGCTGTTTTCTTTCCTTGCAGATGTCGTCACTTTCTTGCTGTGCCCTCACATAGCCTTTTGTCTGTACTGAAGTACTCCTGATATCTCTTTCTCATCTTATAAGGACGCCAGCCCTATTTGATCAGGAGCCAGCCCTATTTGATCAGGAGCCAACCCTTGTGGCCTCATTTAACCTTCATTACCTCCTTAAAGGCGCTGTCTTCCACTATGGTCACATTGGGAGTTAGGGTATCAATCTGTGAATTTTGGACAAAATTTGGTGCATAACACTGTGCTTTTTAAAATTTATGAAATTTGATAAATGTTTGAGTGAAAAACAGTAAAAATGCCAGCCGTGGGATGTTAATTAGATAGTCTCTGGGATATAAATTATTATAGCATTGATTTGTTTCTGTCTTGGAAATCCTTAATGTCTAGTGAGTTTAGAAGTAAGGAAAAAGTTTAAAATAAACGACATGTTGTGGAAAAAATGATACTGAGGTGTGTATTTTTTATTTGTACAAATAATTTTTATATGTTTTTTGTGTTTAATATTGATCCTTTTTGAGAATATACTTGTTTGAGTGATGATGACAGTAATAGGTGCCACTAGGTGACTACTTACTGCTTAGTTTAATATCTAGCAGATATTTTACTTATATAATCTCTTTTAATCTTAGCACCAGCTCTAATATGATATTGGCAGTGTAATCTCCATTTTGAAGAAAGTACTTATAGCATGTGCCTTAGAGCATAGGTTCTGACTCCATTCCGATAGATATCAAATCTTGGTTTGCCATTTGCTCTCCGCCTTAGTAGGGCCAAGTTACTTAACCTTTTTATGCCCTAGTGTATCTGTTAATGTATTTCTGTGTAACAATGACTCCAAAATTTAGTGGCTTAAATCAGTAAGCATGTATCTTCTCTCACAGTTTCTGTGGGTCAAGAACTTAAGTGTGGTTCTCCTGGGCAGGTCTGGTTCAAGGTCTCGGGAAATTGTGGTGAAGAGGTTGGCAGGAGCTACAGGTATGTGAAAGCTTGACTGGGGTTCGACGATCTTTTTCCAAGGTGGCTTACTCACATGGACGACAATTTAATGCTGGGTCATGGTGAGGCCTTTTTCGGTGGGCTTCTCCAGCTGGCTGCTTGAATGTTATCTTAACATGGTAGCTGGCTTCTAGAGCGTGCAGTTCAAGAGAGATGGAAGCTGTCTTTTTAGCTCTAGAAGTCAGATAGAATCACTCTGCCCTGTTTGTTAGGGGCAAGTCATTAATCTGGTCTGTATTCAAAGGGATGGAAATTAGGCTCCATCTTTTTAAGGGAAATGTGTCAAACTTTGTGGGCATTTTAAAATCACCACCCTTAGTTTCCCGGTTCAATGGAGATAACGATACGGGCAGGAGGCAGGAGAGCGGGGTCCCTGGTGAGGGCTCCACCCTCAAGCCTGGACCCATGGCCCTAAATTAGAACAGGCATTCCTGTTTTTGTGCATGAATGTTGCTTTCTGGTCTGTCCTGCCCCCCTATCCTGTGCCCATATAAACCCCAGACCTCGGCTGGCAGAGGGACAAGTGGCTGAATGTCGAGAGGAGAAGCAGCAACTGAGTGTCTGAGACTGTGGATAGACGCGGCTTAACTTCGGAGAGGAGCCCAGCTGGAGACAGCAGAGTTTCAGGGAAAGATTACCCGCACCATCCCCTGTCTAGCTCTCCTTCCGCTGAGAGCCACTTCCACTGCTTAATAAAAAATCCGCATTCACCGTCCTTCAAGTCCATGTGACCTGACTCTTCCTGGATGCCAGACAAGGACCGGGGTACCAAGAGGGCAGGGTGTAAAAGGCTGTCACATTGACTCTCCACTGAGCTGGTTAACACTTAGACGTCTGTGGATGGCAACTGCTAAAAGACCGTTAATTGTAACACACCCGTAGACGCTACCTTGGGGGTGGAGCCCAAAAGTGCTCGCTGTGGCCCCAGCACTTGCATGCTCCTCCTCCCACAAGGGATTTGAGTAAGCAAGCCACACCCCTGTTGCAAGTGCCACAGAGGGGTGCAGGGAATTCTCCCTCTCAATAGCAGTAGTGTCTACTTCCTGAGGTTGTTGTGGATATTGAAAGATACTAAATAACTTGGAATAATGCCACGCACATACTAAATATTTAGTAAGTGCTAAGCCAGTGCTTCTCAACTGTGACAGCCTATAAGAATTGCTTTGGAAAGCACATAGACCAATGGAACAGAATAGCCCAGAAGTAAGGCTGCACAGCTACGACCATATGATCTTCAACAAAGCTGACAAAA
The DNA here is from genome assembly GCF_008728515.1 of Papio anubis. Lineage (NCBI taxonomy): Eukaryota > Metazoa > Chordata > Mammalia > Primates > Cercopithecidae > Papio > Papio anubis. The sequence goes on along the minus strand of NC_044978.1, from coordinate 133,010,410 downwards.
ACAAGCAATGGGGAAGAGATTCCCTATTCAATAAATGATGCTGGGATAACTGGCTACCCATATTCAGAAGACTGAAGCTGGACCCCTTCTTTACATCGTATACAAAATTCAGCTCAAGATGGATTACAGACTTAAATGTAAAACCCAAAACTGTAAAAACCCTGGAAGACAACCTAGGCAATACCATCTGGATGTAGGAAAGGGCAAAGGTTTCATGACAAAGACACCAAAAACAGTTGCAACAAAAGCAAAAATTGACAACTGGGATCTAATTAAACTCAAGAGCTTCTGCACAGCAAAAGAAACTATCAACAGAGTAAACAGACAACCTATAGAATAGGAGAAAATATTTGCAAACTATGCATCTGACAAAGGTTTAATATCCAGCATCTATAAGGAACCTAAACAAATTTACAAAAGAAAAACAACCCCGTTAAAAAGTGGGCAAAGGACATGAACAGACACTTCTCAAAAGAAGACATACATGCAGCCAACAAGCATATGAAAAAAGCTCAACATCACTGATCATTAGAGAAATACAAATCAGAACCACAATGAGATATCATCTCACACCAGTCAGAATGGCTATTACTAAGAAGTCAAAAATTAACAGATGTTGATGAGGTTGTAGAGGAAAGGGAATCCTTATACACTGTTGGTGGGAGTGTAAATTTGTTCAACTATTGTGGAAAGTAGTATGGCAATTCCTCAAAGACCTAAAGACAGAACTACCATTCAACCCAGCAAATCTCATTACTGGGTATATACCCAGAGCAATAGAAATCATTTTACCATAAAGACACATGCATGTGAATTTTCATTGCAGCACTGTTCACAATAGCAAAGACATGGAATCAACCTAAATGCCATCAATGACAGATTGGATAAAGAAAATATGATACATATACACCATGGAATATTATGCAGCCATAAAAAAGAATAAGATCATGTCTTTCATGGGAACATGGATGGAACTAGAGGCTATTATCCTTAGCAAACTAACATAGAAAACCAAATACTGCATGTTCTCACTTATAAGTGGGAGCTAAATGATAAGAACTTATGAACACAAAGAAGTAAACAACAGACACTGGGTCTACTTGAGGATGGAGGGTGAGTAGAGGGAGAGGAACAGGAAATATAACAGTGGGGTACTGGGCTTAATATCTGGGTGATTAAATAATCTGTACAAAAAAAACACCATGGCATGAGTTTACCTATGTAACAAACCTTCACATGTACCCCCGAACCTAAAATAAAAGTTAAAAAGAATTTTCTAGAAATCTCAGAAAACTTTCAGCGATCAAGTTGCATTGCAGGCCAATAAAATCATTAGGGGGATGGAACATGGGTATTCATATTTTTAATGTAATCTCCCTTCCCCATGCTTATGTCCCAACTCATCCTCAGCCTTCACTCCTGTTCATTGCTTTCTTGGTTATAAAAAGACAAGTCATTTTAGTGTAATTCTCCTCATTTTTTCTGCTTTTAAGCTTAAAATTGGTCTCTTTACCCTTTCTCTATTCTAACTTCCCTTTCTCTTCGAATATTTACAAAAGAGTTATGGAAGAATAAGTGTACTTATCTGCCTAATGATTAGAAAGGAGAAGGAAAAGGGAAAAAAGAAATGAATTCAACTTGGAGTGAAGAGGAAGATTTCAAAATCCTTGCCCAAATTAATCGAAACTGTGCTTGAACTTTCTGATCGTTGGCTAAGTTGATAACATATGATGGGCTGGATTCAGTGGCTCACGCCTGTAATCCCAGCACTCTGGGAGACTGAGGTGGGTGGATCACTTGATGCCAGGAGTTTGAGACTAGCCTGGCTGACATGGCAAGACCCCATCTCTACTAAAAATACCAAAATTAGCCAGGCCTGGTGGTGCACGCCTGTAATCCCAGCTACTTGGAAGGCTGAAGCATGGGAGTTGTTTGAATCTGGGAGGTGGAGATTGCAATGAGCTGAGATCTCACCACTGCACTCCAGCCTGGGCAACAAAGTGAGACTCCATCTTACAAAAAAGAAAAGAAAACCAGCAGACCCTGGCCAGGTGTCGTAGCTTATGACTGTCATTCCAGCACTTTGGGATGCCAAGGTAGGAGGATTGCTTGAGGCCAGTAGTTTGAGACCAGCCTGAACAACATAGCAAGACCCTGTCTCTACAAGAAAAGAAAAGAAAAGGAAAGAAAAGAAAAGAAAACCAGCAGATCGCTACCATACCCTTTGGCAGCCCTCAGTTCTTTCTCAGAATAAGTAACTTGTAACTGGTTTAGCTGTTGTTTTGGTATTTGCTTCCATTTGATAATATAGTGTTAAATCTTGATTGCTAACTTTCAGATGTCTCATCACTTCTGCTTATAAATAGATGGAATTCACTCTGCTGCCTTTCCACTTCAAACAATTTCTTTGAATATTGATATATCACAAATTCAGTTAAATTTATAATTAATGTGTGACTGAATAATTATGTAAGAGGGTATATAGTTTGTGAGATATTTTCTGACAATACTTTTTTTTTTTACTTACGTATATAAATATATATATTTTTTTCTTTTTTCCCCACTCATTATGTCACTCAGGCTGGAGTGCAGTGGTGTGGGATCTCGGCTCACTGCAACCTCTGCTCACTGCAACCTCCACCTCCTGCACACCTATGACCATGGTTCTGCGGCCTCAGCCTCCTAGGTATCTGAGATTACAGGTGTGCACCAACATACCTAGCGAATTTTTATATTTTTAGTAGAGACAGGGTTTCCGCATGTTGACCAGGCTGGTCTTGAACTCATGACCTCAAGTGATCTGCCCACCTCAGCTTCCCAAAGTGCTGGGATTACAGGTGTGCACCACCATGCCCAGCCCACTTACATAATTTTCTATAAACTTGATGTGGTCTTTTTTTCCCCCAAATTGCTCCAACAACTCCACTGTTGACTTTAATAAAAAAGTAAGTAATTTATCCATTCTTTATTTCTGTGGTGATTCCTCTTTGGGGCCCTTTTTATTTTCTGCTCCCACCTGTATTGGTTGTAGATGTCATCTTGAGTTTTCCATCACCAATGTTTTTTCCTGTACCTACTATTTCCTGGAGTCTTTTTTTCTACCCATTATGTTAAACATTCCATGAGTTCCATCAGATTGGAAAGTATTTTCTTTTGGTCTTGGAAATTTTCTTGTATTATCCTTCCTATATTATAGTTTCTTTAAGTGACTTATCACTGTCTTTTAATTCTGTTTTCTGTGAAATTTCCCCATTTATTTTCCTGCCAAACCTATTTTTTTTAATTTTAGCTTTTCTATTTTTAATATCCAAAATATTCGTGCTTTTGATTCCTTTTGCAAAACACCATACTCTTGTTTTAGAGCATTCTTGTCTTATTTTTCTGAGGATACTAACAGTGGTTTGTTGTTACGTTGTACTTGTTTAAATTTTATTCTTTTCTCTATTATCTGTTTATAGGTTTTCTTTTTGTCTTTATTCAAACAAAGTGATTCTTAGCTGTTTTAATTTGAGGATGACATTTTGTAAATGAGATCAGGGGCTTGTCTCTTGGCATACTTCACTTTGGAAGGATTAGATAGAAAAATGAGAAATTTAGCTGTGTCATTTGGGGATGCCCAAATGTCAGTATGTGAACATCTTTTTCTCTTCAGCTACTGAGTTCATCAAGATCAGGGCTTAGAGGAGGTGGGAAGTAGTATGCTTACTTCCCATCAGTAAGGAAATAATGGCTCCTTATTTCTTAGTAGACTTTTCACTAATCTCACATTTTCAAATGTGTTTCTCATGCTAGTCCTTAACTATCTAAGGTATCCAAGAATCCTTTGATATTACCCGGAGACTAAGCCTTAGCACTCCTGTCTGAGCACGTGCCTGCCTGGATGCAGGCGGTGTTGGAGGACTCGCTGAGCCTGACAGGCTTGTAAACAGTCTGTTTCCAGTTACTTGCATCCACTTCCAAATGTCTTTAAAATCTAATACTCTTCTGTTTTCTCTGCTGTTCTTTTTTTTTTTTTGCCATTGGGTGCTTACACTTTTTAAGCATTCTTTTACTGTCATTTCAGTAGAGCCTTGGAAAGACTAGAGAAACACATATAATCGATCTGTCTCTTTAAATGGAAATTCTCCCTTGCCTTTTTTTTTTTTTTACCCCCACAACCCATATTTGATTTTAAATGAGACAGAATTTTATAATAGCAGCTGTGCAAACAACATGTGAGAGTTAAGTGGCTGTGAATTTTATCAAATGCTTATGAGCATTTGATAATTTAGACAGTAACTGTTTTTCTTAAGAAAACCACTCTAATAGGGCCATTTTAATCAGCACAGTGACTAATTGTAAATAAATCTAATTTAATAAGCTAATTTGTACCTATGCCTTAGGGCTTTCTCTTTCTTCATTATATGAGGAACTCACTAGATATCTTGGAGTCAAGCCTGTCTTTTATCTACACTATCTTGATGCCATCTGTATTGTGTTGAGATTAGCTGAGTGGTTTCGACTTGCAAATTTTAAAGTACCATGTGAATAAATGTTGGCCAAATACATAGTTGTGAAGTGTCGTTTCTTGGATAGTATGAACTCCATAACAAGCATGTGACATATTTCCTTCCCCAGGGTAATTTCTTTTTACTGGGAAGCTTCTTTTCTTTTGAAATTACTCAACTTACACAAATACCTGTTTCTGCGAGAAACAGAATCATTATATTAAACTACAAAATTTAACCTTTCCATTTTCAGTGTGTATCTTTTGGGTTTTCTATAAGCAATGCCAAACATATACACTATTCTTTTTTTCTAAGTAAAGACTTAAACCCAGAGCAAAATTAAAGGTTTGACATCTACATATTTGCTCAAGGTATCAATCAATCAGCAGCACAAAGCCTCCACTGGAATAAATTGGAAATGTGGTGGCAGGAAACCCAGGTTTCCACAGATGACTTCATACATTTTGACAATATTCCAATTGAACTGCTGTCATCCAGATCCATGTGACAGGAAGAACCTTATTTGTATCTATAACCACCCATGACCTCTGAGATTGTAGGTCCTGATAACTAGATGATCTTTTCTTTGCTGGATACACATGTGCATCTTTATTTTCCTTATACAGCCTTTGACTCTGTGAGATAGTATTAACTAGTGGGTGAGGTTATGCAAGCTTGGAAAGAGAAGCCATGACTGAGCAAATTATTCCATATAAGAACAACTCATCTTGAAACATGATTGTGTGCATGCATATGTACATTTGTTAAAATCGTTCATCTACTGTCATGTATTTGGCTATTCTCTTTATCCTTGAGGGCTTATTCTTTAAAAAAAATTATCATTTTGGTGGGATATTAGGAGGAAAAGTAGGTACACTCATCTTTAACTGAAATGATCTGTCATCTTTATCTGAAAGTTCTCCTCTGACTTTCTTCTCCCATGCTTGAATTTTTCCCATGCTTGATTTTGAAGTCAACAGAATTTCTTTAGAACAGCTTTATTGGTATATAAATTACCCACCATAAATTGACCTTCTTAAAGTGTACAATTCAGTGGTTTTTGATCTATTCACAAAGTGCAACCTCACCATTATCTAACTTTTGAACATTTTTATGACCCCAGAAAGAAGCCTTATGCCCATTAGCAGTCACTCCCCATTCCTCCGTCCTCCCACCACCCACATCCTTAGGCAAAGACCAGTCTCCTGTCTCTCTATAAACATTTGCTTCTATGGACATTTCATAAATGGAATCACAATATGTGGTACTTTGTGACTGACTTCTTTGATCTAGCATAATGTTTCAAGCTTCATCTGTGGTGTCACATGTATCAGTACTGCATTCCTATGGCTGGTTAATATTCTATAGTATGAATATACCATATTTTACTTATCCATTTATATGTTGATGGAAATTTGGGTTATTTCCCTTTTTTTGCTGTTATGAACATTTATGTTATGAACATTTAAGTTTTTGTGTGGATATATGCTTTCATTTCTCTTGAGTATCTACCTGTAATTGCTGTTATATTGTAACTTTATTTTGAGTAACTATTTTCTAACATAGTTTGTAGAAAGATTATAGGCTTGAAGAGGAAAAGCAGGATACCCAGCAGCTCCAAGGCCAAGAAGAGGCCTATTGGGAATATTATGGAATTAATTGTGAACTGGGTGAAATCTTCAGTAAGTTCTTTTTTTGTTTAGTAATGCTTTTATGTTGGAAGAAGAGAAGACATAGTCAACAAGTGAGTTATTTAAAAAGTATACAACTTGTATTAATAGAAAATCAATCTACATAAAAAATATTTAAAATTTGGTTAAAGAATATCAATTGAAGGGATTGCCAGATGATTAGCTTGCTAGCCACCTACAGCTCTGCCCTAACTCTGTCAAGCCCTGTTTTGAACACCTGCTTTACTGAACCCATGGAAATAATCAACCTTTTACAATGAGTCCATAAATAATTTGAGGCCCTTAAGGGAGAAAGGAGGGATAAGAGGACATACAAATAGGCTTAAGTAACTCTGGGCTTGGTTTAACTCATATGACACCAAATCCACTTACAGGCCACTTATAACTGAGCATTTAACCAGTAGTGCCTAGAAAAAAACCAACTGGTGTTAGTATGATTTCATCTGTAACTATATACTTACTGTACTTGGCCCATTTAATATAGTGCTAGATTTATGGAGAAAGCCAAGTTTTATTAGCTGAGATACTGCCAATATTGTTTCACATTAGCATTTTACATTGTGCGAGGCTCTCTGTCCTATGTGCTGTTTGTTTTTTCCAGTCTCCTCGGTACATAAATTCTCATAGAAATAAGTTCTTCAGCTGCTAAATGCTTGTGTCTAACCTTTAGTGTAGATATGAGGTTCCAGCTTTATAATTTAGACTATTTTATATGTTTATGTATACCATCAGTCCCCACTGACAAACATTCAGTACCCAATAAATACTCACAAAATAAATATGCTGAGATACTATTTAGGCATTATCAGGAGTTTGTTTTGGTTATAGGACTGAAGTGTAAAATATCACCTAATTCTTTATTCTTCCTGCAGGCCTTTGCTCTTACTTGAACATACAGGTTCTCTCTGGGAACAGGAGATCAGTATAAATGTTGACTAATTTGTCAATAAACGTACCTCTGCATTTTGCAGAATCTAATCAGAATGATAAGATTTGTAGTTTCACTAATAACCTCTAAGAATAGGCAGTAATTTATTAATTTTTATTAGTCACTTTATCAGCATGCCCTTTGAGAAATTTGTGTGAGTCCTTTGAGAACCATATCATGGTCATGAGGTTGTAAGAGATTTGTAAGAAACATAACCCCTCCTTTTGCACAGGAAAATGAAATTCTGTTGCCTTTATAAGCTCATCACTCCAAAGAAGTGATTCCAGTCGTGAGGAATGAAATGTGGAGGCAAAACCCAGCCTGATTCTGTACAGCTGGCATTTCATGATTATTTTTCTCATTCTTCTGTAAATACATATTTAGAAAGAAATATAATTCATGTTTTGTTTATTCTTATGTAGTTTGTATTTTGTGCCCATACAGCCTTATAGGCTTCTATTAAAATTTTATTTCTCCACAAGCCCTGAGAACCTACAAAGCTATGGTTTCTCACAAATGAATTAAGATCCCCACCTCTCCACTACACAACAGATTTGCTTATTGATTGATTGATTCAGGAAACATTTCTTAAATATTTACATACTTGAGACATGGTGTTAGCTGCTCTGTAGTAATGATAACAACAATAGCTAACTTTGTAAGAGTATGCTGATCAAACTGTATATTATGAGGTCCTGGGCACTTGGATTTAAATTGTAGCTCAGCTATTTGGTACCTGGGTGAATGTGGACAGACTAATCGATCTCTCTATTTCAGTCTAGTCATCCCCAAATGGGGAGCTACTAGATTCCTGTTGCTACCATAACAGATTACCACGAGCTTAGTGGCTTAATGCGTTGCAAATTTATTATCTCACTGTACTGTGGGTGAGAAGTGTGTGGGCCTAACTGGTTTCTCTACTCTAAATCTCACAAGGCCAAAATCCAGGTGACAGTCTAGGCTCCTGTATGACTGTTCTGGGGAGAATCTACTCTCAGACTCATTCATGTTGTTGGCAGAATTCAGTTCCATGCAGTTGTAAGACTGAAGTCTCTGTTTCTTTGCTGGTTTCTCAGTTTCTAGAGGCTGCTCATGTTCTCGAGTTTATGACCTCTTAATCTGCAAAGTTGGCAACAGGTCATTATACTATTAATATCTAATAGATTAGCAAGTTTTCATAAAACCTTTTGTGAGGTTTAATGAGGCAGAGGGAGGGGGGAAACTACTTTGATAAATCTGGCACCATGAGGCTAAATATTTTGGTTGTTTTAGTGGTTGACTTTCTCATGGCTCTGAGATATAACATGATAGAGATTAACATTTTGTCAGCTACTTTATTCTTTCCTTGAGGCTAAGATTATGAGTATAGTATAACTTCATGGTCATTGAAAAGTCCAGGCATGTGTCAAGATTAGAGTTAGGTGCCATCCTGTGATATATCTTGTGATATGGGAATAGCATTGCTGATTATAATTATAATTTTTTTTTTTTTTTTAGTGAGAGCAAATATTTGTCACATAATTCAATGTTTGCTGCTTAACCTGGAACAAAAGTATTTATGGTACAGTTTTCAAGTGCTGAGTAGATTTCTCTGTATGCTATGCATACTGTGCTAGTTGAATGTTTGCATTTTAGCTTGAGAAATGGGTCAAATGTAGCCAACAACGAATGAGAACTTTCAAGAAAACTTGAATAATTTGAAGTGGTACTTTTCACTAATGGAGAGAGAGAGTTTTTGTCCTAAGAAAAGATTGATGTCGAAGAAAATGATGACTATTTTAATTGTGAACCATTATTTCCATCTGCAAAGTTTTCTTAGAATTTTTGAACTTATGAATTATAACATATGATCCTAGTTTTTATTCCAATTTAATTCTAAAAATGACTACAAGTTTAAAGTAGTTAACATATGTTAATATATCTGCAGAGGTGCATTTCACTTCTGTTTCTGAGGTCCGTCTATGGAATTTTATTGCTGAGTGTCCTTTCCCTGTGACCACTAAAGTAGCTTTTTCTTCTATTTAGATACTATCTGTAATCTAATTCCTACCTAACAGTAATATTCCATCCAACTCAGCAAATTCTGTAAATGGACTAAATTATTCCACATTTTTTAAAAATATGTTTGAAGTATAGATGTACTATATTCCTATGTTAGTTCCTTATTGTGTGTCTTAAAAATGTGTATCATTCTTTAAAACAATGTCTTGAGCTCTTTTAATATGCAAGGCATGGAGAGTGTTTAAAAGATGGTCAAAACTCAACCACCAACTCTAAAAGAGCTTATATTTGCCAGTTTATAGATTTTTTTACTTTAGCTGCGGACATCAACTACATTTGAAGGAGACCTTCCTGACAAGCTTATTTATAATCTTAATCACTAGCCTTCACGCTGATCCAAGTACTCCCAATTCCCCTAGCCCTGTTACTATATTTATTGCCTAATGTCTCACCTGCTGGACGGTAGGTTCCATGAGGGTAGGGATTTTCTGTTTATTTTGTTTACGGATTTATCTTAAATGCTTGGGATGGTGCCTGGCACAGAGTAGTCACTCAATAAATGTTTTCAGAATGATTAAATGAATAAAACATCTTCCAACACAAGACAAATTTAAATTGCATTCTTAATCTGTCCCCATGTCTAACCATCCCGCCAGCATCAGCCTGATTCAGGCCCTGGGCCCTTTCCTTCTGGATGGTTACAGTAGCCTCTTAAATAATCTTGCTGCTTTCAGTTGTGCTCTACAGTCTAGACTCAGCAGAGCAGCCAGGGTGGTGACCCCCTCAAGGCAGATCATGTCTCCTCACAGCTCAAAACCCTCACACAGAAAACAAAACAAAACAAGAAAAGACCATAGCTTTTAGTCAAATTTAATCAGACGGTAATGATCTGTCCTTTTGCTCTTGTGTTGTCTCCCCATTTCATCTCCTGCTACTCTTCCCTACCCACCACCACGTAGCCCCAGCCCCAGGACCTCCACCTCCTGACCTTGTGATCTGCCCACCTCAGCCTCTCAAAGTGCTGGGATTACAGGCGTGAACCACCGCGCCCAGCTGCCATAAACAATTTTGTGTTATTTTGCTAAACGTGAAACTCTAAATACATCTGTCTCCCTTCCCATTATTTGGCAATTTTATTTCCTGGAAAAATTGTTTATCGTATTTCAAAAGTTGGAAAATGATGAAAATGCTGCTGCTTTTTCAAAGATGTTCTTGTCATAAATTCATAACTATTTTGAATCTTCGTTTTATTTGACCTGGTGTCTTTACACATTGCCTGCCTTATGGTTTGAGGTTTCATTTCAGAGCCAGAAAGCCAGAGGCTGATTGTCAAGGCTGTTGTAATGCTGTTGCTTGTATCTTTAAATTCTGACAATCAGACCACAATTTTAAACAGAGAGCAAATACCCATGAAAACATCCATAGACTCACTTTGAATTAGTCACTATAAAAAAGAAGACAGAACATTTTCTCTTGGTTCATTATTTGTTTGTTTTTATAATATAAAGGCATGAGAAATGGGTATCTCCAATTAGTTCTTAATCCCTCCACCTTAATTATTTTAACATCTTGTGTATCTCTGCTATTTAAGGTCATAGTGCAGTGGAAAATAGTCATTATAAACAATACAACGTAGGTCACATAGATAGTAGGTAGCAGAACCAGGTTCCTCACCCCAGAAATGACTCGAGCCTTCATTCTGATCTTGTGCTCTGAAGCTTATCAATGTCAGTGTGTCTGATTCACTATATGTTTTCACTTCCTGTGTGTAGCATTATGTTATCCAGGTGCTTTGTAACACTGATGAATTGTCTGATTTTGTATCTCATTTCCTTCATTTTTCTGTTTCTTCTTCACTTAACTGGCTAAAGCTGAATTATGTAAGCAATACAACTGTGTATTAATTATAACTGAATTACATTTTTATTCTCTTAAATGTCTGTTAAAGTAATGGATTATAGTCATTCCTCTAAACTACTGTATTTGTTGTAAAATATTTTTATTTTCTTCTGAGAGAAAGCATTACATAAAGTCACAAAACTTAGCAATTTTACTGTATTTAAGTATTGGCAAAACAAATCTTTGAGACTTGAGAGAAACTTTTCATATGTATGCCTGTGAATTTTGATATATCATTAGACATTTTGGGGTGTATGCTGGGTTATTAGTCTTTTGTATGAGAAACATATATCAAATTCTGAACCATATGACATGTTAGATGTTGTTAAAGAAAAAGTTATTCTGGCCAGGTGCAGTGGGTCACATCTGTAATCCCAGCACTTTGGGAGGCCCCAGCCCGGCCAACGTGGTGAAATGCTGTCTCTACTAAAAATACAAACATTAGCCGAGCATGGTGGTGCACACCTGTAATCAATCCCAGCTACTCAGGAGGCTGAGACAAGAGAATCGCTTGAACCCAGGAGGCAGAGGTTGCAGTGAGCTGAGATCGCACCACGGCCCTCCAGCCTGGGTGACAAGAGCGAGACTCCTTTAAAAAAAAAAAAAAAAAGACATTATTCATTCTGAAACTTGTTAAAGAACAGTAAGACAATCTTTATTCAGGACTATTACGATAGCTAGAGGGACTACTGCATTTGGGGTTTTGCAGTGGGGCAGAGAGATTGGTCTCAACTTGGAATACAAGGGAAAGTGGTAATTACATGACCATATAGCAGGGTTGGGATAGGCAGTAGTCAGTGGGTGGAAAATTACTAAGAGGAAAAACCTCAAGGGTCAGGAGAGATTATGGCTAAACAGACCTAACAAGTTTCTTGCTGAAGGCAGGCTAAGGTGATCAGACATCATTTGGAGGATGGTAGGAAATGAGTAATTTGGTCAGATATGGAGGGCTATCAGATACGAAGGGTGGGGATTTTGGCTGAAATGACTTAGCAGTATTCTTACTAAAAGTGGACTCTTGAGGATATGCCCAGAACAGGGCTTAGTTGAAAAAAAGCTCAGAGAAGTCTGACTAGAGATTGGTCAAGGAGATAATCTTTGTCAAGATTAAAAAGCTGTTTAAAAGTTTACTTCAGTTTTCTCTGTGTACAGTATTCTGATCACTAAGTTTAGCATCCCCCATGGTATCCCTTGAAGGTCTCTCATACCATATTTTATTCAAGAGAATTCTGGTTTTGACAAACTTGAAGACAAAAATCAAATGGAAGATTCCACTGTGGATCAAAAACCTAACCATTGTCTTAATTTGGGGATGAAAACATCAGATTGAAACACAAACCTGTTTTGTGCACTGAATAAACCTTGTGGTTTTTTATATTTCTTGCTTAAGTTAGTAATTCTTTAACATAAAGTCAAATACGCAAGGCCTATCTCAGTCTCTCAAGAGTTTTTTTGTGAATAAAATGTTAGAATGTGTTACACCTACGTGCTTTTGTTGTTGTTACTGTGAAATATACCTGAGAACATTTTTGTTCTTTTTTTTTTTTCCAGATGGCAGAAAGGATGTTCAGGAGAGTAGCTTAAGAGACTTAATAAAAGAGCTGCCAGACACCCACTACTGCCTCCTCAAGTACCTTTGCCAGTTCTTGACAAAAGTAGCCAAGCATCATGTGCAGAATCGCATGAATGTTCACAATCTCGCCACTGTATTTGGGCCAAATTGCTTTCAGTAAGTTAGTGGAGTTTTGCTGTTAATATCATCATGTCCCCCTTTGTGTTTACTACTGTCTGAAATTACTGGGATGTAGAAGCATATTTCAGTCTGAAAATTCAGCCAGCTTATGTTGGAGAAGTTGTATCTTGTTCTTGGGCATGTTAGCCCTGTTTTTCATCCCAATTTGAAGAAAGCAGCTATGCCCTTTTTATAAAACTATGATTTGCTATAAATCAAGTAACCTTATTTTAAAATCTGGAAATAAGTTATATTTCAACTAAAAGGGGCATTTAAAAAATCTGTAATCAGAAATGTTGATTAGCAGAAAGAGAAGGAGTATGACATAGTGAATAATTTTTTAAATAGTAATAAAGTTCAAATTATTGCCAATAGATGGAAAATTTTGAACAGACTATGCCAGTATCACAAAAATATAACCTCAGCTTCATTTACTGGAAATAAACTAGTCTGTGTTAGTAGATTCTTTGTTGCTAGCCACAGGAACATTTGTAAAGCTTCATATTTTATTCTCCTTCTTATTCCATAAAGCTCTTTAATTTTTGATATGTGAAACATGATCCTGCAATCCAGGGACTTTGCTTTTAACTCTCCTGTTAATCACCTCTGATCAAATACATTCCTCCTAGTTATGAGAAGGGAGAGAGAGAACATTCACACTCTAAAAACTCTCAGAAATTCAGCAACTTTTTTTTTTATAACATATCTACTTCTCCACTTCATTAATATACAGGCTTATTCAGCTGCCCAGAACTAGTAATATTACAGTCCTCAGAATGACTGTCTAAATATAGATTCTAGTTTAGATTCTAGGGACTACAGGGTTCCAGGTCATTCACAGCCTAATTTGGGTAGAAGTTCTACCTTAATAACTATCCTGATTGTAATTCTAAAGATGTTAACTTTTAAATAATGGCATTTCACAGGATATATTAGGGTGTTGTGAATAAATATCTCAGATGCAGGATCTACTAATTTTTGTCTTATTCAGAAGCTCTGTGATAGTAAAAAGTCTATATTTGTTCTTATATTTGTTCTGCCCACTAAACCTTTGTTTGGTGACTTACATGTGAGAAACGTGTAAGTAGAAAACCGTTGAATAATTCTGAAACCTAGATTCTAGAACAGATAAAAATGAATTTGTAAATAGAATGCTTATTTAGTAAGCATTAAACACAGATCCATACCTCATTACTAACTTAGAAATTGGACTTGATCTGGAATTTCTGGTAATCTGCTCCAGTTAGTGAGTCAGAATATTAATTAGTAATGAGTGTTTATAATAGGTTCTAATTAGTATGGTTTTACAGTTTTTCTATTGTTATAACATATACATAAAATAAAATATACCAATTTAACCTGTTTGGTTCTTTTTGAGACAGAGTCTCGCTCTGTTACCCAGGCTAGAGTGCAGTGGTACGATCTTAGCTTACTGCAACCTCCACCCTCTGGGCTCAAGCAATCCTCTCACTTCAGCCTCCTGAGTAGCTGGGACTACAGGCACATACCACCATGCCCGATTAGTTTTTATATTTTTTGTAGTGGCAGGGTTTCACCATGTCGCCTAGGCTGGTCTCGAACTCCTGGGCTCAAGCAGTCTACTTGCGGCAACCTCCCTAAGTTCTGGGATTACAGGCATGAGCCACTGTGCCTGGCCAACTCAGGTTTTTAAACTAATGCTTAGCTAGTTTTAGTATTCTTGACAAATTCCATTTACCTAACAGATCAGTCATTTACCTAAAAGACCAGTCATTTAATGTAGCCATGTAGCTTTTTTTTTTTTTTTTTTTTTTTTTTGAGACAGAGTCTGGCTCTGTCACCCAGGTTGGAGTGCAGTGGTGAAATCTTGGGTCACTGCAACCTCTGCCTCCTGGGTTCATGCAATTCTCCTGCCTCAGTCTCTTGAGTAGCTGGGATTATAGGCCTCTGCCAGCATACCCAGCTAATTTTGGGTTTTTTAGTAGAGACGGGGTTTCACCATGTTAGCCAGGCTGGTCTCGACCTCCTGACCTCAAGTGATCCTCCCACCTCCACCTCCCAAAGTGCTGGGATTACAGGCCGACCTTCATGTAGCTTTTGAAATGTATGTGGTATAAGGTTATACAATAATTCGTTTACATTTTTAAATTTTCTTGTCTGTTACATCTTCTTTCTCTTTTCTAATGTTAATTTTGCCTTCTCACTATTTATCTTGGCCAGAGTAGCCAAGCTTTTTGTCTGTTATTATTCTCAAATAATCCATTTTTAACTTTATTGAATAAATTTGCCTTAACATTTTTCTATTTCATTAACTCCTGTTTTCATATTTATCAATTTACTAGAACTTAACTGGTTTTTTCAAGCTTTTCCCCTGTTTTCATAATATGAAAAATTTCAGTCATACAATTTGAAGGAGCATAACTTAGATTTACATTTTCTAATTAACTAGATGAAATAAATGTGCTTTATCTCTGTATATATATGTAAATATGTATTTTTTGTTGAACCATTTGAAACTAAGTTGCAGACCTCAGCTATTTCACTGTTAAATACTTAATCATGCATCCTTAAAAATGAGGACTTTTTGCTATATAACCATAATATGTTTATTATGCCTAAGAAAATTGACAATTCCATCATATCATTTGGAGAGTCCATTTAAGTATCCCAATTTGTCACAATTTATTTTTCTCAGAAGAGGATCCAATGGTTCATCCATTCTTCTTAGTTGTTAGGTCTCTTTAGTATGTCTTAATAAAGAACAGTCCTTCCATGTGTGCACACCCACGTGCAGGGGTGCCCACGTGGTTGTTTTGTGTTTAACCACAACTTTTTTTTCTACCACATTGACTTTTGAAAAAATTTTAATTTAATGTTAAGTTTCTGGATACATGTGCAGGATGTGCAGGTTTGTTACATAGGTAGACATGTGCCGTGGTGGTTTGCTGCAACACCTAGGTGTTAAGCGCAGCATACATTAGCTGTTTTTCCTGATGCAACCACATTGAGTTTTTAAGAAACCAGACATCATCCTGTGGAATATTGTACAGTGTGAATTTGATTATTTTCTTGTGGTGTGGTTAAGTTGTTTTTCTATCCTCTGAATCTACTATAATCTATAAGTCAGATATAAAATCTTAGTTATATTCAGATTAAGTTTTTTGGGCAGAATACTTTATCAGCAATATTGTATCCTTAATGTTGCATCCCATTAGAAGCCATGTAATGTTAAGTTGTCTCACACTTATTGATGCTTAGTTTGCTTTGTTAGTTAAAGTCACCACTTTCAAATCTCTCTATTGTAGGGCTGTGACATTCCCTTTGCAGTTAGCAAGTAATTCATTAGGTGACTACTTGGGCATCATGCAAATGCATATTCCTCCCAATTCACTATCCGTTTGATTGTCTGTTGATCATCCTAGCCTGATTCAGTTTTTTCTCTTTTCTCTTTGGGTTGTAGAATGTTGATTTTTAAACTCTACTTTTCTTTTTCTTTTAGTGATATTCTTCTATAAAGAAGAGCTTTCCCTTGTCAGTGGGGAATGAACAATATTAAGTTTTCCTGTGCTCATATTATCCCAAATTTGGCAGTTGTAGGAGTCCCTTTAGGCTGGCAACTGTGTCCTTCTGACAAAACCCTGTAATAGTATTTCCTACCTTTCTAGCTAAAGATGATGTCTCAGGATGGAATTAACCATTTCTCCAAGGGGCTTTGGTTTCTTTTTTTTTTTTTTTTTTTTTTTTTTTGAGACGGAGTCTTGCTCTGTCACCCAGGCTGGAGTGCAGTGGCCAGATCTCAGCTCACTGCAAGCCCCGCCTCCCGGGTTCACGCCATTCTCCTGCCTCAGCCTCCCGAGTAGCTGGGACTACAGGCGCCCGCCACCTCGCCCGGCTAGTTTTTTTGTAGTTTTTAGTAGAGACGGGGTTTCACCGGGTTAGCCAGGATGGTCTCGATCTCCTGACCTCGTGATCCGCCCGTCTCGGCCTCCCAAAGTGCTGGGATTACAGGCTTGAGCCACCGCGCCCGGCCCATGGTTTCTTTTATAGAAGAATTATATTTAGAAGCCAAGATCTGGGTGCTAAGTTATTTGCATCTAGGTCTTAATGACTTCTAGAGCAAGGAAATAAAGAAAGAAATGAATACGTGAATGATGGAATGACTGAATGGAAGAAATAATGGATTTATATTGATATTTTGAGTTTAATTTTAACATTATAATATTCTTTCTTAACTACTTTGATTTCATATTTGTAACTCCATACTCTGACAGTGAAAAATCTTGCTTCCTAAAAAATGAGAATATTTATTTGCTTTTCTCCACAACATACATAAAATGTGTATTTTATGTATAGATATAAAGTGTCACAACATCAGGGAAGCCACTGAGTAATGTTTAAGACATCTGGCAGTCTGTATTGTCCCTATATCTGGCTAAGAGTATGCATTCAAAGTAAAGGGTGGTTGTCTTCTCCATTTGGCATATAATTGAGTTCACTTGTTTCCAATTTTTAGAATGCAGAGCTTTTTTTCCTTTTCAATGTAATTTTGTTTAAATTTTTATAACATTTGCATGGCTTAAACATGAAAATTGGCCGGGCACAGTGGTTCAAGCCTGTAATCCCACCACTTTGGGAGGCCAAGGTGGGTGGATCACTTGAGGTCAGGAGTTTGAGATCAGCCTGACCAACATGGTGAAACCCCATCTCTACTAAAAATACAAAAATTAGCCAGGAGTGGTGGCAGGTGCCTGTAATCACAGCTTCTTGAGAGGCTGAGGCATGAGAATCACTTGAACCTGGGAAGTGGAGGTTGCAGTAAGCTGATACCGCGCCACTGTACTGCAGACTGGGAGACGGGGCGAGACTCAATATCAAAAAAAAAAAAGTGAAAATTATGCAAAGAGAAAGAGGTTTACTCAGAAGTTTCCCTTTTATCATTCTTTCTACACTGTTCAACCTCTTGCTGTCTTTGGAAAACATTTTTATTAGTTTCCAGCTTATCCTTCAATGTTTCTTTTTGTAAAAATAAATGTGTATATGTAGTTACATTATGTATATTATGTGATGTCTATATGTGTTCATTCTTATTTCTGTGTCTTCCTTACACTGTTCTTCACTTTGCTTTTTATCTGCAAATCTTAGAGATCATTCCAACAGTTTATTTTTTTACTCTTTTTTTGTGCTTGTGTATTACTTCATTGCTTGGACAAAGTAAATTTTAGTCAATGGTACTTTTCTGATCGTCATTTGTTTCCAGTCTTTTATTGTTAGATATGATCCCACATCAAATAAACTTGTGCATATGTATCACCAAGATTAATTCCTAGATGTGAGATTTCTGGGTCAAAGAACAAATGCCACCATATCATTAGATAGTCCCAATTCCCCTCCATAGAGGATGAGTCAGTGTTACATGTCTATTAGCAGCATGCAAGAGTCTCTGTTTTTCAGTCTTGCCAAGAGGATTTTGTGAAAATTTTGAAGTCTTGCCAGTCTAATAGGTCAGATGTGATATCCCAGTGTGGATTTTTTAAGTTTTAAGAGTTTTATTGAGATACCGTTTATATACCATACAATTTGCCATGTGAAGTATATAATTTGTTGGTTTCGAATAAGTACAGAATTCTGGAACCGTCACCACAGTCACTTTTAGAATATTTTATCATCCCCAAAAGAAATGCTGTGCTGTTAGCACTCACTTCCCATTTCTTCCTAATCGCTCCCCACAACAACCTCGCTCTAGGCAACCACTCCTCTACTTTCTGTGTCTAGAGAGTTGCCTATTCTGGACATTTCATATAAATGGAATCATACAATGTGTGTTCTTTTCTGACTGGACTCTTTCACTTAGCAAAATGTCTTCAAGGCTCATCCATTTTGTAGCATGTGTCAGTACATCATTCCTTTTATGGCAGAATAATATTTCAGTGTAGAGATATACCAGTTGATGTGTTTATCAGTTCATTAGTTGATGGGTATTTGTGTTACTTCTAGTTTCTGGCTATTTCAAATGATGCTGCTATGGACATTTGTGTACGTGTCCATGTATGGAATTATGTGTTCATTTCTCTTGGGTATATAACCAGGAGTAGAATTGTTGGGTCTCATGGTAACTGTTTAAAATTTTGAGGAACTACCAAAATGTTTACTGAAGTGGCTGCACCATTTTACATTCCCTCATGCATTTGTTCCCTCATATATTCCCATGAGCAATGGGATGTGCTTATCATGCAGAAAGAGACTAAAATAAAATATTCAAAGAAAAATAAAACCTGAGGACCTAATAGGAAAATGGCAAAAGACAAAAATATATGAAGAGAAAGACACATGGCCATATACATTTCCATCAGCAATGTATGGGCGAACCAATTTCTCTACATCCTTGTCAAACCTTGTTAATATCTTTTTGATTCCATTCCTGTGGGAATGAAACACTATTTCATTTTGGTTTTGACTTGCATTTCCCTGATTACTAAAGACATTGAATATTTTCATGTGCTTATTGGCCACTTGTATATTTTTGGAGAAATGTTTATTCAGATCTGCCTATTTTTAAGTTGATTTATTTGTCTTTATTATTGAGTTATTAGAGTTGTTTATAAACTTTGCATATAAATTCCTTATCAGGTATAGGATTTGTAAATATTTTCTCCTATTCTATAAGTTGCCTTTTCATTTTCTTGATCATGTCCTTTCAAGCACAGAGGTTTTTATTTTTGATGGAGTCCAATGTATCTGTTTTTTCTTTTGTCACTTATGCTTTTTGTGTTGTACCTGAGAATGTTTTGGCTAACCAAGGTCATGAAGATTTATTCATCTTTTCTTCTAAGAGTTTTATAGTTCTGACTGTTATGTTTAGGTCTATGGAGTTATTTTGGAGTTAACTTTTGTGAATGGTATAAAGGAGTCCAACTTCATTCCTCTGCATGTGGCTGTCCAGTTGTCCCAGCATCATTTGTTGAAGATTGTTTTTCCCCATTGAATTATCTCAGCACCCTTGTCAAAAATAAGCTGACCACAATTATTGGGGCTTATTTCTGAACTCATAGTTCTATTCCATTGATCTGTATATCTATTCTTATGTCAGTACCATAGTATTTTGATAACTCTGTAGCTTTTTAATGAGTTTTGAAATCATGAAGTTTCAATGCTCCAAGTTTGTTCTTCTTTTGGCTAGTCTGGTTTCATTGTATTTCTATACAAATTTTAGGATCAGTTTGTAAATTTCTACAAAAAAGTTAGCCAGTATTTTGATAGGATGTTCTGTTGAATCTGTAGATCAATTTGGAGAGTACTTTACTGCCATTTTAGCAAAATTAAATCTCCCAATATGTGAGCATGAAATATTTTTCCATTTACTTAGGTCTTTAATTTGTTTCAATAATGTTTTATGGTTTTCAGGGTAGAAGTTTTGCAATTATTTTGTTAAATCTATTCTTAAGTATTTTTTTCTTTTAGATGCTATTCCAGATGTAATTGTGTTCTCAGTTTTATTTTCAGATTGCTCATTACTAATACCAATATAGCACCTGTGTTTTCTTATAAATGAAACTAAACATTTTTACTTGTATTTAAGGGCCAGGTGTCTTTTTCCTCATATACCTGTTTGTATCTTTTGCCATTTTCCTATTAGGGTCTCAGGTTTTATTTTTCCTTGTTGAATACTTATTTTATTTATTTTTAGTCTCTTTTATCCATCATAATCACACTTAAAACTCTAATTTTCCTCTCAGTATTACTTTGTCTCCTCATTTTCACTATTATTTCACCACTTCATTTAATAGGTTGGGTTATCCAAGATATAACTCTGAGACTAAGTTTTCAAGCAGAAGTTTCATTGGGTA
This sequence comes from Papio anubis, assembly GCF_008728515.1. Classification (NCBI taxonomy): domain Eukaryota; kingdom Metazoa; phylum Chordata; class Mammalia; order Primates; family Cercopithecidae; genus Papio; species Papio anubis. The sequence goes on along the minus strand of NC_044978.1, from coordinate 132,989,849 downwards.
GTACTTTTTGGAACCATTCTTTCCTTATACCTATAAGGAACAGACGAAGGTAGGATTAGGCATAAGTTGAACTGCCATAAAGTTGTAACACAGGATTCATTCAGTCCCAGGGAGCTTAGAAGATGGGATGACCTTTCAGATTAATCCCTAATTGAATCAAAGGGTTTAGTCTCTTTACCCCATTTCCATCAATCACTGGAGGTGATCCGTGCCAGGGACATGGTGTAGTCTCAGAAGAGGGACTTGGCCATGAGCCATAAGCGGGCAGCACTTTCAGTGGGATGGGGTGGATAATGAATATTTCTGGCATGGAGGAGACACCTAGGCATCACCTCACAGAGTCACTACATAAATATTTTCTTTTAAAAATTCATTAAACCTTGGACTGTGAGCTATATATGTTGTATATGATTTTTCTAAGGAAATCCTCAATATTCCAGTTTCTAAGACAAATAAACATCCTCCTGAATACTTTATTGTTCTTGGGAATTAGCAGGAATTGCTTTCCATAAGTTGTGATAGTTATTACAGTGAGTATTGGATTTTCAGTGGTTTGGAGAGCATGACATATAAAAGGAAGTTAGTCTAGCTCTCATTCTGCCAATTAGTAGTCCTTATTCTACTAATGCAGGTAGATTTGACCTGCATTGTTTATTTTCCTGTTAAATATTCTGTAAAACAGGACCCACAGAGTTTGCTTTGAAATTTTAGTGAAACTGTAAGAGAAAGTTCTCGTACATAGTAAGCAATTGACTGAGTAGTGTTGGAATCCGTGTGCATTTAATTAAATACATTTAAAACTGCATTAAGGGAAAGATCAGGTTTTATGGGTTCTGCCCATCGTACTACTTAATGAACCAGGGGCTCTTTAGAAACATGAGATAGAAGACATGAATTCCTCTTATCTCAGTTGTCATAGTTCTCACTTAAAACAAGCTTCTCACGGTATTGAGTATGCTTGTTAATATTTAATGGAATAGAAAATGTTCTTGCCCAATAAAATTTCCCAACACAAGCCAACTTCTTCAACTTAGTGTTTGTATAGACACCTTCTGACCTCCTCAGATTGCCTTGACTCTACCCCTCTTCCAGACCAGTCTGCTGCCACCAGGCTTGAACCTTTCTCCTGCCTTGGGAATGCTGGATTTTTCTCTTTGGCTTCTGCCTTATAGCTGGGTCAACCAGCCACCTGCTCAGAGTTCCTGGCTTCTGCCATCACTTTTGAACCCTGGACTCGGATCTTAATTCCTGATGGGGTATCAGAGTCATGGGATATGCCGGGAATTCTAGAACAGTTAAATAGGAGTCAGGAGGAAACATGGATTTTTTTCTTCTTCCCATGGAACACATTAAATATTTCTTCATCCCATGGCTTCTCCTTGCAGCTTATCTGGGGAATTCCAGACTGCCAAGCAAAGCATCTGTCGAGCAAACTGTTATGTGTCTTTGAAATAGCGAATAAGAAATATTTAGGTATTTCTAATATAATGAATCTCATGCATACCCAGTGTTACCCTTAAATATTTAAATATTAAATAAGTGTAAAATCTCTCACCTAATCTTAAGAAAATATATTTTCCTAATGTATTAGAATTGTCTCCTACATCATTAGGTGCACAGTGCCTTAGAGCAGATTCTAAAGAAACCGAAAGAAAACAAGGCAATGATGAGGATGTTGGTGTATTTTGACAGCAGGGATACCAGGCAGGGTGGGTGAGAAAAGGAGGCAAGGAGGGATGTGAAATAATGTAAAGTGTGCACAGCTCTTTCACAAGACACATAACAGTTTTTATTTGCCATTGTTTAGAGTGTATTTAAAAATCTGATTGTTAAGTGATATTGATGAACAGACCAAAGCCTTGGCTTTTGGTGCTGGGTTTTTTGTTTGTCTGTTAGTATTCTTGGCACTTTGCATTAAACTCATTGTGCACACTTAGTTTGTACAATTTGATAATATCCATGTCTTTAATCTCTAATAAACTTGCTATTGCTACTGATGAGTACATCATTTTGATCAAATTCTGCTTCATATCTCTGCGTCCTGTGCCTTTTGTCTATAGATATGTAAATTAATTCTATTCCTTGAAACAAGTGTTTCAGTACTAACCAATAATATAAAAAGTAATTTTGAGGGTATTCCTGAAACTTTCAAAGATAAATCAGTTTAATATTTTGAATGATAAGCCCTTCTACTTATTCTTCTATCCAAGATGTTACATTTTTTCTTAGTGGCAGCACCAAAAAAGTTTTAAAACTGCTGTTGGTCTTCAAGTCTTGCAGAAAAACATCACAATAAGTTAGAGTTTAATACACCAGTAAATATTAGATGAGATCAGCTAAATTTGTAGACACAAACATGATGTATAATGAGATATTATAATGTTGCTGTCGTTTTACCTGCTAATCACTATTAAACAGCTATATTTCGTTTGCAACACAAAAGTTACTTTTAGAAACTGGTAATTTGGATTGAAAAGTATAAATAGTTGAAATTTAAAAAAATTAAGCCCGAGCCCTAGTCTCACATATTCATATATTTATAACCTGTTTTCTGTTTATAAAATGCAAAATTTTCACTTAATTGTTAGCGTAATTATATTTGTTATTGATATTCTCTATAAATATATTTTTGGAATATTAAAGAATGGGTGCTTGGAAAGTTTGGCCTTTCTCTGCCTAAATCTGCACCAGCCTTATGTAACACCTATTTCATTGCCTGTAGTTCTCTGCTGGCAATCCTACTGCCACTTGTAACTGTGATAATTGGCTTGCTACTTAAAATTTCTTTTCAAAATATGTATAAATTTATTTTTATTACAAAAGTAACATATGCTCATGGCCAAAAAAAATGTTTTCAGACAAAATCCCCCACAGTATAAAGATAAAAATAAAAACCATCCATTATTCTACTAACCAGACTTAATCCCTGTTCACACGTCACTTTATAAACCAGACTTAATCCCCACGTGTCAGTTTATGTGCTTTCATTTTGTTTTCTCTGCATGCTCACATGATTAAAGATGGGATAATAAAGTAATACCACTTTATAACCTTTATTGAAAAACTTACTATTGTTTATCATGACATGTCTCATACTTTTACATGTAATTCTACATCATCATTTTTAGCGACAGCATAAAGTTCTGATCTTTAGAGCAATACAATTTATTTAAGCCATTCTATAAATTGCATTTAGAATGCAATTAGAAAAATTAATTACTTTTTTGTTTTTTGAGATGGAATCTTGCTCTGTCACCCAGGCTAGAGTGCAGTGGTGCGATCTCGGCTTGCTGCATCCTCCACCTCCTGGGTTCAAGCGATTCTTCTGCCTCAGCCTCCCAAGTAGCTGGGATTACAGGTGTGTGCCACCATGCCTGGCTAATTTTTGTGTTTTTAGTAGAGATGGGGTTTCACCATATTGGTCAAGCTGGTCTCAAACTCCTGACCTCGTGATCCACCTGTCTCGGCCTCCAAAAATGCTGGGATTACAGGGGTGAGCCACCATGCCCGGCCAATTACTTATTTTTATTTATTTTTGGCAATAATAATAATAGGCAATATTTATTGAGTTCTTACTAGGTTCCTGGTAATGTTATAGATGCTTTTTATATATTTCTTCATTTTATCCTCAAAACCCTATGAGGCAGGTACTATTATTATCTCTCCACATGAGGAAACTTGAAGCACAGAAAGTTTAACCTGCGTAAGGTCACGTGACCAGTAAGAGGTTAGAGTCAGGATTCTGAATCCAGGCCTGGCTCCTCAGCTCCAAGCTCTTAATCACCACTCAATAACTGTTTCCCTTATAAACAGCATTTCAGGAGCTATTCTTGAACATACATTTTTCACACTTAACTAATTATTTTCATTGGATGTACTTTTAGAATTAAACTTGCCTAGTTAAAGGGTATGTGTATCATCAAATTTGTGCTCTAGAAAGGTTGCACCAGTTCATGCTGTGAGCAGCAATATGTGAATGTGTCTCCTTTCCCATACCTTCTCTAGTACACATGTTATTCTTTTTAATCTTTGCCAATATAATAAATGAAATTGTTTCTTTTGACATTTTTGCTTTACTATAAGGTTTAACATGTTAAAAGCGTATTTTCCCATGTAGTTCTTTTGTACATTGCCTTTCACTCTCTTCTTTGAGTTTTCCTAAGCTGGTGCTCATCTTTTTTATGACTGATTTGTAGGAGTTCCTTTCTTAATACAACTATTAATCTATTGTTGTGTATTGGAAATATTTCTCTGAGCTTAAGATTTATTTTTGAAGCTTTAAAATTTTTGCCATAAGGAGTTTAAAGATTTTGTTAATTCTTTATATCAATTTGTGTTGCTTGGGTTTGATGTTATCCTTAAAAGGCCTTCTGCCTCAAGGATAGAAGAGTATTTATTTCTATTGTCTATTAGTTCTTTTGCAGTTTCATTTTTCTTAGTATTTAAATCTTAAAAGTGTGGAAATTATTAGAAAAGGTATGAGTAGGTAATCTAAAAGTTATTAAATAGTCACATATTTCATCTTAGCATATTTATAATATTTTAATATTTAGATCCCAAATCCTAGTGAAAGCGATTAATACTTTGCAATACGTTATGACTTAAGGATTTAATTTTTCACTCAAACAATTACCTTGCTAACTGAACAACAATAAAAAATAATTCATACTCTACCAAGTAATTCACAATGTCACTTTTGTCATTATATGAAGTTCCTAAATATATTTTGGTCTTATAGGGGCTCTGCTGTAATACTATGATTTATCGGCTTCTCTGGTGCTAGAATCATACCTTTTATATTTGAATATCAGGAACAATATCTTTCCACTTTATTCTTTTTCAGAATTTTCCTGGGTAATTGTGTACATATGTTTTCCCAGAAGAATCTCGTAATTATTTTCTAGGTTTCAAAATTCCCATTGAGCTTTTTTTAGATTTAACTAGGTATAGTTGAAATTTTTAAATATTGAGTCTTTCATCTAATAAAATGATGTACCTGCCCCACTTAATCCAATTTCAAACTTATTTATTGTTATTTCCTTAAATTCTAGGAGCTTGAAAAAACACAAAATTGTAAAGTATACAGTAAAAAATTACCCACTAATCCTATTACTTAGAAATAATAGCTTTAAATTTTTAAATCTATTTTCTTCCAGTATTTCCCTGTGTATACATTTTTAAAATTTTAATCAGTTATATTTTATATACCTTTTTAATTGTGCTTTTTTTTTTTTGAGACGGAGTCTTGCTCTGTTACCCCAGGCTGGAGTGCAGTGGCATGATCTTGGCTCACTGCAAGCTCCGCCTCCTGGGTTCACGCCATTCTCCTGCCTCAGCCACCCCAGTAGCTGGGACTACAGGCGCCTGCCACCATGCCCGGCTAATTTTGTTTTTGTATTTTTAGTAGAAATGGGGTTTCACCATCTTAGCCAGGATGGTCTCGATCTCCTGACCTTGTGATCTGCCCACCTCGGCCTCCCAAAGTGCTAGGATTAAAGGTGTGAGCCACCGCACCCAGCCTTAATTGTGCTTTTTAAACACAACATTAGGTTATAAATATTTCCTGGGTCATTCAAATCCTTTAGTTTACAGCATTTTTTTTTTCTTTTACTTACAGCCAGGAATTTTTGTATAGAAGATGACAGACTTGTACTTATTAAGTTCTGTGTGTATAAAAAAGTGTATTCTTCAATTATTTATTCCTCATGATAAATCCATAAACATAGTTGTTACTTTCAGACTTTTATAGATTAAAAAACTGAAGTGTAGAAAGTATTATTTAGGATTACTGAGTTAAAAGAGAAGTTGTAACACTTCCTGATCTGTTTTAGTTAAAACTCACAACTAGGCAAGAAAATAATCAGTTTCTTTTTAGATAGAAAAAGCCCAAATTGGTGCACAAGGATTTCTATGTTATCATTGTCTCTTGGTGAAGTGGTTATAGGTATTAGATTGAACCATGTAAAACTGCCATTTTTCTAGTTCGAAATGGTCAAATACTGTAGTTTTATATAATACAGTCTTAAAGTAATGTGAAGTCTATTATTCCTTGGGTTCAGCTGAGAATATGAGTTTGTATCACATAAAAAATTAAATATTACTGATTGAAGATGATATTATACATTATCCTCTAGATGTTCAGTTATTTTTTTCTGGGACTCATGATGTTTTATAACTTTATATGCTCCATATATAGTCTTCCTCCAGATATTTTGTGTGAAGAAGGATGGAGCAAACTTTATTACTCAGCTATTAGTGTTAGTAATGATGCTTCAGGTCTTGGTTTTCAAAACAAAAAGTAATTAGAAAGGATACTTTTGGACCTTGGTCTCACTGAAAAGGAGATAGTAGAATAACCTTAGATCTACAAATGATTACTCCGCAAGCTAATTGCTTGATTGTATTATATGTGGGTTAGCAATCAATTGTTTTGAAAAATACGCATTGTAATTCTGAATTTCTATATGAAATAATGCACTTTGTTATATTACAAGGGAGCAGTGATTTTTTTTTTCCTAGTAATCTCTGGTCAGTGAATTTTAGGTTAGTGCTGATAAGAGAAATGGTGAATTAAGTAAGTGGTTTGCAGGTGTTTTACCTCACCAGGGTGATGCAGAGTTTTTAGAATGTGTGAACTCTTCTCTGGAATAGACAGTGGTACCCCTTTATTTGCAGTTTCACTTTCTATGGTTTCATTGCTTTGTATATCATATCCACGCTGTATGTGCTACCTGCCTGTTCGTTACTTAGTAGGCATCTTCGTTATCAGATGGACTGGTGTGGTATTTCAGGGCTTGTGTTCAAGTAGCCCTTTTTAACTTAATCACCCCAAACGCAAGAGTAGTCATGGTGGCATACTGTTGTGATTGTTCTATTTTATTATTAGTTATTTTTGTTAACCTCTTACTGTACCTCATTTATAAATTCAACTTTATTATAGATATGTATTTACAGTGACATATCGCTTAACAACAGAGATACGTTCTGAGAAATGCATCATTGTTAGCTGATTTTGTCATTGTGTGAATATCATAGAGTGTGCTTACACAAACATAAATGGTATAGTCTACTACACACCTAAGCTATATGGTATAGACTGTTGCTCCTAGGCTACGCAGCTGTACACCATGTTACTGTACTGAATGCTATAGGCAGTTGTAATACAATGGTGAGCATTTGTGTATCTAACCATATCTAAACAAAGAAAAGGTACAATAAAAATACACTATAAAAGATAAAAAATGATACACCTGTATAGGGTACTTACCCTGAATGGAACTTGTAGGACTGGAAGTTGCTCTGTGTGAGTCAGTGAGTGAGTGGTGAGTAAATATTAAGGCTTGGGACATTCCTGTACACTACTGTAGACTTTATAAACACTGTACACTTAGGCTACACTAAATTTATAACAAAATAATTGCTCTATGACATTTTGATGACTGTGACATCAGCCGGCAATACAAATTTTTCAGTTTCATTATAAACTTATGGAACCACCCTCATATATGTGGTTTGTTGTTGACAAAATGTCATGTGGCACATTACTGTATAGGAAGAAATATATAATCTATAGAGTTTGATACTATTCACAGTTTCATCCTCTATTCAGGTTCTTGGAACGTATCTCCTGCAGATCATAGAGGACAATTGCTTCTCTCTAGTGAATAACCAGGCTTCATTGTTGAACATTGCTGAGGAGGCCAGAGTCAAAGGTTTCTTATTCTTGTAAAAATAATCCCTTGAGTCCATCATTATCTGTGGGAATGCAGTGATTAAGCAATAACATCTGCTTGGTAGTTAATGGTCATCAGGAGAGATACATAATTTATCGTAAATTCAAGATCCTTTAAGTCAACGAGTTATTCATTAAAGAGAAAGGCTCAGCCAAAACTCATCAACACTACTCTGCTAATACTATTTTTAAAAATGAAACTGCATGTTTTCTTTCAAACATGGTTTCGAAGGACCTCTGCATTCACAGTGTTACTTATTCCTTATATCTGTCTTAGGAAGAGAGCAGCACAGTTCATTTTATTTAACAAAGGATGACCTAAAGGCTCTATAAAATGGCTGCTGGGCGGGTGTCAATGATTGGCCACAAATTATATAACTAAGAATAAAATGTCTTCTGACTCCTGGACTGGTGTTTTGTCCTTTAGAGCACACATTTTTGTCAAGATAATACTACTGATGTTATTTACTGTACCATACTTTATCTCACTCATCGTGGGTTAATTAATGACCTTCATTGTATCATTTGCCTTTATGTGGCCCATGTGTGCACAGAGTCAGTTGTTAAATACAACTTTTAAAAATGGAAGAAAGCATTTAAAATGAATACTCTTTGCAGAGAAAAAGCAAATTCAGATTTTGGCAATTCTTTGTTTCTCATTTTCCATGCTTCTAAAAGAAAATTCAAGTGAATGCAAAATTATTTTAGTAATGCAGTTTGGTTGCTGTCTATAAGACTTCAAAATGAAAATTAGTACCATATGTCTTATTCAAGAGTAATCTTGAAAATGGCTATTGACCCTTTAAACTCCTTGCAGCATCATTCAGTGATGACAAGTAGAAAATTTAGGTATATACACACAAAAGTAAATATATCGAGGCATGTTTATTAGGTATTCACAAAATTCAGTGGCAAATTTATATTCCCAACATTATATGTGGGAGTGCGTGTGTGTACTTATGTAGTAATCTCCAGAATTATTATCTCAACCTTGTGTCTACCTTCTACTTGCACAGCTGTCTTTTATTTTCTCCGACGAGGTTACTGTGGAGATTCAGTCTTGGGGAAACAGGATTCTGCTCTGTCCTCTGTTACTAATCAGCTTTGTGACTTTAAGAAAGTCACTCAATTTTTCTAACCGTCTATTTTCTACTAGGTGATGTATGAATTTCTTTTGAGCATTAAGATTTGTATATGATTTTATTTTTCTACAAGTTTTATCATTAATTTACTTATTTGGTAAATGTATTAACTTACCAAGTATTTTTTGAATACATACTATATGCCAGCAGACAGTATCCCAGATGTCAGCCAAACAATGTGGTTCATGCCTTTGGGGAGCAGATACTCTATGTAGGGGGATGAAGGCTCCTTATATAATTACTGAATTACAGTTGTGATAAGTCCTGCAGTGGTGTTAATAATAGAGATGCTGAATATGTGAATATATGAATGTCTGTGCCAGAAAAGTAGCTTGTGTTTCATTCAAATTTATCTAACTCTGAACTCTCTCCTTTTTAGTGCATTCTGCAGACCCCAAGCTCTCTTCATCTCTTTCTTGTCTGATTTGGTAACTTCTTAACTAGTTTCCCCTCTTTGGTCTCACCAACCCAAATCCAAATCCACACTGCATTATGTTTAAAATATAATATTAGCCAGTCGTGGTGGTGGGTGCCTGTAATCCCAGCTACTTGGGAGGCTGAGGCAGAGAATTGCATGAACCCAGGAGGTGGAGGTTGCAGTGAGCCGAGATCGTGCCATTGCACTCCAGCCTATGTAACAGAGCGAGACTCTGTCTCAAAAAAATTAAAAATTAAAAAATAAATCAGGTGACTTCTGGTTCCTGGTCTAGCATTTAAGGAGCTTGGAATCACCACTTGTTCCTAACAAGTAAAAAGCTGAACAAACTGAAAAATCAACAACACTTTTTAGATTTGGAAGAGAATTGAGGTCACAGGGAAAACAAGTGCCCCAAAATTGGTCAGACAGACAGGCAAATACAGAGAATCACAATTTGCCCCAGTGGAAACCAGCAGGGAAGGGCAGAACAACCTGAACTGTAATTGACAAATTGCTGGAAGCTCCTGTGGATAAGTCTGTGAGTTAATTCTAGGGCCACTGAGTCATCTGGAGAACTCCATAATTTTGGGAGTTTTGCCTCCTGAAACTCTACCCGATTCTCACAGTGAATATTGGAGAAAAATCCCTTCACGCTTCTGACATGGGGAGGAGAAAAGGAACCAATTTGAAATACACGAGAGCATTTTGTTCTTAAGGGTTGCCTTCGAGAAAAGTTATTTAACCAGAGCCTAACTTGCCAGAGATTTCTCAGGGCCTAACTGACCTGGGGGAAGGAAAATACCCAATTCCAGCCCCATCCAATCATCCTGTCCCATGTAAGGGGAGGAAAAACTGAGAAGCGCTTGTGAAGTTTACAGTTGAGGGGCACAGGCTTACTAAAAGACAGACCTAATCATGGGCCTGTAGAACTCTTCCCCTCTCCTAGTACTTCGACGTCACATTATTAAAGGCCAATTTACAGCAGCTCCCTTTACCCAGTACATCATGTCCAGCCATCATGAGAAAAATCACAAAGTAGTCTAAAAGAAACAAAAAACAAAAACATAGGTTAAAGTGACAGAGCAAGCATCAAAATCAGACTTGGATAAGGCAGGGACGTTGGAATTATCATACTATGATTTAAAACAATTATATTAATAGGATAAGGGCCCTAATGGATAAAGTAGACAGAATGCAAGAACAGAAGGGCAATGTAAGCAGAGAGATGGAAATTCTAAGAGAGAACCAAAAGCAATGCTAGAAATCGAAATCACTGAAACAGCAATGAAGAATGCATTTAAGGGGCTCATTAGTAGGCTGGACATGGCTGAGGAAAGAATTTCTGAGCTTGAGGATATTTCAATAGAAATCTCCAAAACTGAAAAGCAAAGAGAAAAAAGACTGAAAAATAGAATAAAATAGAACAGAATAGAATATCCAAGAACTGTGGTATAACTGTAAAAGGTATAACATACACATAGTGAGAATCTCAGAAGTAGAAGAAATAGACAAAGGAACAGAAGAAATATTTGAAACAATAATGACCGAGAATTTCCATTCACTAAACCACAGATCCAGTAAGCTCAGAGAATACCAAGCAAGATAAATGACAAAAAAATTATGCCTAGGCTTATCATTTCAAACTGCAGAAGATCAAAAGTTCTGAAAGAAGTCAGAAGAATAAAACACGTTACCTATAGAGGAGCAAAGAGGTAAGCTCTACATCTGACTTCTCTGAAACCATGCATGCAAGAAGAGAGTGGATAAAATACTTAAAGTGTTGAGAGACAAACCTTAAAGTAGAAAGTTGTACCCTATAAAATTATACCCAAAAGTGAAGGAGGCCAGGCACAGTGGCTCATGCCTGTATCCCATTACTTTGAGAGGTCAAGGCAGGGGGATCACCTGAAGCCAGGAGTTCAAGACCATGCTGGCTGACATGTTGCAACCCCATCTCTACCAAAAAATACAAAAATTAGCTGGGTGTGGTGGTGCGCATCTGTACTCCCAGCTATGTGGGAGGCTAAGGCACAAGAATCTCTTGAACTGGGAGGCAGAAGTTGCAGTGAGCCAAGATCACAACACTGCACTCCAGCCTGGGCAACAGAGCGAGACTCTGTCCCCCAAAAAAAAAAAAAAAAAAAAAAAGTAAAGGAGGGACTGGGTGCAGTGGCTCACACCTGTAATCCCAGCACTTTGGGAGGCCAAAGTGGGCGCGTCACTTGAAGTCAGGAGTTTGAGACCAGGCTGACCAACATGCTGAAACCCTGTCTCTACTAAAATATAAATATTAGCCAGACGTGGTGACATGTACCTGTAGTCCCAGCTACTCAGGAGGCTGAGGCAGGAGAGTTGCTTGAACCTGGGAGGTAGAGGTTGCAGTAAGGCAAGATCGTACCACTGCAATCCAGCCTGAGCAACAGGGCAAGACTCTGTCTCAAAAAAAAAAAAAAAAAAAATAGTGAAGGAGAAACAGAAACTTTTTCAGACAAACAAAAATTGAGGGACTTTCTTGACAGTAGACCTGCTTTGCAAGAAATGTTAACAATTCTTGGGGAGAAGGAAAATGGTGTAAGTCAGAAACTTGGATCTACATAAGAAAGGAAGAGAATCAGAGAAGGAATGAGTTAAGGTAAAAAAATTTCTTATCTAATGGATAACAGTTCATTCAAAATAATAATAGTAATATATTTAATTATGTATATATATGCTTATGTATGCTCACATATAAGTGACATGAATGACACAAATGATACAAGCAGCAAAGAATTAGGATTATTGTTATTGAAGGAGATGTAGAAAAGTTTTGAACTGTGGCAGCACTCTGATCTTCTAAATTGGATATGTGTAAATTAAAGTTTTCTTTATATTCTCATTATGTTAAGGTTTCAGCTAGTTTCCTTTTCCTTGCAGTAATTTGATATTAAAAATAGTAAAAGTGTTCCAGGTGCGGTGGCTCATGCCTGTAATCTCAGCAACTCAGAAAGCTGGTGGGAGGATTGCTTGAGGCCAGGATGGCTTGAGACCAGATTGGGCAACACAGTGAGACCCTGTCTCTAAAAAGTAAAGAGTAAAACATAGCTGAGTGAGGTGGTGTGTTCTTACAGCCCCAGCTACTTAGGAGGCTAAGGCAGGAGGTTCTCTTGAGCCAAGGAGTTCAAGGCTGCAGTGAGCCATGATCATGCCACTGCATGCCAGCCTGGGTGACAGAGCGAGACCCCAACTTGAAAAATATTTAAAATTCATATATTTAGCAAATAAAGGGTCCCAGAGCCATTTAAAAAAAGTCCCAGTCTTGCAGAACAGTTGATTATTTTACTAATTCTAAAAAGTAAATAATAAAAATATGCCTAAAAGTCTGTGAAGACTGCCACATACATGCATGAATGAAGACGAAGAGCATCACTTGGGAGAAGACAGTTTGTTCATTTGTTGTTATCCAAAAGACAATTACTAAGCCCTAATACAAGGTAGCCTTCAATTAACTAAATATCCCCTTGATGACTTTTGTGCTTTTTCAAAGAACTTACGGCTTTGATCGTTTTTTTCTACCCTGTTATTATTTCCAAGTCATTAATTTCATCTCATTTTTACTATCCCTCTCTATGAGTGTATTTTTTGGTTCATTTTCTAACTTATTAAGCCATCTGTCCCACAGAGTTTGCTATCTCGTTTCATTATCACTCAGTTCTGAAATTTTTTAAAATTTCGATTATGACTACTTCTTTAACCTCTACATTATTTAGCAGTGTGTTTTATTCCAAATGTATAGTTGTTTACTTAACTTTTTGTTAAATTTTAATTTCTTTCTAATTGAAGATCAGTCTATATAATACTTAATTTTTGAAATTTATTAAGGCTAAAATATAGATATATCAGATATGTATTATATAAATATATCAAATATATCATATATATCTATCAGATATATAATATATATTATATCTATATATCTGATATATATGATTATGTTTCAGATATATCTCATATATATGGATATATATGGATATATATCAGATCATCTCTCTCTTGCTTCCAAGACCTTTATTTAGTGATATTTTCTCTTCCATGACATTCAAAGCCTTTAATGATTTGGTGCTTGTATAGCCTCATCTCCTTTACTATTTTCCAGGAGCCATGCATAAGAATCTAAAGATGGGCAACTGTAATTATATTATATTAGAGGAAAATCTGGGGGCTGAGGTAGATTTTGGAAGTTATTCATTTACATTTTATGTCTTTTCATCCAGGTTTTCTCAGATGTAAACAAAGAAGATGAAATATATTTTTTCAAGGGGACTGTCTAGTGCTAAAATTCTAGTAATTGTAACAAGTTTTCATAATCCTCATTCGTTCAGCAAATATTTATTGAGTGCCTGCTGTATGACCAGCACTGTTTTATGACTGAAATAGGGTGATGTGATAGCAAGAGGCTGGGTGACCAGTTTTGGTTGGGAATCCAGAGATTGTCTTTTTGTAGAATTGGTATCGACACAGATCTAAAGTAGAAGAAGTCAGCCCTACAGAGAGCAGAAATGTGAGCAGGCTAGAAAACACTTCAGAGCCTAGGCTTCAGCACTAGACTGACTGGATTCCAGTCCAGGCTCTGGCATTCACTATCTCTATGCCTTAGGACAGTTTTCTTAGCCTTTCTGAGTTTCGGTTTCCTCCTCTGTAATAAGTAATAAGAGCAAAATAATGGTGCCCACATGATAGAGACTGGAGGATTAAGTGAATTAAAACATGTAAAATGCCTGTACATAGTATACACTCCGTAAGTGTTACCTTTTGTTTTGTTTCCAAGTAGAGGAAACATTCAGTGCAAAAGTTCAAAGATGAGGATAAGCTTGGCATGTTCCAGAAATAGAATAGATCTGTGGTTTTGGAAAATGATAGGAGATTCACTTATATGCATTGTTCACATGTTTCTTTCAATCAGGGTGCCCTTATTTTCCCATCCTGACCTTCTACCTGAACCTGTCTATGAGTCTATCTGGTAGCCATCTTTTAGAGCCAAGCTGTTTGCATTCATCACCTAGGAAGCCTCTCCTGATCATTTCTACACATGAGCTCTTCATCCTGTGTTGGCAAGCAATCAAGATACTGGACTTCAGTCCCATCTTTGCCACTGAAAATCTATGCTGCCTGGACAAGTCACTTTTCTGATCCCAGCTTCATATATTTAACACAGAAATTATGAAAATTATCCCAGAGTCTTGTCTTTTTCTTTTAATTTTTTTATTTTCATAGGTTTTGGGGAAACAGATGGTATTTGGTTACATGAATAAGTTCTTTAGTGGTGACTTGTGAGATTTTGTTTTTTTGTGAGATTTTTGAGAAATTGATTTGGTTTGATAATCTGAGGTGGAAATTATGTATCACTAATAACTTATAGCATTCAATCATATGACCTCTTTGGAACATCTTTTAAATTAATGATATTATTATTTAATTTCCTTACAAAGATTTCATACCCCCTTAGTTAAAATGTGTCTCCTTTGATAGAAGAAGCTGGTTGTATTCCTTTATGTGACCCCAAAATCCCTCACAGCATTATAGACATTTCTGGTGAAAAATAAATAATAGTTTGAGAATGAATGCGGAGACAAAATTAATGCCACTCCGTCCTTTAAAAAACTTCAGGCAGTTATTTAAGCTCTTCTGCTTATTTTGTTTAAATGCCTATTTTGCTGGATATGGAGAATAGGGCAGGAACATTAAGTAAGAAATATGGAAGAAAGTGGGGTGAGAGAAAAGGGGATTAATGGGATAGAAACGTCCAAAACACTTTTGGAAATTATTGTCATGATTCCCTTGTTATTAAGAAAGAGCGGTATATATCCTCTGGGGCATATAGGGCAGAAAAAAAGATTAGGAACAATTGCCAAGCACTCTAAACTGAAAACAAAATGTTTCATTGTAGAGTAAATAATTACTGTATCCTCACCTGATTCTAGGTCATAGCCAAGAAAGAATTTGAAAGCTGTTTTCAGAGTCAGTTTTACCTTGCTACTCATTCTCTATTTTTATACTTGCTATGTTGGAAAACAATGGTTGTCTGGCCTCTACTTTTATCCCTCTTCGTTTAGAACATAAGTGGTACAAAGTTGAAACTTTAGAAAGGTGTGTTCTGAGCAAACAGGAGAAAAAGTATTTCTTAATCAGATGATGACCTTTGTTTGCAAGTAGGTGATGTGGCCAAGAGTTGCATGCAGTTTTAATAACTAGGATATTCAAGTCCCTGAGGCGGCTGCTTTGTATCAGAGATAATGCAAATAGTTCTTATTATCTTCCCTTGTTGGTCATTGTACCCAGAGGCTTACCAATCTCCTACATTAGTCAACAAACCTTTCTAACTACTTGCTAGACCCTGCAAATTATGGCAGGTCTTCTGTGGAAAGGGATAAACAGGAAGAGTCAGTATGACTGTGGACTGTAATTGTGGAAAGTAAACACACACACATTACCACCACAGCCTCTCTCACTCAGCCAGTGTCCTCCATATGGCAGCCTAGGCACGGTTTAAGAGATGTGATACCCGGAAAAACAAGCATGGAACTCCTGGTAATAAACAAGTATCAACTGATTTTATCTCCAAAAGAATTTCCCCTCCTTTCTGTCCCCGTTACCAACCTCCTGCACACAGTGGGAAAAACTGAACTGCTGATTAAATTTTGGTTTATTTGTTTTTCCTAATTATGATGGTACAGTGCTTGACCCACTGAGTCTCTTCCCATTGCTCTTGCCGGGCATCTTCGCTGTATTGTAAGGCAGATGGAATTCTCTCTTATTTCTATGATGAGCAAAGATAAGCCTACTCCTTAAGCCACATCCCACAATGGGCTCACATTATAAATTCAGATAAATATGAAGACCCTGAATATGTTTGTAGCTGACCCACTAGAAGAGTTAAAATGTTCCACTTGGAACTTACCAATAAAAGTGCTCATAAAGGAATTTGGTGTATTTTATCTCAACTGCAGATGATCACATATAAAATACTGGTGGTCGTGGGAAAGCTCTCATTTAAAAAAATAAGAATAAGATTGTATAGGGAAATGAGATTATTCATTAACTGACTCTTTAATCAGACTTTAATCAGCAGTTCAGTTATTCTCACCATACTGTGCACCAAATATACAGTGGATGAACCAAAGAGACGTACTGCCTGCCCTCGATGAGCTTATATTTTTGTGGAGGAAAACACATAGAAACACTATACAAATAAATATTAATCATTATAATAATAATCACAGGTAACAGTGTTTATTAGATGTCAGGTGCTGTTCTAAAGAAATTACAAGTACTATCTCATTTCATCCTAATAATAACCCTAGAAGTTAGGTGCTATTATTTCAAATTTATAAATGAAGAAATAGACCATGTGAGTTAAGTAACTTTCACAATGGATGCAGCTACTAAAGAGCCAAAATTTGAACCTAGATAGAAGACTCAGAGCCTGAATTCTTTACATCTACACTATAATTACAAAACATAGCAGAGCCTGGGTTAGAGAATATTGAGACCAGGTACCGAGTTCAAGAATACGGAAGAGAAAGGATAACAATTTTCTAGCAGGTTAAATGTCTACATTCTAGTTTAGTGACTGGAGTATTTCATTTTGCATGAGCTGAGCTAGTGACATTTAATTCAATATAACATTTCCGATTTAATTTTGTGAACTTTTTTTGGTAGTTCATTGGAGGAGGCCATTAATGTGATTCCTCTTAACATAGAATAGAACTATTCTATGGACTATTCTCAGGACTAAAAATAATGAACATTGTAACTGACTGGCAGGGATTCAACTTTAGTTGAACCTACATCCTAGACTTAAAAAGAAAGTAGGTAATAAATGAAATGAAAAAAATAACATAGCTTTCTGTTGGGCATATTTAGGATAGTCCAACCTCCAGGCAAAAAGGATTAACCATGGTTCCACTAATGCTTATTTGACTATAGCAGGAAAAAGGTCAAAGGTAAGAGAGGACAGGTGAAACTTCAGTCTAGTTTTGTTTTTCTGGTGCCAATGCCTAGCACATAGTCCCTGCCATATAGTAGGCTCTCAGTGCATATTTGTTCAAAGAAGGAATGAGTGAATATGAAGGATCAGTTTTATTTCTAATACTCTGGGAAAAGGAGGGAGGGATGTAGCTCACAAGGTTCTAATGCTTATTTATTTTGGATAAAGCAATCACCCAGAATTAATCTATATTATACTGTTTTTCTGACTAATTAGAATTTAATAAAAAGGAGTCCAATTTCAAAAATCACATTAGTGGTCAAAAAGTACACAATATGTCTTCACCTCATTCCTCCAAAAATTAAAATAGAACTACCACATGATCCACTTCAGGGTAAATATATCCAAAAGAGTTGAAAGCAGGATCTCAAAGAGATATTTGCACACCTGTGTTCATAGCTGCATTACAATAGCCAAGAGATGGTAATAATCCAAGTGTCCATTGGTGGATGAATGGTAAACAAATGTGGTATATACACCCAAGAGAGTATTATTCAGCCTTAAAAAGGAAATCCTGTCACATACTACAACATGGATGAACCTTGACGACATTATGCTCAGTGAACTAAGCTAGTCACAAAAAGACAAATACTGTATGACTCCACTTATATGAAGTATCTAAAGTAGTCAGATTCACAGAAACGGTAGAATGGTGGCTACCAGGGGCTAGGGGGAGTGGAAAAAGGAGAGTTGTTTAATGGGTATGGTGTTTTAAGTTTGCAAGATAAAAATGTTCTGGAGATCTGTCGTACAACGATGTGGATATAAATAAGACTACTGAATTCTACACTTAAAAATTATTAAGATGGGCCGGGCGCGGTGGCTCAAGCCTGTAACCCCAGCACTTTGGGAGGCGGAGACGGGCGGATCACGAGGTCAGGAGATCCAGACCATCCTGGCTAACACGGTGAAACCCCATCTCTACTAAAAAATACAAAAAACTAGCCGGGCGAGGTGGCGGTCGCCTGTAGTCCCAGCTACTCGGGAGGCTGAGGCAGGAGAATGGCGTGAACCCGGAAGGCGGAGCTTGCAGTGAGCCGAGATCCGGCCACCGCACTCCAGCCTGGGCGACAGAGCGAGACTCCACCTCAAAAAAAAAAAAAAAAAAAAAAAATTATTAAGATGGCAAATTTCATCTTGTTTTTTTATGACTTAAAAAAACTTCATACAAGATAGTTTTGCCTATTTTCAGGTTTCTTTTCAGTGTTTTAGGTATTTAGTGTTTGAATCACAAAATTTGTGATTTGAACATTATTTTCTTCCTTCATGACATTTAAGTGGATTGATACTTGCTTTCCATGCTGTCCCAATGTCTGACCTTTGTAATATAAAGAAGAACATTCGGTTTAATTGAGAGAAATCTGCTGTATTCTTGTTGATAGAGGACCATCCTAGAGTTGGGGAGTGCTGTCTGCACAGCAACAAACCCAGAGTCTACTTTGGATCACCTTATATAGTTCATGAGTAATCAGCAGATGCCTCTCTTTTCTATGTCTCTCTCTCAGTGAAAGGCACTGTTTCTTCCATTTGGTGAGGAATGGCCTAATGCTCATTGTCTATAACGGGAATGCTACAACTGCTCAGACTGTACCATTTATCATATTAGGCAAGGTCTTGCCTTAGTCTTGTGTGTTCAATTATAAAAGGAAAGAAGATGTAAAAGATGTAGAGTTGTACTGTGTGATTTTCCCCCCATTATGTCAGAAGAGGCCATAAGAAAACTAATACCAGCACACAAATATATCTTTTTGAATTTTCTATTATATATTTTTTCTTATCAAGAAGAGCAGAGTGGGCCGGGCACAGTGGCTCATGCCTGTAATCCCAGCACTTTGGGAGGCTGAGGTGGGCGAATCACTTGAGGTCAGGAGTTCGAGACCAGCCTGGCCAATGTGGTGAAACCCCTTCTTTACTAGAAATACAAAAATTAGTCAGGTGCGGTGGTGTGTGCCTGTGGTCTCAGCTACTCAGGAGGCTGAGGCAGGAGAATTACTTCAACCAGGGATGTGGAGGTCGCAGTGAGTCAAGGTAGCACCACTTCACTCCAGCCTGGGTGACAGAGTGAGACTCCAAAAAAAAAAAAAAAAAGCAGAGTGTATATTAGTTTGGTGATTCATTACATGTTTATGATTCATTATGTGTTAGTGTGGTGATTCATTCTGACTAGATGGTGCTGTGTAAAAAAAAAAATTCCAGGAAAATCTAGTTTAGTAATTATGCTACCCAGTTTCTTGAATCCTGTATCAAATACTACCTCCTCTAGGAGATCTTTCCTAATAATTTTTTTAAATCCTGAAACAACAAACTACCTCCAAAAATACACAATGACCTACCTTGCATTAGTTTGTATCTTTCTTATAGAAACAGTCTATTATTATGTTATTTATACCATAATATAAGCTCCTTTAGGGGAGAGGCTATCTTGCCCTTACCCATGGTATTCTCTGAAGCCCTTCCCACAGGCAAAGAAGGCAGTAAGTGTTTGGTAAATTGGATGAATTGAGCCAGCTGTTTACATATACATTAAGTTAACTATTCTCATTATTCTCATCCATATGAAAGAAATGCAGATCCACTCTGTGACTGCATCCTATTGCCTAACCTAACTAGGCAGATTGCAGCTACTTTATGTTGACTGTTCAGAAGTTTTTGCTTGTGTTGAATGAAGTCAAACCTGTTGAGTTTTTTGGCGCATGGGGAGTTGTTTACAAGTTTTCTTTTTCTTTAGTGTGATTGTTCATTGCGACCTGCCTGAGGAGTGTACTGTACCCCAAACTGTTTACACTGAGCATTCATTTCTTCAGTGGCACACCCATCAGCTGACCTGTTTACCACTTGTACTTAAGTAAAGTGGGTGCCTGCAAGTTTGAAACACTCTTAAATTGACTATAGTATGTTTCAAATAATACAAGTATCTTACCATATTATTTGTAAGTTTTAGCAACAACTAATAGACTGGTCCTTAAAATGTATAAACAAGGACCTATGAGGTATAATTGTGGGAGTTTTTAAAAATCTTTGAAAAGAGACCCTTGTCTTATTACTCCAGGGAAATTTGCAACCATTCTATAGAGGTATTATCTCATCCTTACTAAAAGGACTTCATATGGGCTGGGTGCAGTGGCTCCTGCCTGTAATCCCAAAACTTTGGGAGGCCGAGGCAGGCGGATCGCCTGAGGTCAGGAGTTCGAGACCACCCTGGCCTACATGGTGAAACCCCGTCTCTAATAAAAATACAAAAATTAGCCAGGCATGGTGGTGGGTGCCTATAATCCTAGCTACCAGGGAGGCTGAGGCACAAGAATCACTTGAACCCGGGAGATGGAGGTTGCAGTGAGCTGAGATCACGCCACTGCACTCCAGCCTGGGCGACAGAGCAAAACTTAGTCTCAAAAGAAAAAAAAAAGATTTCAAATGAAGCTCTTAGTAATCTCTCTTTGGGTGGCCAACCTGTTGTTGTAAAGCAAGGGAATATCTTATTAAAAGTTGTTTGTTTGGTCTGGGTGAGTTAATGACACCATTATTACATTGTTAAGCTTCACAGAAGCATATACCCTCATCAATTTTAAATTTTTGTTAAGTAACATTAGTTTCATAAAAACGATACTTGCTTCTTATAAATAATTAAAATTATACTCAAAAAGGCAAAAAGAAAAAAAAGTAAAAATCACCTAGTGATCCATTGGTATTTTTCTGAACATCCTTTTAGAAATCTCTATACAGAAATTAAAATGCATTTTTACATATAGGAAATATTCATGCTATTGTGTTACTAATCTTATTTAAATAATACGTCATGAACATCTTCCATGTCAACTAACATTAATCTTTATACCACTGTTGTAGTATTTGTGATAGTATTCCCTTATGTTTTAGAATTTACTTAATTCTTTCTTAATGAACATTTAGGTTGCTGTCAATTTGGGACTATTATACACTCACATTTCAGTGGCCAGAAAGATTGATGCGTATTCTGAGTGGTGCACATTCCATAAATATTTCACTAACTTCTAGTCATGTGATGAAATTAAAGTCTACAGTTTATTAGATGACTCTTTGAGTTGACACACACATGTGCTCTTCTCTCTCTCTCTCCCTGCCCACCAAATAGCAGTGACTCCTGGTTGACAAACTGTGCAACCCCTTGCTCCCACCACTCTGGAGCCTCCCTGCAGCTGACCACCCCTTACTCAGATTGCAGCCAAACTCCCAGTTCAGTGAAACTCTCTGTTTTCCCCACCTCCTTTCTTTCCTCTTTGGAAAATTGTATAAATGCTGCGTTTTTTCTCTTATCCTTGCACTTTCACAGATCTTGAGTTGGTTTACTCTCCTTCAGTAAATCCCCTTCATACAAATGCTTGTTCCAAATTTCCTAAATCTCGTTCATCCTTTCCTTCTCTGTTTTTTTGTGAAATGTTTAAGTAATTTGTATTAAAATCCATGTAGTTCATGGGTCTCTACTAACGTAATAACATTGTGTTTGAAATCTATTAAAAGGAGACTCAAATATCCTCTGTGACATTTTTGCTGAGGTTTCATTTCTTTTTATTTTTTAACTTATTTTTTAAATTGACAAATAATAATTGTACATATTTATGAGGTCTGGCTTTTTACTATTGCCATTCACTCTCTCTTCTGACTCCTACCCAGTTACCTTCTTTCCCTGACTCTCCTGTTTGCCTTTCTCTCTCTTGCCTCTTTCCCTCCATTTCTCTAATTTTCTATTGTTTCATAATTTAACTTAAATCATTTTTATAATTTTTATAATTGAACTTAATCTATTTTTCTCCATTCACTTTCCATGACTTGATAAAATACCTGCTATATATAAGATTAAAAGAATCCATAAAAGTGAAGTTAAACCAGTTTTTTATTAAAATAAAAAGCTGTTTTTGCAGCCGTTTAAAATGAACTGAATCCCAAAACTTTCTGTTGAGTTAGACCCTCAAGACTCTGTCTATGAGATACAGTCAACATCTATTATGTCATACATTTATTTATTTAATGTTCCCTACTGCTTCCTCCACACACCACTGAAAGGCAACTTCTAGCTGGGCACGGTGGCTCACGCCTGTAATCCCAACACTCTAGGAGACCGAGGTGGGCAGATCATGAGGTCAGGAGTTCGAGACCAGCCTGGCCAACATGGTGAAAACCTGTCTGTACTAAAAATACAAAAGATTAGCCGGGCATGGTGGTGCGCTCCTGTAGTCCCAGCTGCTTGGGAGACTGAGGCAGGAGAATGGCTTGAACCTGACAGGCGGAGGTTGCAGTGAGCTGAGGTCATGCCACTGCACTCCAGCCTGGGTGACAGAGCGAGACTCCGTCTCAAATAAAAAAGGCAAATTCCACAAAGCTGAGGATTTGTTTTTATGTGTCTCTTTTCTTGGCAAATATAGATATTATTTGTTCAGTGAATGAGTTAATTATAAGTAAACGTAACTTATCATTCTATTTTTAAATGTGTATTTTGTTTTAAAGCTTTCATTGCAACTATATTTTCTGTGTTGCTTGTTCTTCCATTTTGAGTGAAGAGTATTTCAAAACTTTTGTGGCTTTTATTGATTTTCTAGGCTAACATTCAGATTTAATCACCATTTCTATCACTTTTTATTAGAAAGTCCATTCTGAATTCTAAATCCTGACTTAAAAAGGAAATTTTGGTCTAAAAACTGTAAGAGGGCACCTCTTTAAAAAGTGTTAAGAATTAACACAGACGCACTTTCTGTGCTTCTTAAGGAGGTAAGTCATCAATTTCCATAAATATAATTTTGTTAAAGTTTCTTTATGAATTTTCCTCTCACTGGAGTTGATGTTTTTCTAATTAGTAACTGTTGCTCGTGTTATGGTTTGCACAATTTCCGCTTTGCAAATGTAAATTGTTACATGTTTTCAGCAATGGTAAAACAAAGCTGCTTCCTGTAAATCTTTTCAGGAGGCAACTTTGCAAAAGACAATGCCTGTCACACTTAAAAGGAAGCCCTACATTTGGGTTGTAGTTTAGAAAAGGGAATTGAGGATACCTCTGCGTGTTTCTTACTAGCGGCTAGCTTCTTCATTCTTTTCTCTTCTCTGCTCTTGCTGAGAGTGCTTACCTAGTCATCTTAATACTTCAAATGAGTTTTGTTGTTGTTGGGGAAAAATTCAGTTTATTGTTTTACACTTTTGTGTCTTTTCTCTTTCTTTGAAGAAGATGATACTGATGAAGTAGAACCAAGGGATTGCTTCAATTATTTGGGCAGGCTAACTTGTATCCCTCTGTTTTTCTGCTGTTTTGTAATTGAACTTAATCATCAGTTTTTCTCCTATCTTCAGTTATATCTCACTCACAACTAGGAAAAAAATATTAAAAACTGTCTTTCTCACTAAAAAATCAAATAGGCTTCAGGATGTTGAAAATTGTGTTATTTTTAAATAAAGCAAAAAAGAGAAAGACATAGTGACAATAACTGAGATGATTTTCCTGAAGGATTTCCTATAACATTTTCATTGTTTCTTGCAAAGAGGTGGGACATTACTCTTGCCTTGGTATAGATATTTCCACATGGGAATTGCCCTTCAGGGCTACTTTGAATTTAAGGCAGTTGCCTCTAGAACTCAGGAGAGGGAGATGACGTTCTACAAGCCAAAATCCTTTCTTTCTGAGTGTCCAGTGTATTTTGAAAAGTCATTCTCAAAGCGACGTAAGTGCCTTCTTGCCAAGAACCAGGCAACTTCTACTGTGTATAATGGAAGGGTAGGGATGTAGTAGTTAAGCAAGCAGGTGCTCAGAGTGCGTGGGTTTGGATTTGGTTTTAAACCTGCCTAGTGAAATGACTGTGGTAGACAAAATAACAACACCCCCTCACCCGCTTACCTCCACAAGATGCCGATATCCTAATTTCCAGAACCTGTAAATATGTTACTTAACATGGATAAAAGGGACTTTGCAGATGTGATTAAGTAAAAGATCTTGAGATGGGAAGATTACTCTGGATGATCCATGTGGGCTGCGTTAAGCCATTCTTGCATTGCTGTAAAGAAATACCTGAGACTGAGTATTTTATGAAGGAAATAGTTTTAATTGGCTCATAGTTCTGCAAACTTTGTAGGAAGCATGGTACTGGCATCAGCTTGGCTTCTAGGGAAGCGTCAGGAAGCTTATAATCATGGCAGAAGGAAAAGGGGGAGCAGGCACGTCACATTGCAAAGGCAGGAGCAAACGAGAGAGTGGCAGAGGCAAGGAGATGCCACATCCTTTTAAATGACCAGATCTCATGTGAACTTAGAGTAAGAGTTCACTCATCACCAAGGGGATGGCCCAAGCCATTCATGAGGGTTCTGTCCCCCATGATCAAACACTTCCCACCAAGTCCTACCACCAACGCTAGAGATTACATTTCAATATGAGACTTGGGTGGGGACAAATATTCGAACTATATCATTCTGCCCTTGGCCCCTCCCAAATCTCATGTCCTTTTCACATTGCAAAATACAATCATGCCTTCCCAATAATCCCCCAAAGTCTTAACTCATTTCAACATTAACTCAAAAGTCCAAAATCTCATCTGAGACAAGGCATGTCCCTTTCACTTATGAGCTTGTAAAATCAAAAACAAGTTATTTAATTTCAAGATACAGTGGGGTATATGCATTAGGTAAACATTACCATTCTAAAAGGGAAAAATCAACCAAAAGCAAGTGTGAAACCCAGCAGGGCAGTCATTAAATTGTAAAGTTCCAAAATAATCTCCTTTCATTTCGTGTCCCACATCCAGGGCACACTCATACAAGAGGTGGGATCCCAAGGCCTTGGGCAGCCCTGACCTTGTGGCTTTGCAGGGTACAGCCCCCATGGCTGAACTCACAGGATGTTGAGCATCTGTTGCTTTTCTACCTTGAGGTTGCAAGCTGCCATTGAATTTATCATTCTGGGATCCGGAGAGTGGTAGCCCTCTTCCCACAGCTGCGCTAGACAGTGCCCCAGTGGGGGCTCCAACTCCATCTTTCCCCTCTGCACTGTCCTAGTAGAGGTTCTGTCTTGGGGCTCCACCCCTGCAGCAGGCTTCTACCTGAACAACCAGGCTTTCTCATACATCCTCTGACATCTAGGTAGAGGCTGCCAGGCCTCCTTAAATCTTGTATTCTGTGCACCTGCAGGCTTAACACCACATAGAAGCCACCAAGACTTACAGCTTGTGTTCTCCAAAGTATCAGCTCAAGCTGTACCTGGGCTCCTTTGAGCTATGGCTGGAGCTGGAGCTGCAGTGGCTGAGATTCAGGGAGCAGTGTCTCGAGGCTCCAAAGTATCAGCTCAAGCTGTATCTGGGCTCCTTTGAGCCATGGCTGGAGCTGGAGCCAGAGTGGTTGAGATGCAGACAGCAGTGTCCTGAGGCTGTGCAGGGTAGCAGGGCCCTAGACATGGCCCAGGAAACCATTCTTCTCTCCTAGGCCTCTGGGCCTGTGATGGGAGGGGCTGCCAAGCAGATCTCTGAAATGCCCTTGAGGCCTTTTGCCCACTGTATTGGCTATTAGCACTTGGCTCCTTTTAGTCATGCAAATTTCTCTAGCAAGTGGTTGCTCCAAAGCCTGCTTGAATTCCTCTCCTGAAAAAGCTTTTTTTTTTCTTCTGACACATGGCCAGGCTGCAAATTTTCCAAACTTTTATGCTCTGCTTCCCTTTTAAATATAAATCCAACTTTTAGTCATTTCTTTGCTCTCACATCTGAGCATAGTTTGTTAGAAATAACCAAGCCACATTTTGAACACATTGCTGCTTAGAAATTTCTTCCACCAGATACCCTAAATCTTCACTCTAAATTTCAAACTTCAACAAATTCCCTAAAGCATGAGCAGAATGCAGCCAAGTTCCTTGCTAAGGCATAACATGGGTGACCTTTACTCCAGTTCTCAATAAGTTCCTCATTTCCGTCTGAGATCTCATTTCCCTGGCCTTCAACGTTATATTTCTGTCAGCATTTTGGTCACAACCACTTAACAAATCTCTAAGAAGTTCCATACATTCCTTTGTCTTCCTGTCTTCTTCGGTGCCCTCCAAACTCTTCCAGCCTCTGCCTGTTACCCAGTTCCAAAGTCATTTCCACATTTTCAGGTGTCTTTATAGCAATGCCCATCCTTGGTACCAATTTGCTGTGTTAGGCTGTTCTTGCATTGCTATAAAGAAATATCTGAGACAGGGTAATTTATGAAGGAAAGAGGTCGAATTGGCTCATCATTCTGCAAGTTCTATAGGAAATATGGTGCTGGCATCAGCTCAGCTTCTAGGGAGGCCTCAGAAAGCTTATCACATGGAGAAAGCAGAGGCAAGTGAGAGATACGGGGTGGGAGGGAGCTGTCACACACCTTTTTTTTTTTTTTTTTGAGACGGAGTCTCACTCTGTCATGCAGGCTGGAGTGCCATGGTGCAATCTCCTCAGCTCACTGCAACCTCCGCCTCCCAGGTTGAAGCAATTCTCTTGCCTCAGCCTCCCGAGTAGATGGGACTACAGGCATGTGCCACCATGCCTGGCTAATTTTCATGTTTTTAGTAGAGATGGGGTTTCACCATGTTAGCCAGGCTAGTCTCCAACTCCTGACCTCAGGCAATCTGCTGGCCTCAGCCTTTCAAAGTTCTGGGATTAGAGGCGTGAGCCACTGCGCCCAATCCACACACTTTTAAATAACTAGATTTCATGTGAACTCAGAGTGAGAACTCACTCATCACCATGGGGATAGCTCAAGCTATTCAAGAGGGATCTGTTCTCATGGTCCAAACACCTCCCACCAGGTCCCACCTCCAACATTTGGGGTTATAATTCAACCTGAAATTTAGGCAGACTGTATTATAAGCCCAATATAATCACAAGGGCCATTATAGGTGGCTGGAGAGTCAGATAAGGAGGCGTGTTGTGAGAGGAAGCCACAAGCTAAGGAATGCAGGAGATCTCTAGAAGTTAGAAAGTGAGGGTAACAAGTTCTCCCCTAGGAAGGACCTGAGCCCTGCTAAAACCTACTTTTTTGGCCTACTGAGACCTACTTTGGACTTCTGGCCTCTAGAACTCTAAGATAATACATTTGTGTTGTTTTAAGCCACTAAGTTTGTGGTAATTTATTATATCAGCAATAGAAAACTAGTATAGTGACCTTGGATACATTCCTTAAGTTCTTCAGTGTTTCTTCATCTTTTTAAAAAAATAACAGCTTTATTGAAGTGTACAGTCATATTCAGAAATGTGTCATTAAACAATTTCGTACATGTGTGATCATCACAGAATATACTTATATTAACTGAGAGGTAGAACCTACCACACACCTAGGCTACATGGTATAGCCTATTGCTCCTAGTCTACAAACATGTACAGCATGTTACTGTACTGAATACTGCAGGAAATTGTAGTACGATGGCATTTGTTTATCTGAACATATCTAAACTAACAAAAGTACAGGAAAATAAGATATCACAGATTTTAAAAAGGTACACCTATATCAGGCACCTATCCTGAATGGAGCTTACAGTACTGGAAGTTGCTCTGAGTGAGTCAATGAGTGAGGGGTGAGTAAATGGGAAGGCATGGGACATTACTGTACACTACTGTAGACTTTAAAAAGACGGTACACTTAGGCTACACTAAATATATTTTAAACAATTCTTTCTCACATAATAAATTAACCTTAACTTACTGTAACTAGTTTACCTTATAAACGTTTAAAAATTTTTTTCCTTGGAGATTAACATTAGTCTCCTTGCTACTTATGCAAATTTCTGCAGCCTGTTTGAATTTCTCCTCAGGGTTTTTCTTTTCTATTGCATCATCAGGCTGCAAATTTCCCAAACTTTTATGCTCTGCTTCCCTTTTAAACATAAGTTCCAATTCCAAACCATCTCTCTCAAGTTCAAAGCTCCACAGATCTCTAGGGCAGGGGCAAAGTGCTGCCAGTCTCTTTGCTAAAGCAAAACAAGAGTCACCTTTTTCCACTTCCCCAAAAATTCCTCATTTCTGTCTGAGACCACCTCAGCCTGGACTTTATTGTCCATATCACTATCAACATTTTGGTCAAAGCCATCCAATAAGTCTCCAGGAAGTTCCAAATTTTTCTGCATCTTCCTGTCCTCTGAGCCCTCCAAAGTGTTCCAACCTCTGCCTGTTAGCAATTCCAAAGTCACATTCACATTTTCAGGTATCTTTACAGCAGTGCCCCACTACCCGGTACCAATTTACTGTGTTGGTTTGTTCTCACGCTGCTAACAAAGACATACCCAAGACTGGGTAATTTATAAAGGAAAGAGGTTTAATTGACTCAGTTCAACATGGCTGGGAAGGCCTCAGGACACTTACAGTCATGGCAGACTATGTGTATTCAGTAGATTATGTTGGTTTTCTGAATTTAATTTGAGATTGATAGAAGTCTTTTGCATGGTGCTCTGTTGTTATCAAAACTGAAGGGAAATATAACAATATAATAAATAAATATAATGATATTTAATTCTAATTAATATATAATTCTGCATTCTAAAAACAATTCTAAGTATAGTAAAAACATATTCTAACTATAATATGGTTAGTTGTAGCCATTAAAAGTACACTCAATCTTAAGAAAATATTTGTGAGAGTTATAAAACAGTAAGGTATGAAGGAAGTTCTATGGAGTTTCTTTAACCGCCCTGACTTGACCTGACAGAGTAATATTCTGATGGGATTAGAATCAAGACAATAACCAGAAAAGAGAAATGATGGTGGTGGGAATAACAAGCAACAACTACTTTTCTTGGAGTTCTTATAACATTTTTTCTTTTTCTTTTTTGATACAAAGTCTCACTCTGTCACCCAGGCTGGAGTACAGTGGCACAGTCTCCACTCGCTGCAACCTCTGCCTCCCAGGTTCAAGCGGTTCTCCTGCCTCAGCCTCCTGAGTAGCTGAGATTACAGGCGTGCGCCACAATACCCGGCTAATTTTTGAATTTTAAGTAGAGACGAGGTTTTGCCGTGTTGCCCAGGCTGGTCACAAACTCCTGAGCTCAGGCAATCTGCCCACCTCAGGCCTCCCAAAGTGCAGGGATTACAGGCATGAGCCAGCACTCCTGGCCATTCTCATCACATTTTGAACATATTTCTGTTTTGTATTCCTATTATTTTTTGTATAGTTGTTTAAGGCTGTTAACATGTATCCTCTTTCTGGCTCCTCCCTTGACCTTATTTGTAAACTTGTTAGGGCAAGAATCTGGTTTACCCGTGTTAGAAGTGTCATTGACTAGCCTAGCCTCTAACACTTTGGTTGATTGATAGATGAATGGATGGATTTATGGATAGATAGATGGCAGTTTACTGCACAGAAAAGTGTTCTAACTCTTCTTGGACAGTAGCATTCTCCTGTGCATCTCTGGGCTGCTTTAAAGAGCAGAGCAAGTTTGTGATCACAGATTCATTTTCACTTTTGTTAGTAAGTATTAAGCTTTTGAAATGAAGAAAATGTTCATTGGCTGAAGAATACAGGAATATATAGCACCTCATATTAATATTATATGTTGACCAATTGGGTTGTCTTATTTTGGATTATCTCAAGACCTACCTTAACTTGGCTATATAAGCAGACCAACTGAATTCATGGAGTCTAACAATTTATTTTTTTTCAGAAGTAAACACTCTCACTAAATGTTTATCATTTCCAAACACTTTGGCTTATTTTGGTTTGGGTAGAGGCTGACTTCAGAATTTTTGCATTGTTCTTATTCTGTTGTTTCTTGTCCTGTTATTTAAACACCTGATTGCTTTTTAAAAATACATATAAGAAGAGGTAAGACACAACTGTCAAGAGGTGGAAGCAACCCAAATGTCCATCAGTGAATGAATAGACAAACAAATTTGGTACATACATACAATAGAATATTTTTCAACCATACAAAGGAAGGAAATGGATGAACCTTGGGATGTTATGCTCAGTGAAATAATGAAAAAAGACACATACTATGTGATTCCACTTATATGAGTATCTAAAGTCATAAAATTCATAGAAACAGAATAGTGGTTATGACGAGCTGGGAGGAGGGAGAAAGAGGAAGTTGGTTAATGGGTGTAGAGTTTCAGTTTTGCCAGATGAAAACATTTTGGAGATCTGTTTCACCACTATGTGAATGTACCTTATGCTGCTAACTGTATAGTTAAAAATGGTTACAATGTTAAAGTTTATGTTATGTGGGGGTTTTTTGTAGTTGTTGTTGTTTTTGTTTTATTTGAGACAGAGCCTCGCTCTGTCAGCAGGCTGGAGTGTAGTGGCGTGATCTCGGCTCACTGCAACCCCCGCCTTCTGGGTTCAGGCAATTCTCCTGCCTCAGCCTCCTGAGTAGCTGGGATTACAGGCACCTGCCACCACGCCCAGCTAATTTTTGTATTTTTAGTAGAGACGGGGTTTCACCATGTTGGCCAGGCTGGTCTCAAACTCCTGACCTCAGGTGATCCACCCGCCTCCGCCTCCCAAAGTGCTGGGATTACAGGCATGAGCCACCGCGCCCGGCCAAGAGGGAAGTTTCTTCTTGGGGTAATGAAAATGTTCTAAAATTGATTGTGATAATGGTTGTACTAGTCTGAATGTACTAAAAGCATTGAGTTGTACATTCTAAATGGGTGAGTTGTATAAGATGTTAATTGTATCTCAGTGATGCTGTAAAATATTTATTTACAAAGGCAAGGAGCTGAAATTCAAATTAGTCAAGTTTGCTACTATTTATTTATTTGAGACAGAGTCTTGCTCTGTCACCCATGTTGGAGTGCAGTGGCACGATCTCAACTCACTGTAACCTCTGCCTCCTGGGTTCAAGTGATTCTCCTTCCTCAGCGTCCTGAGTAGCTGGGATTACAGATGTGCCTCAACACACCCAGCTAATTTTTATATTTTTAATAGAGACAGGGTTTCACCATGTTGGCCAGGCTGGTCTTGAACTCCCAACCTCAAGGGATCCACCCACCTCGGTCTCCCATAGTGCTGGGATTACTGACGTGAGCCACTGTGCCCAGCCTCAAGTTTGCTACTTAAAGCAGCTTTTCTGTGGTATTCAGTGGACTAAGGTTTAGAATGAACTACATGTACCTATACATAGTACAGAACAAAATAAGAATAATATGGTCTTCTTTCTTGGTACATTTTCAGTTTTAACTAAGATGTATGAGGATCCGGCAAGTTTAGGCCTTACTGCTGTCAAATAGCATGAAGCTGGGCATGGAATGAAGTTTCTTTCAAACTACTATTAAAATAACATTGAGACACTGAGCTGTTTTCTCTCTGTTTTGATAGCCACCATTATGCAACCCCACTGAGACTTGCAAATGGATCGATACTATAGTAGTGAAGGAGCCAAGTTTTTCTTTATTTTTAGTAACATTACAGGCTGAGCTCTTGGTGAAGAACATGTGTTTCTTGGTATTTATTCCCCTGACAGGCCTTGCCAATGTTTCTTTAGCCCATTTGGAAGCATTCTGGTTGTTCCATCTCAATGGCTGTTTATGTAAAAGATTGCTGGTTTGGCCTATAACTTCCTGATTTGGGGAATATTACCATTATAGAGGAAAGGTGTCATATATGCTATTTATTCTAATACAAATGGTAAGAACCATGAGTATATTCTTTACACTGTATTTTACACTGTAACCTAGGAACATGTTGCCCATGTATGTACAAAGAGGAAAGTAACTTTTTAAATAAGTTGAAAAGGATCTATGAAAGTATTAATAAGTTCAACTTCTAAGAGTATGCAAATTTTAGTTCCCTGTAAATCATGCATAGTACTAGGCTCTGTTGGAAATATAAGATGAGTCGGAGAGAGTCCCTGCCCTTAAGATACAATGCAATGGAGATAAATACCCTCACAACAAATTATGATATATAAGAAACTAATAAATGCTGTGATTGAAGGTGAAGTGAATTCTGTAGAATAAGAAAGAAGCAATTGATTTTGATGGGAGAGAAGAACAAAACTTAATTGAACATTGAAAGATGGATAAGATTTAATAAGTAAAGAAGGAAAAAACCAGCATCATGAGTTCTGAGGTTGAAAATGTATTGTTACATCTTGGACCCCAAGGTACAGGGGAGAAAATAATGAAAAATAAGACTAAAAGTTATTTGAGGCATTCAAACTGCTAAAAGTCTGATCCTAATCACCTTTGGTAAACAAAATTTGTAAGTAATCTGAACACTGAGACTTATATTCTCTTTTAACCGTTAATTTGAAAAGTTTCTATAAGCAAGGTCCTGAGTTTATTTAAAGGAAAAATGATATTTTTCCCTCCTGCTTTAAAATGAGAAGTTGTCCTGAAGTTGAGTTTCTAAAAATGTTTTTAATTTTGCCAGAGTTGATAGAACTCATCCACACAATCACCTGCTCATTTATTCAATAACTGGTGTTCTAATGTCAACAGAAGTCTCCCAGTTGCCCCACCCCATCGTCTGCTTCTTCAGAAAAGTAGAATTAAAGAAATGGAAGGGATCTGATATATCATCTAGGACAAAACCCAGATTTTCAAAATGGGAAGGTTTCTACAGAGGTCAGGTGTCCAGGGTGACACATACAATAAACAGCAGCAGCAGCCCAGGGATGTGGGTGTTCTGGCCCTTGAGCCCATTGCTCTTCCCAGCCTACAGCATAACAGAGGATCTGGCAACGGGGTTTACACCTTTGCACCTGAGCCCCACTTCCCTTTACATGTCTTCTCTTGTAATATTTTAGTTGCTCTATCTAATGCAGGTTCTCTGAAACTTCATAGATGCCCTGACTGCCTATGGGTCTTGTGGTTTAAAGAGAGCTGATGGCCATAACAGAATTGATAACTCTTCCTTGTTGGCCACCCATTGAGTTATTGACCCCTCACTGTTAATGTGCTACTTTAACATCAGCCACATCCTTGTATAAAAATGGGAATTACAGAAAAATTCACCCATATTTTAAGTTAGACCACTCTTCTTCATCCAGAATAAATCAGCTCCTTTCTAATTGTTGACTATTTCAGATAAATAGTATACATCTATCTTCAAGATGCTAACACTGTCACTCTTTATTCTGGTAGTAGATTAGAAAAAGCCCATCCACCTCTTTACTTCAGTATTCTTCTTGCTTCTATACTATTGATGGCTTTTCTGTAAGACACATAGGAGTTACTCTTTGTTGTAATATAACATCTAAATATTTTGAGAACTAAAAATGATAGTAATTATATCCCAATTATCTTGTACTTCCATATATCAGTTAATAGTGATCTGATTTTTAGCTGGGCATGGTGGCACAATTAAATATCAATTAAATTTGATCCAATTTTTAGCTGGGTACAGCAGTGCACACCTATAGTCCCAGCTACTCAGGAGGCTGAGGCAGGAGGATTGCCTGAGCCTAGGAGTTCAAGGTGGTACTGTACAGTGATCACCTCTCCAGCCTGGGTAACATAACAAGACCTTGTCTTTTAAAAAAAATACCTGATTTTTATCACTGCAGATTTAATAGTAATTATCCTTAAGAATAATAATTGCTTACTACTTTTTTACTAATTTTGTTAAGACCGTGTGTCTAAAATAGATTAAAACATATCTAGTTATCCAGTATAAAACTTTAAAAAGTACTTATCCACCCAAATGATTGGTAACTTGATTTCATACATAAGGGTATTCGAAAATATCTCAGAAATTAATGTCAATTTTTCCAGTGTATCCAAAATATCGATTACTATGTAGACATGGTTGGGTAATTGTTGATGTAGTACTCGAGAGTTTTCACTTATGACGTTTTATGTTCTGTAGTGCTTTTGAGTAGCACTCATGAGTTGGATTAACAAGTGGAACTGTTTATAAACTCTGTAATGTGAGGGAAAAATGGAAGCTGACATACATAATATAAATTGAATTCCTGGAAACACCAACGTCAGTAATTCTTGAGAAGGGGAAGATTGCCAAGGGTGGGGCCAGGTACAAAAACAGTTCTGGAAATTTTAGTTTCCATTGCCTCACCTCAATTCTAAGAAACATTAGGAACTTTATAATTGAATGTTATCTTTTAAAAAAATCTTCCAGCTTTTTGTTTATACTAAATTTTCGTTTATAACATATTAAGGAATATAGGACCATCAAAGTAGATTCAGAGACAGGAGAGTACAAATTTGGAAACTTTTACATCTTTTAAAATGGTTGTTAAACCTGGCCTCAAGTGATTGCTTTCGATAATAGACTTTTTATTTCTTTTTCTGGCAAGGAACTACATAAGGGAGAATGTTTCAATGTGTCAGCATTTTTTAAATTGCAAATCAATTAAGGACATAGTATCTGCATGGAATTTATGTGGTTAAGATGGAGCAATTTGATCAGGTGATAATGCAATTAGGTATATTTGGGCTTGGGTGAACAATCATGTTAAGGGTATTGCTTGATCAAATGATGCCAATACCAAGAGGGGTTACAAATGAAGTATCTTATTGCTCTTTATTTACTTATTAGACCTTTTTATTAATGACTTAGATTAAGACACAGAAGGCTTATACACATAAAAGTCATCAATGAAACAAAGGTGAGGATAACTAATGTTGAATAGCAAGGTTAGAAAGTTTTGAAGAAAACTACAAAAATATTAGTTTTATAAAAAAAATTATTGTAGGTAGAAAGAATGTCTAGAAACTTAGCAAATTGATATTTACAGTGAATAAACGTTTAGTCTTGAACTTTGATTCTCAAAAGAGATCAGGACTAGAAAGATTTAGTTTAATACCAGTTTGCAAAGCATTATTTTAGAGAGTTAGTTTTCCTGAAGTACAATCTACATGCTGTAATATGCATCTTTTTTAGTACATTGTTCTCAGACAGTCATAACCACTACCACAATCAAGATACAGCGCAGGCTGGCACGGTGACTCACACCTGTAATCTCAGCACTTTGGGAGGCCGAGGTGGTTGGATCATCTGAGGTCGGGAGTTCGAGACCAGCCTGGCCAACATGGTGAAACCCAGTCTCTACTAAAAGTACAAAATTTAGCCAGGCGTGGTGGCATGTGCCTGTAATCCCAACTACTCAGGAAGCTGAGGCGGGAGAATTGCTTGAACCCAGGAGGCGGAGGTTGCAGTGAGCTGAGATCATGCCACTGCACTCCAGCCTGGGTGACAGAGTGAGACTCTGTCTCAAAAAAAAAAAAAAAAAAAAAAGATACAGGCCATTTCCATCATTCCAAACAATTCCTTCGTGTCACTTTTAGTTGACTCTTCCTCTTACCCCAGCCACTGGCAACTACTGACTCTTTTCTGACCCCATAATTTTGCAAAGCTTCCTTCACATAACTTTTTAAACTTTATTTTCTTATTTTTCTTATTTTAAGAATTTGATCTTCATAAGACCTCTACAACATTAATATTATCAACAGTTCTATTTTACAATAGAAGAAACTAGGGTTTAAAGTTATGAATTGTGAAGCCAGAACCTGAGCCCCCATTTTCTAACTCAGGATCCTGAAAACATGCCTTGACCCTTCCAGCTAGCCCCTTGCTCCAAGAGCCCTGCTCTTTTCTGCATTGTTTAGTTACCTCCAGGTTGATCTTATATTAGGAGCCAGTATTTAACATTCATAGTAATATACTGCAGGCCGGGCGCGGTGGCTCAAGCCTGTAATCCCAGCACTTTGGGAGGCCGAGACGGGCGGATCACGAGGTCAGGAGATCGAGACCAGGCTGGCTAACCCGGTGAAACCCCGTCTCTACTAAAAAAAAAATACAAAAAACTAGCCGGGCGAGGTGGCGGGTGCCTGTAGTCCCAGCTACTCAGGAGGCTGAGGCAGGAGAATGGCGTAAGCCCGGGAGGTGGAGCTTGCAGTGAGCTGAGATCCGGCCACTGCACTCCAGCTTGGGCAACAGAGCGAGACTCCGTCTCAAAATAAAATAAAATAGTAATATACTGCAGGGACTAGAGCAGGTTTCTCAATTTTTTTTGCATTATTCTTCTTCTAAAGAGCCTTTTTAGGCTTTTTTTTTCCTAATCATTCCTTGCCTCCATTAAATTTTAACACCATTAATTTAGTGTATATCTGTATGTATAATGTACGTCTGTACTTAATAGAAAACCCATCTTTGTAATTTCTATGTGTGGTATATATATACTATATGTTATATATTATATATACTATATATTATAATATATTGTGTATATATTATATATATCATATATAGTATATATATACACACATACACACACAGTATATATATATAGTGTGTATATATACTGACAGTGGATAGCAATCTTATAGTAAGAAAATGTGACTTTTTATAATCTTTGAAGAAGAACTTTCCCATTTCTCACAGACCACTAGTACAATTTGAACAAACAGTCGCATTAGGGATGTTGCTAAAGCTTCCCACTAGGTACACTATAGGATCTCTTTGATTGTATAAATATTTGGGTTTGATATGAGACATCCAGCCTTGTTAAGTGACCCCCAAAAACTACTGACTGGGGAATTCTAACTACAGCCTTATCTTTCCAAGAGAAAGAAGTAGGCCTACACATGGAAAAATGAAGAGGAGCAAGAGTCTTATTACGATAGGGAGTCTCATTCCATGCATCTTGGGAAAAACTCCACAGCATGAAGTTGGCAACTTCTCGTCCTCATTTGCAGTTGAATGTCTCTGATTGTGCTAGCAGGCGTTATATTCAACTCTCCGTGTAGTTCACACATCAGACATGAGACTTGTCCCTTGAAATTTATGTTGAGTTGTCCAGTTTAGCAGTTTTTGTTCTTAGTTGTAGCCAGATTTTGGAGGGAACTGGAAGAATTTAGGATCCAGTTCAGTCTACAGTTGATAATAAAAACTCAAAAACAATGAACATTTTACAGGTATAATGTAGTTTTCTTTTGAAACATAATTTTTCTCTCTACAGTCACCCCCATTCCTACCAAAGATAATCAGGGTAAGACTAATTTGTTTGCAAAGTAAGTTTAGTCTCATAAAAATTGGTCTGAGGTATTTACATAAGTGCAGCAAGAATAACCCACAGAGGTTCCTTTTACATTTCCTTTGCTAGAATTTTGACAAGGGATCTCAGTTGGGACTTTTTTTTTTTTTTTTTTTGAGACAGAGTTTCGCTGTTGTTGCCAAGGCTGGAGTGCAATGGCATGATCTCGGCTCACTGCAACCTCTGCCTTCTGGGTTCAAGCAATTGTTATGCCTCAGCCTCTTGAGTAGCTGGGACTATAGGTGCCTGCCACCACGCGCAGCTAATTTTTTGTATTTTCAGTAGAGACAGGGCTTCACCATGTTGGCCAGGTGGGTCTTGAACTCCTGACCTCAGGTGATCTACCTGCCTTGGCCTCCCAAAGTGCTAGGATTACAGGCGTGAGCCACCATGCCCTGCCAGATTGGACTTTTAAAAGCATCTTAACTCTAGGAAGTCAAACCAATATAAACAACTATAATCTTAATCAAGTATAATCATCAGACTTTGCCTACAGCATCTAATATCTCGAGGTTCCTGGGCCTGCCAGGAAGTGGCAACTTTTTACTCACTGGCTGTAAGGCAGGGAACCCTTGAAGCTAGGCAGTCTATCCACATTTTCAAATAGGACATTCCAGTCAAACCCTTGGTAATAAAACCAATGTTTCTGGTTACGTCATGTTATAAAGAGAGCAAATTCTTTTTTTAAAAAGAGGAACTAGGGTCTTGCTCTGTCACCCACCCTGCAGTGTAGTGGTATGATCATAGCTTGCTGCAGCTTCAAACTTCTAAGCTCAAGAGGTTCTCCCGCTTCAGGCTCTTGGGTAGCTGGAACCATAGGCATATGCCATGATGCCCAACTAATTTTTAAAATGAGGGTCTCACTATGTTGCCCAGGATGATCTCAAACTCCTGGCCTTAAGTGCACCTCCCACGCAGTCTTCAAAGTAGTTGAGATTGCACAAGTGAGCCACCATGCCCAGCAAGAGCAAATTCTTACTGAACTTATGCAAATAATCATAGTGCTGTAAAAATAAACATACTTAGGATAGTTTTTGAATTTCAGAGGTGTCAGGTAGAGAGGAGAAACAAATGTTTCCATTTTTGTTTACAGAAGTATCCTTTACCAAAATGCTGTAAACTATGGATAGTTGAAAAGAGAGAGAGAGAGAAAAAATGTGTCCTTAAATCTGAAAAACAGAACATTAAAAGAACCAGCAATGTTTCAAAATTTTTAAAAGCTTTAAAAATTCATAATTCTTCTTCATCAGTTCATTTAGTCTCATGTAATTAATTCTTGCTCTATTTGAGCTTAGTTAGCAGTTTCACAAACTCATCAGTTTCTTCATTAGAGTTCTAGAAATTCTCACCCAGTCCAGTGTTATCTCAAGGTTAGCAGAAACCTGAACTTGCCAGAGTTCCTCCCATCTTTTCTGTGAACCATCTTGAAGACACAGTGCTTTAAGATTATAGTTGTTTACAGAAAGCTTTTAGAAAGGCATCAGAATAAAGCAGTTAACTGTGGATAAGATTTAAAATGGCCATGTTAAAAACATGATGAGAATCCTTCGTAATAAGGATACACTTGACAAGGAAGTTTGGTTATTTCTGTGATGTACAACATTTTAACATAAAGTTATGACTGATAGCACAACAGATTTATAGCTCATATGGTTTTTGCAGCACATATTAAAAACATATCCATACAATTGGAACTCAAAGATTAAACATCATTTCTTATTTGACAATGTTTCCACATATAATTTAACATCTCAAGCCTAATTGATTTAATATTTCTCTTTTAGACTTTAAGGAGCCCTTCTGGAATGTTCAAAAGTTAGTTTGTGATCAAAATGACTTAATTTTGAATTCAGTTTTGGGAAGTTTGTCAAAAATAAAGGTTCAAAACACTTATCAATAATAGGATCACAAATCACTGTGAATAATAGTCATTCATTTAACCAAAGTGATAATTGTAAGATTTTTAAAAGCAGTTATATAGTTGTGGAAAACTTTAACTCTTTTAGTAGAGAGGAGATTAAGTTTTCGTAAGTAATCAATAACCTAAGAAGGAAAATATGAGGCACGTGGATTATTTTGATAAGACTCAGATTATTTGTTTCCTAGGCCAGTTACCAAGAAGTTCTCACCATTTTTTACTAAGAACAGATAAATACTAAAAAAAAAACCTTGTTTTAAAACAGGAAACCAAATTTTTGCATCAGTGTATTGTTGATATCAAAGCTCAATTTTTCACCTTATAAGGAGACTATTTTTTTCAAAGAAGGTAGGCAATTCAGAGAGTTAGTAGCCTATGAATATTCAGGCAAGGTAGGATAGAAGGGAGCAGTAGGAGTCAGGCAGGCTTTACCATCTTTGGTATGGGTGATATCTTGCATTGTTAGCTTTTTATTAGCCTTCACGATACATTTCTTAAAAAGCAATTTTAGAATCCTATTTTTTTTTTGACATTTCTACTTATTTATTTATTTATTTATTTATTTTTTGAGATGGAGTCTCACTCTGTCACGCTGGCTGGAGTGCAGTGGCGTAATCTTGGCTCACTGCAACCTGTGCCTCCTAGGTTCAAGTGATCCTCGTCCCTCAGCCTCCCAAGCAGCTGGGATGACAGGCCTGCACCACCACACCCGGTTAATGTTTGTATTTTTAGTAGAGGTGGGGTTTCACCATGTTGTCCAGGCTAGTCTCGAACTCCTAACCTCAGGTGATCCACCCACCTCAGCCTCCCAAAGTGCTGGGATTACAGGCATGAGCCACCATGCCCAGCCTCTTTGACATTTCTTTTTTTTTTTATTTTTATACTTTAATTTCTAGGGTACATGTGCACAAGGTGCAGGTTTGTTACATATATATACATGTGTCATTTTGGTGTGCTGCACCCATTAACTCATCATTTACGTTAGGTATATCTCCTAATGCTATCCCTACCCTCTACCCACTCCCCACAATAGGACCCGGTGTGTGATGATCCCCTTCCTGTGTCCAAGTGATCTCATTGTTCAGTTCCCACCTATGAGTGAGAATATGCGGTATTTGGTTTTCTGTTCTTGCGATAGTTTGCTGAGAATGATGGTTTCCAGCTGCATCCATGTCCCTGCAAAGGACACAAACTCACCCCTTTTTTATGGCTGCATAGTATTCCATGGTGTATATGTGCCACATTTTCTTAATCCAGTCTGTCACTGATGGACATTTGGGTTGATTCCAAGTCTTTGCTATTGTGAATAGTGCCACAATAAACATATGTGTACATGTGTCTTTATAGCAGCATGATTTATAATCCTTTGGGTATATCCCCAGTAGTGGGATGGCTGGGTCAAATGGTATTTCTAGTTCTAGATCCTTGAGGAATCGCCACACTGTTTTCCACAATGGTTGAACTAGTTTACAGTCCCACCAACAGTGTAAAAGTGTTCCTATTTTTCTACATCCTCTCCAGCACCTGTTGCTTCCTGACTTTTTAGTGATTGCCATTCTAACTGGTGTGAGATGGTATCTCATTGTGGTTTTGATTTGCATTTCTCTGATGGCCAGTGATGATGAGCATTTTTTCATGTGTCTGTTGGCTGTATGAATGTCTTCTTTTGAGAAATGTCTGTTCGTATCCTTTGCCCACTTTTTGATGGGGTTGTTTGTATTTTTCTTGTAAATTTGATTGAGTTCTTTATAGATTCTGGATATTAGCCCTTTGTCAGATGAGTAGATTGCAAAAATGTTCTCCCATTCTGTAGGTTGCCTGTTCACTCTGATGGTAGTTTCTTTTGCTGTGCAGAAGCTCTTTAGTGTAATTAGATCCAATTTGTCAATTGTGGCTTTTGTTGCCATTGCTTGGGGTGTTTTAGACATGAAGTCCTTGCCCATGCCTATGTCCTGAATGGTATTACCTAGGTTTTCTTCTAGGGTTTTTATGGTTTTAGGTCTAACATTTAAGTCTCTAATCCATCTTGAATTAATTTTCGTGTGAGGAGTAAGGAAAGGATCCAGTTTCAGCTTTCTACTTATGGCTAGCCAATTTTCCCAGCACCATTTATTAAATAGGGAATCCTTTCCCCATTTCTTGTTTTTCTCAGGTTTGTCAAAGATCAGATGGCTGTAGATGTGTAGTACTATTTCTGAGTGCTCTGTTCTGTTCCATTGGTCTATATCTCTGTTTTGGTACCAGTATCATGCTGTTTTGGTTACTGTAACCTTGTAGTATAGTTTGAAGTCAGGTAGCGTGATGCCTCCAGCTTTGTTCTTTTGACTTAGGATTGTCTTGGCATTGCAGGGTCTTTTTTGGTTCCATATGAACTTTAAAGCAGTTTTTTTTCCAATTCTGTGAAGAAACTCATTGGTAGCTTGATGGAGATGGCATTGAATCTATAAATTACCTTCGGCAGTATGGCCATTTTCACAGTATTGATTCTTCCTATCCATGAACATGGTATGTTCTTCCATTTGTTTGTGTCCTCTTTTATTTCACTGAGCAGTGGTTTGTAGTTCTCCTTGAAGAGGTCCTTTACATCCCTTGTAAGTTGGATTCCTAGGTATTTTATTCTGTTTGAAGCTATTGTGAATGGGAGTTCATTCATGATTTGGCTCTCTGTCTGTTACTGGTGTATAAGAATGCTTGAGGCAAGCCAACATTCAAACTCTTTGACATTTCTAAATGTCAGTTAGAATAACAATCCCATTCTCTCTGCCTAATTCAAGAGGCTTGGGATTCAAGTGCATTTCTTAGAAGAACAGTTTTTTTTTCATCTAGGATATTTCATATAATGGCCATTGTAATTCTGAATTATCTGTAGTAAGATTCTGCCACTTTTGTAAATCTTTGCAACTTTTGTGGGCATAATTTTTATCCTTGAGAAAGTCAGGTGTACCAGAAGGCAGAGTACTGACATCTTTAGAAATTAGGGATCTTATTTTTATGTTGGATCTTGGATGTTAGAGCCAAGATGGCTTTGGCACTGAAATCTCAGCACACAAGAAAAGAAGAAGTAAAGAGCCCCGCTGCAGTAATAACCAGTTAGTGCAGCTGATGGCAGTTACCTTAAAAACTGCAGCTTTTTTTTTTGCCAGTGACTGTTTAGTCACTGCAAACGAAAGGTTATGTGCCCTGCCATAGCACAGACTACCCATTGGTACCCCAAAAGCCAAAGAGATCAGAGTACTCAAATACAAAAGAGAGCGGAGCCCAGACCTAAGAGGAACTTACACATGATTCTCAGGGCTCCAGGAGGAAGACAGGGGACCCACCCCCAACCACTTAAAGGGGAGGTTAGCAGTATCTTTCCTGTGTTCCTCAAGGAGTCTCAGAGACATCGGTAACCTTCTTCATTCAGTCATACAGTCCCTTCATTGGTCACTGTATCTGTCAGAAGACAAAATTACAACAAATTTAGTTTAAAGATCTGAATTGGCTTTATGTGTAGTTCTAGAATCATGCAATGCTTCATTCCACTAAGTAGATAAGTGTCCCAATGAGTCGAGCAAAGAGGTTTGTTTTATAGACAGAAAAAGGCCTTAAGAAAGCAGAAGCAAAGAACAAAAAGTGTATCAGTCATGTTACTTTCCTTATATGGTGGGAGCTGGG
Organism: Papio anubis; assembly: GCF_008728515.1. Lineage (NCBI taxonomy): Eukaryota > Metazoa > Chordata > Mammalia > Primates > Cercopithecidae > Papio > Papio anubis. The sequence continues at coordinate 132,947,014 of NC_044978.1, read as the reverse complement.
AGACAAGATAATAGAAAAATAACAGTTTGGTTAACATTAGGTTGTTTTCAGGTTAAGGATTAAAACAGGAAATTTCACTGTCATGCCAATGGAAGCTCCTGTTCGGGAAGTTGGATATTTTCTCTCTTTCCTGATTTTAGAAAGTCAGATAACAACTTAGTTTTGATTTGGTGATGTGGAATTTTAGCAAGGGTGACTCCATTTAGATTTTTAATCTGGTTTGTTGGGCTTAGTCCAAAACAATGGCCCCCTATGATTTTTATGTAACAGCCCTCAGATTCTTGGTTCTGCCCTCTAAGTCATGCTTTATTTTTAATGAAACTACTCATGTTTGCAGCTGAGTAGTTTTGTCAGCCTGCTTCCTGCCAATAGAATTTGGGGGCACCAGCATCGTCATTTCATTTTGTATTCTCTCTGTCCCTTTGATTCCACGTTGGCAGTGTTTTTGCTGAAATGAATTTTTCAAAAACTTTGTTAGTATTCTGTGGATTTTATGGAGATTCACTTCATTGTAAGAAAGGCATGTCCACAGATCTTTTAAAAATAATCCCTTTTGCATCTTTGGCTCATGCTCAAATGGCTGAGGGATGATGCTTTTAAATTCCTAGAGGCCCTCTGATTTGATCGACAGGATCTGTGAAGCACACCCTTCATCACTTGAAAGGGACCTTTGCCTGACTGTATAATACCAGTTTTTGATCTTTCTGAGATTTTAGCAAAAGGATATACAGTCACACTCTCAACTTTTTCTATAGAGCCTGCTTTCTTGACAGTGAATTTCTTAATTTTAGTGTCTTTTTTATTTGGAGAAGCTGAAAATTTTTAAAATCATGTCCCCTTTCATTTTTGTATAAGTTCTCTCAATTTCTTTCTCTTTCTCCTCTTGCATTTTACTGTAAGTGGTAAGAAACTAGGTGGTGCTTTCAAACCATTGCTTGGAAATAACGTTAACCGTATATCTAAGACCATTGCTTACAAGTTTATCTTGTCACATAACTATGGGGGTACAATTTCCTTAAGTTTTCTGCCACCATCACAAGGGTCTCCATCGCTCCAATTTCCAGTAACATATTCCTCATTTCCTTCTGAGCCCTCATCAGTGGTGTCCTTAAGGTCCAGGGGTCAGTTGAGAACTGGTTCAAGGCACTTTAGCCCTTCTCTATGATGCTGCCCAGTCTCCTTCCACTACCCAGTTCCCAAGCCTCTTCCACATTTTAGATATTTGTTACAGCAGCATCCCCTTTCCTAGTACCAAACTTTGTATGGTAGTGTAACGAATTACCACACATTTAGTGGCTTAACACAACAAACATTTGCTCACAGTTTCTAGGGGTCAGGAATATGGGCACAACTTAACTGAATCCTCTGCTCTTGATCTTACAGTGCCAAATTCACAGTATTAACTGGGTTGCATTTTCATCTAAAGACTTGAGTTTGGGGAATGATTTGCTTCCAAGCTCATTCACGTTGTTGGCAGAGTTCATTTCTTTGCAGCTGCATGAGTAACCACCCTAGCATCTTATTGTGTTCTTATGGCTGTAGCCCCCCTGAAGTCCCATATTTCCCTGCCACATGATCCTCTTACAGCCATCTCACAACTTGACTGCTTATATCTTTAAGGCCCATGGGAGAATCTCTCACGAGTTGCATCTATTGTAACATAAGCATGGGAGTGACATCCTATCACCTTTGCCAAATCGTATTAATCAGAAGCAGGTCACAGGTTCTATCTACACCCAAGTGAAGGGGGCCTTAGGGTGTGTATCCCAAGATAGTCTAGGAGGTTAAATACTATCTCCTAAAGATATCAGGTCATAATCCCTGGAATGTGTAAATGTTACTTTATTTGGAAAACAGAGCTTTGCAGATGTGATTAAGATAGGGATCTTGAGATATAAGGATTATCCTGCATTTTTAAGGGATAGGGGAGTGGACGCGAAATGCAGTCACGTGTATTCTTATAAGAATGGGGTAGAGGGAGATTATACACATGTAGAGAAGGCCATGTGATGATGGGGCAGAGAGAGATTTGCAGATGCTGGCCCTGATTAAAGATTGATGTGATGCACCTGTAGTCAAGCAATGCTGGCAGCCACCAGAAGCTAGGGGAGGCAAGGAACAGCTTCTCCCCTGGAGCTTTCACAGGGAGTATAGCCCCGCTGACACCTTTATTTTGCCCCAGTGATACTGATTTTGTTCTTTTGGCCTCCAGAACTGGAAGACAGGACTTTCTGTTGTTTTAAGTCACTTAGTATATGGTAATTTGTTACAACTACCTCAGAAAATTAATACAGATAAGTAGTAAACGAGACCTGAGTGGTGCTTTTTAAATGTATTTCTCTGGTTATTCAGTGAAGCTAAGTATCTTTTCGTAAGGTTATTAACTATTCTGCAACATTTCCAACTCATGTCTTTCATCTCTTTTTCTTTTGGACCTATCTATTGATTAGTAGGGATTCTTTACATAGTGTAACTACTAATGTTTGTCAGTTATACATGTTACTGCAGAAATGTACCTGTAAACTATCTTTTTACCTTGTTTGTGGGGTATTCTGCATTCAGATATATTTTCAACTCTTTTTATTGTGAAAAAATTTAAGTACATTCAAAAGAAGAGAGAATAGTGTAATAGACCTTCCATGCTCTTGTCACTTAGTTCAACAATTATCATTATTTTTCCCCAGAAGGATTCATTTCTACCTTTAAGGTTTGTACTTTTTGTGCATTATCTAAGAAATCCTTAAATAAAGACTGTGTTCCTATTATTTGTGTGGCTATTTCTGTTGTGAAAACCCTCATTCTTTTTTTACTTTTATATAAATATTATGTATAATAATTTTTAATATATTCAAAGCACCACTGGCCTCAGTATTCATCTCTATCGTCTTCCTGAACAGCCTATATTTTCCTTATTCAGCCCAAGCTATTGATTCAGAACTTGGGAACTCTCCAATTGCTCCAACAATGTCATGCATGTTACCATAGAGCTTGTTGAAAATCCCATACATCCCTATAAGAAGGCTAATTATTCAGGAGATTTCAAAATACAAGTCTGAGTCAGCTAGCAGGCATTGTTGTGTTTACTAAGTAATTCCTCTCTTTCCCTTTCTTGTTTCTAGTGTGCCACCTGGGCTTGAAGGCATGAAGGAACAGGACCTGTGCAACAAGATAATGGCTAAAATTCTAGAAAATTATAATACCCTGTTTGAAGTAGAGTATACAGAAAATGATCAACCGAGATGCGAAAACCTGGCTAGGCTTATCATAGTAAAAGTAAGCAACTTGGTTTTTAATTTTCAGTATTGCTGTAATTTTAGACAGAAGATTTTATTTAATTCTTTCTCATAAAAATTCCGTATGAATATAACCCTCAGATTATTATTCCTATGTGTAGTGAGTTATTCTTATGAAATCTATTATTTCAAATGTTTATTATATTGAAATATAGCCTTATAAGATTCAAGAATAATAGCAATTTTATGTTTTCTTGTTGCTATAAAGTCGTCTCAAAAATACTTGCATGAGCCCAGTGCTATGGTCAACTGGCCACATCACCCTTACTACAGAAGCCTGATGTTACAGCAGGAGTAAGTGCATATAGCTGTGATCAGGAGTGCTAGCTTACTAACTAGATTGCAAATTCCTGAAGACAATATTACTGTGTCTTTTTGTCTCCTTTGTGTCTGGCACAGTTTGAAGCTCAACCTCAGATTTTAAGTCCCATATATTAGTTTTTGGTAGCAATCATCAGTAAAGGAGAATATTTTAAAAACCTATAAAGGAGTCCTTGACAATACTATCTAAGTCTTTTTATACATTGTTAATTTTATAATATACCCTGTATATATTAGGTAAATGCCTGTAGGTCTCCAAAGACCTAGAATTGAGAATCAGAGGGTAAACATCCAAACAAATCTCTCAGATATGGGAAAATAAGGAAGCCATCTTATTTCGTCCTCATTTATATTGAGGTAAATCATGATGGAGCTGGTATGAGATTTCCTCAGGAGGTTTCTTGAAGATTATCAGGTTTACAGACCATAACATACTCTTTGCTGATTCATATAGCAATGAATGATAAAATCAGAGACACTTGGTTTGGGTGCTTAAAGGAATGTTTTCATCTCTTCTCCCAGTTGAGGCTATGACTTTGAAGAAAGGTTAAAATGGTATGAGTATCAAGTAGCATCCTACGAAAGGATCTAAAACTAGATTTTCTAGTTTGCGCAGTTAAAATGATAAAATGAGATAATTGGAGACTATCAGTTGTAAATCTGAGTTGGAAGTAAAACAGTAGCTGAAAAAAATGTCAGCGATTCACACGAGAAAATAAGAAAACAACATTACTTCAGTCTTACCTCAGAAAAGTTAAAATAAATGATTTTTTAAATAGAAAAAATCCCCCTCAAGTTTGTTCCTCTGGTACCTGTAGTACTTTGAAAAGGATCTCTTTTTAAAATGTTAAAAGGTAATGAACTTTGTTTCAGCAGCATCTCTCAATCACATATACCCCATAAATATGTACGACTACTAAAGGACCCATAATGACAATTAAAAATAAAAAAATTTAAAAATCTCTTATAAACAATTTTTAACAGTCATACCTTTTTACTAGGGCAGATAAAACAATAAGGTGAACCTGAAGTATAATGGAAATAGATAAATATAATCTTAGGCAGGGCGAACTTGCTGAGATAAAACTAATTGCTGGAATATGCCATTGGGAAGCTGATATGGTTTGGATGTTTGTCCCCTCCAAACTTCATGTTGAAATGTAGTCCCTGGTGTTGGAACTGGGGCCTGGTGGGAGGTGTCTGGACCACGAGGGCGGATCCTTCATGAATGGCTTAGTGCCATCCCCTTGGTGACGAGTGAGTTCTTGCTGTGAGTTCACACGAGACCTGCTTGTTTAAAAGTGTGTGGCACTTCTGCCCCTCACTCTTGCTCCCACTCTCGCCATGTGACGTGCCTGCTCCCCTTTGTCTTCTGCTGTGATTGTGAGCTTCCTGAGGCCTCACCAGAGGCAGATATTCTGTACCTGCTGAACCGTGAGTCAATTAAACCTCTTTTTAAAATAAATGACCCAGCCTTAAGTATTTCTTTATAGCAACACAAACAGACTAACACAGATGTTATTTGCTGTGCAAGTAAAATAACACCTGTTGAGATCTGTGGAAGAGTGCCCTGCTTGGAAATCCTTGAGTGACTAGGTTTAAGGCTGGTGGAGAACATGGTATGAGACTATAATATAAGATATAATTCTGTGGGAGCCAAATACAGACGTCTTCAGTAGATGAAGAAGAATATAAAATGCTGCTCTTTTAATGTAAGTTTCAGATCTGGCCTAGAGGCAGATAAATGTCATGATTAGAAACTACGTTTGTAGTCTCTGGAAGTGTCATTCTGCCAAAGCAGAATTTTGATGCTTTTTTTTTAACTGATCTTGCTGATAGTCTCTTCTTTGAGAAAGTAGAGAATGTGACAAGGGCTGTGATTCTCTGGACTTAATCATAACAAGTAAGGATGAAATAGAAGTTATAGTAGTCATTTTAAAAGGATATGCCAATGCCATTTTAAAGTGCATAGTAATAAAATGAGAATATGTTAGCCACATTTAGATATGTAAATGTTGACAATGCTTCGAAAACAGACTTTTTTGAAAATTATAAAGATCATAGAAACATTAGATAGAAACTAAAAGGTAGATAGGTTTAAAAGAAATTGAGACTCTCAGAATGAAATCATTAATATACTGAAAAAGAAAAAAAATGAGAAGGTAATTAAAGAAAAGTGTCTTTCTGTTCATTTTTTCACATGAGTTCAGTTTTTGGAAGGATGAATATAAAGATAGGAAATAGGCACAAAGTAAATGATAAATACCCAAGAGTGATAGGGACATAAAATATATGAGTTGAGAATAAGGCAAGTCTCATGAAAACGACTTAGATATAGGGCTTTTAAGTGGGGAAAAGGACTAAACATAAACACTGAGATACCTTGTATATCCCAGTTTGGAGAACAGAGTCATAAAATGTTGAATGAAGTTTCTTATATATTCTTGCATGCATGCTAAATGGAGATTTGGGCCCAGAGAAATATATTTGGTTGTATTTGGACCTAGATGAAGAACTTTGACCAGCGTATTGGAATATGGAGTCTTTTTCTGTCATAGGCTGTCAAAGTCTAATGTCTGTTTCTGTTCAGCTGATTATGGTCAGTAGCTGCAAAATTGATCATGGCATCTATAGCACATTCATCAGCCTCACTTTGAGACAGACTTCCTCTGTCTGAAGGCCAAGGTAATGATAAGGGGAAAAGTTTTATCATTATGACTTCCCGTTCAACTTTGCTTTCCCTACCATTCTTTGGGAGTGAACCTAGGTCTCTAGAGTTTTTCCAGATTCTGCAATGGTTTGACCATGTTGACCAGATCTAGCTACCCCAGTGAAGGAAATTTTGGATAGACCTCTTAGCACTGTGACATTTGGAGAAATATGATAATGTATATGTTGGCCCTTGGCATTTTAGCCCCCATTTTGTTGAATTTGGCAAATAGTCTTCACAGTCAGTGGTCCACAGTTATGGCCATCTCTTACTTCACTTAAGATGGAGGTTTCTTTTCTCTCATTCATTATTTTTGTTTTTATAGGTTTCAAGAAGGGAATTTACATAGAAACACTTTTATTTTGTCAGAACGAAAGGTCAAGGCTGTATTTCTGAATAACTGGGTTAGGAGAAGCACATCTTTCCAGTAGGCATCTAACAGCCACAGTCTAATTTCTCCAGCTGCAGGATAATTCTAGATTTTCTCTTCAGAAGGTGTTCTAAATCTAGACATTAGTGAAGCCCCATTCAAGAATTAACTTAATCATCCAGATATTTACATACACAAAATTTGGTGAGAAAAGTATGGATAAAATAATGGACCATGAACTATTAAGTTGAATTCATTAAATCCAAGTATTAGTAATTATTCAGTGCCTACTAGGAGTAATTGTTCTAGGTACAGTGAACAATAGATGAAAATCTCTGCCCTTATGATTCTTATATTCTAATGGAAATACAATAAACAACAGCCAATAAAAAAAGAAAAGAAAATATGTAGTATGTCAGATGGTGATATATTCTGTGAAGTAAAATAAAGCAGGGCAAGGCAGAAGTAGAGGAGTGGCATTTGCTTGTTTAAATAGGACAGTTAAAATGCTTCATTGACAGGAAGACTTTTGAGTAGAGACTTGAAGGAAGTGAGGCAGCAAGCCATGAAAACACTTGAGAGAAGAGTATTCCAGGCAAGGAGAAGAGCAGTACAAAGGCCTTGAGATGTGAATATACCTGGTCTGATGAGCAGCTGAGAGGCCAGTACAGTTGGATTGCCTTGAGCAAGATGGAATTGAAAGGAAATAAGGCCACAAAGGAAACAAAGGATCAGCAGATTGTGTCTATTGATAGATCATTTTGAGGACTTTGACTTTTACTCTAAGTGAAGCTATTAGTCAGTATTAAGCAGAAGAGTGCTATGTTGTGACTTCTGTATTAAAAAGATTACTAGGCTCTTGAGAGGGATAGACAGAAGTAGGGCAATCTATTAGGAATTTATTACAATAGTCCAGGTAAAAACAATGGTAAATTGGGCATGGATGATGGTAATGAAAGTGATGAGACAATCGGAAGGTAAGCTAGGATGTGCAACAGCAATACAATAGGAGTTACTAGAGACTGTAGTTAGGCAGGCTAAAGAATGTTTGAGGCAGAAGTAGATGAGCAAGTAAGCTAGAAGAGTAGGGGCTGAAAACAGGAAATAGGAGGTTTGCATTACTGATTTTGGAGGTTGAGCTATCTGGAGTGAAAATAAGGCTTAAGTTGTGTTTATGAGCATGAGGGACTAAAGTGAAGGAGAAGAGAAAATTATGGGAAAGGCGATGATAAAAAGATGGGAGATAAAGATATTGATGGTTTGTCCTTATTGACCCTGAATTTACCCAGAAGGTTGGCAGATATTGAGGGGTTCAGGAGTCTATGAGCCTGGTTTGTCTGGTTGTCCCGTTTGTGTATAAGTATTATGAATATATGTAATAGGGTTCATGCAAACCTCATATATATGCATACTATAAAATAATGTGATTAGCATATTGCTAAATATCTATCTAGAAATATCTAGATGAATATGAACCTATTCCAGATAAACATGTTATAGGACTTTATTAGATAGTGTTGCTATTGCTCATTATATCTTTTGGGATTTTAAAGTTGTCTTCAGAGCATATATATGTCACTCATATACCATATTTTTCTGTATATCATTGGACTGGGAAATCTTTGTACTTTAATGCTTTGATTGTGGGAAGTGAGCAATAGTCATTTTGACCTATGGCATATCACTAAGTTGAGGAGTGCTGATTATATGTTAACTTTTGGGTTTAAAATTTAAATCTGGCTATAAAATAATTATGTTGATTTTCTTATGTGACTCTTAAGCAAACTCTCAAAACAGTTACTAACAAATGCTCTGAGGAAAGCAAAATATTAGAATGACCTTCCATAGTGATTAGTTCGAAGGAAGTGCTCACATTAATATATGTTATGGCAAGTTTGACCACAAAGCTCATTTTTTTATATATTTGACTTTCAGGTCAAAAAATTAATATTGTTTATGTAGAATCAAAGTCACTTACCCTATAAACTGATATATCACAGAAACTTCCTAAACCATTTCCCATATCTTTTTCATGCTCAAAAACATGGCATGTCTCTCCATTTTCATTTAGTGCCACAGCCTAAGCACAATTAACTTCAACAAATGTTTGTTCACTTTTTTCTTATTTAATGCAAAACTACTCTGTGCAAAGCTCCCTACTAAGTGCTGGAGTGCTTCAGAAAATAAACAAGACATGTCCCTGTCCTTGGGGGACCTTACAGTCTATAAGAAACAAAATCAGTGTAGGAACACAGGGGCAAAAGGGAGAATAGGGCCTTATACCAGACATTGTGCCACATTCTTCTATATATGTACCTCATTTACTACTGACAGTAACCTCTTGAAGTAATTGATCTTTTTTTTTTTTTTTTTTTTTTTTTGAGACGGAGTCTTGCTCTGTCACCCAGGCTGGAGTGCTGTGGCCGGATCTCAGCTCACTGCAAGCTCCGCCTCCCGGGTTCCCGCCATTCTCCTGCCTCAGCCTCCGGAGTAGCTGGGACTACAGGCGCCCGCCACCTCGCCCGGCTAGTTTTTTTGTATTTTTTAGTAGAGACGGGGTTTCACCGTGTTCGCCAGGATGGTCTCGATCTCCTGACCTCGTGATCCGCCCGTCTCGGCCTCCCAAAGTGCTGGGATTACAGGCTTGAGCCACCGCGCCCGGCGAAGTAATTGATCTTAATACTGGTTTACAGATGAGTAAATGTAAGGGTAAATTGCTCAAGATTACACAACAGTAAATGGCAAAGCTGGGTTTTGAAATCAAGAAAGTACTGATTAGAGGCGAAGTAGAGAAATAACCAAAATCTTGGAGACTTAACTTAGGCCATCAGTGCCATGAGCTTTCATACGTGCATTCATTTAATGAGTATGTACTGTAGGAACTTAGTGTCAGTGTCAGGAAAGCAGTTGAACTCTGTTCTTCTGACTCCTATATGTCTTCACTATTCCTAACCTCTTGTGTAGCCCCTCAAGAATATTACGAACTTCTGAGCAGCAGGGGAATTATAACAGGAAATAAAAGATGTTTTTGGTTTTTTGTTGTTTGCTTCTTTGTAATCTGGTTGCACTGTCTCTCCTTTTGTGTAGGTAAACTTATGTAGTGAGAATAATTAGTTTGTACCCGCCAAAATCTATGTTATCATTTTGAGCATTTATGAAACTCAGAGGTACCACTTATTTAGAATTCATTTGCTCCTTTCTTCCGAACAAATCCTTCTTTTGATCGTGAGTTATAATTTTTAGATAGATTCTGAGTTTGGAGGTTAAAAAAAAGTTAAGTGATGTATTTTTAAAATGCAGTAATTAAATAGCGTGGCAGATCATAGAGTTGATATTAAGATGGCTGAATAGACCCAGGTAGTATATGTCTCCTTCACAGAGAGGGACCAGAATAGTAAATAGATACATTTTGAACAGATTGTCTAGGAGAAGACACTGGGATTCCCTAGAGAAGAGTTGGGAAACACCAGAGATAAGTAAGGAGAAGGTTTGAGGCAGCCTGCATGGCCAGGGACTGACTGAGAGCCAGGAAAGGCTCCTGGATGTGGGGAAACAGTCAAAGAGAAACCCCCAGGGCTCTACATTCTGAAATAGGCTTCTATAGTTTTGGATATGGGAAAAACTCTCAACCCACTAGGGGCTTTAGCCTGACATATGAAGCTCCAGAAAGGGAACCCACACAGAATCCCATAGGCATCCAAGCCTAGAGCAGCCTCATCTGGATACCAATTTGAGAGCAGCCTAGATACCAAGCATCTACAGACACAGTTGCTGCCACCTCATTGCTCCAAGGAGAGAGAGGGGAAACAAAGCACTCCCATGCACCCATGGGAGGGTCCCTGCCACCCTGCTGTGAGCTGTTGAGACTGAGATGTGAGTAGACCGTACTTCTCACAGCTTCTTGTCCAGGCTCCTTGCCTGAGAGGGACCGCACTCTTTCTGGTCCCAGGCCCAAGGCACCATTTTGAGAGTTTAACACTAGGCTGTGCCTCACCATTAAGCCAAGTTTGAGGCAACATGGCTGTACTCATCACCTAGCCATGGGAAGGACAGGGAAGAGCAAGCTCTCCTAAGCTTAGGACAATACATATGACCTTGCTATAGGCGGCTGTGGGACTGGAGACTAGGCTGCCCCATTCGCTGTTGCTTTCAGCAACATTAACACATACCACTTGGGGGCCAGTGGGTTGCTCTACCACTGCTATGCCATCACCCACACCACTTCAGATGCCTAGGACCTTAAGAGCCCACTCACACATGTAGCCCAACAGTCTCACAACTAGCTTCTATGAAAGCCATCAGGAGGCCCAAGAATCAGCCCTCCAGGACCCACTAATGCTGGATGGAGCAAGCTAGAATAAGCTGCTCTGGGACCTAAAGACAGAGACACTTACTCCATTGCTGCCACCACCAGGGCTCAAATACAGGCTTAGTTGATGTCCAAGTCCCCAGCAGAGCTTCACCACAGCCTCACCTAATAACTACTCTAAGCCACCTAGGAAATCACAGATACCATTGACCCTGTGTATGACTGAGTGTCATACAAAGATTATACAACCTCAGGCGCCCAAAATCAAAGCCAAAGTATGCTACTCAACCAGAAAAATACATCTACTCAAGAGAAAAATACAAAAATTCTCCCCTACAAAAGCAATTTTTAAAAATGAGAACAAGTGACTACTATACCAGATGTGTAATTATCAAAGAAAGGACATAAAAAACATGATAAAGCATGGAAATATGACACCACCAGAGGACACAACAAGTGTCCAGTAACAGATCCCCATAAAAAAAAATTTCTCAAAATGCCAGATAAGGAATTCAAAATATTGGTTTTAAAGAAGCTCAATGAGATGCAAGATAATTCTGAAAACTAGTACAAAGAAATCAGAAAATCAACTCAGGATATGAATGTGAAACGTACCAGGGGATTGATATCTTTAAAAAAAAAAAAAAAAAAAAAAGAGTTCAGTGGTTTACCTCTATAATCCCAGCACTTTGGGAGGCTGAAGCAGGAGGATCACTTGAGCATAGGAGTTCAAGACCAGCTTGGGCAACATGACAAGACCCTGTCTTTACAAAAAAATGCAAAAACTAGCTTGGCATGGTGGTACACACTTGTAGTCCCAGCTACTCAAGAGGCCAAGGTTGGAGGATCACTTGAGACCAGAAAGTTGAGGCTGCAGTGAGCTGTGTTTGTACTACTGTGTTCCAGCCTGAGTGACAGAGAGAGATCCTGTCTCAAAAAACAAAGTAGAAATTTTGGAATTAAAAAAATGCATTGAAGCAAATACAGAATACATTTGAAAGCTCCAGTAATAGACTAGACCAAATAAGAAAAAGAATCTCAGAATTCGAAGGCAGGTCTTTTGAAATAATCCAGTCAGATAAAAAGAAAAAAAAAAAAGGAAAAAAAAGATGAATAAAGCCTTCAAGACATATGGAACTACAAAAAGTGACTAAACTTACAAATTATTGGCATTCCTGAGGGGGAAGAGGGATAAAAAAAAGCTTAGAAAATCTATTTAAGGAAATAATTGATGAAAACTTCCCAAATCTAGCAAGAAAGTTAGATATCCAGATATAGGAGTCCCAGCAATCTCCAGGAAAATACATTGCAAAAAGACCACACCATGGCATATTATATTCAGAATGTCTAAAGTAAAAGTGAAAGAAAGAATTTTCAAATTAGCCAGAGAAAAAAGTCTAGTTATCAACATAAAAAAACCCTTCAGTCTAACAGCAGACATTTCAGCAGGAACCTTACAGTCCACAAGAGAGTAGGATGGTACTTTCAAAGTGCTGAAAGAAAGAAAAAAACAAAACTATCAGCCAAGAATTTTATAACCTTCCTGAATATGCTTCATAGATGAAGGAGAACTAAAATTTTTATCAGACAAGCAAATGCTCAGACAATCTGTCACCACTAGACTGACCCTACAGGAAATGACCAAAGGGATCTTAAAAATGGAAATGAAAAGTTAATATTCACCATCATGAAAACACCTGGAAATATGAAACTCACAGTTCTTATAAAGCAATCACAGAAAGGAGGAAGAGAGAAGAATCAAATGACAGCATGACAATTTCGTCAAACCACAAAGACAAAAAGAGAAAAAGAAACAAAGAATTTATAAAACAATTTGGAAACAATTAACAATATGACAGGATCAAAGCCTCACATATAAATATTAACCTTGAATGTAAATGGATTAAATGTTCCACTTAAAAGATACAGATTGGCAGATTGGATTAAAAAGAAAAAGCAAATCTAAGTTTGTTTATATTAGATAAAACAAACTTTAAATCAAAAACAGTAATAAAAGACAAAGAAGATTTTATGTAATGATAAAGGGATCGATTCAGCAAGATATACCTTAGGAACCCTAAACTGGAACACCTAGAGTCACAAAACAAATATTTCTAGGCATAAAGAAATAGACAGCAATACAGTAATAATGGGGACAGCAACAGACAGATCATTGAGACAGAAAATTAACAAAGAAACATTAGACTTAAGTTGGACTTTAGACTAAATGGACTTAGCAAACATTCACAGAACATCCTACCCAATAACTATGGAATATACATCCTTCTCATCAGCACATGGAACATTCTCCAAGATAGACCCCATGATTGGGCCACAAAACAATTCTTCATAAATTTTTAAAAATCAAAATGATATCAAGTATTTTCTCAGACCACAGTGGAATAAAAACTAGAAATTAATACCAAAAAGAACTTCAGAAACTATACAAACACATGGAAATTAAACAACATGCTCCTGAATGATCACTGGGTCAATGAAGAAATTAAGACAGAAAGTTTAAATTTTTTGAATCAGATGAAAATGAAAACACACCATATGCAGGATACAGCAGAAATAGTGCTAAGAGGGAAGTTTATGGCATTAAATGCCTACATTAAAAAAATTAACAGCCTAACTTCACACCTCAAGGAACTAGAAAAACAATAACAAAGCAAACCCCAAGTTTGCAAAAGAAAAGAAATAATGAAGATCAGAATAGAACTAAATAAGAGATCCCCCCAAAATACAAAGGATCAATGAAATGAAAAGTTGGTTATTCGAAAAGACAAACAAAATTGATAGACCACTCACTAGACTAACCAAGAAAAGAAGGGAGAAGATCCAGATAAACACACAATCAGAAATGAAAAGGGAAACATAACAACCTACACCACAGAAATAAAACAAATCATCAAAGACTATTATGAAGAACTATAGGCTCACAAATTAGAAAACCTAGGGGAAATAGATAAATTCCTACAAACATACAACTTTCTGAGATCAATAAATAGCATTCCTGAACAGACCAACAATAAGTAGAAAAACTGAATCAGTAATAAAAATAATTCTACCAAGAGAAAGAAAAAAAAAAAGACTGGGACCAGATAGATTCACCAGAACAATCAAGCAAGATTTTTTTTAAAAAAGGCATCCAAATTAGAGTAGAGTAAGTCAAATTATCCCTGTTCATTGATGATACAATCTTTTATCTAGAAATCCCTAAAGGCTCCACCAAAAAACTCTTAGATTTGGTAAAGGCTCGAGATACAAATTTGATGTACAGAAATCAGTAGCATTTCTATATACCATTAAGGACCTAGCTGAGTACCAAATCAAGAAGGAAATCCCATTTACAGTAGCTCCAAAAAAAAAAAAAAATACATAGGAATATATTTAAACAAGTAGGTGAAAGATCTCTATCAGGAGAACTAAAAAACACTGGTGAAAAAAAAAAACTGTAGATGACACAAGCAAATGGAAAAACATCCCAGTCTTATGGATTGGGATAGCACTATTCACGATAACAAAGATAGAATTAACCTTGGTGTCCATCAAGGGAGAATTGAATAAAGAAAATGTGTGTGTGTGTGTGTGGGTGTGTGTACACATAGTAAAGGCCCAGACTTCACCACTGTGTAATATATGCATGTAAGAAATATGCACCTGTCCCCCTAATTATATAAAAATAAAATTTTTAATAGCATAATAGAGGGTTGTTTGCTTGAATTACTCAAATGGGCACCTTTTAGTAGTAGAAACTAATTAGATTAACAAGAAGTGTAAAGCATTAAGTAATAAAAGTAATATTAAAAGTTACTTCATAGTTTGGAATGCTTTATGGCTCCAATTTTTAGATCATACGCATATATTTACAATTCAGATTGCTGTTAATTTCTTCTCCCCAGACATTTTGTTTTATAGAGTGATTATAGGTAAACACTAGAAAGTCGTGTCTTCTCATGAATCATTAGATGTAACACATTGCCAGGTATTACATTCTTTTCTATTATAAGGAATAATTAACAGAAGACAGACTAAATTGCTTTTGCTTATGAAGACGCCATTATGCTATGTATCCTTTAAACTGTTTCCAGTGAGATGGCAAAACTTTGGAACTGTTTATTAAAGAAGTTGACTACTTTAAATCATTATACTGTGTATATTTGGCAAATAGAAGGCACTCAGTAAATGGCAAGTGAATATTTGAGGTTTTTAAAGATCACTTATGTTTTCTATAAAACTGAGTTTCTGATATATTCTTCAGTTGATCTCCTCAGGATGGAAGTTATACTTCTGTGGCCTGGAAGTGCCTAGAAATGAACATTCTTCCAGTGATGGGGGTAAGCCTTATCCATGGCTGAAAACTGGGGGGGTATAAATTCCCAGCTGCTTTACTCCTCAATTAGAATTATTTAGGGGTGTATATTTTACACTGTTCCCCGAGCTCTCCCCTAAATTTAAGCTTAAGAACCACTGTGGGAGCTTAATAGTGACATTTCTTGTTGGCTCCCTTTCTCCCTCTATTATCACCCCCATTCCACCACAGAACCACCCGCATAAACTACTTGCTGTCAATCCTCGTGGCAAGGTCTGCTTCTGGTTAAGTTGGTACAGGTCCAACTGAGACATCTCAAATTCTACCCCCTCCGTGAAGCCCTCTCCAGCTTCCAGGTAGAGTTAATCCTCATCTCCTTTGTTGTCTTGTGGCACTTTCTTTCTCCTTCTGTTAGAACATTCTGCCTTGGATAAGTTGGGGTTTTTTTCCTTTCATGTTGTGTTGTAAGTTTTTCTAGGGTAAGAACAATATCTCATATTTACTTATATGTTGGCATTTATCTTAAAGTTGTGAATCAACTCATACATTCTTGTATCTTCTAGAACACTTATTCTAGTTCTTTATATTTACTCAAAACATCCATTAAATTACAACACGTTTAAGTGAAAGTTAACTCAAATTTCCTTCAAGAAAGTCATAGTAACTATTCTGAGCATTAATAATTGTTCACATCTCTAGTGCATACAATAAAAGTTTGCTTCACAGACTTCCAACTACCTAATTTGCCAGGTGAATTAATTCTGTGCATTCTTTTTTAAGACATACTGACTGCTGTACATGTCAACCCTTAATTCTTGTGACTAATAGGTGACTCTCTTATACACCTGCTCAATACCAGTTTTACTGTATGCTGACCAGGAGTCAATCGTGTTTGTTTCCAAACCTGTTTATGCCAATTATTGTTTTTTTATGGTACTTATATAATTTAGTTAAACAAATGTAGTGTGAATACAACAATATAGCTATTTATGGGAAAATAGTGTCAGAGTAGTTAATGGAAGCTTCTGTAAAAGATTCTAAAACCTTGGTGGCTTAACACAATCAAAATGTATTTCTCATTCACTTTGCAGTCCAGTGGGTTGAGGAGCCCTCCTCATCTTAGACCAGCTACCATCAAAGTTTGCCTTATCAGGGAAACAGGAGGATGAAAATAATTTGGAATATTTTTATGGCCAAATCTAGAAGTGGCTTGTCATGTGGCTCCCAATCTAACTGGAAGAGAGGCTGAAAATGGCTTTCCTGATGCCCAGAGGGAGAAGATGAGTAAATGATATGAAATACACAAAGCGTTGCCACTGCCTCAAAACCTTAGTTGAATACTTAGGAAAGACCTAATAATGATTAAAGGCTTCATATTTTCACTCCATGTATTTCCACTCCAATATATAGGTGACACATTATGATTGTGGCTTGTACAAGACAGATCGTACATGAAAGATTATTTGTTATGATTTCCTACTTTAGTTTGCTTTGGGACTTACCTAACGTGCGTTGTTTCCTGATTTCATTAAATAGGAAGGACTCTTCAGGAGAGGCAGTGTTCTGTGCAGGTGAGAGCAGGTTTTGGAGACAGACTGCCTGGCTTCAAATTCCAGTGTTACCACTTACTAGATGTAGGACCTTAGACAAGTTACTCAGACTCTCTGTACCTCACTTTCCTTACATATGAAATTTGGGTAGTAAAAGCACATATTTCATAGGGTTGTTGTGAAGATAAAATGAGTAAATGTGTAATAGCACTTAGAAGAAAACCATGCACGTAGTAACTACTATATATGTGATAGCCAGTGTTGTTTATTAATTTGATTATCATTACCATCAATACTGCACGATTTCAATTCATAATTTTCTCTTCAGTGCCCACAATATAAAAGACACTATAATAAATATTTGTGTAACTCAAAGTACTTTCTTTAGTTGAAAGCAACAAAAAACAAATCTGGGAAAAATTTGACAAAAGGAAAGGAAAGGAATTTCTACAAACCAGACTTCCCAGAGGACCCTTACCAAGACAGCTGACAGCTATAAGGTTCTGGGCAGCAGGTGTTGTGAGAGCCAAACAGTGTCTTCAACAGACTGCCACTGGGAGAGTCAGCTTTAGCTATTCTCAATTTTTGAGTCTTCTCATTTCTGGTGAAAATTATAGTGAATGGGTATCTGATTGATATTTGGAAGTTCTTGGAAGACATGTCCAATTGTTCCTCAGAGATACACTTTTATTGAAACACTGTATCCAATAGGAGAAGAGTGGTTTCCTAAAACTACATCTTCCTCCAAAGAAGGGAGAATGAGTGTTAGACATACAAAGATATTAATTGTCTACTTCAGCACCATAAAGAGAGAAAAGATTGAAAAGTCCTTTAAGCATCTGAGATCAAGGATGGAAAATGGGATAAGCATGTAAGTAATTAGCACAAGTAGCATGTGACCCCAATTATAAAGTTCATGTAGGGTAGATATGACAAGAAGGGTGGGTTGAAATGTGCTGGATGGCAGCAATAAGAATTTAAATGTGATGATGGGCAGCAGTAATTAAAAGTTTCCAGGAAAGGAATAACTTGAATTGGAGTTGGCTATGGTTTGGATGTAGTTTGTATGTCTCCACCAAATCTCATGTGGAAGCTTGGTCCTCAGCGTTGGAGTTGGGACCTAATGAGGGGGTGTTTGGGTCATGGGGGTGGATTCCTCATGAATAGATTAATGCCCTCCCTTGGAAGTGAGTGAGTTCTCACTGTATTAGTTTCTGCAAGAGCTGGTTATTAAAAAGAGCCTGGCACCCCCCCCCCCCCTTTGCCATATGATCTCTACACAGATTGTCTCCCTTTTGCCTTCCTTCATGAGGCACTCACCATATGCAGATGCCCAAACTTAACTTTCCAGAATGAGCCAAATAAATCTTTTTTCTTTATAAATTACCCAGCCTCAGGTATTCGTTTATAGCAACACAAAACAGACTAAGAGTAATAAAGTAGAAAAAATTAATTTGGCATTCATGTGTAGGATAAACTGAAGAAGAGGAGTCGGAAGAGGTTGCTTTTGACTCATCAGTCTATTCAGCTATTCAAGCATTTATTGAATGCCTGTTAGCCAGCTGATATTCTATGAGCTTTAAAAATAGCAGTGAATTAAAAAATAATACCTGCTCTCATGAAGTTTACCTTTTAGCGGGGTGGGCACAGACTATAAACAATTAAGGAAGTTACTATGTCATCTGATGATAGATTCTGCAAAAAAAAAAAAAAAAAAAAAAAAAATTAAACCATGATACACTCTTGAAATTAATGGTACTGTATATGAGTTGGTGGGAGAGAAGGGAGCCGGGGAGCTTTTTTGTGTAGAGAAGTGAAGGAAGACCCCTAGGCTAGGGAGCATTTGAGTGGGGATCTAAATGACGTGGCAGAGCAAGCCATACAGACTTTTGGAGGAAGAGCATTCTAAGCACAAGGAACGGCAAGTACAAAGGCCCTGAGTCAGGCACTTGCACACTTGCATATGGTAGTGGATCATTATTTAAACCTCTGTGCAAATAAATAAAAAGTAGAGCTTCTCTAAGTCAAGACTGTTAAATGAGAAAGCATGGTGGGTTCGATGATCAAAGGACAGCACAGTTATTAGGAACAGATCAGAGCAACACATGGACATCTAAACCAATCTCAATTCAATAAGTACTGTGACAGAAGTAAAGCAGGTTGAAAAACATAACTAGGGAAAGCTTTTTTTGGTGAGGTTGTTAGATGGAGCTTCTCCAAAGAGGTGATATAGGAGCTGAAGGAAAGCTCTATATTGGATTATAATAATATTAAGACTGAGAGTCCAAACTTTAGAGCTTAGTGATGCTTGATGTCTTTGTCCATCTTCCCTTGCTTATAACAGAATACCTGAAATGAAGTCATTTATAAAAGTAATTTATTCTTTGTAGTTTTGGTGGCTGAGAAGTCCAAGCTCAAGGGGCTATATCTGTTGAGGGCCTTCTTGCTCTAGGTGGTACAGGGCATCACATAGTTAGGGGGCTAAGTGTGCTAGTTCAGATCTCTCTTCCTCTTCTTTTTTTTAATTTATAAAGATAAGAGGTTTCTTTGGCTCACAGTTCTGCAGGCTGTACAAGAAGCATAGCACCAGCATCTGCCTTCGGCAAGGGCTTCAGGCCGCTTCCTCTCGTGGTGGAAGGGGGAAGGGGAGCTGGCATGTGCAGAGGTCACATAGCAAGAGAGGATGCAAAAGCCACTAATCCTGCTCGCATAATAACCCATTAATTCATTAACCCATTAATTTATTAATCCACAAATGAATTAATCTATTCATGAGGGCAGAGCTCTTAAAACCCAATCATTGCTTCAAGGCCCCACCTCTCAACACTGCCACGCTGGGGCTTAAATTTCAATACGACTTTTGGAGAGGACAAATACTCAAACCGTAGCACTGGACAATAAAGCTTTGATTTAATTTGACCACCCCTGCTGCAATTAATTTTCATTTTTTTCTTTACGTGGAAATGACTGGTTGCCATTTTCTGTAGGGTAATTTTTAATAGACTTAAACACAATTAAAATTATAATTGTGTTTCATAAGGTATATAATTCATAAGGTTGTGCCTGTGACTATTATTGTTGCAGTTCATAAAGTAATTATAATTAGTTCAAAATTCTATGTAGAATTTGACTACTTCTCATCCTCCCATTTCTACTTCCCTGGGCCAAGCCAGAAAATTACAGAGTTTTTCCAAAAATATATAGTGAAGATCTAGAAAGTGCTATTTTAAAATTAAGCTTATTCCTTTCATTAATGTAAAGATAACATTATATTTCTTTTGAGTTTTAAGGAAATCTGCTTTTTTCAGTCAATCAAATTGAGATTCATTTGAGATACAGATGAACTGCAGAAGAGACTTCTACGGGATTAAAAAGGGTGGTCTGTAATGTACCAGTCATATGTATTGGACCCTGGTTATGTGCAAAGTAGCACTATTCTGCATGCCCTTTCCTGTAAGAGGCCTCAGTCATGGGCTTTTGCTACTTCAATTTGTAATTGTATGAGTATTGCTGTCTGTCATCTGCTCTCCAGATCACCAAATCTGACCAAATCAACTATTGTGAGTTTGACCCCAGCACACCAAATGTGGTTCCTCCCTGTCATAATGTAGCTTCTTTTACATCTATCCTTACCCATCAGAAATAGAAAAGTGTGTTATTATCTTATTCCCAATATCATAGAGTTCACCAAAATTCTCTAATGGTTGGAAATTAATACTAAAAGGAAGGGAAATGTAGAAGTTGACAGTTTTATTTGTTCATTAAAAAATCTTTACTAAATATGCACTGAATACTAGAATACACTGATCAAATATCTTTACCCCTCATGAGCCTTCAAGACTTCTTGGAGTGGTAGACAATCAATAACAAATTAAAGTGAGTACTGTGGTTGAAGGTGAAGCCTGTTAAGAAGAGAACAGCATAGTTAGAGGAACCACTTTAGATGAGGTTGTTAAAGATGGCCTCTCTGAGGAAGTGACATAGGAGCTGAAAGATAAGATTGAATGCACAGCTATGCTAGAGCAGTGTGAAAAAGCATTCCAAGGAGAAGGAATAAGAAGGGCAAATGCTGGGAGGCAGGAAGGGACTTGCAGTATTTGAAGAACAGAAAAGAAGGCCGTGGTAGCTGGGGCATAATGAGGAGGGGGCAAATGGTATGAGATTAGAGACATAGGCTAGATCATTGGGACTGTGTAGGTCATGGTAAGGAATTTGGATTTTATTGTAGGAATAATGATATATCATTGGAAGATTTAGGGTAGAGAAGTGACATCCTCTGATTTACATGTACAAAGCTTGTAGAGGGCAAGATGTTTGAGGTAATTTAGGTGAACAGTGATGGTTATGATTGGGGTGGCTGTGCACATAGGGAAGAGTAGACAGATTTCAGTTTATTTTGGAGATAGTACTGACTGGACTTGGCGGGTTGAATGCAAGATGTATGAGAAAGGGAGGAATCAAGGTAGATTCCTAAGACATTGTCCTGAGCAACTAGATGACATTTGCTAATCTAAGGAAGACTCAAAGACTGACAGTTTTTGTTTTTTTGTTTTTTTGAGAGGGAGTCTCACCCTGTTGTCCAGGTGGAGTGCAATGGCAATCTTGGCTCACTGCAACCTCAGACTGACAAAATTTTTTTGCTGATAATTTATAAGCTCAAGTTTGAACATACTAAGTGTAGAGTTGCCAATTAGGCAGTTAGATGTAAGTAATTTGGGCTCAGGAGAAACATCAAAGACAGAGACACAAATTTGGGCAACATTATATATTGGTTGTATTTAAAAGCCATCAAGGTGAATGATTTCATATCATTTAGGAAAAGAAGACTTCTGTGTATCAACTCTTGAGTCACTCCAACTTCCTTCATTCATTTATTCAACACACACATATTGAGTTCCTGCTATACCAGGCACTTCTTCATGGAATTGTGATCACAGTAGTAAAAGGAGACATATTATTTGCCACTGCCTTCTTTGCCGTCGCCACTGCCTTCTTCTTATTCTTCTTCCTCTTCCTCTTCTTCTTCGTTCTCATCCTCCTCCTCCTCCTCCTCTTCCTCCTCTTCCTATTCCTCCTCCTCTTCTTCCCTCTTCCCTCTACTACTGCTGCTTCTGCTGCTGCTTCTGCTCCTGCTCCTTCTCCTCCTCCTCCTCCTCCTCCTCCTTCTCCTTCTCCTTCTCCTTCTCCTTCTCCTTCTTCTTCTTCTTCTTCTTCTGCTGCTGCTTCTCCTTCTCCTCCTTCTCCTTCTTCTCGTTCCTCCTCCTCCTCTTCCTTCTTCTTCTTCTTCTCCTTCCTCCTCCTCCTCGTCTTCCTTCTTCTTCTTCCTTCTTTTTCCTTCTTCTTCTTCCTTCTTCTTCCATCTTCTTTCTTCTTCGTTCTTCTTTCTTCTATCTCGCTCTGTCACCCTGGCTGGAGTGCAGTGGTGTGATCACAGCTCACTGCAGGCTGGACCTCTTGGGCTCAGTAGATCCTCCTGCCTCAGCTTCCTGAGTATCCAGGACCACAGGAATGTACCACCATGCCTGTCTAATTTTATTTTATTGTTTTTGTAGAGACAGAGTCTCCCTATATTGCCCAGGCTTAGAGTTCTCTTTAGTAGAGCATTCAGAAAATAAACCAATAACCAATAGATATGTAACTGTAACTTTGTTGTATAGAGGAGGAGCAGCAGCCAACCATATGGAGTTGGTCTGGTTGAGTAGGAAAATGTCTTCCCCCTGTATATTGGTCAAGGTTTTCCAGAGATACAAAACCAATAGGAGGTGTGAGTGGGGGGTGGGGGGGGGGGGGGTGTATGTATGTGTGTAAAGAGAGAGGCGATTTATTATGGTGTTTGGCTCACATGATTTTGGAGGCTGAAGAGCTCTATAATAGGCTGTTTGCAAGATCTGGTGAACCAGGGAAGCTGGTAGCATGGTTCAGTCTAAGTCTGAAGGCTTGAGAGCCTGAGAGACTGCTGGTGCAAGTCCAGAGTCCAGAGGATGCAGAACCTGGAGTTTTGATGTCCAAGAGCAGGAGAAGATGGGTGCCCCAGCTCTAGGAGAGAGAGCAAATTCACCTTTCCTCTGCCTTTTTCTTCTATATATGTCCTCAGCCAATTGGATGGTGCCTGCAACATTTGGTGAGGGTGGATCTTCCTTACTCAGCCTGTTGATTCAAATGCCAATCTCTTCCAGAAACACCCTCACAGACATACCCAGAAATAATGTTTTGCCAACTCTTTGGACATCTCTTCATTTAGTCAAGTTGGCACCTAAATTTAACCATCACAAGCCACCTACCAGTGATATCATGGAAGCTAAGAGAAGAGAGTAATTCAAGAATAGTCACTTTCTTTAAATGTTACTAAGAACAAGAGTAAGATGGAGGCTGAGCTGTGACTATTTTGGCAGATTCTGTGAAATAGTGAGACAAAGACCAGATCTTAGGGCATTGAAGAATGAATTGGAGATGAGGAAGCAGAGAAAGTGAGTGAAGATGGCTGTTTTAAAGGAATTTGCTATGAAGGGAAGCAAAAAAAGTAGGACCATAGCTAATGGGAGATGTAGGATTAAGGAAGTATCTTTTAAAAATAAATGAACAAAAACAGTAAGATATGACTGCAGAGCATGCTTGTGATTGATGGGAATAGTCATAGTGGGGAAGGGAGTGACAGGAGACCACTGAAGGAGCAGCCTTTGGGGAGGTGAGAGGAAATGAGATCCACTGTGCATATGAAAGGAATTGCTTTTTGATACAACCAGTCATATCTCTCATTGTAACAACAGGGAAGGCAGAGAAGATTGAATGATTTCAGGTAGGTTTGTAGATTTGATGGTATAACAATGAGTAGCTTCTGCTCTAATGTTTCTGTTTTTCCAAAGAAGTATGAAGCAAGAATGGAAAGAAAGGGGTTTGAGAAGAGAGGGAAAGACAAGAAATACCATCTTGGAACGTGGAAAATCAAGTTACGCAAGAAGTATAGCAGAATTGCTGTACATGAGGGAGGGTCCATTCAAAGTTTATGGTCATAAATTTAATGTGAAACCAATCAACCAATTCTGTAATTTTTTTCCAGCCACTTTGAGTTGCTCCATTCCCAGCACAGAGAAGGCATATAGCTGGATTCATCTAACATTATACTTTTGTGAGGTGAAAGCAATGATTGGAGACTGGAGGAAGGAAATTAAGGGTATTAGCAGGAGAATGAAGGATCATAAAGGGAATTTAGGAAGGGAATTAAGAAGGGACTAAAAGCAGGAGGAATGCACAGGGAGTTTTGAAGGGGAGTTTATTTATTCAGTTTACTCAGTCACTCAACAATTGAGCTCCTACTATGTGCCAAACCTAGTTGTAGGCTCTGTAGATATAATGTATTTATGAACAAGACTGACCAACTCCTCTTACAGAGTAGGGTAAGATGGACAATAAAGAATTAAAACCAGCCGGGCGCGGTGGTTCATGCTTATAATCCCAGCACTTTGGGAGGCCGAGGTGGGCAGATCACGAGGTGAAGAGATTAAGACCATCCAGGCCAACATGGTGAAACCCCATCTCTACTAAAAATACAGAAATTAACTGGGCATGGTGATGCATACCTGTAGTCCCAGCTACTCAGGAGGCTGAGGCAGGAGAATCGCTTGAACCCGGGAGGCAGAGGTTGCAGTGAGCCAAGATCACGCCACTGCACTTCAGCCTGGTGACAGAGCCATACTCCACCTCAAAAAAAAAAAAAAAAAAAAAGAATTAAAACCAGTAAGTGTAGTTTAAAGTCAGCTATTTCTAAGGGCTATGGAGAAACATCAAATAGGGTAAGGGGATAGAGAGCAACAAGTGGAAGAGGAGAGAGGTGGTGATTAATATCCTTTCCCAGGTGGCATCCTGGGAAGAGAACCTGCTCCAGTGAAATTAGCAAAGACCTGAATGAAACAAGGGACCAAGCCTTAAAAGAGCTGTGGGAGTAGTATGCAAGGCTGAGGGGACAGTGAGGGCTTTTCTATTTTTAAATGTCATCAGTAGTTGAATAGTAGAGCAAAAGAAGCCATGATAAACAAGGTATTTTTTCCTTCCTTATTGTATTTTTAATTGGTGTTCTCATAATACCATGACACAGCTGTTTTAAGCAAGTAGGTGTTATGCAAAGGTCATTAAAGTGACCAACTGGTTCAGTCAAAAGTCTCATATAAGTAGACAAAATGTTTAAAATAAATATAGATATACCCTATATGATCTATTAATGTCCAGTTTGATACTTCATTCTCCAGTGCCCAGCATTGGAATACCAACCATTCCAACTATTAATAAGATTCAGTTGATATTTGTTGAATAAATTTTCATGCCTACATACAGTTTAACACTTAAAAAACAAAACATCCCCCTCCAAGCTATTTCCAAAAAGTTCTTCTAAAGGAAGAGTTTGAACACAAGCCCAAGGTCTCTTTTGCCTTGAGAATGTGGGAACTTTCTTTACATGGCTTTGTAAAAAACGTAGATATAATTCACATACCATTGAAATTCACTCTTATAAAGTATACAATCTACGGCTTTGTGTGTGTTCACAAACTGTGCAGTTATCACCATTACCTAATTCCAGAATATTTTTATCACCCTACAAAGAAACCTCAGCCGGGCACAGTGGCTCACTCCTGTAATCCCAGCACTTTGGGAGGCCGAGGTGTGCAGATCACGAGGTCAAAATATCAAGACCATCCTGGCCAACATGGTGAAACCCTGTCTCTACTAAAAATACAAAAATTAGCTGGGCATGGTGGCGCGCACCTGTAGTCCCAGCTACTCCAGAGGCTGAGACAGGAGAATCGCTTGAACCTGGAAGGCGGAGGTTGCAGTGAGCCAAGATTGCGCCACTGCGCTCCAGCCTGGCAACAGAGTGAGACCTGTCTCAAAAAAAAAAAAAAAAAAAAAAAAAAAAAAAAAAAAAAGAAAGAAACCTCATGTACATCAGACCTGTTAGCAGTCGCTCCACATTCCCCACTCCCCCCAGCCCCTGGCAATAATCAATCTGTTTTCTGTCACTAAGTATTTGCCTATTCTGGACATTTCATTTCAGTGGAATCACACAATATATATCCTTTGTGTCTGTATTCTTTCACTTAGCATGTTTTCAAGGTTCATTAATGTTGTAGCAGGTGTCAGTACTTTATTCCTTTTTATATCTGAAGAATATTCTATTATGTGACTATACCATGTCTTGTTTATCCATTCATCAATTGATGGGCATTTGGATTGTCACCACTTTTAGGCTATTATGAATAATGCTACTGTTTGCATTTGTGTTTATACTTTTGCTGTGGACATACATTTTCAACTATCTCAGATACGTATGTACAAATATAAATGGCTTTATAAAGGTTTGTAAAATGTTTTATCTTAGTATTTCGTACTTAACTGCATAATATATGTTTTAAAAGAATAAGTTATCACCAGTTATTTGCTTAGGCTACTGGTTGAATTATTTAACTTTTCTCCAGAAATCGAAGTACCATGGGCCTTACAGGAAGGTGTTACCTGTGTCTTGTGGCTCTGCAGCCCCCTTGCTGGCTGCTTGCTGCAAGCGTGGGGGCTGCTGTTTCAGCACCATTCTGATGGGGCCCTGGGAACGCAACTCTGAACAGGCGCTGACTTGTCTTTTCATCAATAAATAGTACTTCTTCCCTGAGCTAGATCTTTTATCTGCCAGTTCATTCTCGGACTGCTAAACTTTACTTTGTCTGTATTGTCTGAGTTTAAAGTTGTAAAACAAAAAGTAAATATAATTCATGTAGGCGACATTTGCAAATAGGAGTTTAGAAAAAATGCTTTCAGAGACTTATAGGGAAAAGTTGACTGTCAGCGTTGTGCCCATTAATTCACAGAGACAGGGCTGGAAAATAGAATAAAGAAATACTGTCACTTCTGTTTTATGCATAAGGAAGAAAGAATTATAGGCATTTGTAAACACTCAGACAGTCATAGACAAAAATCAGACATTTCTACTAATTTCCCTTAACAGCCTTATTTCTTTTCATCATATTCTAGCATTTACATACCAGTAGTTTAAAACACGGGTACAAGTATAAAGCATAATTGTGTTATCCAAGCATAGTCAAATTACGCAATGGATTATGCATTTGGCTCTCCTAAATGTCATGCTGGATATAGTTTATCCCTCTCACAGTGAGTCAGAAGCGGGAATGGGTTCATTCACTATTTCCAGAAAGCAGCTTACCACCAGCAGGTGCTGTAACTAGTGGGAAAGGGTAGGACCGGAATGCACACTTATTTAGGGATCTCTGAAATGTACCGTTTGGTACTTACATAAGGGCTACATGAGGCCACAGGCAGCTGAGAGTGTTGGCAGTACCTGCAGCTACTCTGCAGCTTAGAAGAGGCTTCCAATCCCCTATGCATCTGGGAATGTTTGTCCCTAGCACAAACCTGAGAACAGGTGCTGTGTACTGCTTTGTGGTCCAGACATGAGTCTCAGCTTTGCCACTGTCTATGTGATCTTGGACACATCACCTTAGAATCCAAGTCCCTCATCTGTAAAATCAGGGAGGCCGACTAGTTGACTTTTACAAAACTCTTTTGGCTTTAAAATGCTATGGCTCCACAACTTAGTGGTTTAAGATGCCAAGTATAGTATATTGGAGATGAGTAATATATAAAGGTATTAAGAGCTCAAGCCCTAAAGTTATACAGAACAATCTTTGAGTCCCCTGTGACCTTGGGCAAGTTTACTTAACTTCTGTAAGCCTGCCCTGTGTTAGCCTTAAAGGGGAGATGATGATAATAGTTCCTAGCTCATAGGGCTATTGGGGGTAAAAATGGCATTATAAATGCAGAGTCTTTAGCAGTGCCCAATACATCATAAGAGTCAATCTTTATTAATAATAAGTAGTGTTGTTACTTTCTTTAGGGACATTTTATCTTAATAATATATTGCTCCCTTTAGAAATAAATGAATATAAGTCTAGCAAATTTTAGTAATATTGTGAAGTATATATACTAAAATTATGTTTAAAAGATTATAACAAGTTAGCCATAAACTAAACTTTTAAAAATATATGATTTAGATTATTGAATGGCAGGAATGTTGGGGAAGAAATGGGATACAGAGGATTATGGAATAAGTGAAAAAAATCTGACTTTCTCCTTAGCCTTCTTGTTGTCTGTAATTTTCCTTTTATGTATTCTTTTCCTATCTTAATTTGGAGATGGAATCATCTATGGAAAGCATATCCAAGTTAATGGCTATTCGGAAGTGAGGCTCTGCATTATTGAAACAACAAAACAAACAAGATTACAGTCATTTCTGTTCATCATGTAGGAATAAATAATAAATCTATACAGTTCTGCCTCAGCTGCCTCCTTGTAATTTCTGCCATTATTTTAGTAAATGTTGTTTTGGTGTGAACCAAGGACTTGGAGGTTTAATAATTCTGGAAACAGATACTCATATATTCTTCCACAGGGTGTTAATACAAAACTATCACTATTTAATAGTAGTTTGCTAAATTATCTGAAGGAAATTGTTTAAGATCAAGTATGTAAAGAGTCAGAATCTATGTGTAAAATGTGGGGAATGTTGGCAACTTTAAGTTTGTTGGTTGATATTTTGGAGATTTAACTATTCACTTCTCAAAAGAAGAGCAAGCTGTCTATAGTGGATATGTATGTGATAAACTGACATAATAGTGCAGGTAAGATTTTTAATGATCATCTCTGAATATACGTACTGTACATTTCCCACCTACTCCATCACCATCTTATCTTACTTTGCTGTTGTATATGACAAATAAGAGGAAAAGTTTTCACTCCATATTACAATTTCACCAGCTTCTGATGTGAACAACTCAATCCAGAAATGCTCTCTCTTAAAAACTGTTTTTCACTACCTTGTAATTTTTGGTTAGGGTAAATGTTCTTTAATCTCTAATGTTTCCTTTATACTTCTTTTGTAGGAGGCCAGTTATAAGAATTCCCTGCCCATCCTTTTAACAAGAGGCTTAGAAAAAGACATGCCAAAACCACCTCCAAAAACCAAGGTAAACTATGTTTGCTCTGTAGGCAACCATGTGAAATCTTTAGCATGGTTCTTTTTTTTTTTTTTTTTGTTATTGTTGTTTGTTTGTTTGTTTGTTTTGAGACAGAGTCTTGCTTTATTGTCCAGGCTGGGGTGCAGTGGCACAATCTCGGCTCACTGCAACCTCCGCCTCCTGAGTTCAGGCAGTTCTCCTGCATCAGCCTTCGGGGTAGCTCAGACTACAGGTGCACACCACCATGCCCAGATAATTTTTGTATTTTTAGTAGAGACGGGGTTTTGCCATATTGGCCTCACTGGTCTCAAACTACTGACCTCAGGTGATCTGCCTGCCTCGGCCTCCCAAAGTGCTGGGATTACAGGTGTGAACCACCGCTCCCAGCCAGCATGGTTCTTTATGCTCTCCTGTTTCCATGTTCTGTTGCTTGCATTTCCTTCAACCCTTTCAGTTTTTCATTTGTTTGTTTTTGCAGGGAAGTAGGCATGAGGTAGTGTTGTGGGAGGATCTGGTGGTGTAAAAGCACTTTTTGTATAGTACCTTTAATCCGTGGTTGCATTCAGCCAAAAATTCTTTGGATACTCCTATTATCGAACAGACAGTGATAATTTTTAGTAGATGTTTTTACTTCTGCTCAATAACAATTGTTTCTATGACACCATGCCTTTTGCAGGAACATAGATGGAGCTGGAGGCTATCATGCCTAGGAAACTAACGCAGGAATAGAAAACAAAATACCACATGTTCTCACTTATAAATAGGAGCTAAATGATAAGAACTATGAACACAAAGAAATAAACAACAGACATTGGGACCTCCTCGAGGGTGGAGGGTGGGAGGAGGAAGAGGAACAGAAAAGATAAGTATCGGGTATTGGGCTTAATACCTGGGTGATGTACTGATATGTACAACAAACCCTTGTGACACATGTTTACCTAGTAACCTTCACATGTACCCCCAAACGTAAAATAAAAAATTTTGAAAAGAAATATATAAAAAGTAAAATGCCAAAATATTTACTATTAAGAAAGAAAAAGGACCAGCCTGGCCAACATGTTGAAACCCCATCTGTACTAAAAATACAAAAAAAATTAGCCAGGATTGGGTGGTGGGCTCCTGTAATCCCAACTAATTGGGAGACTGAAGCAGAAAGAATTGCTTGAACCTCGGAGGCAGAGGTTGCAGCGAGCTGAGACCATGCCTTTACACTTTAACCTGGGGAACAAGAATGAGACTCCATCTCATAAATAAATAAATAAATAAATAAATAAATAAATAAATAAATATTTTTCTAGCCTCCAACGTAGGAAATAGTCAAGTGCAATATATCTTCCTAGGGTACCTCTAAGCATGATAGAAATGCATGAGATGCATTTTCCCTTCTGGGCATAAAGTAAAATGTTCAGCTGTAATTTTTTTAAATAAAAATCACTTTATTGATGTTTCATAATTATGAAGTAGCACATAATCAGTGGAAAGTATTTACATAAATTTTAACAAGAAAAAATAAGGACTACTATAGATATGATAACATAAAGGCATTAATGTGTAAAATTTTGTTTCCCTTAGTAAGAAAAAATCCAAAATGCACATAATTGTTTTGCCAGTGAAAAGAAAAATTTCTTTTTTTTCTTCAACTTTGATTTTAGGTTCAGAGGTGCAGGTGCAGGATGTACAGACTTGTTACATGGGTAAATGTGTGCCATGGCGTTTGCTGCACAGATTCCTACCATCACCTAGGTATTAAGTCCAGCATCCATTAGCTATTCTTGCTGATGCTGTCCCTCACCCTAAGCTACCCCACCGACAGGTCCCAGTGTGTGTTATTCCCCTCCCTGTGTCCATGTGGTCTCATGATTCAGCTCCCATTTATAAGTGAGAACATACAATGTTTGACTTTCTGTTCCTGCATTAGTTTGCTGAGAATAATGGTTTCCAGCTCCATCCATGTCCTAAAAAGGACATGATCTCATTCCTCTTTATGGCTGCATAGTATTCCATAGTGTATGTGTACCACATTTTCTTTATCCAGTCTATCATTGATGGGCATTATGGTTGATTCCATGTCTTTACTACTGTAAGTAGTACTGCAGTGAACATATGTGTGCATGTATTGTTATAATAGAATGATTTATATCCTTCTGGGCATATACCCAGTAATGGGATTGCTGGGTCAAATGGTATTTCTGGTTCTAGATCTTTGAGGAATCAATACTCTCTGCCACAGTGGTTAAGCTACTTTACACTTCCACCAACAGTGTAAAAGCATTTCTTTTTCTCTGCAACCTCATCAGCATCTGTTCTTTCTTGACATTTAATAATAGCCATTCTGACTGGCATGAAATGGTATCTCATTGTGGTTTTGATTTGCATTTGTCTAATGATCAGTGATGTCAAGGTTATTTTCCTGATTGTTGGCCACATAAATGTCTTCTTTTGAGAAGTGTCTGTTCACGTCCTTTGCCCACTTTCTAATAGGACTTTTTTTCTTATAAATTTGTTTAAGTTCCTTGTCAACTTGATGTCAGACCTTTATCAGATGAATAAGTTGCAAACATTTTCTCCCATTCTGTAGGTTGTGTGTTCACTCTGATGACAGTTTCTTTTGCCGTGCAAAAGCTCTTTAGTTTAATTGGATCCCTTATGTCAATTTTTGCTTATGTTGCAATTGCTTTTGGCATTTTCATCATGAAATCTTTGCCCATGCTTATGTCCTGAATGGTATTGCCTATATTTTCTTGTAAAGTGTTTACAACAAATGTAAAACCCAAAACTATAAAAATCCTAGAAGTCTTCAATCTATTTTGAGTTAATTTTTGTATAAGGTGTAAGGGAGGGGTCCTGTTTCAATTTTTGGCATATGGCTAGCCTGTTGTCTCAGCACCATTTATTAGAGAATCATTTTCCCATTGTTTGCTTTTGTCAGTTTTGTCACAGATGAGATAATTTTAGGTGTTCGGTCTTATTTCTAACTTCTCTATTCTATTCCATTGGTTTATGTGTCTGTTTTTGTACCAGTACCATGATGTTTTGGTACCAGTACCATGCTGTTTTGGTTACTGTAGCCTTGTACTATAGTTTGAAGTCAGGTAGCATGATACCTCCAGCTTTGTTCTTTTTGCTTAGGCTTGTCTTTTATGTTTGGTTCCATATGAATTTTACAATAGTTGTTTTCTAATTCTCTGAAGAATGTCAATGATAGTTTAATGGGAATGACATTGAATCTATAAACTACTTTGAGCCGTATGACTATTTTCATGATACTGATTCTTCCTATCCATGAGCATGGAACGTTTTTATATTTGTTTGTGTCCTCTCTGATTTCTTTGAGCAGTGGTTTGTAGTTCTGCTTGAAGAGGTCCTTTACTTCCCTTGTTAGCTGTTTTCCTAGGTATTTTATTCTTTTTGTAGCAATTGTGAATGGGAGTTCATTCATTATTTGGCTCTGTTGTTGGTGAATAGGAATGCTATGATTTTTACACATTTCTTTTGTATCCTGAGACTTTGCTGAAGTTGCTTATCAGCTTAAGAAGCTTTTTGGGTGAAATAATGGAGTTTTCTGGATATAGGATCATGTCATATGCAAATAGGGATAGTTTGACTTTCTCTCTTCCTATTTGAATACCCTTTCTTTCTTTCTCTTGCCCGATTGTCCTGACCAGAATTTCTAAAATTATGTTGAATAGGAGCGGCGAGAGAGGGCATTCTTGTTTTGTGTCAGTTTTCAAGGGGAATGCTTCCAGCTTTTGCTCATTCAATATGATATTGGCTGTGGGTTTGTCATATTATTATTATTATTATTATTTTGAAGTCTATTCCTTCAATACCTAGTTTATTCAAAGATTTTAACATGAAGTATGTTGAATTTTATCAAAGGCCTCTTCTGCATCTATTGAGATAATCAAGTGTTTTTTTTTTCTTTAATACTGTTTATGTGATGAATCACATTTACTGATTTGCATATGTTGAACCAACCTTGCATCCCAGGGATGAAGCTGACTTGATCATGGTGCATATGCTTTTTGATGTGTTGCTGGATTTTGTTTGCCAGTGTTTCATTGACAACTTTTGCATCAATGTTCATCAGGGATATTGGCCTGAAGTTTTCTTTTTTTGTTGTATCTCTGCCAGGTTTTGGTATCAGGATGATGCTGGCCTCATACAGTGAGTTAGGGAGGAGTCCCTGCTTTTCAATTTTTTGGAATAGTTTCGGTAGAAATGATACCACCTCTTCATTATACCTCGGACAGAATTCAGCTGTGAATCTTTCTGGTCCTGGGCTTTTTTTGGTTGTAGGCTATTTCTTACTGCCTCAATTTCAGAACTCATTATTGGTCTATTCAGAGATTCAGTTTCATCCTGTTTCAGTCTTGGGAGGGTGTATGGGTCCAGGAATTTCAACATTTCTTCTAGATTTTCTAGTTTATGTGCATAGAGATGTTTGTAGTATTCTCTGATGCTTGTTTGTACTTCTGTGGGATCAGTGGTGATATCTCCCTTGTTATTTCTGATTATTTGATTCTTCTTTCTTTTATTCTTTATTAGTCTAGCCAGTGATCTATCTAATTTTTTCAAAAAAGCAGCTCCTGGATTTGTTGATTTTTTGAAGGGTTTTTCATGTCTCTATCTCCTTCAGTTCCTCTCCGATAATGGTTATTTCTTTTTTTCTTTTTTTTTTTTAATTTTTTATTATTATTATACTTTAAGTTCTAGGGTACATGTGCATAACGTGCAGGTTTCTTACACATGTATACTTGTGCCATGTTGCTGTGCTGCACCCATCAACTCATCAGCACCCAACAACTCATCATTTAGATCAGGTATAACTCCCAATGCAATCCCTCCCCCATCCCCGCTCCCCATGATAGGACCCGGTGTGTGATGTTCCCCTTCCCGAGTCCAAGTGATCTCATTGTTCAGTTCCCACCTGTGAGTGAGAACATGCGGTGTTTGGTTTTCTGTTCTTGTGATAGTTTGCTAAGAATGATGGTTTCCAGCTGCATCCATGTCCCTACAAAGGACACAAACTCATCCTTTTTTATGGCTGCATAGTATTCCATGGTGTATATGTGCCACATTTTCTTAATCCAGTCTGTCACTGATGGACATTTGGGTTGATTCCAAGTCTTTGCTATTGTGAATAGTGCCGCAATAAACATACGTGTGCATGTGTCTTTATAGCAGCATGATTTATAATCCTTTGGGTATATACCCAGTAATGGGATGGCTGGGTCATATGGTACATCTAGTTCTAGATCCTTGAAGAATCGCCATACTGTTTTCCATAATGGTTGAACTAGTTTACAATCCCACCAACAGTGTAAAAGTGTTCCTATTTCTGCACATCCTCTCCAGCACCTGTTGTTTCCTGACTTTTTCAAGATCGCCATTCTAACTGGTGTGAGATGGTATCTCATTGTGGTTTTGATTTGCATTTCTCTGATGGCCAGTGATGATGAGCATTTCTTCATGTGTCTGTTGGCTGTATGAATGTCTTCTTTTGAGAAATGTCTGTTCATATCCTTTGCCCACTTTTTGATGGGGTTGTTTGTTCTTTTCTTGTAAATTTGTTTGAGTTCTTTGTAGGTTCTGGATATTAGCCCTTTGTCAGATGAGTAGATTGCAAAAATTTTCTCCCATTCTGTAAGTTGCCTGTTCACTCTGATGGTAGTTTCTTTTGCTGTGCAGAAGCTCTTTAGTTTAATGAGATCCCATTTGTCAATTTTGGCTTTTGCTGCCGTTGCTTTTGGTGTTTTAGACATGAAGTCTTTGCCCATACCTATGTCCTGAATGGTACTACCTAGGTTTTCCTCTAGGGTTTTTATGGTATTAGGTCTAACATTTAAGTCTCTAATCCATCTTGAATTAATTTTCGTATAAGGAGTAAGGAAAGGATCCAGTTTCAGCTTTCTACTTATGGCTAGCCAATTTTCCCAGCACCATTTATTAAATAGGGAATCCTTTCCCCATTTCTTGTTTTTGTCAGGTTTGTCAAAGATCAGATGGCTGTAGATGTGTGGTATTACTTCTGAGGACTCTGTTCTGTTCCATTGGTCTATATCTCTGTTTTGGTACCAGTACCATGCTGTTTTGGTTACTGTAGCCTTCTAGTATAGTTTGAAGTCAGGTAGCGTGATGCCTCCAGCTTTGTTCTTTTGACTTAGGATTGTCTTGGAGATGCGGGCCCTTTTTTGGTTCCATATGAACTTTAAAGCAGTTTTTTCCAATTCTGTGAAGAAACTCATTGGTAGCTTGATGGGGATGGCATTGAATCTATAAATTACCTTGGGCAGTATGGCCATTTTCACGATATTGATTCTTCCTATCCATGAGCATGGTATGTTCTTCCATTTATTTGTGTCCTCTTTTATTTCACTGAGCAGTGGTTTGTAGTTCTCCTTGAAGAGGTCCTTTACATCCCTTGTAAGTTGGATTCCTAGGTATTTTATTCTCTTTGAAGCAATTGTGAATAGAAGTTCATTCTTGATTTGGCTCTGTGTTTGTCTGTTACTGGTGTATAAGAATGCTTGTGATTTTTGCACATTAATTTTGTATCCTGAGACTTTGCTGAAGTTGCTTATCAGCTTAAGGAGATTTTGGGCTGAGACAATGGGGTTTTCTAAATATACAATCATGTCATCTGCAAACAGGGACAATTTGACTTCTTCTTTTCCTAACTGAATACCCCTGATTTCTTTCTCTTGCCTAATTGCCCTAGCCAGAACTTCCAACACTATGTTGAATAGGAGTGGTGAGAGAGGGCATCCCTGTCTTGTGCCAGTTTTCAAAGGGAATTTTTCCAGTTTTTGCCCATTCAGTATGATATTGGCTGTGGGTTTGTCATAAATAGCTCTTATTATTTTGAGGTACGTTCCATCAATACCGAATTTATTGAGCGTTTTTAGCATGAAAGGCTGTTGAATTTTGTCAAAAGCCTTTTCTGCATCTATTGAGATAATCATGTGGTTCTTGTCTTTGGTTCTGTTTATATGCTGGATTATGTTTATTG